>NC_056735.1:1314452293-1315179793 GCF_019279795.1 Protopterus annectens | reverse complement strand
GCCACATATTTTTGATCTGTTCCTCATAACATTTGTGATTTTCTGGAAAATCACTAGGATGAGCTGAGGATTGAAGTTAGTAAATGATGATATATATTTCAGTTACAGACTTCATATCATTTACAAAAATGTATACTAATACAAATCCTGTTATTCTAGCAAATTTCAAAGTTTATAAGAGCAGTATTTAAAATGTATCCCTATTTTTGGGCCTTTGTCCCCCCATTCTGTCAGGCTTTGTGCAGATTTTTTTGCGTTAAGAGGTTGAGAGGTATGGGGTGAGCTTTTAAGTGTGGAACTTTTTGGAGTTAGAAAAAACAACACCACAGCCACCGAGCCCAAATGAATCCAAGTCCAAGAGAAGAGCTGACAATTGGTGTTTCGTGAAAAAGGTTTAATTTATAACGCAAACAACAGCACGTTTTCATCTTCAGCTTTATCAACATAACACTTCACAATAAAAACAGTTGTGCTTTATACTCTCCCTACCAGATAAAAATTTTTTGGAGTTGGTTAGAAAAGTCAGGAGCTTTGAGAAATATGGAAACAAAGCAGAGATAGCTCTATTTTTTTGGCTTCTTTACAAGAAAAGACTGTAATTGTAAACTGTTATATTTTCCCATGGTATGACCTGAATTCATCTTTGCATTTACTAAGAATGTTATAACTGGCAACATAGCTAAGTACTTATGAGTCAGTGGCTTTTTCTAGTAATTTTACAACAGGTGGTAAAACAGCAATTGTTGGGCAGCTGAAGAGGGCAGATATAATATGACTTCTTTCCACAGCTGAGTTACAGCATGTTTGTGACAAGATAGGTAGATTTTGGGTCATCTGCTTTGTTTTATTCATACTGTATCATTTTTCTTGTGTGCATACTGACCATCAAGCCACCTTATAAGAACAGAGCCTTTTTGTTCCCCTTTCCTGGGCATTTGTATTCTAGAGGCAGGAACCACCCCGAGGGACAATTGCCAGGCTTTGTGCTCTCACTAGCATCCTCAGCAAAGAGAACATTACAGATGTGGCCCTAAACCCTCCCTTGTGTGGAAAGTATTTGACTTGTATCACTACAGTGGCCACTGTGCCTTCCCCATATGAGTGCACAATTCTTTTGCACCCATGATGGAGGGCTATCATATTTATGACTTGATGAACTAAGACAGGAGTGTGGCTTGAATGGGGTGAAGGGAAGCACCCACTCTGGACACAAGATATTGGGGGTGTAGTCTTCATTACCAGCATTTAATTTCTGAATGTTGATAATGCATTTGCAGAAACATTTTATCAGTCGTGTGATTGAGATCATGCTTATAATGCATTTGAACATTATTTTCTTGGACCTCAACTCATAGTTTTGGGTCTGCCAGACTGGGGAATGACCCTGGGTGCCAGAAGGGCCAGCTACACTTCTAATCTTTGGATACACCCTAAGACAGGCCCTTTACCTTACAATCCTGTTTTGAGGGATTGTGGTATTAAATGATCCCAATCTACTACCCTCCCCCCAAGATTTGCATACCCATCTTCTCACATCAGCTGCAGCAGACACTTGAGTTGCTGTTGAACCTATATCATCTTTGTCATAGTCAGGACTTTATCCCTGTATGCCATCAAAGCTGGCTGCCTACATTCTGAAGGAAGGTTATCATCACATGCTGGATGGCTATATGCATTTAATCAGTTATGTCTCTAGATCCAGTGATAAATATCTAAAGGAGGACAATGATGCAAGAATCACAATAGAAAATAAATGCAGTTTTGCATGTAAAAAGAATGTAAACATTCTAGAAAGTGGATAGAGATGAATAGGTTAGGTATAATGGAGTTTATCATGGCAAGAGGTGTACAATGTACAGAAAGGTGAAGGTTACATAAGGAATGCAAAAACAATCCCCAGGATTCATGAACCCTGCGCCAGGTGCCAGAGTAGCGTTGTCGATCTAGCACCAAATATGGCCGCCAAGCGATTCAGGTACAAGCTGTTTCTACGTGCACTACCAGCATACGCCAGAGCTGCGCAGCTCCCGGCGCATGTATGCTAATTACCCCATGCACAGCAGTGTAGCATGCAAATGAAGGTATACAGTGATTCATGAAGTGGTGCAGGTGTAGCATAAGCATGTAGAAATGTAAACCAAAAAAAAAAAAACGGTTTACATTTTGTCAAACATAAAATCGGAGCCATGAAAGCGGACCAAACTTACGTATTATAATATTAATGTATACCAATGGCTAAATATATAGCCAATGGCATAAAACAACATGCACAACATATAAAAAATAACATTTAATGTCATGGCCACACTAATGCAAAGTAAAACCGCAGTGCATCTGTGCGCAAAAGGGATCACAAAGAAAATATATTTAGATGCCATAAAACTGTAATGTAACACAATTCATGATATCCCCATAATAGTCAATGGTACTCATGCTACACCACAACCATGGTGCAAGGGTTGCTAAGGGTCTGTGACAGTGTTCCGTGCGGTAACTAGGAATTAGCAGTCAATGTCATGGAAATGAGTCAAGTAATACTGAATCGCAAACGCCCCGCCGGCATAAGGATGTACCACACGGCATAGCGGTACAACACCGCAGAGTGGCCTGGAGGTAAATATGACATCAAGAGAGGGGCGCGCCACCGTAGCTGTAAGCACATTGGATCATTGCTAATTCGTGCTGCATGTTGCTAAGCAAAGCCGCAGGATAGGGGTGTGGAAGTAGCCATAGCTTTGCTTAGCTGAGAGCACACAAGATAACTGAAAGTTCATGCGAACGTGGATGAAAACGCACACAAAATCCGGTAAATGGCTGTGCGCGGCGCGCACCACAGCTGAAACAGGAAGGATATGGGAAGACAATAAGGAAATGCTGCAGCACAGTAATTGGAGTACAAATGAGTAATTAACACCTAGAAACTCACAGTGGGCCATAGACAACAGCTAACAACGCTGCTAGCCGCTACCTACAGAACAGGAAAGGGGAGGTGCCGTACAGCAAAGAAAAGAGAACTGTCACAGCAGAACAAAGCAAACTTGTAGTAGATCAGTTACATAACACATTTCCCAACACAATCCTGGGTTGTGAAAGTACAAAACAAGAAAGCCGGCAGCTGGATGCATGCCTGACAATGGGAGGGGAATTGGGTTGAAATTGAAGTAAAGGGCAATAGATGAATCATGGCAGCCAAGCGTAAGTCAACACCAAAGGCCTCACAATAGCAATATCTGCTGTAAAACCAATAATTAAGATACCCTGCAGCTGGAATAGCACAAACACACCCAATTACAACATCATCATCCATTGCACAATTGTATAAGGTGTGAAAGCCCCACACACACACACTTGTGTATTCCCAGACACTCTGCACCATTGGTGTATACAGACGGGGAACTTTTAATATGTACCTGTTAGGGACAACCATAGCTTTGATTCACCAGCATGTGTTGGAGACTGACGGTGGTGTGGATGATGATGCTGACAACCATCTCAGGCACCGGAGGAGGAGAAGAGTGTTCAGACCCAGGGTAACCTACCAGGGGCTACATGATATGGAGATAGTAGAGCATTACAGGGTGGACAGGGACATTATACAGCAACTTGTTGAGCTGTGCCGGCCACGGCTCAGAGCCAGAAGTAACAGAGGGGAACCCATCCCAGTGGACATGAAGGTATGTGTAAGCTTGAGAATACTAGCCACAGGTACCTTCCAAAGGCCAACTGGGGATATCATGGGGATCTCACAGGCATCAGCATTCAGGGTACTCCACCAGTTCCTGGATGCCATGTTACCACATGCCAATGAGCACATTTACTTCCCCCAAACTCAGGAGGAGCTGGCCAGCAATATGCATCTCTTCCACCATGTGGCAGACTACCCGGAAGTAATGGGTGCAATAGACTGCACGCACATACACATCAAGTCACCACCCGGTGAGCAGGGTAGGCGCTACATAAACCGCAAAGGATTCCTCTCCATCAACTGCCAGGTTGTGTGCAATGCCCAGGGCATTATCATGGATGTGTGTGCTGGCAGCCCTGGAAGCTATCACAACTCCCATATCTGGCATGCCTCACAGCTGTATCACGTATTTGCCAGGGGGGGCATCCCATATGGCCACCTGGTGGGGGATGCTGGCTATGCACTGGAACTGTGGATGATGACTCCCATCAGAAATGCATACACAGCCATGCAAGAATGCCATAATGAGGCACACGCAGAAACCAGAATCATCATAGAGCGCGTGTTTAGGATGCTGAAACCACGGGTCCATTGCTTGGACATATCTGGTGGAGCCTTGCAGTACTCTCCAGGAATGTGTGCCCACATCTTCATAGTATGTGCCATGCTACACAATATGATCCTGCAGAAACAGCTGCAGCAGGGACAGAATGGTGAAGTCCCTCACAGCCCACCACCATTGCCAAGGGACCCACAGGCACAGAGGGACTCAGACCACGAACACCATGTGCTAGCCCCAGTAGGCAGATGGAGGTGTGCTCAGTATGCCCATGCCTTGGCAAACAGGGAACGTATAGCACACACACTGACAGTGTAGGCACTGATGGAATGACACCCTTCTCCACCTGCACACACAGCAAACATGGATGGCACACACACACGACCACCTGTAAATTGTCATGTATAGGTGGTCTACTGTGTGCATCCTACATAGGTAGCCCTCAACTATTGTACACACAACCGCCATTGGCACAAGTTAAGTCAATACCTGAACAGTAAATTAAGCTATCAGCATGTATCCATACTGTATGTACAGGTTCATAGATACATAGGTAGGTACATGCCCAACTGCCGAGGCCACTCATAAGCATAGGCAAAATGTGTCTGCTGTCGCCACCCCATCGATTAACTAACTGTCCCTCTGTGGAGCAGAGCCAATTGCGGGATCCCTGGGGTGTAGACACTGTTCCCCACCCACTCTGCAAGGATTTCCTGGAGTGTTAGTGAGGGGTTTTGTAGAATGTAATCAGGGATGTATTTCCAAATAATGGGGAGTATCCCTGACAGGAATATTCACAGATGTTTACATGTTACATAGTATACCTTAAACACAGCTTGCATATATAGGTAGTTCTCCACAGAATAATAAACATGTGGAACACACAACCGCTGAAATGTGCGTTAATCACCCTTGCACTACCAGTGCCTGCTCCGAGAGGTAAGATATCACTGCCAGGATTAGAACACGCAACCATGTACACATTCATCACAATAACATACCACTAAGCTACCTGAGATGTACCAATGGCAGTCGTGTATACTGACAGGATAAAACACAAAAGATAGGAATGTGTTGAAATAGGACAAACCGGCATGTACCCAATGAAAGGTGTATGTTTTTATATAGATATATATATATATATATATATATATATATATATATATATATATATATATATATATATATATATATATATATATATGTAGAAAGAGAGAGAGCGAGAGAGACAGGGAGAGAGAGAGAGATGTATGTCGATATATGGGGATATACATATATATGTAGATATATAGATAGGTTAACAACATCTACATAACCATGGAGGTATATATAAATGGGATACCTACCACATACCTACTGCTTTACATACCGACGCATGTAATCCCGAGGCTTAAGGTCCGAAAGAACACAGTACCAAAACACCAGATGCACGAGGTGTAAAATCATGATGTTAAGGGACAGTTAGTCAGTGCTTCTGGTGTTGCGGTTTAGGTAGGTTACTGTTTGTAACTGTGTTTCTTAGGGCTGTAGTGTGTGTAAGTGTGTGTTCTGGGTGTGGTGTGTGTTCTTGGGGGACTGTAATGTGTGGGTGTGGGTCAGCTTTGTGCATCTGTTTGCACGGCCTAGGAGGTAGAATATTAAAGTAGGGGGTGGTGTGGGGGGAGCAGACACCTACATGGGGGGTGTAGGGGGGCTTTGCCACCTGCTCATACGTAGTGTATGATGGTTTGTTTGGATGTGGTGGGTAGCAGTGTGTCTGTGTGTGCGTGTGTTCCATGTTCATGCTACTTTTGTGAGTTACTGTTGCTATCGGTAATGTGGGGTATGGGAGTCTGGACCCGGTACTGTGTGCGTCGGAACACTGTGGTTTCGGGATTCTGTAGGTATCCCGTATACAGCGGTTGAAGTGTTCATATATGTGTATAACATGGACCATAGAAATCACACATTCCACCACTACCAACCTTTATGAACAAAGGATATGGAGAGTATATGCCTATACACTATTACAAATATGTGCTATGGACATGAGCCAATGATAGTGTTACCGCCTGTCCCACTTTGCGAGGGACACTCCCTCTTTGGGCGGTTGTGTCCTGACCAAATATATTAAACGTGGCACATGTCCTGGGATTGTAGGACATAACTATGTCCAATATGTACTGTAATAGTTGCATACAATAGTTATTTCTGTATCTAAAATACCTACATGTTACAAGAAACAGGATAAGCAACTAAACTTCTACAAGAATAAGCTTATATTCAGGCAAGAAAGGAAAGTTCTATTCCTTGTACTGACCATGGGTTAGTGTCGGCCTGTAAATTCTGATGTGTGTCCCGAAAATGTCCCACTATGGCCATATGAAAAGGTGGCAACCCTAGCCAAAGAGGGTCAGTCACCAACACAACTACGATGACTGCAAATACCTATGACAGAAATACCCAGCTTTCATGTAGCAACACTTTATTACATTCAGATGTATTACCGAAGGGATTCAAGGACTAACATCACCTGCATGCTATACAGGAACCACATAACAGTGCCTTAATGAATCAGCCTGCAATTACCATTGTATTAGTCCACAAAAGGATAGGTGTTCATATAGGGAAAGAACCCTCATGCACATATCGGTTATGTATAAAAGCAGTTCCTACACACCTGCATCTGCTATGCACACCCACCATCACCCCCACACCCAAACATATGACAGTATAAACTGTAATAACATCACAAATCATTCACTCACTGTATGACATCTGCAGAAGCCTTAACATACCTTGTCAGAGACACACTAACATGGCTCTATGTGAAATAGCTGCTGTTGTACAATGGAACAGCTGCTGATGTTACAGGGTTTGTTTGCACTAATCCCATTTCAGAGGGTTGTGTGTACACCGGGATGTGTTAGCAATTACTGAGTAACAGCACAGTATGCTACACTTGTACACCAAATCAAGCATGTCTGGTGAGCACACTGTAAACCACATAGCAGTTCATGCATAGCCATACAGCCTTGAGCTGCCCAAACATCCTTGCCAGACTTAAACATCTGTAGAAGTATCAGGTACAAACAAACCCTACATAAGTAGCAATGTTCTGAAATATAACAGCTGGACTCACATGTAGAACAAAATTGTCTTGCCATTACACACAGTCCATGGGAGTCATGAAGCTAATATATCTCTGTATGTCTCCATATAGCTGTTGAAATATATCACAAACAACACATCCAGGCCATCTTCCTGGAATGTAAGGCAAACGGACAACGCCCAAAAGGAGTACTCAGTTATACACCACTGTTGCCATGGTATCGGCTAATGGAGTAGCTGCACAGCTGATGTGCATCTAATTAACTACTTTGGAACAGCAATTGGTGGACAGGATACCACGTTACCGATATGTAACTAGAAAAGGATGTGTTATCACACATTCAAACCATCCATATATACCAGTGGAATGTTACAAAGAACATTGAAACACAAACTGAAAAGGATTGAATCAACAGTTAACGACATCTTGGGTTACTAATAAGGTATGTAGAACAGTCATTATGTCTGTATATGTAGTACCTTTTTGTAGTATTTAAAGTGCACGTAATCCATATAGTGGAAACAGTTATCTTGTAGTGATGTATTGTTGAGCATAGTAACGCTTGTAGTATTTTTGTGTACTGCTGTAGGTCACAAGGCAAACACTGCATACACCACAAGGGATGCTATATAAGGGCTTTGAACAGAAATACTCCTCACCAGCCGATGTTAGTGGCAGGGCTGGTCCAACAAGTATGTGCTATAACAGGGGATAGTATATGTTGATATATTGTAACTGTAGCCATATGTATAGGTGTATTACTGAAAATAATATGTCGAAGGCTGGGCCACTGTGAAATTATGATTTGCATTGTGGGATATTGTACCGATAACTGTGTAATGTACAGTATTGTAGGAAGATATGTATTACAAGCTACATAGCATTACTGTAATGTTAGGCAAACATTAGTTATGTCTATTGGCATTTACAATACACAATAACAGGATACATATGACTTTCAGTCACCCGACATTTTATCAGCATGATAGCAAAGTAAAATGGAAGAGCTAGTTAACTATCCATGCACATAAGACATGCAATATGTGCAAAGGTAGGTACTAGGCTGTCTTACCAAGGGTATTTATAAGCCTAGCTAGAGTGTGTTGGCTTTCGTCACCCCCATAGATTGATTCCCTGTGCCTCTGAACAGCAGAGCCATCAGTTCCCTGTGCCTCTGTCCAGCAGAGCCACTGCAGTGATCCCCGGGGTACATGTCTGTCTCCCATCCACACGTCAAGGTTTCCCTTGAAGAGTGCTAGTGAGGACCCTGCCTGATGTACATTAGAATCATGTTCCAAAGTATGGGGATTGTCCGGGTCAGGAATCTATCCGCCCAGCATGTCCTAGTCATCATTGTGGTTAGGTGTATATCCCTAGAGCATGTGGCTATCAGGGGCCTCTGTTTAGGTGGAGCATATCCAGCAAAACAGGATTGGACATGGGCCTTCTATGTCAAGCAGAGATCACCTGTAAGTATGCGGTATGCAATGGAGTACAGCTGGAGTTTCTTAGGTTGAGCTGCATAAGTCATCTGTTTGAGGTCTGTAATCCTCTTGGTGTGGTACTGGTGTGGTCTTCCAAGCTGTTGCAGTTGTCTTGTAAGTTATATCCCAAATGGGGTGTTGTATCCTTTAATGGGTCTAATAGGTCATGAGTAGAGAGGCACAATGGCCTCCTTTGATCTGGATGCGAACCCATTAGAGATTGGGGGAGGCATGTAGAAGGATATTCTATCCACCTTGTCATTATGGGTATCGAAGGAGAGATTGCTATCTACTGGGGTTCCTGGATCCCTTATTACCTTTTCTATATGTAGGGGACTAGCACCTCTGTGATAGTCCATGGGTAATTAGTTATATTCAAATATTCAGCTTGACACCATGATATTAACACCAGGTATCCGTCTCAGTGCAACCCTTCCAGAGGGTGTCTGTAACAGCTGGGGAAACAATTATGTCCCCTAGTTTGCAGTCATCTGCAAACCTTTTCAGCCAAAGCCCTCCTGTGCTTGTCTGTATGTCAGAGAAGTATATACCGAATATGAGGGGTCCTAGGACTGAGCCCTGGGGGAAGCCACGTGTAACTGGTATATAGTCGGACCTAGGGTATGCAACTCCCACTGTGTGGGTTTTGTCCGTGAGCAACTTTGCAAACCATCACATGACGTAGGGGTTAATGTTCAGGCAGATGGGTATGTTGATAATACCAGAAGGAGGAATGGTGTTGAAAGCCTATGAGAGATCTAGGTAGGCTGTGTGGACCTCCTTACCCTCATCTAATGCCTTGGTAACTGTCTCTAAGAAGTCCACCAGGTTTAGAAGGCATGATCTGCCCTTAACAATGCCAAACTGGGAGGGGTCAAAGGTTTGGATGTACCCAATGTCTCTGTGACTGAGATCCATGATGTGCACCATAGCCTTGCAGACCAGGCTAGTCAGGCCTATAGGGAAATAGGTCCCGTGGTCCATTGTGGCACCACCTTTGTGGAGTGGGATAACTGTTGCTGTGTGCCATTCAGGGGGCACTATGCCCGATGTGAGGCTATTACTGAACATGGTGCATAGGTGGGGAGACAGTACGTTCTGAAGTTCATGTAAAATGCAGCCTGGGATGTTGTCCGGTCCCATGGATGCTGTGATATTGGCTTTAGAGTGTGCAGCTTTGAGAGGGAGGAGGGAAAGGTAGCACTGAACCTATCTGCCAGGATGTTGCCAATATCAGTTGGTTCTGTAATGTTCATGCCTTTGTGCTGTAACTCAGAGCAGATCTGGTTGTTGACATTGAGATATGTGATATAGCTATAGAATGCTTTGTGGTTGTTGTTGGAATTAGTGGTGGTTTAGTTTTCGTAGCTAGCTTTGGAGGATCTTATAAGGGATCACACCTTCTTACTGAGGCTGGCCAGGGAGCTCCTCCACACATGGGATTGTACTCTCGTTTGCAACAGTGTCTTCCTCCTGTAGTACAGTTTGTTTATGGCAGGGGACCACCAGATTGGTTTCCTTAATTAGGAGTATAGCGTCTTGGTTCTGTTTGGGATAGCACAAACCATGCACTCATGTAAGTGCTTATAGAGTGCATTTGTGTAGGATTCAGCAGTTGTAACAGTATTATCCATCTGCATAGGTGTCATGACGTTCACCAAGTCTGTCTTAAGAAGCATGTAGTTGGCTTTGTAGACATATTATACTGTGGTTCCCTTAATGGGGGGTGGGGCAGGATGTGGATAACAAAAGTGTTCAGCTCATGGTCAGATCGGACCAATGAGGAGTTGACTTCATGTGTGGAGCACCGGTCACTCATGTTGGTAATGCCTAGGTCTAGGATATTGTTGCCCCTGGTGGGTGTGTGGATATGTTGATTCAGGGCATTGGTGTTTATGAATTCCAGAAAGCATTGAGCTAATGTGTTGGTACACGAGTAGTTTTTCCAGTTAATGGTGGGGTAGATTCAATGAGACTATGTGATGAGTGTGGTATGGTACGAATGTTTACCTTCTCCACATGACTGTCAGGGTCAGGATTGGTTGGAGAGAGCTTTACCTTCAGTTTGGCTAGATGAGTGCATCTCTCACAGGTGGTAGTGTTGGGTGGTAGGCAGAGATGCTTGTCTGTATACATGAGGCAATGTGTACATTGCCTCAAGATGTCCAGATTTATCAGATAGACAGGTGAGAACACTGGCAGTTGACTCTTGGACATGCCTGAATATAGAACTACTTTCACCTAGATAAGTGAGGAAAGTGAGTACAAGAGCTATTTTACTCTAATCAAGTGAGAAACGTATGTACAAAACCTGTTTACCCTTACCTCTAGGTAATGAGGAAGATTGAGTGCCATAGTAATTATTAGCTTACGTAGTGCTTACAAGTTCTGAACAAGTGCTGAGCATGAATAAGCAATCCAGATAGGGTTTTGGATAACATAAATACACGACCCCCTCCCCCCAACAGGTACACAAACATATATCCATGTACACCACAGGGCCCCTGTACCCACAACTATGCAGGTACAAACTGCACTCAGGCTGCATGGGACCTGTCCACATCACAGGTTGTATCATACACATATGGCAAAACAAGATGCTGTCCACGTGTACATCATGTAAAACATAGCTCCATGTCAGGTTGTGTACAGACTGAATGGTGCACACCAACAGGTATCACAACCCACAAAGGGGGAGACACCACTGATAATGGGAAGTACTGCACTACTACCCTGCTGAGTCTGGTCTGGAAGGCCATGAACCTTGATCAAATAATTGATGTCAGCAGTACAGATGTAGATGACAGTAAGGTTGATGTCACACTGCATATCATAACCTTGCCAGGTCATAGGACATCATCACCCATACTGTGTACCACCTACACTCGGTATACTAGATGTACATTCCTATGTCACAGGAGTGTTTTGCAACAGGACTGCTGACAGAACCAACACTACAGAAGGTGTCTGAATAATACATGTTCATCACACCAGTGGCAGCTACAGTATGTCAGGGTTAATGAATTTTATTCCCCCTCATTGTAGTCCATACCTCACAGACAAACAGAAGGCATCTGCCTATTGAAGTATGCAAATGACTATGACCTAGGAGCAATAGCTGACTCAGGAGTGTTGTGGACAACATACAGAAGGAGCTTTGTGGGTGAGGTGTGTGTGACATATGGCCACAATCTGAAAACTACATATTGCATTGTCACCCCTATGTTAATAACCCTGCACCCATGAACTACCACCTAGGCAGCAGTCAACATAATGGACACTTGTGTGCAAGGGATGCAGCTGGGCGGTTGTCTTTCCTGTGATAGCTACGTCACCACACCTGTCAGGTAGTCATATGTGGCAACCCTAATAATGATAAGGTGCCATCCATGAATTTAGAGATCATTGTCCAGCCATACACAGCATTCAAGTGACCCATAACAGATCACATGTTTCCTTTAAGGGGTATTGGCCATGTGCAGATGGCCTAGAACAGCCTTCCCATTCCCCATCTCAACTATGTAGCATGATGCATACCCTGAATAAATCCATGTCCAACCCAGTGATGTTGGACATGCTACACATACTCATCCTGATCTCGAACACATACTTCATGGACATCCACCTTCCACATGCTGGACAGATCCTTGTCCCATACACTTTACATAGTCCTGCCATACTATGCATTCCTGTCTGTCAAAGCTGCACATCGCTCCCCTCTCAGACATGGTTTGATGACCACATGGTAAATGTATCATTAACCCTGTCGATCAGTAATGTGGCACCGCTCCACCTGGCTCCACAGACCCACCTGTTGGCTACTGCCAGATAACCTTTCATCCTAAATTCATACATGGCCCATGGCATATAGCCCACTAGTTGAATTTGACTGTATATGCTATAGTTGATATCCATCCCTGAAAATACCATCTGGCTAGCCAGTGTCCCATGTGTATCACATGTGCAACACAGGAGATACATGGCAGGATGTTGAATTGCTGTACAGTGCCATGTAAATGTATATGGCAGAACACATACATGTAAAACCTTATGTGAGTAAGTCTGCAGGGTCACGGGTCATGTCTGTTAAGGCAGTGTAAGTCCTTATATGTGCCATATACACAGCATCAAGGTTGACTGCATTAATGTGGACATATCCAGCCATGTGCTGATTGGTAGGAACACCAGTACAGGCAAACAGACATGCCCACATCAAGACAGCATCCACATGGAGTAAGAGCAATGTAATCAGGTGACACACGCACATATATGGTGATAATATCCACTCAACATTGAGTGTCACATGTGTGTGATTCAAACATGTCAGTGTCATGTAGGTTTGCAAATACAACTATTTAAACTTAATAAATGCGATACACATGTATGTTCAGCTGTAGCTCTGTATGTCTCTGAGAGTTACTGTGACCTGTCTCTATCATTATGTCTTCCAGGTATGCTGCGTGCAAGGCTACCCCCTTTTACCCACTTGGAGGATGAGGCCCTCATCCCATACCTACTCGACAATCACAATATCCTGTTCAGCCATATGCCACAGGATGCACAGCAGCGGGATGCCCTGTGGATGGAACTTCGCAGGAGGGTTAATGATGTTGGTGGTCACAACTGCACAGACCAGCAGATGCACAAACACTGTACAGACCTCATTAGATGGGCAAAACAGCATGTGAATGCAATCACCAGGGAACAAGGTGCAACAGGTGGTGGACCACCAACCCAGCCCCCACTCACACGTACTGAGGAGCTACTGGCTAACCTGGGGACACCTGCAGAACCACATCCACAAGCCTTAGCCGATATTGTGGAGGTGGGTGTCTCTCAACTACTGAGCCTGGAGTTGCCGGTAAGCCAGTACTGCACCTATAACAACTATATTCCATATAGTTGCATGTGTCACTGTACAATATGTAATGTAACATCATATGCAAGACATGTATACACACATGCCGCATACTATAGTATGCTACTCTGCGTATGCACACATGTGCATACACCATAGTATAGTCTAATGTACTGGTGTATGTGTTATGCACATTGCACCCTGTGGCCATTATACAGGCATGGATTATGCTCATACTGCTGTGTTACTCCTATTTAGGTACCTCTGGCATTCTGCTGTGAGAGCAGCCCATTGCAGGTGGGAGTGTTATTATTTATCAGGATTCATAATGCACAAATCTATCTGCCATGTGGCCATTTACAACATATACACATACTGTATGGTCCTGTCACAATATACAGGTTGGACCTGCAATGAATCACAATGACTACCCATGTGCAACACTTGCAAACTATGTGAATCATCTCACCAACATGAATCCTCACAAACTGTCATTGCCACTTGTGTGGACAGCTGTGTATACAATGGTGGAGGTGCTGTTCACTTTAGGGATGTACTACAGATCAGAACTACACATGTGGTGAATACAAACAGTACTACACAGAGGGCTGGAGTATGGCCAGCACACAGAATTCACTGATGTGGATCATAGCCCTGCTATGAATGTCACACAATGTGATGTACTATCTTGACATGTCCATGACATCTAGTGACCAGGCTGCAACACTGCCTACCTAACCTGAAAACATATCCCACATACCACCCTTTATCTGCATAACCCTGTCGTAAGTGGAGCATATATGTCATATGGGACAACACAGACATGTGAAATAGATGCCCGTCACAATAATTTGGACAACACATGTACACACATGGCCATGGAGGATGGCCAGAGACATGGAGCAACACACACAGTAGACATGATGTGCTTGTGTGTACACCCTGTTGTACAATGGCTACACATGATCCAACTATGGCCTTTGTATAATGGTCATATTGTAGATGTGGAACACTAGACATCCTACATGCCTGTGCACATCTTGTGTAGGCATAACATCAATCCACCACATAAGATGTGTTGAACATCTTGAGGGTGTCATGACATGACACCAGTCACCTGTACAGTATCCACATCAGCCCACAGATACAGTACATTCCCCTTGCTGCTGTTGAACATCAATGTCATACTTGCTCCTCGTGTGTGTGTGTGTGTGTGTGTGTGTGTGTGTGTGTGTGTGTGTGTGTGTGTGTGGTACACAGATATGTGGGACATGGTGTACTGACATGTTCGCCATGTCTGGCCATAGTTGCCAGGCAGCAGCAATATGGTTGCAGATGTGCAAGGGTGTCATCCGTATACCCATCAGTGACCTGTGTCACAACTTCATCATCATGGTTTAGTGTGTATACACCTCAGTGACATGGGGTCATATTCCACAGTATATATGTATTGTATCTGAACACAGTCATGACTATGAACTCTGTCTGTAACTCACACTGTATAGCACTAGAGATGCCTCATGATTCCCTGCAATGGCCATGTACATCAGTTAAATGTGCAGTATATCTGTAGGGTGGACAGACAACACTGCATTGGGATACCATTGCCCCACTGTATATTTGACAGGACACCATTGTGTTAGACATGTATGCATGTCATTGCACAAGTCAGCAGATCACATGTCATACTACATGTGATTGTCAAGGTCATATGCCACACATCAGGCAGGTGTACTGTTAACCTGTGCTGGTCTACATGGTGTAACACAGGGATGTATGCTAACTACTACTATGATTGTGTAATTTGCATGCTGTCTGCTATGACACATGCATGCTGTTGTGTGCAACCCAGGGATGTATGATGACTACCACTATTATTGTCTGCTCTGCATGCTGTCTGCCATATCACATGCATGTTGCATACCTTCTGTCATATCATGTGTGTGTGTCTGTGTGTGTGTCTATTATATAGATTGTAATGTACAATTCTTGTCTGCCCTCACAGGTGATGTAGGTGCATTTCCCTCCTGTGGTACATCTGATGTTAGTGTCCCCACAGACTCTAGCAGTGATGATGAACGTATGATTGAGTTACAGGCAGAGCTTTCAGGGGCTGAAACTGTGCCATTGGTTGCCATTCTATCTATACCCCCTCATCCCCGCACACAGATCCCATGCCTGCACATACCCCATCACCAGTTGCCATAGAGGAAGGACAGTTGGAGTTTGGTAGCTTGGAACAGGAAAGTGTGGGGGCTATGGAAGGTGTGTCTGCACACCATGGTGTCAGCCAAATGACTGGTGGTGCCCCACACAGGCATGTGGTCAGTGCTGCTTGTAGGAGGACCTCTGGCCAACATGCTCCTGCAAGACTGAGTGCAGCAGCTGGTGCCACCAGATGCATGTTTCAGGCTGTAATGGAAGCACAGGCACGTGCTGAATGGTGCAACAGAGAAGATCAGAGGCTACAGAGGGCTGCTGTCCATTCTTTAAACAACATCCAGGCAATGGTAAATGCTCAACAGCAGATTGCTGAAGCTTTGGATAGATGGTTGGGTGACATGGTTGGAGTCCTTGACCATGGAATGACAACCCGCGAGTGTGAGCTGTCTGTGTTGGAACATCTGGTAGGAGTGAGGCGTCGGGCACATGGATGTAGGCCTGCTACATCACCTGTGTCAGGTCTATGTGTACGAGCTACCTCACATGTCCACTCCCATAGTGGCGGTAGCAGCAGCAGTGCATCTGGTGATGTGCTGTCCACACGATGACACAGCAGGCCACGTGCACATGGCCTGGGATGGTCCAAACAGGGACATGGTTCCAGTGGATAAGTGACATCAGACAGTACCCAATCTGCACCTTTGCCTGGTAGTGCCCATGCACCCCCTGGCAGGCACAGGCCACATGTCCGTGGCCAGACACCGTGAACTATAAAACCTCACTTGTACAGTCTGCAGCTGTCAATATTACCCCTGTGTAGGCCAGACACATGGCAGAACTGTGTGCATACATATACACACACACACTGGAAACATATGTAGGGCATGGCAACACACACATATATAACATCCACACAAGCCCAATTAGATCAAAGGCCCAAACCCACACACATGATGTCATCCAATGGTGCAGCCTAGGCCTCTGGCAAACATTAACACCCTGTGCATATGATGATGCCTGTGCTGCATCCCTGACATCCACACCATTGATGCAGGGGCATGCTCATATGGTCTGATGCACAGGGTGAGTAGACTAGGAAGATAAGTGTAGTTTACAATTGTTGAGGACTGTTGACAGGCAGCAGATATACCATGTACTACAGGTGTACAATATTGTTAACAGTATGTGTCTTGTGTAACAACAGTAACTGCATGGTGGTCATGATGTTCTGCTGTCCTCCTTCAGGTCTAATTGCACGTGCCGGTGGATGTCAGTGTTTGCAGTTAGTTCCCCATATGTCAATGTGGACTACTCACAGGTATGTATGAATATACCAGCATGCACCGTGTAGCTGCCACATACAGTGAGAATGTCCCACATTACAAACACATCTACCGATCCAAGAGCATGATAGCTGTGTACTAAGCTACTGTGGCCACAGACGTGAAATCCATAAAGGGTGACATCACAGGTACAGTTACATGGAGTGGTGAGGTAAGAGAGTGGTCTAGCTGATTACAAGGGTAGAGGCCAGTGGGAAGTGTGATGCCTCATTGGGAATCAGTAATACACATTCCCATGACAGGATGCCAACACACAACTGCACCCACACACTCAGGTATTGACACACATGTATTCAGTGACACAGTAACACACCCACACACTCACAGATTCACCAACACAGTAACACAAACTCGCACACAGTTGCTACTGGTGAGCTGAGGACCCCTACCTATGTGCAAATCATCATTACAGTACTGTGCACCTACATGACGTGCCACAGAGAATGCACATGTACAGGTA
Source organism: Protopterus annectens (assembly GCF_019279795.1). Lineage (NCBI taxonomy): Eukaryota > Metazoa > Chordata > Ceratodontiformes > Protopteridae > Protopterus > Protopterus annectens. Next base: position 1,315,162,150 of record NC_056735.1, on the reverse strand, counting down.
GTCAGTACGGCCTAAAATCGGGGACATCAACACGGATAGTAGAATGCATCACCTGGATGGGGGAGGGGTCTTATCAGTTCAGTATGGTAACATACATCCTCACCCTAGGGACCAGTCAGCCCTACAAACACACACTGTGGCATTCAGTATTTAATACACCTATGTCACACACATACAGATACCTCACATGTGTAAGATACACGCCCCTGCCTATGTCCTGCTTTCTACATTGCAGTCTGTACAGATGTGTACACTAATGTACAGGAGAGTGAGTAACAATTGAGATGTATTCCCCACAATACGTGACATATATAGACACACACGCAACCACACATGCCAGTACTGTGAATCTCAGACCTGCCTAGTTCATGTTATGTATGACAGACATGCAGCAGTATTGCATGCATTAAAAACTGTACTGACACTTCCTGTGGCAACAGTGCTGATATATGCACACGGGATGTCTTAACTATTAACAGGTGTCAAGTGATTTACCTTCACTGTCACCCTGACCGCTGTATAAGTTGTGTGCTATGCCCTTTAATTAACGAAACCATTACTTACCGGTTACACAGGTTATTGTAGGACTGCTTGTGACACACCTCTGAGCTGTCCACAGCAAACATCCATCTGCAAAGATGCCCCACCACTTAGTTATTTCCACACATCTGTCCATACCTGAGATACATCTTTCTGTACATTCAGCATATCACCATATACAGTTGGCAATGTTGAGGCTGCATTGCAACTGCATGATGTACTAGGATACATGTCACCTGAAAACATCAGCAACTGCACACGTATGTTATCTGAATGCACAACATTATGTGTACAGGTGTGTAGGTCCAACAATCCTGACATTTGGGCATGTTTGTAGGCATTGCAATTGGTGGACATGTGTAATGACATACATTACACATGGACTGTTGTTTGATATGATGGGTGTAATGTGTGACCAGAACAAAGGAAATGTTACCTCTGTCAACATTGATATCACACCTTATGTACTGTTAGCATTCAGCAGCCATGGACCTACATTCTGTGTGCATGTGTGTAATGGTTGTAGCCACCTGTTTGCACAAAAGACATCAACAGCTATGCTATTTACATGTATGTTTTGTGTGTGTGTGTGTGTGTGTGTGTGTGTGTGTGTGTGTGTGTGTGTGTGTGTGGCATGTACATACCCAGGGCAGGTACATGTATGTCATATCCATACATGAGGGTATGTACTGCTGTACAGCAACAATCATCTGCTAATGGTGGAATGTACCGAGGGCCCCTGGTATGTGTATAGCTGACCTGATCACAGACAGCGGTATCATTGCATTGCATAACACATGATGCAACTGTGTCAGTACATGTGTACTCTCTACAGTTGATGTAGAGCTTAGTCAAATATATGTAGAGCAGCATTCCTGCTAACAATGACAACTACTAACACCAGAGCCTATTACAATGTGTTCTTTACATCAACCTGTAATACCATGGCCACTGTGGCCTTCCATGTTTAGCATCAGAGTGCATCCCAGTCAGCCCTGTGCTACTAGGATTATGAGCATGCCCAGTATATCCTTGTGTAGATGGACACATAGTAGTGCATTCCAACCAGCCCTGTGCTACTAAGTGTGTGAGCATGCCCCTTGTGCTACTAAGTGTACGAGCATACCCAGTATATCCTTGTGTAGATGGACACATAGTGCATTCCAAACAGCACTGTGCTACTAAGTGTGTGAGCATGCCCAGTGAAACCTTGTGTCAGTTATGTGCCTCTGTGTATGGGCATGGCCATTGTAATCCTGTATAGTGGTAGTAGTCGTCCATTCCACAGATGGGCATACTCCAGGTCAGGATGGATTCCTACTTTAAACACACAGGTTCACAGGTATGTATATCTTAACTGCCAGCATCCCTGTTGATGTCCGCATTCCCAGGAGGTCATAATGACAGCCTTGATATGTGTAGTCTGTGTGGAGCGATTTGTAAGTATGTAGTATTGTAATAGTAATCTGTAAATAGGCAGGTGTTCTGTTCCTGCCACTGGCGTGTGTGTGTGTGTGTGTGTGTGTGTGTGTGTGTGTGTGTGTGTGTGTGTGTGTGTGTGTGTGTGTGTATGTCTGTCCCCATTAGCCAAAGGACTGTAAATTGCTTTTAGACTGCCCACACTCCATACATTTCTTATACCCACCGTTAGCAAGGCCGATGATGTCACCCATCTACAAATACACCTCTGGGAGTGCTGTGCCCCAGTAATCTTGGTAGCGCATTCTGTAACTGCGTAATGCTGTAGTATAATAAAGTAATTAGGTCGGTGTTCTAGTCCCACACTTGCTGTGTATGTGTGTGTGTGTGTCCGTTTGTCTGAGAACTGAGTAATGCTTTTATACTGCTCACACTCCATACATTCCTTATACCCACCGTTAGCAAGGCAGATGATGTCACCCATCTACAAATACACCTTTGGGAGTGCTGTGTCTCACTAATCTCGGTAGCGCATTCTGTAACGGTGTAATGCTGTAATGTAATAAAGTAGTTAGGTCAGTGTTCTAGTCCCACATGTGGTGGGGGTGTGTTTGTGCGCGCGTGTCCCCATTTGCCTGAGAACTGAGTAATGCTTTTATACTGCTCACACTCCATAAATTTCTTATACCCACCGTAAGCAAGGCCGATGATGTCACCCATCTACAAATACACCTCTGGGAGTGCTGTGTGCCAGTAATCTCGGTAACGCATTCTGTAACTGCATAATGCTGTAGTGTAATAAAGTAGTTAGGTTGGTGTTTTAGTCCCGCACTTGCCGTGTGTGTGTGTGTGTGTGTGTGTGTGTGTGTGTGTGTGTGTGTGTGTGTGTGTGTGTTCATTTGCCTGAGAACTGAGTAATGCTTTTAGACTGCCCACACTTCATACATTTCTTATACCCACCGTTAGCAAGGCCAATGATGTCATCTATCTACAAATACATCTCTGGGAGTGCTGTGTCCCAGTAATCTCGGTAGCGCATTCTGTAACTGCGTAATGCTGTAGTGTAATAAAGTAGTTAGGTAGGTTTTCTAGTCCCACACATGCCGTGTGTGTGTGTGTGTGTGTGTGTGTGTGTGTGTGTGTGTGTGAGTGTGTGTGTGTTTGTGTCCCCGTTTGCCTGAGGACTGAGTAGTGCTTTTATACTGCTCACACTCCATACATTTCTTATACCCACCGTTAGCAAGGCCGATTATGTCACCCATCTACAAATACACCTCTGGGAGTGCTGTGTCCCATTAATCTCGTTAGTGCGTTCTGTAACTGCGTAATGCTGTAGTGTAGTAAAGTAGTTAGGTCGGTGTTCTAATCCCAGACATGCCAAGTGTGTGTGTGTGTGTGTGTGTGTGTGTGTGTGTGTGTGTGTGTGTGTGTGTGTGTCTGCCTGCATGAGACAAGCATAGTGCTTTGTAGTATTTGCCGTAGTGCGTGCCCTAAATGCGTGTTGCTGTAGTGTGATACGTTAGGGGGTTTGTATAGAGGGAATGGCAAGTGTGTGTTTGTCTGTCAGAGCCTGTGTAGAGGTGGCCATGATTGTCTTACCATTGGACATGTTTGGGAGTGGGTTTTGTAGTTTTCCTATGTGGTATCCGTCTTATGACACATTGGCCACCTCACGAGGAGTACAGCTGTCAGTCAGCCATGGCACTGTGTTGGCAAGCCATACCCATACATCTGGCAAAAGGCCTGGTGAACTAAGTATGCAGCTAGGAGTACAGCTGTCAGTCAGCCATGGTACTGTGTTGGTAAGCCATACCCATACATCTAGCAAAAGGTCTAGTGAACTAAGTATGCAGCCAGGAGTACAGCTGTCAGTCAGCCACGACACTGTGTTGGCAAGCCATACCTATACATCTGGCAAAAGGCCTGGTGAAATAAGTATGCAGCCAGGAGTACAGCTGTCAGTCAGCCACGGCACTGTGTTGGCAAACCATACCCATACATCTGGCAAAAGGCCTGGTGAACTAAGTATGCAGCCCTACTAGTACCCGGTATATGTCCTGCACCCATGTGCCATGCACATATAACCTTGCCTAGGATATCCCACTATGTTGCTAGTAACATGCACATTGAGGACAGATAGTAGGCATGGTGTGAATGCAGTGGCCTGCAGAGGACATGGCACCCTGTACAGCGGTACAATAGGCACATATATGTGGACAATGTGTCTTCACTATGTTCCACACTGAATGCCTGCAACATATGTGGTGCCATCAAATGTGATCCACTAAAGCCAGACAATGCTGTACACATGTGCCCTGTATGGACCCATGCCACTGACACCACGGAATACCTGTATCATACTATCCATGCAGGTGCAGGGCCGACCTGCTCACTATAAGCAGGTTTTGCCACACCAGGCCAGTATTGGCATATCGGGGTATAACAGGCTATGTACAATACATGTGTCTGCCAAACCAGGTACACCTGTACATGTCACTGTACAGTATTGTGGGACATGCACATCTCAGGCAATGTCCATGTGAAGGACTATCAAACACAGACATGGCATGCATTGCAAAGCTACGGCCCTACACATTGGTAACCAAGATGTCAGGCCAGATAATGCAGTACCCATCTGTGTGGGACATTGCAGACACTACATCCCTGCACTGCACACCATTGTTGGGTGATGCGATGGCAAGTATCACCCCTCACCCAGCCTGGTACTGCCATCTTGCACAGCCAAACACTACACACCAATGGAGCAATGCATACCTGCATGCCAGTACTGACACCCTGTGTCTGCATGTGGGTTATGATACTCCCAGCCACAGTCAGTCCCAGTATAAACCTTGTTGGCATACCAACAGTTGTCAAGCACTTTCACATGCCCTAGCCCATAGAACCTCCAGATATCCCCTGTGGTACATGTGGTCCTGTGCATTACTGCAGTGTGGCAAACTAAGTAGTTACGTTGTGTATTTGTGGCCCTGGAAAAGGTGTCAATGCATGTCCATTAGAGAGTGTGGTTGTGGTGATAATGGCATCCGTTCACGTGGACTGATGTGTGCCACACCTAATGTATGTCTACTATATATGTTGCAGATGGCACTCACTCACCTACACACATGTTCTTACAGCACAGCAACATGTCGCCTTTGTGGCACATGTAGTAACGTCATGCACATGTAATAGTAATGAGTAGTCAGGGGTTTGCCCCTGTACTATTCAGCATGTGGCAGATGATGCTAATGGTTAAGTCTCCAAGCCCTTCCCTGGTGTACATTGCCTGTCCCGCTCACACACTCTCTGGTGGATGTGAAGGTGTACACCTGCACAGCAGCATCATGTGTATTGTAAGAGATGGAAATGGTCAGGTGATGGCCTCTGCACCTATTGCAATCCTACTCTAGCTGATTGCATGTGGTACAGCTGTAATGGTGTTCCCATAGTCATCTGCATGATAAACACAGTACACTATCTAGGGAAACATGTTATTATCTGGCCATGGCAGTTGCTGTGAGTGGTACCTGGATGTGGTGTTCTGACACAGCATCAGAGATGATATCTGGATGTACCTCAATAATTTTCTGCAGTGGGAAATAGCCTAAAGACAGGAGGGTAGTGTGCCACACAACTACAGCATGTAAGTGTAGCTATGCTGCATTGAGACTACTGCCTGTTTAACGTGTGTGGTAATGGCTGTTCTGCATGTTATAATACAGACATGACAGTACTCTGTTCATGAGGGACTCCCATCTGTAGGGCCATCTGTGAACTGATCAGTGTGTGCAACCATTTGTTTCCTGTGTTACACACTGAACACACTTCTGTGCACAGCAGAAGCATGGTGTGAGGATTGCAGACAGTACATGATGATAGGGATGTGTTACTGCCATCGCATCCCTGACTGGACATGTGTCACATGAGACAGTGGTATGACTGACACTGTGTGAGATTCCCAGTGACAAGCCAATGATGGGCAACTGTTCATAGCTGTGGACACACGTCTACTACACATTGTACAGTTGGCATGCGGTATATATGCATGCGTTGTGCTCCCTCTGCAAAAGTATACCATCTCTTGTGTTGGGTTGCTGGTGATATCTATGCATACTATCGTAGGTAATCCTGTATGCTGTTGTCTATCACTAAGCTATATGTGGGTTTAAAACGCAACACCATAGGCTGAATGGGTTGGGAGGTCCCGGCAGAACCTCCTGTCCCACTTCAGCTGACCATGGCACCGGGCACTAGCACATCTGGGGACCTGCCATAGACATCAACCTCTGTTGGCTCTGCACTACCTTCTGGTGGTACCACCACTGAGGATGGAGCATGTCCCCCTTGGGAGCAGGACCAGACAGGTACATATCTGCTGTTGTGCGGTCCTGGACGTGTTGCGTTGGTGGCTCCCTAAGGGGTTATGAAGCCAGATGCACCAGTTCAAGGGTGGAGTGTCACATTTACAGTGTGATGCTGCCCCTCCTGGACAGCCCCCACCACTGCCTCCTTTGCAGCTGTGTAGGTGCAGTGGCAGTTGCCCATGGCTGGGGACCTCCGTCCCACTGTTCCCATGGGCTTTTGAATGCCGAAGACCCATCCCTGTCCAGGGTGTATCCCCCCACATGTGTCATATACCAACCCTGTATGCTGTCTTTTCTGTGCTCCTACCTATCCTCCACGACCATATCTACACTCCTTCCCCAACATCTGACCCTCACCTACAGACACATAAGGCCATTCGGCTCCTAGGACACCATCTGCCCTATACATAGCTGTCCATTACACACACGTGCCCACTGGACACATGAAACCCTTGTAATATGCATTATAACATACTACTGTTATCCTCACCCCTGTCCCTCAGGCGCACAATCCTGGTATGCATATCACTCCTACATGGTCCAGGTACATGTGAGGAGGACAACCCCATTGTACACAAAACACTACCGGTCCCTCTATGGTTACCCCATTTACCTTTATCATGATGATGATGTTGCACACAGCACCTTGCAAGAGTACTGTTCACACATAATGATTGGACAGGTACTGTTGTGTTAATGTACATTACATGCACAGAGTGATGTATACGGCCAATGTACAACTATTTGCTTGTATCACTGACACATGTGTGTCTGAGGGAGTCTTGTGATCACAAAGAGCAACACAACTACATAATACAGGCGTCACTGGTGTTTCCTGTTTCATTCATTTGTAATGCTTTGTTGCCACATGGTATGTTCCTGATACATCTCTATATATGTATGTACCTATATGCTGGACATAAACACTCACATGTACATCTACATGATGGGATACAGTCCTATACTGTTGAATGACTGCACTGTATGATATGTTTGTGGTACTGTCCGTTGTCTGTATATCTGCCGTGGTGTATTGGTAATACACATTAGCTGTGTGCACAGGGTCCTGGTTCCGACCCTTGTGAAGGATGTTTAGTTGGTTGCAGGGCAGAACAAGCCCATTGGATACAGAGGGAGTAAGGCACATTAAAGCAGTTGGGAGCGGGTGTGCATGGGTTTGCGTGGTGTTAGGCACTGCTGACCTCTGGTTACAGCCTCATACACTTGGTTAGCCTCTACATTGCTTAACCAGTGCAATACTCACATACTGGTAGCCAAACACACTTACACCCGCTCGCTCCTGCACTTGCTAATATACCGACATTGGTGCTTGCATCTGTCACTCACACCCCTGGGTGTGAGCAAGGACCACAATATTACCTTGTGATGCCTATTACATCGGACTACATGACTACAGTATTGGGATTGGCTGCCCATTAGGCAACGGCATCACGTTCGACTGTACGGAATCAGCGGCCTGTCCAGTGACACAATCATATTTGTGTGTACCTCATACAATGTGCTCCCACCTTGTGAAGCCTATTACATCAGAATACATGAATACAGTATTGGCAATGGCTGTCTATTAGGTGACAGCATGGCGTTCGACTGTGCGGAATCAATGGCCTGTCCGGTGAATCATTCATATTTGTGTGTTCCTCTTACAATCTGCTCCCACCTTGTGATGCCTATCACATCGGACTACATGACTACAGTCATAGCCGGACTTAGGCATAGGCCAGCCTAGGGCACCGCTTTAGTGGGGGCACTTTACCAGTATTTATTTGGTGTAGGTAGACCAGGATGGGGGCACTGGGTGGTGCGGTGGGGGGTGCCATTGTGCCCTCTGCCTAGTGCACCAGTTGACCTAAGGCCGCTCCTGACTACAGTATCGGGAATGGCTGCCCATTAGGCGATGACATGGCATTCGACTGTATGGAATCAGTGGTCTGTCCAGTGAATTAATCATATCTATGTGTTCTGTATGCACTCTGCTCCTGTCTGGCTGATACATGGGAACCGAGACTCTGCAATACAGACATGTAGTTGGGTTGTGGGAGCCACATCCATCAGACGAGTCATGCTACTGCATACCTATTATAGGTTTGCCACCTTTTCAATTGGCCAAGGTGGGACTTTAGGGTTACCACCTGTCCCACTTTGCGAGGGACACTGCAAAAATAATCAAGACATAGCAAATGTCCCGATTACAGGACATTATTATATTCTAAGTTTTATTAATAATTGCATAAAACAGTTATTTTATATATGACACTTCTGTATATGTTATGTGAAGTAGCATAAGCAATTCAAATGCAACTAGATTAAGCTTTTATTTGTGCAAATAAGTATAATCCTGTACTATGCATGGCTATAGATATGTTTTGTCCTGGAATGTCTGACGTTTCTCCAGAACATGTCCCACTCTGGCCATTTGGAAAGGTGGCAACCCTATAGGACCTGTATGTAGAGACGTCAGACATTGCAGGGCAACACACCCACAGCCAGTAGAAAGTGGAGTACTTCACTGTTTTGCCTAAATAAAAGGTTACTCTTGTAGCATTATAGTTGCTTATAGTGTTACCTATAACATTTAGGTGTTTCAGGTGAACATAATTGTCTTATGCAACTACTACAGACAATATAGGTAATCTTTGCCCTAAATCACAAGACATTTGCCATAATTACAGTTATTTTTCAAGACACAACTGCCCAAAGGGGAGTGTCCCTCGCAAAGGTGGACAAGTAGTAACCCCAACCTTATTATTCTATCAACTTTCTAAGTTAGTCAGCGGAACATGCGCTTTCTCTCATTATCAGACCTCTCATACGAATGGGGAAGAATGAACACTGAATCAGGGACACTGCATAATGACCTCAGGGACACATTTAGAAGGTTGGTGCTATTAACCTGACACATTGACGGACACAGAGCACATATGTATTCATACACATTGTCTGAGGTACATGCTGTTTATGACTCTTACATGTTGTCATTATTCATTACAAGTATTCCGCCACCTTTCCTCCTAATATCACTAGTTCTAGGAGAGTTTAGTTGGGTCTGTGTTAGATTCTGGTTCATAATCACGGATGTCCCTGGTAATCGGGGACAGTTCAATGATATGGTCCCTATGTGTTCCCCCAATGGTTTACAGACTGTCCAGTAGATGTGCTGTTAAGGTTTGGGAGGTATGGGCATCTGCTATACCCACATCGGAATATTACTTACACCCACGGGGCAGTCCTAATACGTGTCTGCCAGCCAACTCCTGCACGCCTAGCCCCATAATCGCATACCCATAGTTCCCCCACCTGCCACTACTCTACAGCACTCATCCTTACTGTGGGCACAGGTGGACACAGGTGGGATATGAACATACCCCTACACACTGCCCACTCTACCCGTGTCGGGACACATGTCGTACACTGTGTCAACCCATGTGTTATCAGGCTTGCACAACCTACTGTTTTGTGTACAGCTACATCCTGGTCATAATTGTGTTACTCCCATTGGTTGGAATGTCCAAATTTTTGGTGTCCCACAAGGAACGTCGCTGTCCATGTTTAAAGTGTAGACCTTGTAGATCTCTCCCACTGGTAGTTTCCTGCCGGTGGTCTGGGAAGCAGTGTTGTATTTACCTTTATTGTGTGTCTGTATGTCTCACCAGCCTTGCTGGGGGGGAGGGAGGTAGACGTTTGTTGATTGGACCTCCCACCAACATATGCCCAGTCTAAACATATGTTACCCGTAACTGTTGTGACATAACCTAGGTATATACATGTGTATACTTACTGTAACATATATATATATATATATATATATATATATATATATATATATATATATATATATATATATATATATATATATATATATATATATATATTTACATTAATATATACAGATATATCTGCATATGTATTCATACATGTATATTCATATCTTGCTGTTTTACATATATATATATATATATATATATATATATATATATATATATATATTTCTATGTGTGTGTGTGTGTGTGTGTGTGTGTGTGTGTGTGTGTGTGTGTATATATATATATATATATATATATATATATGTCTACATATATATATATATATATATATATATATATATGATTATATATATGCACATCAATGTGTCAATACATTACCCGCATATACACACTTACACATGCGTAATGGTGTTTATATGCTTTACCAGCATACTAGTGCCTTATTCATTATAACATTGACACTTCACTCCAGTCATCTTGTATTCGGTATGTAGCATGTTATACAGTGGACAGATGTCGCTATATGTTCATATATGGATTACTGATGGTAACTGGAATGTGATAGTGTGATTCGACCTGTCCCTCTTCTGCAGAGCCTATTATTCCATCTACTGTCGATGTTTGTATGTGCACATTCCTGTTATTTATATCAACAAATGGAATGCATGTGTTACAGAATTTGTACTTCAACATATATTGTTGTCTGCATGTGAGTATGCATATATACTTATTACGACCTAGCTGACCTCCACGGGGCAGTCCATTAGAACCGGCCCATCCAACCCTGGCACACCTGGATCCATAATTGCATACCCATAGTTCCTCCACCCCACCCGTGTTAAATTTACATGCGTAACATCCATTATCCACTTGTTATCGCAGCCATGACACACCTTTAGACATTGCCCTCTCCAGAGCTTTTGGGGCCCTACACACATTTTGTCCCACCTCGTGTATTCACAGGGTCTCCCGCCATGTATATTTGCACATACATGCGTTTTCTGGGATTATGGACTCCGGCCATTTGCGCTTCCCAATTTGTGGAGGTCCCAGCATGGGACTACAGTCAGTCTGTGTGTAAAGTAGATGTAGCATTTCAACGATGTTACTCCCACTGGTAAAACCCTGCCTGTGGTGTAAGTAACGGTGCTCTGCTCACTCCTGAGCAGCTTTTTATGACATACGCTGAAAGCACTATATAATACCAACATTGCTCTTGATTCCCTTCAGATCCCTTGTGTATGCTTTATTGTTACAATGTCCATTCTGTATATATATATATATATATATATATTTTTTTTTTCATGTATGTAGATATATATCTATACACACATATATGTGTTTGTGTGTGTGTGTGTGTGTGTGTGTGTGTGTGTGTGTGTGTATATATATATATATATATATATATATATATATATATATATATGTATATATATTACATCTGTGCATACAAACATACATTTCCTATGCTGGGAGCTGCTTACACCCGCGCAGGCGCAATCACCTATGCTTACTGTGCATTACATATGTTTACTGCCGCTTATTTGTGCTTATTTGTGCCTTATTCATTATGATAATACCACTTTGATTAAAAGAATCTGGTTAATAGTGCCATGCGATACACACGTTCACCTTTACATGTTTAAATGTCGGCTTTACAGCAGAGCAACATTCATTCCACAAGGAAAATGATATGTGCTATTGTCGACCTTGAACCGTGAATGCCTTTTCATTAGGCAGATGCTCTAACCACTACACTATTGGTGTTCTGCTTCATTTATATATATACCCATGGTTCATAGTTACCCGAACACACGCCTCATCACTTCACTTACACAGCAGGCATCCATTTTCCTGTTGGGAAAACTGCACTACTACACATGTGATGTTCCCTATTCCCTACTGCTCTGGACCCATGCCGCATGTTGACTCACTCCGAGGATATTCAGACCTCCAAAGCCTATAGTCCTGGCACATACGTGTGTTCAATTGTCAGGGTGTTCATATGGTCATCCGGGTTTAGGCTTGTCCGACTGGGGACCGGGACTGCCCTGTGCCTAGTTCAAAGTCAGACTTAGCACGAGGAGATCATTTGTTCCACTTTTAGCACCCTACCTGTGGTTGGGGATGCAGAGGTGTGCTCACCTATGGCCATCCTGATATATAACAGCACTAACTATTACAGGGATTTCCGCTGCTGTTTCCTTTCACATTCTTTATGACTGCTATATTGTGACCATGTTCATTCTTCATATATATATATATATATATATATATATATATATATATATATATATGTGTGTGTGTGTGTGTGTGTGTATGTGTGTGTGTGTGTGTGTGTGTGTGTGTGTGTGTGTATGTATTAGTCTGTACATACACATGCAAATACACCTACATGCTCATTTACATTTCCCATACCATTGAATCACCGCCACTTGCCATCGCGCATACACGCTTGCATACCCGTTTACATCTAGGGTTGCCACCTTTTCATATGGCCAAAGTGGGGTATTTTCAGGACACACATCAGATGTTACAGGCCGACACATACCCACGGTCAGTACAAAGGTTAGAACTTTACTTATTTGCCTAAATAAAAGCTTATTCTTGCAGCAGTTTAGTTGCTTACTCTATTTCTTGTAACTTTAAATATTTTACATGCAGAAATAACTGTTTTATGCAACTGTTACATGAAATATGGGACATAAGTATTTCCTACAATCACAGGACATTTGCCATTGTATTATATTTGGTCTGGACACAACTGCCCAAAAAGTGACTGTCCCTCGCAAGGTGGGGCAGGTGGTAACCCTACGTACGTCTGCTTTAAAGCGCCTTAAGCACCCTATATCCGACTGCCACTATGCAAATGTGTAAGGTATATATTCCCAATAATGCACTTGGGGAGACGTGCATCAGGGTCAGGTGTTTAATCCCGAGTCGTAGGTTCTGCAGGACCGGCTGGAGGCTGAGCAGTCTTGTGGACAACTACTGCTCATACAATTTGTGTCCAGATGTATACAGGACTGGACATCATGTCATGACACCAAGTCTAATATTTAGAACAGATACTTATCCCATGAGGGATATCCAAAAATTGTCGGGACCAATGACCTTCTTTGCTTTATGGCTATAAGGTAGGGTTATACATGCAAGGGATACATAGTTTGCAATCCTGAGACTGCCTAGGGTGAGACTGCTTACTAGATATGGGTAGGGGTCACTATGTGCAGATATGGCTGCGCCTATCTAGCAGCCCGAGTATGGGTGGTTTTGGTGGATGTTCGGGAAGGGGGAGTGGTGTGCTATGAAGGGGACGATGGGTATTCAAATATGTGCCCAGGTGTGTTGGGGTTGGATGGCTCAGTTCAGGCTGGACCATTATGTGGGTATGTGCCAGTAACATTTCTGTACATGTGCATTGCACTTTTTAATGTTCACATGTTTGTGGGATTGTATTGCAGATGTGTACATTTGTTCTTTGGTTATCTTCCTGATTCACCCACTGCTCCCTCATAGACCTCCAGTTCACCTATTGTGAATCCAACCCAGTCTCCCCTTGGTGAATTATTACATTACCCGTCACCCCCCACCCCCATATTCCACAGACACCATTCACCCCTTCTCTAGTTGATGGCCCATGGCACAGTCAACAGAACACATTGCGTACACTACATATCTCTAGGACCAATATGGTTGTGAGGACTACCCTAGCATTTCTGATCATCCACATGCTGTACTTCACACACATAGGTACACACAAATACTTATCTTTCATCACATGGTAGGCAGACCCGGGTAGTACCCATTCATCTATGGGCCGTCCTGACAAGGACGACTTGGACTGCGAATGGGCAGATATTGGGCAAATGCTCTGACCATTGGTAGGGTTGCCACCTTTTCATATGACCTGGATGGGACATTTTTGGGACACACATCAGAGTTTACAGGTCAACACATACCCACAGTCATTACAAAGGATAGAACTTTAGTTTTATGCCTACATATAAGCTAAAATTGCTTATTCTGTTTTGTTTACTTGCTTATTCTGTTTCTTGTAACATTTAGCTATTTTATATATGGACATAAGCATTGTATGGGACTATTACATAAAATATGGGACATAATTATGTCCTACTATCGCAGGACATTTCACATTTATAATGGTTTTGGTATGGACACACCTGCCTAGAGGGGGCTGTCCCTCACAATGTAGGACAGGTGGTAACCCTAACCATTGGGCTAGGCTTAGCAATTGGTGGCACTCTAACACGATGCATTTCACTTCCACTTGGTATAACTAGCAATACTACAATGGAATATGGGCATGGGGTTTTAAATATCATTTGTTCGAGGGACGGGGACTCAATATTCAGCTACGTGCCTTTGTGTTTACTTCTTATTGTGGTGTTCGCAAAAATGTCTTGTATGCTTTGCATACATTTCATTATCCACGAACACTGACAGGAGTGATTACTATTAGAGGCAGGCTGTACTAGTCAGCATTTAGGTTGCGCATATGCAGCCGACATGTTCACGCCTCCGTGCAGCACTTGGACACGCCCCCTGCACTCGTACACATTTCCTATGCACGTGGCTGTTACGGCAGCGCACCTTCATTAATATGTATGTAGTGCTGCTGCACCATCTCTACGCCGCACGGTTGGTGCAAGGCTAACGCCGTCCTTGCGCTGAGCTTCATGAATCCCGGGGAATGACTTATCTTTGGTGGGGGAAATTAGGACAGAGGTGGTAGGAAAGGGATAACTAATTATTTGCATAAACCAAGTTGGTCATTATTTCCTGTTGTTTGGTTATAACATTTACCATTCATGGTAAATACTTCCAGCTAAGTGACTATACAGTATTGAACCAGATAATGCAAGTGGTAGTATTTTAAGTGAAATGGTAAGTGTTTAGCCCGCATGAGATATATTGTTGCTTAACTATGCAACTGTTTTCTCCTCATTACTGAAACTGTAGAGATAAATAATAAGCAAACATATAATACTGCCAGAGGAAGAAGCCCTTTTTATTTTTATGTTTTGTTTTTGAGCTGAAGTCAAAACATAAAAATAATATAGAATTGTATTTTAGTTTTCTACAAGTTCAAAGTTTTATACAAGTTCAGATGTTAATAATATAAATAAAACAGTTTTGTTCTGGTTTATATTTTATGTTTATAAAAAAAAAATGTATTTTAGTTTTGCACAAGTTCAAATATTAATATAAATAAACACTATTGTTGTTCTGCTTATTTTGTGTTTTATGATCATATTTTGGTTGTCTGTTCTTCAGTTTGCATTTAAAAGCTGGTATCTCACAATCCCATTGGAGTGGGAGGTGTTACATAATTATGTATGCAAATTTTATTTTACATGTTGTACCTCTTTTTCATGGGCCTTTGTCCAGATTTTTGAAGTTTCCAGGTTGAGAGGTATGCATACCTGAACAGGGAATCTTGTGTCCAGTGGCTTACCCAGTTAACAAATGAAAAATAAAATAAATTACAAATAAAAATGTAGTACATTGTTAATACAAGCAAAATTATATTAGTAATACAAGGCTGCCATTTGTTGGATAGTGAGAAGCAAAACAAGCTGCGATATGGACACAACAGTTAATCAGAAACACTGCAAGATGTAATATATATATATATATATATATATATATATATATATATATATATATATATATATATATATATAAGGGTCCATATTATATTCTCGAATATCGACAATGTCAAATCTGACATTGTCGACATGAGAATATCGAACGCTCAGAATCTCAAGTGTGTAAATGGAAATCTCCATTTACTGCAATGTAGTGCAGTCTCGGAGTTGGTATATTTAAGTAGTGGGAGGTGTGGGGGTGCAGGGGGTCTTGCCCCCCTGATTAAACATGCTAGGGTACTTTTTTGTTTTTTTGGTTTTGTTGTTTTAAACACTCGAGATTTTGAGCGTTTGATATTCTCGTGTCGACAATGTCAGATTCAACATTGTCGACATTCGAGAATATAATATAGACCCATTTATTTTATATATATATATATATATATATATATATATATAAATCATCAGTAAATTTAAAAAACACACTTTAAATTCATGACGTTACTACAAGCATTCCTTCATTTTTTTGATTCAGGAGCATAAAATGCTTAAAATCACCACCTGCAACTGCACTTTGTGATTTAGTAGCCTTTGTCAATCAAATGTGTTAGAGCTAGAAACACTACTCCTGTACGAAGCAATAAAAATAACTTGTGCTGATGCATGTATGAAAGTATATTTGTATAAATCAGTTGTGTTCCTACCCTACAGAGTTTTAAATCACTTATATGTAATGAAACTATTTGTTTCAATGGACAAGACATTTGTTCCACATTGAAATTATTGCATGTGCAGACAGCCCTGTGTACTGCCCACTGATCTGTGTGTAATAACTGCAGAGTCCATAGGACTTAACTGTACTGACTGAGGCAGAAATTTGGATTTACAAACATATTTACAGAAGGAACAATTGCCACATGGGCAATCTCCCTATGTTTGTCACCTAAGATAGATTGTCATGTTTTCATCAGAAAAAGGCATTTAAAAAGTAAACTGTTAGCCTAAGCTTTCTTCCTTTCCTAAAACCATATGTATAATAATCCAAAATAATATTACCACAGTATTTATGTATATTTTTAGCAAATGCCAAAACTATCTTCTTGAGTAAACAAATGCATATGTTGCCTCTAACCTTAGACTCTTTTAGATCCACAAGCTGTGGCATTAGTATAAATAAGCAGATCATTCCTAGGTTTACTACTAGCACGTGCTGGAGCCTTTTGAACTGCAGAGTCCTTAAATGTGCAGATTTTCAACTTCTTATTTAACATCCTTAGAACATCTGCAATTTTTTTCAGGCCTGATAAATTGTGAATAATGAATATTGTTTAAAATATATTGAGGCTGACAACTACTTGTGTCCAGCAAGAAATTTCATGTAACAGGTTTATGGTACACAGAGGCTTGCAACGAACTATCAGTAAACTTAGAGTAACATCCAAGACATTTAGAGTGTAAATGACTATACTTTACATTAAACTTAATCCAATATTTATTAGTATTCAGATGCTATTCCATCATTACTTCTTTGCTAACAATCAGACTTGCTTATCTTCTCTCATACCTTACACTGATGTATTTCTTCAATTACTCCTACCTACCTTATACACCACTGTTCTATCTGTAAAGTCTCAGTGCAGCGTTTGTAAATTTAATGTTCGCGAATATCAAGACAAATGCTATTATATTGACTATTATGCTGTATATTCACTAAAACTGTATTATACAATTTGGTATTGTAAATATTGATTGCATTAAATATGATACCTTAGATCTTTTCTCTCTGAGTACCTGCTGAAAAAGGGCACGTGCTCAGCTGGACCTTCCTATTAAACAAATGCAAGTAAATAAATAAATATACAAATGTCCACGAACAAATAAAATACCTGACAAAATCATTTAACTCATCTACAGTACCCCTCCTTAGCAGCAAGTAGCAATTGAAATGCCTCCACATCTCCATTAAACTCAAATACTGACTGTATATTATAGATGTAGTATTTCTGAAAATAACCCATGAATAAATCTGCATATGCATGGGAAAATATAGTCCCCATTGCTATAGCATTGAAGTGATGTAAATCTTTATACTGAAGGGGAAAAAGAACATTCATATGAAAAACTATCTCCATTAAGTTGTAAAAAATACATTGAATTTATATTAGTACAGTCTTAGCAGTTTCAAGAAATTTGTCTCAAGAGTAACACTCCACTATGAAGAATACATGCATATAACACTTGTACATCTAAAGTACATACAAAATATTAAAAATAGCTCTTTCAGTATGCAAGCCATTGATGAACTTTAAAAATTCAGTTGTTGTGAATCTTAGTCATGACATAATCCAACAAAAGTTTGAAACATATTTCCAAGTATTCAGACAAGAGCTCAACTGCAAATATTTTAGCAGGCACTATCAGTCTGTCTTTGTGAAGCTGTGACCTATTTATGATGTCAACACACTTGCTTCTTCTGTACATAACTCTAATGGCATTGAAACTTGATGTAGAGGGAATTCTCTGAGATGCCACAGCCCTGTTCTTAGCATATATCTCCTTACATTTGCATGTTTAGTTTAACTGTTCTGAAGATTGCTGTCATGGTGCTCAGAATTTCAACAGTCACCCCAGTTTTCTAGACACCCAAATATTAACAGCAATCAGAAATCGAACAGATGTCAACCATCTGCAACAGATTTTTCATTCATACTCCTGTTTATTCTCTCCTCCTAAACACCAGTGCTTGCTATGAGCAGTCTGTATCATGTTTTTTGCACATAAACATATTTGTTTGTCTTAGATTCATAGATAATGCAAAATGTTTTGCCTAAATTATGTTCCACATTTTCTGCATATGTAACAAGTTTTGCAAAACATGTATCTATCATGTCAAACACATACCTATAACCTCCTATCACAGATTACCTACCACAGCCTTTTAACCTCCTGTAACTACTTGCTATTACCACTTCATTCTGTTTTTTTTATGCACAATTCTACTTCTCACCTCATTGTTTTAACATTTCTTATCAATTAGCAGACCACCATCTAACAGTCCTTCAATTCTTGTGAAGACTAGCTTAACCCAATCTTTATTGTTTACTAGCATCTTTCTAGACCTTGTTATAAATGACTTCATCTCACATCTGATCATAGATTCATAGATTGTTACTAGGCTAATGACCCAGGGAACCTTTCTAAGCCTAACCACGTTTTACAGAAAGAATAGTAATGTCCTGTATCCAAGAAGGACAGTGAGGAACAGGCATATATATGCTACCTCTTTCCATAAGGGACATAGGTGGTAATTTCCTATTCTCCATCCACTAATCTAGGTTGCACTGAAACTGAGTAATAGACAAACTCAGTTCCACATGGATATAACACATATCTGTCTCTCCAGCATGTTCTGTTTAAGTCACGGACAAAATTCAGGTCCTTAGATTTCATATTTCTGGTACTGTTTGATTTCTGAATATCAGAAAAAAATCCACTCAAGTACTTGTAGATCTTCGGTTCCACCAATAAGTGCCCACAACTGCCACGATATAATTCCACAGTTTATTGTCAAGAAAAACAAGTAAACGGGTTAACGACAAACCAAAACGTACAAGACGATACTACACGCACATAGAGCTTCAAAACATACTGTAACTACAATAAATGCGAACTCAGTTAAGCGCTTTCAGCCAAAACAGTTGGCCTTCATCAGAACAGAGGCGTAACATTGTTGCGCTTGTTTAAATAACTTCGTTGGCGCCAAATTCATTCACCTTAAAGTTGTACTAGCCATTTTGTTACATGTATGCGTACATATCAATAATATGCATAATTTCATTATAACAACTATAAAAACTATAAAAACCTACTTAAATGATATAAAATATTAATATCATTTTTATACTAATGTAACTTGACCATTTATTTAATTTAATTTGATTTAAAGTTGCCTAAATATAATCTGAATTTTATACTGTAACAGACTATCTAAAACAAGCTATAATAGACAGTTAGACAATCTATGGGTATTAACATAATAACTATACTGGAAAAACTTGTCCATGGATATCATAAATGTTGAATATATACAATACTATATACATATAAAATGAAAATAATATACAATATAATATGCAAATCCAAATATATTAAATGCACAATACTAAAACCATTTAAAAATCGGTATAAATACCTAAGAAATACCTAAAAAATACCTAAAAATTGGTTGTAATATATAATCAGTTATAGATACTGTTATAGGGATTTTATTGATATACTATAATCCAGGTTGAGTGGTGGCATCCAACCATATTTGCCACCAAGTCTCCTTGTATGCTAGTATACTCTTAAAATCACCACCTCTTGGATCTATTTCTATTATATCAAGTATACTAAACTTGAATTGGTGTTCATTCCCTTTACTTTGTATATGTCGGTATAGAGCATTCATACTATCCTTGGTTCTAATGCTATATATATGGTCATATATGCGTTTCTTTATACATCTTTCTGTTCTACCAACATAGAAACTTGGACAAATCTCACATTTAGCTAGATATATCACCATTTTAGTATTACAATTTCCCTGTTTAACTCGTATGATGGTTTTATGTCCATTCTGTAATATTATTTTATTATTCTGTGACATATAGCTACATTGATTGCATGATCCACATTTCCTGCTTTTATAGCTATTGTATGTAATGTTTCTTTTCCTATCTATGTTTTTATATTGTAGTAAGCTTTTCATATTTCTTCCCATTTTAAAGACAAACTTGGGCTTAGTACCTAGTATTCTAACCAAATTAGTATCGGTACTAATTAGATGCCAGAATTTATAAATAATTCTTTTAATTTTATCCACACCATTATAATATTGTAGAATACATACTCTTTCATATTTGGAAACTGTATTGTTGCTAAATATATTGTTGTTGGAAGAGTTCACTGCTCCCAATAAGGGTATGTATTTAATATTCCATTGTCCTATAACATATTGAGTGATCTCATTCATCATATCCATAGGGTATCCTCTTTGTGCAAATAGTGTTTTAATACAATTTAATTCTTTTTTCATCTCTTCATAATCTGATACCATTCGAGCTGCTCGAATACATTGTCCTTTAAATACATTGTATTTAACATTGTTAGGATGACAACTGGAATAATCTAAATAGTTGTTGGAAAAGGTACTTTTTCTATATATTTTTGAATAAACTTTACCTTGGTCATGGTAAATACAAGTGTCCAAGTATGGTAAACCTTTGTTGTTATAGGAATGAGTACGTTTTGGTTTGTCGTTAACCCATTTACTTGTTTTTCTTGACAATAAACTGTGGAATTATATCGTGGCAGTTGTGGGCATTTACTGGTGATTTCTGAATATGCAGGAGAGTCATAAGTGTGGGGTTTGTGGATGCCTTGTAAGCCAGGCATAGATCACCCATCAGCAATTTATAGGAGACTGAGTAGAGGGAAAGGGCTTTAAGGCGCTCTGCATAAGGCAGGTTTGCTACTTCTTGTTTTCTTTTTTTCAGGAACCTCTGAGGTCATCCTAGTTGCTGCATATATCTGGTCAGGTACATACCAAAGGGGGTATTGTACTCTAAGATGGTCTGATAAAATCAGAATACAATGGAGTAATGATCTCTTTGGGCATAGATGCCATGCCTTACTTATAAGTTACACAACATAAAAGGATTTCTTCATCACTGTGGCCATATGGTGGTCAAAGGTAAGGCTATTGTCTACAAGCATACCCAAATCCCTGACCACTGGGTCGACTCTATTTTTCATAATGTTAAACTCTTTCATCTCTCAACAACTTCTTCTGCCTGCATTTGCACTACATATACTGCTCTTTTACCATGGACTTTTTTATTTATTTTAAACTAACCTTCATTCACCAATAATCACCTTAAATGCATTCTCTCCTTGTTTTCCACTCATGCTGCATTAGGTTCACTTCTACTTTTCTCTTATTGCAATTTATTCTATCAGTTTTTGTTATTCATTGTGTATGCACCTGACAAAATCTTCTGTTTTTTTTTTTTTTTTTAAGAAATCTACTCTCATGGTTTCCTTAGCTTTTCCTTTCAGGAGATATAGAATGTGTTCCATGCCATCTCAACCTCACACTGAGATGAGTTCTCAGGCCATTTCAAATTTCAAATTTATGTTTTCTTCCCCAAATGCTTAGAACAGATCATCTCAGCAGTTAAAATATTAGTATTAAAATGGAATTTTTACAAGTGTGATAATGCTTCTCAACACAGACATTCTATTAATAGCAAACCCATGGCTTAAAAATGAAGAGATAATTCTTAAAGAATTCTTATACCACACACAGAAATGAAAATCCAGTTTCATAGGCTGATGGAGGTCTTATACTTTTAATTAAGACAAACCTGCAGCAAACACCAATTACCTCTTAAAACTTTGTAGCAGAAACAGATCTTAACTTGTTGTGCAAAGAATTTCTCTTGAAAGAAAGCCTAATATCTTTATTGCCTCAGTGTATATTACCGCTCCTCCTTTTCTTATTGACTAATGTCTTGATAAATCAGCTCCTTGGTCATCAAAAACTAACTTCATATTACTTGTACAAGAAGACAAGAAGGCTGTGGCTTCTAGTCCCACTCCAAGTGACTGGATACCCGAAGGTATCATCAAAGATTTTTTTGGGATGTATATTAAAGAATGAGGCAGCGTGTTCTAGAATTTGTCAGTGCATACTAGATAGTGTGAATCTCAATATTTATTCCTTATTTTTGGAGTTGCACTAATTGACCAGTTGAGTTTTAAATGCTCTGTATTGGACACCTGCAAGGGTGCAAAGTGAGGTCGATGTTAACGTTTTGGGGGCCCTCAGCAAGTGTCAAGTTGGGGGGCCCTGGACAATTCCAGTCTAAGTATCATACTACCACTGCCACCCCTCCAAATCAACCTTTTAGTTCATGCTGCAAAATGTTAGGATTTGCATACACAAACTGAACTGTAATTACAATGCTTTTACCTTATGATAGGCCTGTGTACCACACATTGTTGGCCTATTTTACAGAGGGACATTCACAGTGACTGACATTTAGTTGTAGTAATGTTAAATCACAACAACCATATGGACAAGGCTGTAGGTGAAATGGTGTCATAGCTGAAGGACTCCATGGCACAACACACCAACATCTGTTTCACTCATGCACCCATCCTCCAGTACCCCCCCTTCTGTTCTCTCCATATCAGGCTCCTCACACGATGCAGATTACTCTTTTCCTCCTTTAGTTCACATTTGACTTTATTCTTAAGATTTTTCTAGAATCTGTGGCCTTCTAAATTCTCTGAAGTGCACTTTATATTTTTTAAACAACATTTTAATCCAATGATGGTCGGAACAAAAATGATTCAGTTACTGTTTAATTTTACTTTTCTGTGCAGCCTTTCCAAACACCCTTACAGCCCAAGACAACTCACTTATAATTGTATAGCAAATAACTGAATTAAGCAGGGGAGCTGGGACCACCAGACTCCCAGAAGCCATAGTGTTATATATGCTCTTTAGTGCATTTTAGAGCATTTTTTAACACTTTGATATAGTGGTGGCCTGATCAAAAATCATTAGTAAGAAAAGAAATGCAGCCTTATTTCTTCCTTGAAGAGTCCAAGGATTAATGTTCAAAACTGATGAAATAGTATCTCACAATAAACTGAGTAGACAAATGCTTGAAGGGATACATAAATATTATCTGGGAGTATGGCTTACCACCCTACACCTCCCTAGGAGAAACAGTCACCATTTGTGCTTCCCTCTGGTGTTATATTGGAATTAAAAGCAAAGGCACAAATGGCATCTGTCATGCATTTTATGTGATGAGTATCATACATATACTCATGTACAAATATTGTTTGAAAGTGAAAAAAGTGAAAAAAATAATGATCACAATAATGTATTCTAGCTTGTTGCTTCTAGACAGTTCCCTGCCCATACACCCACTGTAGTGATCTTCTTTGCATACATCTGAGATTTGATTGTGAGGAAAATTAAAGAAATAATGAGCACACCATCCCCTGCCCACGCACAAGCTACAGCAATCTTCTGTACATACCTTTGAGCAGGCCTGATTTTAGAATGGGTTGAGTTGAAGGAAGAGGTCATGAGACCCTAAGGGCTATAAAGATCTGGATGTTCTATGAGTTATTTGTGTCTTATTTTTATAAGATAATTACTTGCTAACTGCTTTCTTTACTAGTATTCAGAAATGTTATGCTTTTGTCTGTCATTATTGTGTGTCCAGAGATAAAAATTGTTGCTTTTCTTTCTTTTTATCTCTCTCTCTCTCTCTCTCTCTATATATATATATATATATATATATATATATGTGTGTGTGTGTGTGTGTGTGTGTGTGTGTGTGTGTGTGTGTGTGTGTGTGTGTACACACACACACACACACACATTTATATTGTTCCTGGTAAGCCAGATCTGCCACAAGATGCACAAACACACTCAAACATGCTATATTTTCACATTCAGGGAAACTGGAGGAATGAAAGTTCACCTACAGCACATTTTTGTGGTGCTGGAGGAAACAAGAACAAATGGGTAAACCAATACACAGAGAGTGAAGGCATGCAGACTTCAGAAAGAAAAATCTAAAGCCGAGAACTGAACCAGAGCAAAGCAGTGTGAAATAGCAAAGGAACTCACTGTGGCACTACGACAATGAGCAGTTGTTTCACACACATTGTTTCTGCCACAACACAATGGATAGCATTTAGCAAGTGCAAGTCGTATGTTTGTGATGTTAAGTGAAAGAAATTATGGCCAACTCATTACTCTTTAATATGGTGCACCCCCCCCCCCCTCCATACACACAAGCATAATAACAGTGCTGTTGATGATGTTTGTGATAGAAAGTGAAAGGAATTATGAGCAGTGTATTGCCATTACAATGCAACCCCCCCGCCAAACAAACACACACACACACACACACACACACACACACACACACACACACACACACACACACACACACACACACACACACACACACACACACACACACACACACACACACACACACACACACACACACACACACACACACACACACACGTGCATAAGCCATAGCAGAACTGTTTTTTCAATTTCAGCAAATAACAATATATTTTCCCAGATTCAAGAAGCTCCATGCAAGAATAAGACTATTCTTGCATGGAGTGGTTAGTGTCCTTTTAGAACAGCAACACACCTTGCATAATCATGAAGGCATGCTGCTGTTTAAACTACAAGGACATGAACCCTGAACGCATGCAGGGGGCATGTCCAAGTAGAGCACAGAGACTAAACATGTCCCCTGCACTCAGAAAGTGCCGTGCAGCACTTTCTAAGCAGAACTGGCATAATATCAGAGCTTTGCTCGGATATTATGCCAGTATTTCAGTGTCCACGGACACTGAAAGTAAAAAATGATCATTTCAGTGTCCACTGACACTAAAATAAAAACAGCAACAAGAAAGCAATGCAGGAGGTGTGTGACAGGTTCTGTGACACACCCCTACATTGCTAAAGTGCCGTATGACACTTTTGTAATCTGCTAATGCAGGAAATGTGTGCAAATGTACACATAATGGGGGATAAATCCCCCAAAAGTGAAAAAGCACAAACATAGCCCTACAAACACAGAAAGTTGATAGAGAACAGGTCATGCATTACAATGAATTACATAAGGGTAGAAGTCTGAAAGCAAATGTATATCAATATCCCCTTAAAGCAGTGCATGTTAACAAAGGCACAAATGATGGGAGGAATAAATACTAGATTAGGGACACGCCTGAAACATTGCCCTCACACACTTAGAAAGTTGATAGATAACAGGATATGTATTAGCAGGAGTCCCTGAAGGATAGAAGCTTGAAAGCCAAATCAATGCCAGTATTTCAAGTTTGCAGTTCTGAGTAGTTGTCAGAACACCACAATGCACATCCATATAACCTAATAATATAATAATAATATATAACTATATATAACTAATCACTAGCCTAAGGAATGTTTAAGTGTAGCTAAGTAGGTGTGCATGTTATGGCTGTCTGCTTAGCATAACTTAAACATCCCATAGGAGCTAAATGCAAATAGACAGGTGAAATTTAGAAGCTGAGGTAGTGTAGAGGTTAGAGTCATGGCTTTACCGTCAGGTGTTTATGGTTACAATCCCAAAACAGACATTTATTTTCCTATGTGAAAGTAGTGTTAAAATTATTTTAGTAAACATAAATTATGTAGCAACTTTTTTTTGTCAACCAGGGTAGTGTAGCAGTTCCAGAAGTGAGATGTCAGTGTAGAAAAGATGTGAACCCCCCATATAAACACAACTGCCCTAAACAGTATAGTCACACAAGAATATAATGTAATGAAAGCATATAGGGGATGTCATGGAAGGTAAACGTAAAATTATGTGTATATAAATATTATTTTATAATATAAAATTATAAGTATATTACACTTAAACATGCCTTAATCACTCTGTATCCATCAGACCTTGTTCTGCCTAGCTACAAAATAGTCAGTCCTGCCAAGTCTTGAACCTGGGATGCTGTCCTCTACAATCACAGCAAAATGCCACTACACCATCTGAGTTGTGCAAATGTATAATGCTTTAACAAACATATCATGCATTCTGGTTATTTAGCATTAATGAAAAAAACAGCAGTCTCAAGTATTGAACGCTAGAGTTAGAGGAATGTACCACTACACCATCTGAGCTTTAAGAATTAATGTTGCTTTTTCAAACATATCATGCAATAGAGGCATACAACATTAGGGAGAAAGCTTTGTGGAATCATTCATACATATATATATATATATATATATATATATATATATATATATATATATATATATATATATCTGATGAAACATATATATGAAAAAATAGAGTCATAATATAGATACACATATATAAAAATATAAAGGAAGGAAAAATGTATATATATATATATATATATATATATATATATATATATATATATGTGTGTGTGTGTGCATGTGTGTGTGTGTAACATGCAGTGCAGTTATACTTGAGAAACATCCCTCTCAACCTGTTAGTGCAAGAAACCTATACAAAGGCTGTAAAAGGGGGATGGGCCACATATAGGGACATATTTCAAATATTGTTGTTACAAATGAAGACATTTGCTATAGCAATGGGGTGAGTTTCAGCAGACAATTACTGAAGGATATGAGAATGGAAACTGAAATGTTATGTCATGATTAACTGACATAAATCCTTGGATCATCACTGTGTTTTACCAGACAAATACAAATAAATTGTGGAACTGAACAAAAGTATGGGCCAAACATCTGGACATTCTGTGAAAATCTTGGCAGTGGAGAGGTATGCTCAGAACCCCTTAGTGTAATGAATCTGGACCAAGCCTGACAAAGTGGTGGGACAAAGGCCTGAAAATAGGGATATATAAAAAATATGTGAGTAGATAAGCTGAGAAAGTTGATGTAGAAACACTGTATGTCCTAACATATATCGACTGAAATATCACAATTCCAGGACTCAGTTGCTTCTCATTAGTTAGTGACCTCAGTTCCCACATCATCCCACTGATGTGTCAAGACTACACAACAGTTATGGGGACCAGACCAAAGATATCGGCCAGGCAACTGGACATCCTATGAATATGTGGACATAACACAACTTTAGGGAAACTACTTTGAGCTACCGAGCAATGTCCAAACTACAATCAGACTGGCATAACACTACCCAAGTCCAGCTCTGGGGCTGTACATATGCATTAGCAAATATAACAGGTATTACAGGGATGTAACACTAGTGGAAAACAGACACTGGTGTTAAAGTGCATACCCCCAAACAATTGCACCACAGTCACAGCGACATACCAGTAAGCAAACTGAACACTACAGTATAATGACTGTGTGAGCAACAAAATCATGTTTGCCACTCACAAATTACCCCTACATATACTGTCTCAAGTCACAGTTTAGTGGGAATCCTGAGGTATTGCGGGACATGTCATGGTCTGCATGTACAAACATATACAGGTGATAGGGAACCAGAAACTGGAGCAGCATGCACAGTCAGATAGAAAGGGCCCATGACCCTCACATGTACCCCCTCCCTACACAGCCCGAATAACATGTATACACTACACTGCCACACAATCCTGACAGTCTTTTAACAATGGGCAGACATACACAGACATCTCAAATATACAGTTTCCCACATAATGTATAGGCACAGGACTCATATCTATGGCTGCTTCCTTGTTACATGTCTGGGGGTCTATGGCATCACTGGGATGGTAGCAGGAATTAATGCAATAAATAATGTTACTACATACCTCTGAACCTCTTAGTGCATGACATGTGGACAAAGCCTGACATAATTGGGGGACAGAGGCCCAAACACAGGGTTATATTGGACAAATTACTGGGATAAATGTAGACAGTTGCTGGTGTTACTGGCTTTGCTGTAACATATCTTTTTGAGGGGATATGAAGTAAGTAACACCAATGGATGTTAGCATTTACTGACTGCATTCCCTAGAGTATCCTACTGATTAGCCAAGGACAACAACTGTCTGGGGAACAGACCAAACATATGAGCCATGCATCTGGACAGTGTCTAGGCCTCTGGACAGTGTAGAGGTATGACTGCAGTGATGTAACAGAATGGAAATCCCCTGACAGCTGCCAAACATGTCATCCAGCACCTTATGAAGTGCAGTAAGACCAACATGACACCCCCACATCATCTAGGAAATTACCCATGTATATTCAAATATAGCATGCACTACAGGGATGGAACTGTAGTGAAAAGCAGAGAGTGGTGCAAAAATGTCCACCTAAAAACATTTGAACCACAGTCACAGCAACATACCAGTACCCAAAATTAGGTCTAGAGTAGAACGACTATCTGAGCAAACATATCCTGACTGCCAGTCACACACTACACTGACATATTCACAGTGAACTGGAAATCCTGAGGTTTTACAGGACATTGCACAGTTAGCCCTACAAGCATACAGACCTGGTAGACCACCAGCAGCTATAGTAGCATGCAGAGTCAGATCGGTAAAGGATGTATGGCACTCACATCTGCTATTGTCTCTACCCAGCCCAACAAACATCTACATACAACAATGCTACACAATCCTGGCAGTCTGTTCACAATGGCCAGACATACATAACTGTCATATGTATAGACTTCCACAGAATTACCAGGGTGTGGAACCATAATCCTGGCCACCGCTGCATACCATGGCCAGGAGTCTGCCAGGTCATTGGGATAACTGGAGTGCAGTTGGTAATTAATGATATACCATACCTCTGCACCTCATTGTGCAGGAGATCTGGACAATGCATGACATACTTGTGGGACAGGGAGCTGGAAAGAGGGACATATCACACATAATGGTGTTGCAAACTGAAACAGTAGCAGGTGTTACACGTGTTGTTGTAACATAACATCCCTGAAGGATATGATGTCTGGAACACCAATGGATGTCAACAGTTACTGAATACAGTCCTCAGATTATCATATACATATATATATATATATATATATATATATATATATATATATATATATATATATCTGATCATAACATGTAGTGGAGTCATACTTTAGAGCCATACCTACCAACCTCTTACTGCAAGAAATCTAGCCCAAGGATGTCCAAATGGGAGGACAATGGGACAAAACTAGGGACATATTTCAAATATCGCTCTTAAAAATGTAAAATGTTGCCAGAGTGATAGGGTTTGTTTCAGCATACATGTTCTGAAGGGTATGAGTTCTGAAAATGAAATGTATGTCATAATTTACTGTCAGAAATCCTCAGATCCTCATAGTGATTTACCAGGGATAGGAAAATAATGCATCTGTGGAACAGATCAGAAATATGAGCAATAAACCTGGACATACTGCAACAATCCAGACAGTCCCGAGGTAGGCTCAAAACCCCTTAGTGCAATGAACCTGGGCCAGGCCTGACAAAGTGGGGGGAGAAAGCCATGGAAATAGGGACATATGTAAAATACTGGAGTAGATAAGCTGAGACAGTTGCTGCAGTAATACCCTCATGTCTGCCCTAACATATATTGAGTGAAATAGCACAGTTCCAACACTCAATTATTTCCCACTAGTTAGTGACTAAAATCCTCACATCAGTCCACTGATGTGTCAGAAATACACACCACTTACAGGGATCAGGCAACGCAAATATCTGGACATAACATCACACTAGGGAAACTACACTCAGCTACTAAGCATGTCACCAAGCACTGTCTAAACTGCAGTCAGATTGACACAACACTAACCAAAACCTGCTAGGGGGAATTATTGTGAAATACATCAGGCTCTACAAGGATGTCACAGCACTGAAAAACAAACACCAGTGTGAAAGTGCATACCCACAACCAATTCAACCACTGTCACAGTGACATACCAGTGAGCCAAAGGAACAGTACAGTATAAGGACTGTGTGAACAAAAACATCTCAACATGTTTGCCACTCACACACTACCCCCACATATACTGGGCCCAATTCACAGTGTAGCATGATGCCTGACTGTGGTACGGGATGTGTCTCAGTCTGCCCCTACATATATATATATATATATATATATATATATATATATATATATATATATATATATATATGTATATACAGCTGATGGACCACCAGAAACAGAAGCAGCATGCACAGGCAGATAGAAAAGGAGCCATAATACATCCGCACCCCTCCGTACACAGGCCAGATAGCATTGACACAATACACCACTACACAATCCTGACAGTCTGTCAACAATTGCCAGAAATACACAGACCTCTAAACTGTACAGAGTCTCACAGAATGTCCAGGCTTTCCCTTCATATATAAGGCATCTTCCACATAACATGTCTGGCAGTCAGATACATCACTGGGATAATGTTAGGAATGTAAGCACTAAATAATCATATACCATACCGATCAACCTCTTACTGCATGACATCTGGACAAAGCCTGACATAATTGTGGAACAGAGGCCGAAAAGCAGGGGCATATTTAAAATATTGTTTTATAAACTGAAAATGTTGCTGTTATAACAGGGTTAGTTGTAACATATCTTTTCTGAGGGATATGAGATCAGAAACACAAATGGATGTTAGCAGTTACTGACTGCAATCCCCAGAGTATGCTACTAATTTTCCAAAGACAAAAAATGTCTGAGGAACGCACCAAACATAGGAGTCCAAATTCTGACCATTCTGTGGATAGCCCTACAGGTGAGAGTTATGTTGAACACATAACACTGTCAGAGTTAAAATCACTCAGGAACTCCATGTCCATACAAACCCTGTTAGACTAGTATTTATCCAAATATATAACAGCAGTACTTACATTCTGTCCCTGTGTCTGGAACATTCTCCTCCATTCGGTTGGCCTGTCTCCACAGTTGTGGTTGTAAGAGGTATTTCCAAATACCTTCTGTGATTCTGTTGTTCACACACCTCCATGACATCCACCTCACTGGCAAAGAAAAGGGCCAATGCTCACATGATGTACTCAATGATAGGAATGTGTTGCCATGCCATTGGCTATATGAATAACAACACAGCTGTCCTGCATGCAATTAGCAAGTGGGGGACACCAATTGGTGCACAGGCCATCAGCTGTTCATGAGCATTACCTATAAAAAGCAAGATGCTGCCTATGTAAAGCAAATGTACACCATACATCCTTGAGAGAGAGAGAGAGAGAGAGAGAGAGAGAAACAGCAAAAAGAAAAATAAATACCAAGCAGGACATAACCACCTACACTTGAATAAAACAAACAGGTAAGTCAAACAAGTCAGCATGTAATGGACTGCAGTAGGGGGTATGTAAGAATGGGAAATAGGAACTGTAACATATATGTCTGAACAAGACTTGCCGTACTGATATATTGCTCATTGGAACCTATGGCCATAGCATCTAGGTCTGTCTGCAGTGACATATATCATAGGTCAGGCCCCTGAGACACCCCAGGAAAGGATGGCTCACATATGACTACTACTGCAGTGTGTGTTGAGCAATACTGACTGTGACAATGTTAGGCCAGCTACTGGGATGTTGTACATATCCATATCTTACTTTTGAATATAACTATGCTATACTTGGTTGTCTCAGAACTGTGAGAGACCTATACATGGTATTTGTATAGTAAAGTACTGTTGCACATGTGTGTGTTGAACTGCATGTGATATACTGAGCTGATACCATTAAACTGTCCAGTGTTATGCACACTGACTATATGTGTGCCTCATATTTGTAGCCATTTACTCATACAGTTGTGTTATGTCTGGCAAATCATTGGCAAATCTGTGAAGACTGACATTACATCTCCTTCTTTTTCTTCTGGCTGCTCCCGTTAGGGGTCACCACAGTGGATAATCTGTTGCCATTTCTGCCTGTCCTCTGCATCCTGCTCTGTCACACCAACCACCTGCATTTCCTCTCTCAGCACATCCAGGAACCTTATCTGAGGCCTTCCTCTTTTCCTCTTACCTGGCAGCTTCAACCTTACCATCCTTTTTCCAATATACTCAGCATCATTCTGCAGCACATGTCCAAACTGATGTAATCTTGCCTCTCTGGCTTTGTCTCAAAACCATCCGACATGGGCTGACCCTGTCATATAGACATTGCTAATCCTGTCTACCTTCATCACAACCAGTGCAAATCCTAACATCTGTAACTCTGCCACATTCAACTCTGACTCCTGCCTTTTTGTCAATGACACTGTCTCCACCCCATATAACATAGCTGGTCTCACTACCCTGTTGTAGACCTTCCCCTTCACTTTTACTGGTACTAGTCTGCCACAGATCAGTACTGACACTCTTCTTCACCCTCTCCATCTTGCCTGTACTCTCTTCTTCACCTGTCCTCCATAGTCATCATTACTCTGAAATGTTGATCCCAGTCATTTTGTACTCATCCATCTTTGCCAACTCTTCTCCCTGCATCCTCAACATTCTACTACCTTCCCTCTCATGAACACACAGATATTCTGTCTTAGTCCTACTGACCTTCATTCCTTTCCTCTCTAGAACATATCTCCACCTCTACAGGGTCTCCTACATCTGTACCCTACTCTCAGTACAGATCACAATGTCATCTGCAAACATCATAGTCAATGGGGACTCCTGTATGATCTTGTCTGTCAACCTGTCCATCACCATTGCAAATATAAAAGGGCTCACAGCTGATCCCTGATGTCATCCCACCTTCACCTTAAATGCATCCGTCCCACCGCAGACCTTACTGCTGTCATACCACCCTTGTACATATCTTGTACCATCTCTGTGACTCATGACTTCCCTCATATGATACAACAACTCCCCTCTAGGTACCCTGTTATATGCTTTCTCTATGTCCAGAAAGACACAAAGCAACTTCTGACCTTTTCTGTATTACTCCATCAACACTCTTAGAGCAAACATCACATCTGTAGTGCTCTTACCTGGCATGACAACATACTGTTGACCAGCACTCATCACTGCCCTGCTTAACTTAGCTTCAACTAATGGCTTCATGCTGTGACTGATTAATGTTATCCCTCTGTAGTTACTACAGCTTTGCACATCAACCTTATTCTTAAAATGGTACACAAACACTTTCTCTCCCCTCCACGTGCAACCTCTCACTTTCCAAGATATCATTAAACAATCTGGTGAAAAACACCACTGCCATTTCCCCTAAACACCTCCATGCTACCACAGGTTTGTCATGTGGACCAACAGGCTCTCCAGTATTCATCCTCTTCATAGCTAGCCTTGCTTCCTCCTTGGTAAGCCATTGCAATTCATGATTCACCATACCCACATCATCCAACCATCTCTCTCTCTCATTCTCTTTATTCATCAGCCTCTCAAAGTACTCTGTCCATCTGCTCAACACACTCTCCTCGCTTGTGAGTATGTTTCCCTCATTATCCTTTATCACCCTTATCTGCTGCACATCTTTCCTAGCTCAGTCCCTCTGTCTAGCCAACCGGTACAAGTCCTTTCATGCCTCCTTAGTGTCCAACTTGTCATACAAGTCACCATATGCCTCATCCCTAGTCTTTGCCACCTCTCTCTTTGCATGCACCTCAGCTCCTTATACTCCTGTCTACTTTCCTCATCTCTCCGACAATCCCACTCCTTCATCCCCAACCTCTTTCTCTGTATACTGTCCTGTACTTCCTCAGTCCACCACCAGGTGTCCTTGTACTCCTTCCTCCATCCACGTGTCACACCAAGCACCTTTCTAGCCATCTCCCTTACTAGCTCTGCTGTACTTAGCCAGATATTTGGTAAATCATCACTGATACCCAGTGCCTGTCTTAACTCTTCCCTGAACTCCACCTCACAATCACCCTTTTCCTGTTCCCACCATTTGATCCTTGGTGCTGCCCTCACACTCCTCCCCTTCTTGATCATCAACATCATCTTACAGACCAACAGTCTCTGCTGCCTATCTACACTGTCCCCTGTCACCACTTTACAGTCTCCAATCTCCTTCAAACTGGCCCTCCTACATTGGATATATTCCACCTGTGTGCATCTCCCTCCACTCTTGTATGTTACCCTATGCTCCTCCCTCTTGTTATAGTATGTATTCACCACAGCTATGTCCATCCTTTTTGCAAAATCCACTACTTTTCTTAACACCATACATACCCATCCCTTCCTCATCCCCTCTGTTCTCTTCACCAACATGGCCATTGAAATCCAATCACCACTCTCTCACCCTTGGGTACAGTCATAACCATGTCATCCAACTGACTTCACATTTTTCTTTCTCATCCATCGCATACGCAACTTGCATAGCATATGCACTAACAACATTCACATCCATTTCCAGATTCATAAACATCACTCTATCAGACACTCATGTCATCCTCCAAAAACACCCTTGCCATACTGTTCCTTCAGGATAACCCCTACTCCCTTCCCCTCCCATCCACACCCTGATAGCACAATTGTGACCTGCCTCCTATACACCTAGCCATACTCTCCTTCCATCTGGTTTCTTGCGCACACAATATATCAACATTCCCTTGGCCATCATATCAGCTAGCTATGTCCCTATGCCAGTCATACTGCCAACATTAAATGTTCTTACCCTCACTACCACACTCCTAGCCTTTCTCCTCTCTTCCTGCCATATGAGTATTGGACATCCTCCAGGGTATGTCTGTCAATGTAAAGGCCACTGTGCTATTAAATGACTCAAGTGTGTTACAGCAATATTAAGACAGTGTCACTAATTTTGTCCCATTGCACCCCCCATGTATGTGTGGCATCCTTCAGATGTCCTGCTCTAATGGGTTGAGAGGACTGACTGAGCAGCAAGAGTCTGAATATAGTGTGCCATACTGACATAGAATAGAAATGTATATCAGGTATTACCTGTGCACGTTAGTATGAATAGGTGTATCTGGCATCCTCATAACAATAGACATCAGATAAAGACAAGCAAGTTACAGCATATGCACAAACATATTGCATTAACATACAAGTTACAGTCTCGCATTTCAAGCTTATGAAGAATACAGTTTATATACAGAAATATATATAAATATGTTACAGTTTCTCTTATCAAACCTATAGGTGCAGCTTATATACAGAGTATCTGCAAAGATATTACAGTTTCTCTTTTCAAACCTTTTAGGGTAAGAGGTTAGTTGCTATGAATAAGAAATTGCAGGGATATGGAACTAGATGAGGCTTTAGTCAGGGTTAGAGCAAGGACATAACCAGTGAGTTTTAAAATACTGGGTTAGATTTTTTTTAACTGATTAAGGGAGGGGTTCAGAGTAAGGTCAGATGGGAGTGAATTCCAGGTTTTGTCTACTGAATTTGCAAACAAAGATTCTCCAGATAGGTTGCTAGCTTTAACAGATTGAACCAAAAGTTTTGCAGTGGAACAAAGAGGCCTAGTGTTTTTGTAGGGATGGATAATGTTTTTAAGGGAGGGCATTTTTTTCTGGATGGTTAATAACCTTGAATGCTACAGTAAGTTGATTAAATTGAATTAGCCTGGGGAGTTCTAGCCAACCTTAGAGGTGTAGGTTTTGATAATGGTGTGTCCTGTAGGGAGTTCCTGTGACAAACCTGGCAATTTGATTGTAGCAGCTAGAGAGTTTGCTGAGATCAGTTTTGTTCAAGTTAGTGAGTATTGGTGTGGCATAGAGTAGAGT
Organism: Protopterus annectens; assembly: GCF_019279795.1. Classification (NCBI taxonomy): domain Eukaryota; kingdom Metazoa; phylum Chordata; order Ceratodontiformes; family Protopteridae; genus Protopterus; species Protopterus annectens. The sequence goes on along the minus strand of NC_056735.1, from coordinate 1,315,126,194 downwards.
TGAAAGCAGATGGGTATGGGAGATGGCAGTCCTAGCTAGAGAGGTGAGAAAAGGTTTGTTTTCGTATAGGGAGCCAAGTTTTTTATTAACGGTTTTAATAGTTTGGTTTACATGCATATTGTATATGAGGTTGTTATCTATCATAACACCCAGGAGTTTGGTATACCTATCTGGTTAGATGTTATAGTAAACAAAGTTTGAGAGGATTTGCAAGTAGGGGAGAAGAGCAATAGCTTTGTTTTATTAGGGTTTAATATCAGCCGTTAATTAGAGATTCAGTTTTCCACTGTGTTAAAGGTTTTCTGGGTTAAACTAAGGAGATCTGTAGGGGTAGAGGCTGAGCAGATCAGGGTGGAGTCATCGGCATATTGTATACAGGTTGCATCTGGGATTACAGTGTGGAGGTCATTGATAAAGAGGAAGAAAAGCTGGGGACCTAATATGGAGCCTTGAGGGACACCAAGGGTAATGGGGAGAAGGGTGGAGAGTTTGTCCTGCCAAAGGACAGCCTGCTGTCTTCCACTAAGATAAGACTGAAACCATTGCATAGCATGGTTGTTTGGGGATATTTTCTTTAAGGTAAGTAAGAGTAGCTGTTTGTTAACCATGTCGAAGGCTTTGGAAAGATCAAGAAACAGGGCAGAAGATAGTTTGTTGTTGTTACAGATGGAGTTTATGACATTACAAAAGGAGAGGAGGCCTAGGTGGTACTGTGCTGTGGGATAAATCCATGCTGGGAGTTGGCCAGAAGATTATTTTTAATAAGGTAGTGTAAGAGTTGTTTATGGATACACTTTTCCATAATTTTAACCAGAGGGGAAAAGATAGCTATTGGTCTATAGTTTGACAGTTCAGTTGAGCTGCCACCTTTATGGAGTGGCATGACATGGGATATTTTCCAGATAGATGGGATAGAGGCTTCAGTTATGGTTCTGTTTATCAAAATAGTGACAAGGTATGGTATGGCATCAGCAGCTTTTTGCAGGTAGTCTGGAGGAAGGAGGTCAGCTGAAAGGGTGGTTGGTTTGAGTTTTTTTATTAGGGCTCTAATGAGTGAAGTTGGAACTTTTTGGAAGCTAAAGGAGAGATTGTCACTGGGTTTAAGGGTTTCAGCGTTAGAACAAGTGGGTTTAAGTTTGCTAGCAAGGGCCTGGATGTCAGTTCAATAAGCTGTACATGTTGTACACGTGTGTAATCTTAGTTACTGTGCATCCAACAGAGTGACATTTCTAAAGCTACTGGTTGTTGCATTACCCTGACACAGCCATGGGTACTACAATAAGCATGATTATCTGTTTGAAATTGGAGAGGTGTCCAACTGTGTTATGACTGTGTGTCCATGCCTACTACAAACAGCTATATGAACACCAACATAGCTGTATAGACTCAATAATACCTTACTTGTAAAACCTGCCTCCATCAAAGTAGAGTAATCCCCTTTGCTGGAATGCAGCAATACACAAACCACAGACTTGGTCCCTATATTGGCTGTACAGGGCAAATTAGGAGCTGACACCAACTTGGCATCAAGTCAGCCTTTGTCTGATCAAGCATATAAGGTCACAGGTGGAGTAATGTAAGGCTATGAGTACAGATTGGACAGATCCACCAAGGCCAATCACAAGGCCATCTTCACATATGTCTGCAATCTCAGAGGCAACAAACCAACCCACCCTGTAATGGTGGTCAGTCAGACCACATACACACACAACATAGCTATAGCCAACCTACTGCAGATAGGTTTAGGGCAAACATCATCCCCTGGCTTAGCATCACTATAGGTGGATATGCACAGCACCCACACCTCTCCCCTCATCATCAGTGAGCAGGTACATATTGCCTACTGAAAGGCAACAAGCGTAAGTGTCCATGGGACCTGATAACATCCCTGTCCGCATCCTACATGAACTCAGGCATGTGATCCCAGCTTCATTACACACTGTGGTCACACCAAGCCTTGGCACTATCCACACCCCATCCACATGGAAGATGGCCAATGTCATCCCTCTACACAGACATGAACGAGGATTAGAGGATTATGAAATTAAATACCCCTCTATGGGGGGAATATGACACATCAGGACCAGCAGTGCAATGCAAGCAGATACAGTGCTGATAGATTACAGGGGTATGTTGTGGTTGTGAGTGGTGGCTACTGGTATTCAGTGTAGCTGTGCAGGTTTTGTACATACTGTTGCCAAATGTATGAGGTCCTGTGATGTGTTTCTCTTTTTATGTCTTCCAGGTGCAATGTCACATCAGCAAAAGTCTACTTTCTCAGTGACTGAGACAGATATAATCATAGAAGCCATACTACAGAACCATGCCATAATGTTTGGCCGGAGCCAGCAACATCTGCGGGAGAGGACCGGCCTGTGGGATGACCTTGTCCACAGGGTAAATGATGTCGGCCTGCATGCACGTACATACGAGTAGGTCCGGCATTGTGCAAATGACCTCATACTCCATGCTCAGCAAAGGGCAGCTGCAGTGGCCAGGGACCGCACAGCCACAGGTGGGGGCCCAGCCATGCAGCCCCCCCTGACACCCACTGAGGAGCTCCTCAGCAACCATGGGGCACCCATCGCAGTACAACATCAAGGTACAGACCCCCCCCAGCATGCTGGAGGTGGGTGGCACCCAGACAATGGACGAGGAGTGTGCAGGTAAGGCCCCAGTGGAGATTACTAAACTAGTGTAGCAGACATACTTGTATTTGTAGAATATGTACGTGCATGTGTCAGCTTTGATTGCAGTTGTAGATGGGGTTTTCTAATGCACAGAAGTGCACATCTATGGTGAAGGAGAGCAAATTGTGTAGTATTGGGGGTTGTACTGTAAATGTGCAGACATGCTGCATCCATCCTGTACCAATGCCACATGTGAGTTTAGTGACAATACTTCTCTCCCACAACTACCTAGGTCCATCTGGTCTTCATGTGGGATGGCAGCATGAAGCTGGTATGTACGGAATTGTTTTGTTGTGGTTTGCTAATACCCCAGGCATTTGAAGGCCATGCAATGTACCATGCACAAAACTGTCACTCATAGCCATATTGCTTTATGTGCATGTTCACTTGTGGTGGGGTTAACTGCATTGCATCACAGTGGCCACCACCAGGGCCTATCTGAAGAGAATGTAACATCCCTGTTGCATACCTCAGAACCTGTCATTGCAAGACTTCTGGACAGAGACCAACAAAATGGGAGGACAAATGGCCTAAGGTAGGGACATGTGTGAAACATTACTGTCATACAGTGGATATAAACTGTTAAGATGCCAGGTGTTTGTGATATATATATATATATATATATATATATATATATATATATATATATATATATATACATACAAACTGAGACCACAATGTGTCAGTCCACACCTTTTCCAACCTGTAATGTGACGTATGACATGAAGAATTCACTTGTAAAACCAATCAATCTGCTGGGCAGCAAATATGGAGTATACAAACCTTACAATAAGCTGGATGCATATGTGTGCACACCCGTCAAATAATATTATATTGCAGCAGCTTGTGATTTACTGACAGCATTCAGTCTACTTGGGTACACACCTGCCATCAATTAAAGGCACTCTGAGTAACATCAAATAACAGTCTGCTGTCCAAGTAGGATATTCATGACATTTGTTCAGCTGCCTGCAACAGCAACAGCAACAGCCATGGCTTGCAGACAGCTTACAAAGCAGCAAAGGGATCTCATATTTGAAAGGTATCAGTCAAGAGTAGGGTACAACAACATTACGACAGCATTGCATACACCATGGAACACAGTGGAGATAGTAGTCAAAAGGTGGATTGAATATGGGGCAACAGTGCTGTTGAAAAGAACCTGATGTCCCTCCAAAAATGATGACAAGATATGTCAAAACCTGGTCAGGGAGGCTGCCAAGAGACATACAACAACACTGAGGGAGTTGCAGGAATCTCTTACAAGTACTAGTGTTGAGTACTGCATGTGAGAACACTCTCCCATATTCTGCATACGTCTGACCTATGGGGTATGGTCAGAAGATGGAAGCATTTCCCCACGCCAGAAAACATCCAGGGGTGGATGCAATTTGCAATACAGCACATCAAGTCTCCCAAAGGCATGTGTGAAAATGTGTTATGGTGTAATGAGACTATGGATCGACCTCACAGCCACAATACCAAAAGGTATGTGTGGTGCACAAGCAACACCCCTCTTAACCTGAACACCAACATCCCCATGGTGAATCATGCTGGTGGCAGTGGCCTGCTGTGGGGAGGCTGTTCCAAAGCCAGAACTGGGCCTGTACTCAGGGTGGTGGGAATTTCAAATAACACCCATGTCTGGCCCAAATCCATCAGGCATCTGCAAGAATGCTGAGGATGGGGTGGGGTGTCAGCCTTCAACATGACAAAGACCTAAAGCATACATCCAAAGCTACCTAAGAAAGGCTGCACCTGAACACACTCATGGTTATGGATTGGCCTAGCCAGAGTCTAGACACTACACAGGGCTATAAGTAAAACATACCACTAACCCACATCAATTCTGGGCAGCTGTCAACCAAGTATTACAACCAGGCAAACCCACTACCCCTCCCCCCAGTGTCAGAGGAGATAATATGGAGATAGTTACTCAATTTAACAACTACTTCACTTTTCCATCTTTAACCTAACTAGCAACAGTCAGCCTTGCACTCTCCCACAACTAATCAGCAGCTCAAACACATACCATCCATTCACTGTCAAACCAGTTCCTAACAACACCATATATAAGCACCTCACTTAACTAAAACCCACCACTTTGGCAGTCGACAAACTCCCTGCAGAGTACATCAAAATTACCACTAGTGCTGTAGCTTATCCCATCTCAATACTTATCAACCGGTCTATCAATGAGCATACCATTCCAGCCCTTTGGAAAGCCTCCTACATAATACTCTTACAGAAAGGTGGTCCCTCAGCCAAACTTACCAACTACCACCCCATAGCAATCTTATCCCCCTTATCAAAAATCCTTGAAAAATATATCCATTCTCAGCTGACAATACATTTACTTACAAATACTCTCCTTACCAACACGCAACCTGGCTTTCGCCCATTCCATAGCACCACCACAGCACTCATATCCTTCACCAACACTGTCAATCAATATAGGAACCAAGGAAACCTAGTGTCTGCCACCTTCCTTGATCTGTCCAAAGGATTTGGTACAGTATCCCACAGCAAACTACTTACTATCTTAGCTGAACTCTGTCTAAACAACCCCTTATTGCTTTGGTTTCAAGACTACCTATCCAACCATTAACAATTAGTTAAGTGGCATAATTCCTTCTCCCCCCTTCTCCCAGTTACAGTAGGTGTACCACAAGGATCCATACTGGGATCCCTACTATTTAATATCTTTACAAACACCCTCCACACTACCACCCAGCAAGATACAATAGTCCAATATGCAGATGATACTACACTGATCTACTCAGCCCCCACACTCCAAACACTTCAGACTAAAGCCCAAGAGGCCTTCTCCAATAATGAAAACTGGTTAAAAAACTCACAACTAATACTTAACACCAAAAAGACTCAACTTATGCTTTTCCGCCCTACCAGAACTATTGAGTTTTCTGCTCTTTTCTCTATCAATTCTGCCAATAATACCAACATTTCCCCAGTATCACAAGCTAAACTTATTGGTGTAATACTTGACCAAAGCCAAAAGTTTGACAAACATATAGCACAAACCATATCCAAAGTCCATAAAAAACTTGGAACCCTATACCGCTGCAAAAACTATCTAACCAAAAACACCAAAATTACTGTATCCAGAACTCACCTTCTCTCTACATTGCTTTATGCATCCCCTGTATTAACAAACCTTAACAAGACAGACCTACACAAACTGTCCATGTGCTATAATATATAGATATCAGATTGCAAAACAGCAGTCCCATCTTTAAAACCCAATTAAAACCCCACCTCAATCTCCTCTGGCAATGTACCTGTACTGGCCATGGCTAGCACTACCACCACCATTCAGAGAAATCTTCCTCTGGCATTATTCAAAGGTCAAACGTAGAAAAAAAACTACCATAATGAATTGTATTTTTAAATGTATGTATATAACTGTATATATATCACTGCACTTTCTTACTCAAATACATTATATTTTCTGTTTTACTACTGTACACTCTATATTGTACACTTTTGTAACTTCTCATTGTACTATGCTATGATATACTAATGTTTGCTCTATTAATTTGTACTCATCTCTGACGTTTGTATTTTTATCATATATGTGGAGCTTTTGTATTTTTTATGATTGTCATGTATGTGGAGCTTTTCTTCCCAGGTCTCTGCTGAAATTAGACCAACCCGGTAATCAAATATAAAATAAATAAAAAATAAATAGACCTACACTAGATAGACAAACCCCAGTGTGACCTGACAAGGGCTATGCACATGAGCTGCCCTTGCAATCTTACAGAGTTGGGTGACATTTGCATGGAAGAGTGGCCAAATAATGCCAAGTCAAGATGTGCCATGCTGATAGACACTTTCACAAGAAAAGTGAATGCTATAAGTCACTTACAAGGTGTTTCAACAAAGTATCATTTTAAGGGTATGCACACTTATGCACCCACCACATTGTACATATTGCAGTCATTATATTTTACATGTAGTACATTTGTTTGTTTATTGATTGGATTGCACAGGTCATATGTCACAGGAAATGTGAGTAACATATTTGAATGCATTATTGCGGTCTCATCTTATATATTACAAGAACATTGCATGTTAACAGGGTTGTGTACACTTATCATATCCACTGTAAGCTTAGAAGGTTGTTGTGTAACAGGAATTGTGTGACCATACATTTACTGCTGGTTTGGAGGTCTGACACTCAAATGTATGTCATTAATTAGTGATGTCACTCCTCAGATCATCCCAGTTATGTATCACAGAAACACAGGGTTATGAAAAATAGAGCAAACATATGAGCCAGACTTCTACACATCATGTGAGGATCTGTACAGTTGTGAGGTATGTGCTGTAGTACTTGACACTGTGCTATACAGGTGAACAGCAATGATGTGTACATGGGTGCAGTCTGTGCTGGAGAAGGGCAGTCACCTTCTAACACTAATCACATATCCCAGCTCTCTTTATTGTTAGTTACATGTAGTAAAACTGGCTGCAGTGCATGATGTTGAGGGCATGCCACCATTTGGGTTATGTGTGGTCTGTGTAACAGATTTCTGCCACCTCATCTGTAAGTCTGTGTGTGTGTGTGTGTGTGCATTTCTGTGTGCGAGTGTGTGTGTGTGTTTGTGTGTGTATGTGTGTGTGTGTGTGTGTGTGTGTGTGTGTGTGTGTGTGTTTGCATGTTCATGTGTGCATGTGTGTAACAGCCAACCTCAAAGTGCAGTCATTAATGTACATTTATGTTGTCTTCCACTCACAGGTGGTGATGGGGTTCGAGGTCCCACCTGCTTGGAAACTAATGCCATTATCTCTGCAGACTCTGACAATGATGCTAGGAATAGTAAGGTACAGGTGGAGTTGTTAGGGGCTGAATCTGTGTCATTGGTTGGCATCCCACTTTTGTCCACACCATCCCCGCACACAGTGACAATGCCCACATATACCCTGTCACCAGTGGCCACAGATGATGGACAGTTGGCAGGTGGTGTTTTTGAACATGCTAGTGTGGTGACTATGGCAGGTGTGAGTGTAGACACTGGCCATAGCCAGAGTGCAGGTGAGGTCCCACACAGGTGGATGGACAGGGGTGCTCGCTGGAGGACTGTTGCTCATCAATCCGCTGTCGCAAGTGCCACAGCAGGAGTCACTAGACGCATGTTTTGGGCTGTCATGAATGCACAGGCATGTAGTGAACACCATGCCGGACAATACTCAGGGTGGTAGATGCAACTCTTCCTGATTTACGTGGTGACATATGTGACCTTGTTAAGGCAACATGTCAAAATGCTGAGGTCATGAATAGACGGTGGAGTAAGACCTTGGCAGTCCTCGACCGTGGCATGTCTGTGCTACAGCGTGTGGTGGGAGATGGGCATTGGTCACATGGACGTAGGTCAGCACCAACAGTTGAAAGTCTATGGGGACATGCACCTTCACACTCCCATAGTGGCAGGGGGGGGGGGGTTGCTGTCCACATCACACCAGAGCAGGCTATGGGCACGTGGTCCTGTCTGGTCTCGTCAGGGGCACGGATCCAACAGACAACAGTCACTATCAGGAAGCAGTAGTGAATCTGGCCTTGGACCTGGTCATGCTAGTGATACCTCTTTCAGGACCAGTTCCCGTGTCCGTGGCTGGAGACGGTGAACTGGACACCCTGCCATGTACAGTCCACAGCTGTCCAATGTGCCACTGTGTAGGGCAGCCACATGGTGTGACTGTGTGCATACATACACACACACATCTGTATCACAGGCAGGTCACCTCTGGACACACACAGCACCTCTGCACAGCCCATCTATTGGATACCTCTCCAAACACACACACATGATGTCAACTGTATGGCCCAGCCTAGCCTCTGGCAAACCCACACCACACCCTGTGCATAGGAAGATACCTGTGCCACATCCCTGTCTCCATACCATTGATGGAGGGACATGCTAATATTGGTTTGATGCACAGGGTGAATATAGTACAATGTAGCTATGTAATGCTATGTAAGATGCTATCTGCTTGCATTTGTTATGGGTACACATACAGGTGTATGTACTGTACCTTATTAGCCAGGATGCATTATTTCTGTTAGTACCACTGACTGAATGTAGTCTGACATGCTGTATCTGATTGAGTTCCAGGTGTCTGTGTGTCTGCAGGCTGTGGCCCTGCAGACATTTACAAGAGGGAGTATGGCAGAGTAGGAATACACAGACTGTGTCATAGGCAAAGTACAGATTTATATGTACTTGTACCAGGTGTGTATGCATGCAACCATGTGTGAGGGACACTGCTGTCAGACAGTGTGACCTTGCATACATACCCCTTGTCACATATAGGTAGCCTTTAGACATGTCAGCTCAGTGTTGTGTAGTACCACAGGCTGATTCATACAGAACATGTTACTGCAGTACTGTCAGCAGGTCCCTCACAAGAGTAGCCATTACATTAACTGCAACAGATTCACCTGTCAACACCTGCTGGCCCTGCCATTTCTTTCCCATAGACTCAAGCCTGATGCAGTTGATGAGGGCATGCATGATACTGTGTATGACAGGTTTGTGGTATGTATTCCTGAGTTCACCGGGTGGAACAGGGAGACAAAATGGTATATCCTTTGTATACACACAGTAAGGACTGACACAGGGGATGTGCACACAGTAACATAAACACAGTTGGCAAGAGACAGATTAGTAAACCTACATTTCCACCATGATGTTCTGTACTACTACATACACATAGGTTCATACTTTCATAGGTTCATACTAGGCTATCTGCCCTAGGGCATTTATAAGCCTAGCCAGAGTGTGTTTGGCTTTCGCCACCCATTTTAAATTAATTTTGCTATGCCCTTTTTTGAGGTTAGTATATTGTGCCTCTGTCTAACAGTGACACAGAAGTGATACCCGGGGTAAACCTACGATCCCCCATCCACTCTTCAAGATTCCTCTTGAAGAGAGTCAATGAGGGACTCTGCCTAACCTGGACTGGGATTTTATTCCAGAGTGAAGGGAGCCTCTGGGTTATGAATCTGTCCCTCCAGCATGTCCTATTTATTTCAGTGCTGAGGTTCAAGTCTCGAGCGCGTAGCTCGATGGGATTTGGATTTTCTGAGGTGCAGCATGTCCATTAATTCCGGGTTGGACATGGCTTTATACATCAGGCACAGATTGCCTCAGAGCAGGCGGTATGCCACTGAGTAGAGCTGGAGTTTCTTTAACCGGGCAGCATATGGCATCTGTTTGAGCCCTTTGATCCTCTTGGTGAGGTACTTTTGGGGTCTTTCCAGTTGCTGCAGGTGTCTGGTAAGGTACATCCCAAAAGGGGCATTGTACTCAATTATGGGCCTGATGAGGGATGAGTAAAGAGACACGATGACCTCCCCTGATCTAGATGTGAATCCCTTCATGATTAGGTGGGTTATATAAAATGTTTTTCTAACCACTTTGGCCACGTGGTTGTCAAATGAGAGATTGCTATCAACTTGGGTACCCAGGTACCTAATTACTTCTTCTGTACTTAATGGATTACCACTTATGTGGTAATTTGTGGGCACTTTGTTTTTGCCAAAGGGGATGACTATACTCTTTTTGGCGTTTAGCTTGAGGCCATGGCTCTGGCACCAGTTGTCTGTTTCTATGAGGCCCTTTTGGAAGATGCTTGTGTCAGCTGGAGAGTCGATTATGGTGCCCAGTTTGCAGTCATCTGCGAACTTGGTCAGTCACAATCCTTCTGTGTTGGCCTGTACCTCTGAGAAATATATACCGAACAAGAGAGGTCCCAGGACTGAGCCTTGTGGGATGCCACTTGTAACTGGTTTGGAGTCTGACATGGCTCCAGCAATTCTAACCATGTAGGTTCTGTCCTTGAGCCAGTTTGCAACCCATCTAGTGACATAGGGGTTTATATTTAAGCTGGTGAGCTTATCTATAATGTCCGAGTGGGGTATTGTATCAAAGGCTTTTGTGAGGTCCAGGTAGGCTGTGTGGACCACCTTCCCCTCGTCAATGGCCTTGGTGACTGTTCCAAAGAAATCAACCAGGTTTAAGAGGCAGGATCTGCCCTTAACAAAGCCGAACTGGGTAGGATCCAGTGTCTGTAGGTCCCCAATATCTTTATTTATAAGGTCCATGATGATCCTTTCCATAGCTTTGCAGACCAAGCTAGTCAGGCTTATGGGGCAATAGTTTCCAGGATCTGTTGAGGCACCACCTTTGTGAAAAGGGACCACTGTTGCTGTACACCACTCTTTGGGTACATATCCTGTAGTAAGGCTGAGATTGAACAGTAGTTTTATGTTTGGGTTTAGCTCTTCTTGGAGTTCATGTAGGACGCAGCCCAGGACACCGTCTGGTCCCATTGATGCTGTGTTTTTGCTTTGGGAGGGCTCTTACCTGAGCATCTGAGATGTCAGGGGGGCAGCACTCTGCTGGGATAGATATTTGCCCTTTTGGTGGTGGGGGGGGGAGTTTGTGCTGAACCTGTCAGCTAGGATGTTGGCAATGTCTGTGGGTTCGGTGTATTTAGTTATGTTCCTAACATAATTAAAGAAAGCCTTGTCATTATCCTTAGTGTCCTGTGCAATTTTTCTCTTGAAGCTGGCCTTAGACGATTTTATGAGTGCCCATAGTTTTTTGCTAATACTGATCAGAGATGCCTTCCCTTTTTGGGATTTTGCTCTATCGTGTAGTAGCTTCCTCCTTCTATTGTATAGTTTGTTTATGGCTGGAGTCCACCAGACAGGATGTCTGCCTTTGGAGGATTGGGTCTTGGTTTTATTTGGAATTGCATGATCCATGCATTTCTGAAGGTGTTCATAGCATGCTTTTATAAAGGATTCTGCGGTCTGGGCCATATTTTCCACAGACCCGGGGGCTTTGAATGATTCCCCCTCGGTTTTGAGGAGTGTGAAATTTGCTTTAGAGAAGTTTGTCACTGTGGTTTTCTGGGCAGGCGGTGGGGTCGGGATGTGAATATCCAGTGAGATTAGTTTATGGTCTGATCTTACCAGTGAGGGATACACTTCTGGTCTGGAGCATAGTGTCCCCATGTTGGTGATGATCAGGTCCAGTATGTTTTCCCCTCTTGTGGGAGTGGTAACAAGTTGTTCCATAGCATTTGAGTTTATAAATTCTAGGAACCTTTGGGCTAGGGTGTTGGAGCTAGAGTAATGCTCCCAGTCTATGTTTGGGTAGTTGAAGTCACCCAATATAATGGTGTTTGGAGAGACCTTCATATTTTCCAGTGTTCTCAGAAAGGCCGAGTGGAGTTCCTGGCTTTGGGAGGGTGGTCTGTAGCAGGCTATAAACTGGAAGGCAGTTTTACCCACTGTTAGTTGCACATGGATAGTGTCTGATGCTTCATGCTGTGCCACCAACCTGGAGGTGTGGGTATCTTTGACTAATATTGATACTCCCCCCCTTTTATGGTTCGGTCCAAGTTTTGGGGCCGAAAAGCATGGTATGAGGTATAACCTGATAATGCTGGGGTGCTCTCGGGAGCCTTGAACCAGGTTTCTGTTACTGCACAGACATCGATGTTCTCCATGCTAAGGAGAGTTTCGAGTGCATGCATCTTGAGGTTTAGACTTCTGGCGTTGAGTAGCACTACTCTTAGTTTCTTATCCCTTGTGAAACCTATGGAGGTGGGTTTGTCTTTTGAGCCTTGCCTAAAAAAGGCACTATGGGGGTAGCAAGAGCCTTTGCCAATGTCCGAAAGCCCAGAGGTGATAGGTGCAAGCCGTCCCAGCGAAGCATCGTGGCTTGTCGAGCATGTCATCCCAGGCTGACAGGCATTGATCCCCTTTGAATGACACCAATACTTAAGCCAATTGTTGAAATTGATCATCTTGTCTTCATATTGTGGCATCATTCTTGGTGAGGGTAAGATGCTACTCAAGGTCAGGGTCATACCGGCCTGGGCTACATGCTCAGAGAGCTCCTCTATGTCTCTTTTCATGTAGTCCAGGGAGGTACATCTCAGGTCATTCACACCTGCATGGACAATGACTGAGTCATATTTGTACTTGCCTTGGAGTGACCTGAGTGCTTGTGTTATGTGGCGGATCCTAGTGCCTGACATGCAGCTCACTGTGACCTTCTCCTTGTTCAGCCTGGTGAGCGGGACGTCAGTGTGCCTGACGATAGAGTCACCTATTACAAGTGTCTCAGGTGTGTTGTTTAGCCTTAAAGGCTGTGACTGTTCGGCACACTGGCTTTGTGAGCTATGTGTTGCAAGTGTTTTGTTTTGGGGTAGCAGTTGCTTGGGTGTCTGCTTTGGAGGTCTCTGCTGCTTAGGCAGATTTTTATTTAGAGCCTCCGAGTATGTTTTTGTGTGTTTATGTGTTTGGTTTGCTGTCGTGGTAGGTCTATGTGAGACTGGAATTGTAGTATGTGTGGTTTCCTTTTCCTCCTGACTGGTTACACCAGTACTGAGTTGAGAGAGTTTAGCCTCCAGTTTGGCTATATGGTTGCATCTCTCACATGTTGGAATTTGTTGGGAGGAGGAGAGGGTTGTCTGTGTACATGAGGCAGTTGTAACATTGCCTCAAGATTCCCAGATTCACCAGCTGGACCGGAGAGGAGATTGACAACTGACCTTTGGACATGCTAGAATAGTATTGGGAATTCCTTTATAATTGAAAAAAAGGGCCAATGGGGAACAAGGTACTCAAGGGGAGTTTGTGAGGGTGTAGTGCTTTTAATTTTTTAGTGTTGACCTATATAATTGATTTAGTGAGGAAGTGCCAAGTAACTTAAATGCAATGTGCTACAGGTAACTTAAATGCAAAAAATGACAAACAGTAACTTTCATTCAAGTGAAACAAGGAAATAAGTACAGTAAGCAATGCAGATATCACTAGGGATCCACAGAAGCACTGAAAAGCCACATTTTAGGTGGAATTAGCATTTCAGGGAAATAACAAGCAAACAAACAACAAGCATACAAACAAAGCTAGATTCAGCAGGCCAGGATCTAGTCTATGCTACAGCAAACAAGGTGTACCAATTTCAGTAAGAAACAGTTCAAATATGCAGGCATTATAAGCCTTTAACCAGAAATTCCCAGCTCAGAAGGGCAGAGTCCAGCCTCTCCTCCCACAAGAGTGCAGAACCACAAACCTTCTTAATGTAAAATAACTGGCCTGAAGCCCAAGTGCTTAAACCAGAACTAATACACTTTTAGAATAACAGACACTGAGCCCTCAATCAGCAGTTCCCAACTTAGAAGGATGTAAGCTACCTGTCCTGCCACCACAGTGCAGGCCACAAACATTCCTAATGTAAAACAACTGGTCTGAAGCCCAAGTGCTTAATTCAAAAGACTTAGAATGATAGTTACACTTTAATCAAGTTACTACCAAGCAGTAATAAATACAATTGAATACTTTAAAGAATGCCTGGATTAGTGCTCAAGTTATACAAACAAAGCTAGATTCAGCAGGTCTGGATCTAGTCTATGCTACAGCAAACAAGGTGTACCAATTTCAGTAAGAAGCAGTCCAAATATGCAGGCAATATAAGCCTTTAACCAGAAATTCCCAGCTCAGAAGGGCAGAGTCCAGCCTCTCCTCCCACAAGAGTGCAGACCACGAACCCTCTTAATGTAAAATAACTGGCCTGAAGCCCAAGTGCTTAAACCAGAATTAATACACTTTTAGAATAACAGACACTGAGCCCTCAATCAGCAGTTCCCAACTTAGAAGGATGTAAGCTACTTGTTCTGCCACCACAGTGCAGGCCACAGACCTTCCTAATGTAAAACAACTGGTCTGAAGCCCAAGTGCTTAATCCAAAAGACTTAGAATGATAGCTACACTTTAATCAAGTTACTACCAAGCACCCTGCCATGTACCGTGACATGCCATGACATGACATGCCCCACATAGATTATATGCATGGGACATAACACATTACCTCTTACAACATGTAGTATTCTGAATACCTTCATGGATGGTGAGATAACCCACCAGAAATAGGATGTGGAGTCATGCATTGCTCTTATAAGCCTGGACAAGTGATAGTGTAGCAGACGTTGCATCAGCATGATGTTTCAGTCAGGTATGATGCCTGATGCTAGCATGAGTGTCACTACACACACTGTGGCTGATTTGGCAACAATATCATATACATGGGCATTGTTAAGGGACACAGAATACATATAGGTTGCAAACATCTGGATATTCCATAGACATCTGTACAGAGGACTGGTATGGTGTGCACAATGGTTTAACATGCTGCATGTGAGGCAGATGCTGTTACCACGCTATATAAATTAATGCCATCGGGAGGTGGTAAACAGGTGTGGATGGCACACAAATCAAAATGGTATCAGTCAAACAGGATATGATCTTCACCCAAAGGCACACACACACACACACACACACACACACACACACACACACACACACACACACACACACACACACACACACACACACACACACACACACACACACACACACACACACGCACACACACACACACACACAGTTGGCAGTATTGAGATTAGAACCCCTACCTATCTAATAATTTCTACTATAGTGTTACGCAGTTATCAGACCTGCCACAGAGCTTACATGATTTCACCTCCTCCCAAGGTACGTCTAAGGCGAATGACATCAGCAAGCCTAGTAAAGTGGGTGATGGGAAGTTTACAGGGTGGTACACAACTCAAAATGGTATAACCCACACAGTATATGACACATACACACATACACACACACACACACACACACACACACACACACACACACACACACACACACACACACACACACACACACACACACACACACACACACACACACACACACCCACACACACACACACACACACACACACACACACACACACACACACACACACAAACAACAAATTATTGACTTCAACAATTGGCTTAATTGTCTGGTGTCTCTCTCATGGGATCCAGTATTTGTCTGCTTGGGATGACATGACTGACAGACTGCAATGACTTGCCAGAGATGGCATGCTTCTGTCACCCCTGGGTTTCCAGGTACTGGATAAGTGTCTTGCCACCCCTATAGTACCTTTTTAGGCAGTATTCCAAATCAAATTCCAAATCAAATCAAGGGGTGGCAATAATATTGACATCCCAGTCTTTCACCCTATCGCCATCCTGTCCCCTATTTTTAAGCTACTTGAAAAGTGTGTACACCAACAACTCTTACCCTACCTCATCAATAATCAGCTTCTTACCTCCACACAACATGGCTTTAGACCAGGTCATAGTACCTCCACTGCCCTCCTCTCCTTCCTTGAAACAATCAACAAAGTCCGCCACTCTGGTCACTTTGTATCCACTCTTTTCCTTGACCTCTCTAAGCCATTTGACACTATTTCCCACAACCTCCTTCATACCAAACTCTCTAAACTTAACCTATCCCCTTCCTCTACCCAGTGGTTCTCAAGCTATCTCACAAACAGGCAACAAGCAGTTAAATGGAAAAAAGCTACCTCACCCTTCCTTAATACTTCCACAGGCGTCCCCCAAGGTTCTATTCTAGGCCCCCTACTATTCAACATATTCATAAATGATTTCTTCCAAGCCATTCCTAACTCATCCAATATGCCGATAATTCTACTATAATCTGTTCCTCCCCTTCCATCACAGCTCTTAACAATCTAATTCAAGCCGCCTTCTCTTCCACATGTGCAGTGGATGCTCGACAACCATCTAGCCCTTAATGCAACGAAAACAAAACTTATGCTATTCAATGCATCCAAAACCTTTTCCCTAGACAAACAATCCTTCATAATTACCAGCAATAATAATACCCCCTAGAACTAATCTTTGACACAAAATTGCTAAGAATTATCATTGACAATCAACTAAAATTTGATAAGCATCTACAAGCAAATATCAAGCAAACCCATAAAAAATAAAGTATGCTTTACCGCCACAATCGCTTTATCTCTCCCACCACCAGGATTACATTTGCTAATACATACCTCATCCCATCCCTTTTATATGTTGCATCTATCCTAACCAGCCTACAATCTTTCCTCAAAACAAAACTCTCATCTTGTTATAACAAAATATCCAAATTTGTGACAGGTCATAGGCCTCTTTTTACTACTGTAATTCCCTTCATCAACTAAGTTGGCTAGAATTACCAAACTTCCTCACATATACCCAACTCATCCAAGCACACAAACTCATTTATAACCTGTCTCTCTGCCCCTCCCTAGCAAATACCTTTGAAATACATAAACCAGATAGACTCCTAAGATCCAATTCCCAAAACCTAATTAAATTGCATAAACCAACACATCCTGCTGGGAATCAATTGATGTCCTTCTCTCTTGCATGCCTCTGGAACTCTCTCCCTTCTCCCATCTGCACCACCAGCAGTCACCCCTTGTTTCAAACCTCACTGCACTTGCACCTTACTTCACAGTGGAAATGCTCTTGTTCTCATCCAACCTAATTCTACAACACTTTCTTTTTAACTTTCCAAACTTTGTTGTCTGTCACTTCCTCCTAAAGTTTTATATCCCTTGGGACATATTCGACCAATGACTAAAAAATTACCTCATTGTAATTCCCTAAAAAAAAAAAAAAAAAAAAAAACTACTACTTACTGAATTAACCTGATGTAATTTTCCTAATGAAAATCTTTTTTATTTCTGTATTATGTAACATCTGTTGTGCAATATGGGTTTGTACTATACAAAATATGTATTTAACATTTAATTGAAATGTATATTATGGTTTTGTGCTCTTTCTGTACTAGGTATTTGTATTTCTCTGGAGCTTTTCTCCCCAGGACTCCATTGAAAATTGGCTGTTTTGGCCCAATGGACTATCCTGGAAAACAAACTGCAAATAAATAAATAAATAAACAAATAAATAAATAAATAAAATTACCACTGTAACAGCTATACATATATGCAGTCTGAGGGTCATGCTGCTCAAAACTAGACATCTACATCTCAAGATGCAGCCACTCGAAGCACTCCTCAAAATGGAGAACATTGACATTTGTGCTGTAACAGAGACCTGGTTTACAGCAGCAGACAGCACCCCTGCACTACCAGCCTATAACTCATCCCACACCTGTCAGTCCCAAAACATGGACCGCAGCTACAAAGGTGGTGGTGTCTCCATATTAATAATGGATATGCACATTTCCAGAGTAGTATCCCAGCATAATGCATCTGAGATACTTCAGGTGCAACTGACATTGGGTAATAGTGGAATCCAGGTTATAGCTTGCTATAGGTCCACTTCCATGTTCCTAGACTCTCAATCCACATTCCTCAACACCCTGGACTCTATCAAGGTCCAACCCAACACTCTCATACTAGGAGAGTTCAACTACCCCTCCATCAACTGAGTAAGATACTCAAGCACCAATACACTAGCCCAATGCTTCCTGGAATTCATCAGTTCCAATGCCCTGGACCAGCTCATTCTGACACCCAGTAGAGGAAGCAACATCCTTGACCTGTGTTGATTACTAACATATGGGACCATTGCTTGACAACAATAGGCAATCGCTACCTGGTCAGATCCAACATAGAGTAATCACCACAGAAATTCACATCTCACCCACACACACCCACAAAGTAACCACCTTGAAATAGTTCTCCAAAGCTGACTCTGGACTCATAAGAACAGAGGTGGCTAACTTCACAGCACTCATGCCAATGGAAAATACCTGCATGACTGCCGAATCATACACAAATGCACCGTACAAACATGTACATCAATGCATGGAACTAGCCATACCCAACAAAACCATGTCAGTCTCTTCCAAGCAATGGAGGCCAATCTGGTGGTCCCCTGCCATTAATAACCTGTACAACAGAAGGAAGAAACTGTTGCAGAAAAAGGTGGAGTCCCAAGAGTGGTAAAACTCCCTTATTAGCCTTAACAACAACTTGAAATCCCTCATTAAATCATCTAAAACCACCTATGATGGCGGAATTGCAGCAGACACTGACAGCAATCACAAATCCTTTGATAGTTATATCAAGAACCTCCCCGCCAATACCCAGAAGTGCTCTGAGTTACTGCACAATGCTACCTGTTATACTGAACCAACAGATATTGCCGACATTCTTGCCAACACATTCAATGCCAGCTTTACCCCTCTCTCCTCCCAGGGGAACAATCAGAATGCCAGATGAATGCCAGGCACCCAGGATTACTGCAGCCCAGGTTACACCTGCATTGTCCACGGGCAAGAATACAGCTTCCATGGGACCCCAGATTATCCCTGGCTGTGTTCTACATGAACTAAAAAGATACCTGGCACCACATCTGTGTGCCCTGTTCAGTCACAGCCTCACCTCAGGCTTTGTCCCACTCAAATGGTGCACTGCTACAGTCATCTCTCTCCATACAGGTGTGGCAACTACAGACCCTGGGAATTATCAGTCCAGTAGCCTGATGAGTCTGATATGTACAGCTATGGAGTGCATCATCAGGGACTTGATCGACAAACATATAGGTAATCTCCTAACTCTGGACCCCACACAGTTTGGCTTTGTGAAAGGGAGATCATGCCTGCTCAACCTGGCAGACTTCTTTGAGTCAGTCACCAGGGCTGTGTATGACAATAAGGCACTGCATACAGCCTACATCAATCTGGCCAAGGCTCTTGATACCACTCCTCAGTCAGGATTTATGGATGAATCCACCAAACTAGACATCAACCCCTATATCACTAGGTGGGTTCCAAATTGTCTCACAGATAGAATACTCAGTGTGAACGTAGTGAGCTCCAAGTCAGACTGCCAGCCAGTCATGAGTGGAGTCCCACAGGGATCACTCCTGGGTACTCTCCTGTTCAGCTTCTACTTCTCAGGAGTCCAGGCCAACACAAATGAACTCTGGCTTACCAAGTTCACAGACAACTGCAAGCTGGGAGCTATCATTAACTCCACAAGTGATGCAGACATCCTACAGAAAGGCCTCACTGAGGCCACTGACTGGTGTGGAAACCATGGCCTGAAGATTAATACCACAAAATACATCAGCCTCTTTGGTAAAATCTCAGTTCCCACTAAGTATCACATTGAAGGGAGCCCACTGAACACTGTAGGCATTATAAGAGATCTGAGGACACAGGTTGACAGCGACCTCTCCTTTAACCATCACATTGCCACTGTGGTCAGGAAATCCTTCTATGTGGCACATTTCACCAATCATCAAGTATAATGGCCCATTTGGTATGTACCTTACTAGACACCTGCAACAGCTGGAGAGGCCACAGAAGTACCTCACAATGAGGATCTTAGGCATTAAACACGCCCTACACAGACAAACTTAAAAGACTCCAGCTATTCTCTATCTCATATCACCTACTTAAAGGCAATCTCTGTTTGACTTGCAAAGCCATGTCTGACCCAGCTCTTTTACAAATGCTACATCTAAAGACATCCCAGTCTGTCTGCATCACACACTGTAGGGACCCCACCCTCTATACCACAATCAACACAGCATGCTAGAGGGGCAGGTTCCTCACCCAGAGACTGCACATGCCCTGGAATAGACTTCTCATACATGTCAAGCAAAGCACCTACATGACCCTGTGCCAGAGATATCCTGATGAGTGGATGGGTAATAGAAAGTTTACCCCAGGGATCACTCCAGTGGCTCTACTTGATGGGTTCACTGGGAACTAATGTCAGGTGGCACAATGGCAGGGCACTTCTATGGACTAGGCTTGTAACAGCCCTAGGGCCATTAGCCTACGACACACCTATGAACCTATAAGGGGAGTGACATTGACATGACTGATAAAGTAGACCAGTGAGTGGGTAACTTATCAAACTACTTCTTCCTACAAACATGCACAGTTACACACACACATAGACACCCACACACACATTTAGCAGATCTAAGAGTAGAACCCCTACGTATGTAGTTATTTGTACTATAGCGTTACATGGCTATTGCACGAGCTACATAGGTTATTGGGCTAACAACTGGCCAAAGATGCTGATTAGGGGAATGACATTAGCATGACTGATACAGTATGCCAGTGGGTGGGAAACTTATTAAAATACTTCTCCCTACAAACATACACACTTTCACACACACTTAGACACCTACACACACATTTGCCAAATCTGAGAGTAAAACCCCTGCTTATCTAGTTATTTGTACTATAGCATGATGCAGTTATCACACACACTACAGAGCTTACTGGGCTGATAACTGCCCAAAGGTGCTGATAAGGGGAATGACATAAGCAGGACTGATAAAGTAGGGCAGTGGGTGGTTGACTTATCAAAATATTTCTTGCAAACATACACAAACACTCATTTGCCAGATCTGAGATTAGAACCCCTGTCTAGCTCATGATTTATACAATTGTGTTATGCAGTTATTACACACACTACATAGCTTACTGGGCTGACATCTGGCCAAAGGTGCTGATAAAGGGAATGACATCAGCAGGAGTGATAAAGTAGGGCAGTGGGTGGGAGACTTATCAAAATACTTTTTCTTACAAACATACACAAACACTCATTTACAATGACCTAAGATTAGAACCCCTGTCTCGCGAGTGATTTGTACTGTTGTGGTATGCAATTATCACACACACTACGAAGCTTACTATGATGACAACTGGCCAAAGGTGCCAATATGGGGAATGACATCAGCAGGACTGATAAAGTGGGGCACTGGGAAGTATTGTGTGTGGGAATGGCCTAAAACTGTTTCACCTACAAACAAACACACACACCATCATTCTCACATACACAACTGTCTCTCACATGCACATGCACACACACACACACACACACACACACACACACACACACACACACACACACACACATGCACACACACACGCACACGCACACACACACACACACACACACACACACACACACACATACACGCACGCACACACACACACACACACACACACACACACACACACACACACACACACACACACACACACACACACACACACACACACACACACACACACGTGCACAGTTGCCAGTATTGAGATTAGAACCCCTACCTATTTAGTTATTTCTACTATAGTGTTACACAGTTATGACATGTGCTACAGAGCTTATAGGGATGATTGGTGTCCAATGGTACTTCTAAGGTGAATGAAAGCAGCAGATCTTGTGAAGTAGGACAATGTGAAGTGTAATGAGTGAGAAGAGTCTCCTAATACTTGGACCTATGGAGAGACACACACACACACACACACACACACACACACACACACACACACACACACACACACACACACACACACACACACACACACACACACACACACACACACACACACACACACACACACACACACACACACACACACACACACACACACGATGTGATATTATAAACTCAACCTCAGTACTGTTACACAATGGGACTCACCTTTTATGCTGGCATGTGCGACTGTTTACAATTGGTATGCCACTGCCCACAGCAGGACATCACTGTATGCCATTCAGGGTATCCATGTGTGTGACTCCTTCTATCTGTGTTCCCTTGTGTGTGTGTCTCTCTCTCTATCACTGTCCATCTCTCAGTTCCCCACATCTATGTGTGTGTATGCTTGGCATATGTTGTTATCAGTTTCCCATATATATGTGTGTGTATCTCATGCAACAGATGCAGATATATCACATATGGGCCACTTGCAGCTAGCTGAGGGTAATCCTGTCTGATGTGTGTGTGTGTGGGGGGGGGCAGTTGAGGTCTACATAGCTGTCTATATGCATGGACATATATACACAATACAGTCATATATTCCAATGTGGGTTTCAACATGTCCTGTGAGTCTCTGAGTGCAGGACCATGCCCAGTGTGACCTTCTATAGCTAGGGTGGAACTCCATTTCAGAGATAGGTCTACTCCAGTCCAGGGTTTTGTGTGCTACAGCCATACCTCTCAGGAGTACACAGGATTTTCCTCAGGGTACTTGTTTTATTTAGCAGACATTTTTTGACATTTCTGTAGTCTGAAACTGCAATGTATTGTGTCATTACCTAGTGCTACACATCCCAAGATAATCACAGTGCTTTACTAGAGAAATACTAGTTGTATGATGCATAGACCAATATTATGAGGGCAGCTATGTAAATTCTTGCCCAACAAGGCCATTTGTGAGGTGCGGCTGCAGCCAGTGTAGTAATGACACACAGCTGTGTAAACAGTCCAGCAACCAGGTGATATACTGGCTGGGGATGTCCTGCTTATGTGGTAGCTTTCTAACCTGAGATATATACTTGTGTGTGCATAATTCTGACCTGTACATTTTTTGACAGGTTGTCCAGGTGTCTGGCTAGAGGTTTCATCCTTTCTACATAAACTTGTGTTTTTATGGCAAGTTAGTTACATATAATTGAAGTGTGATGTTACAAAATAATACAGACATTACTGTTTCAGAATACATAACCTTCAGACAATTCCTGCTACTGCAAGCCCCTCACTCTACCAACTTTCTCAGTATGTAAGGGTGATATTTACAACACATGCCTATCATTGTGCCTTTGTTCCACTTTTCTTTCTGCCCTTGTCCAGACATCTTGCTGTCAGAGGTTGGAAGTTATGGATATGGGTACAGAGTGCATTCATCTGTGCAGACATGTCCATTGTTTGTAAAAGCAAACATAAGAAAAAGGATTATTGAGAATGACCACTGGCAGCAGTACCACAAAGCACTTATCTTCACAAAAACCTTGGCACCACTGCTACACATCATTCAAGATGTCACTAATATGTGTAGCATATTACACATACCACTGTGACTTCCAAGTATGTCAGTGGCAGAGCAGTGGGTGTCACTGACATGCATAATAGTTGACACTGCAGTTATCTGTGCATAGCCCTGCCAAAGCCAGCACTGTACCTAGGGCAGTACAAGACGACTGCCAGAAGAACATGCTGGCCAGATCCAGACAGTATTAACCACACATACACATAGCTCATTGACCTCTGGAGATTGTGGACAGGCAGCATGTTTTCATGTGCATTGGTACAGCCCTGCCAATGTGTGCTATGCTGCTATTTCCATGCAAACATATATGTTACTGCATTTGTGTGGGTATATGGGGCCAAACCTGTGAACTGTGCACATTTGCACAGACTGTGCTGATATTTGCTTTACATTTTGGTTCTTTTTACCATACTATTGTGCCCTGTCTTTAGGAGTGGAGGCATATCAGTAAAGATCCCAGGTCAGATTGTACTGGTATACATTTGAGTTTCAGACTTTTTACCCTTCATAGCCTTACTTCAATGGCGGGTCCTGCTGTGCTATCTCTGTGTGAGACACTAGGGGGGTAATTTAACATTGCCACCATTTGTGTGCCTTTACAGACATTTCTCTGTGATTTTCTACAGCTGACTTGTGTGAGTGTGAGGGGTGGTTATTGGACCCCATCCTGACATCCATGCCTGTGACCTATGAACCCCCAGTTAGTAGTCCCCAGGCAAACACTGCAGTGGGATTTGCTACCTTGGGTACTACTGCATAGTGTGTGGAGGCCAGGTTTTGCCAGACATTTCTTGGTGTCCCACATAGCTGTCAGTTGTGTGCTGTTATCCCAGTAGGCCACCCCATCCCCTTGCGTACATGCAGCATTACCACAGATATGCTAGCAGGATATACTATTCCATTAATTTATTGTTAACAAGACTGACTTACCTTGTGCTTGCAACAATTGTGAGGATGGTGCTTGAGGGCTGCCTATGTTAGATGCACACAGTACACTGCCTATACATGGTAAGTTACAGGTAATGTGATGTGTGTGTCATCCATTTTACTGTGTGTGTGAGTCAGAGAAAGGTGTTAGTCCCTGGGGTCCCTATACTGTCAGTACATGTGTGATATGCATTGCATCTTTGCCAAGGCGTGAGAATACTGGGCATGCCTCAATCTGCCTATGGGAGCAGGCTTAGGGGCCTCCTCCTGTGAGACCCTTTGTGCATGTTGGGAACTTGGCAATAGTGGTGGGCTGTGTGGCTCTTCCCCATGCTGTTTCTGCTGCAGCTGTTTTCGCAGGATCATATTGTGTAGCATGGCACATACTATGAACATGTGTGCGCATGTGGCTGGAGAGTACTGCAAGGCTGTACCAGATATGTCAAGGCAGCGGAACCATGACTTGAGCAACCCAAACACATGCTCTATGATGATCCTGGTGTGCACATGTGCCACATTATGGCGTTCTTGTGTAGGGGTGTATGCATTTCTAATGGGTGTCATCATCCATGGTTCCAGTGCACAGCCAGCATCCCCACCAGATGGTCATATGGGATGCCCACACTATCAAATGCCTGGTACAGCTGTGATGAATGCCAGATGTGGGAGTCATGATAGCTTCCAGGGCTGCCAGCACACACATAAATGATAATGCCCTGGACATTACACATGACCTGGCAGTTGATGGAGGGAAATCCCTTGCAGTTTATGTAGACCCTACCCTGTTTACCATGTGGTGGTTTGATGTTGATGTGCGTGCAGTCTATGGCACCTAGTACCTCCGGGTATTCTGCTACATGGTGAAGGAGACACATATTGCTGCTCCTCTCCTCACGGGTGTTGAGGAATTAAATGTGCTCACCTGCATGTGGTAGCATGGCATCCAGGAACTGGTGGAGTACCCTGGATGCAAATACCTGTGAGACCCCCATCCATGTCCCCAGTAGGTCTTTGGAAAGTACCTGTAGGTAGAATTCTTAAGGCTACACATATCTTGGTATCCATTGGGATGGATTCCTCTCTGTTGGTTCTAGCTCTGAGTTGAGGCTGGCATTGCTCAGTGATTTGCTGAAGTATGTCTCTGTCCACCCTTTAGTGCTCTACTATCTCCAGATCATGTAGCCCCTGGTTGGTTACCCTGGGTCTGAACACTCTTCTGTTCCTCCTTGGTCTGTGGTGGTTGTTAGCATTATCCTCCTCTCCACCCTCAGCCTCTAGCACATACTGATAGATCAGAGCAACAGCAGCCCCTAACAGTTTTCCAGTTCAAATCCCGCCGCATATATACACCAAAGGTGCAGAGTTTGTGGGAAAAAAAACAGACTGTAAGGTGTTTCCATACTTTATACTGTTGTGCTGCAGAGCTGCAGATGCTGCCTGTCTGATTGGCTGACTATGATACATTCCAGCTGCCACCTATATTACTCATGGTTTGATTTGGTCACTGTGAGTGTTAGAGGCATTACTGGTAATTTGTTCATGATTGCCTTTATTCTGCTGCTGCCTTTTTTTAATTATTTTTACTTACATCTCCTCCCATTTTCAGCTATGCAGTCACCTGCCAGTTGTATTATTGTGTACTTTGCATGGCCCTTTGTGAGTTACAAGAGTCCCATATTAGTGATTTCTACTTCATTTCTCCTTTATTGTGCTGTTGCCCTATTTATTTATTTTTTTTACATCTCCTCTCAATTTCAGCTATGCAGCAACCTGACAGCTGTATTACTGAGTGCTTTCAATGGCACATTGTGAGTTGGAGAATCCCATATTGCTGATTTGTACTGCATTTCCCTTGTTCTGCTGTTTCCTTTTTTTCCCCTATATCTTTCCTGTTTAAACCCCGGTGCTCCACGCAGACCCATTTAGCTAGTGTAAACAGCAAGAAATGGTCCTCCCCCTTGGCACGAACATGCTCCTCAGTTAATGGAATAAGACTATACAGCCTCAGACACACACCCTCACTTAGCTGTGCTTAGCTAAGCACAAACCCGGGCAACGGAGCTCCAGTGTGCTTACAGCAAGCATGACAGACCCACTTTTCATGCTAGTTGCTCCTCCTGCCTACACAATGGTGTTATAGCACTTACATGGTTAGGTGCAGTGTGACACTTAGAAAAATTTTGTGATTCACTATAAGCCCCCTCATTAACATACCCCACTGCCTTAATCTGTAGTTACTACACAACACAAGAGCCTTCCCCCTTAGCAACTGCTGTTCCCTGCCATTGTTTTGATTCTGCTTGCCATTGCATCTTCTTCTTCTTCTTTCGGCTTTTCCCGGTTAGGGGTCGCCACAGCAGATCACCTGTCCGCTCATGATTGGCAGTGGAGTTTTACGGTGTCGAGTTGCCAGCCCGGCGCCCAACCTTCCACTGAAGGCACACACATGCACATACTCACACCTAGGGCCAATTTGGAGTGTCCAATCCACCTACAGCATGTCTTTGGGATGTGAGAGGAAACCGGAGCACCCGGAGGAAACCCATGTGACCACAGCGAGGACATGCAGACTCCACACAGAAGGCACCCCAGCTGAGGATCAAACCGGAGAACTTCTTGCTGTGAGGCGACAATGCTAACCAAATGGCAAAATGCAGGTTTCCCTTAAAATGGACTTTTCAACTTATTTTTTTTATTTTCCTCACAATACCATTTGCATGGCGCTTCCCTATGCTTAAACAGCTGAGATCGGCCAAAAAATAATACACTTTTATGTTTTAAAAATTAAACACTTTAACATGCCAATGGCCATATATTTGGTCATTGGCATGCCTACAGATTAGGGTACATGCTTTTATTGAAGCTATCATGGCTCCGTTTTCATTTTTGCTGTGGCTGAGGGCTCCCCTGGAACCAGGGGTCCCCCAATGACTGCTGGGTTTGCTGGTGCCTAAAACTGGCTATGGTGTTCAGCACTCCTTACCTCCAGCTTCATGGGTTTGATTCTGCTTCAGCCACCAAATTCTGAACACTAAGCTCAAGGATGCAAATAGTAATTGTAGTTATCAGGTTTGTCTGGAAGTGCTATCTTCCCCATTGAAACAGTTTTTGTAGCATAATTCACACTTCTTTTCTGAAACTGAATTGTGCCCCTGTACATGTGCAAAATGATTATTAAAATTTGTAGGATGGCACTAACAGGGTAAAGCAAGAAGAAGGAGGGACTCCTAAATAATTAATAAGACAGACTGCCTCACATGTTTTTACTTCACAGTGCTGTGAAAAACATACTTCATTATGTGCTTGTATGACGTTCACTGTATTTCTGTACTTTACAGCTGCTCTGATTTAGACATAGTGGTAAGACTAATTACCTGCACATTTAACCTTTTTCAGCCTAGATTTAATGACATTCTTAATAAACTGAATGCATTGCATGAGGATGTAAACATTTAAATCACTATGCTGAGCCAGTGCAAAGACTCCTTATCTCTAACTGCATGGGCTCTGCTAGTTATAGATCCAGGTCTGTGTAAAATGGGAAAAAACACAGTTTTATCTGTTCCTGTCCTGTGGTTGTTGTATGCCAATGCAATGATTTATGCAGTCTGCAGAAGTGAATATGTATTTAGGTCAGATTACAAACACTAGAAGTGTTTTTTTTTTCAATTTAAGACTGTTTTTTGACATCATACATTGAAAACAATAGATTTACTAGAACTCTGTAGCTGCATGCCCTGCATGCTTTAATTCAGAATGAAATTCCACACCACAAGGTGGTTAGAGTTACCACCTGTCCCACTTTGTGAGGGACAGTCCCTCTTTGGCCAGTTGTGTCCTGCAAAAAAATTGTGAAAATGGCAAATGTCCTGAGATTTTAGGACAAAATGATTTCCCATATTTTATGTAATAGTTGCATAAAACAGTTATTCTGAAGCTGAAACACCTAAATGTCATAAGAAACAGAGTAAGCAACTAAAATGCTATAAGAATAATCTTTTACTTGGGCAAAAAAGTGAAGTTCTGCCCTTTGTACTGGCCATGGGTATGTTTCGGCCTGCAAAATCTGACGTTTGTATCACAAATGTCCCACTTTGGACATTTGAAAAGGTGGCAACCCTAAAGGTGGTGTGAGCACAACTAACACTATCTGCGAAGTCCTGCATGCTTTCCATGCTGAGTAGTAAATAAACAAATGACTGAAGAAATCAGATGAACACTGTGGTACTCATCTTTGTGAAGCTCTTTATATGCAACTTCATGGTGTTTTGTTAGGGAATTCTAGTAGCACTCTGATGATAATAAGTGATACAGACATGAAAGAGTTACATTGAGTGTAATGTGTTCCCCCTGTATAGCCACCTACAGACACATACACGCATTCTAACTCACATACACATTCACACAGACACCAGGAAGTCATATACACATAACCCTATATTTCTCATTCATGCTCCCACACACACACACACACACACACACACACACACACACACACACACACACACATACACACACAGCCTCGCAGAACTTCCCTGTGTTAACAGAGAATGCACATTTCTATTGCTTCACTCCAAAAACACAGTAAAGCTTGTCTTAGAATTTTCTACCATGATATTCTGATTATGGTGTATAGCCTTTGGGAAAAGCACTTGGTGAATTTACATTAGCTGCACCAGTGACCTGCCACAGTCCATTAAGACCAGTGCAGCACTACTTGCTGGAGACTTCATACTGCTATAGTTCTACAGTGGTCTTTGAATTATGCTTTCATATAATTAATTAAGGAATCCTGCTTGAAATAACTGTCAGTATATTATGTATTTTCTGAATAGCCTCTTATGTTAATATCCAGATAAGAATACAGTTATATAATAGAAACTAAACAATCAGGAAAAGTGGCAGAAGTGACAGACACAGGAAAAGAAAAATGCAGTTAAGGAAGTGTGTCAGCAAATGTGATTACACCATATGGATGATACAATTAACCAGGAGAACCGACAGTGAAACAGTCAAAGTGCACATTATAATATTATCAAGGGGATTTATAGCCAGCACAACCCTCAGTGCAGTTTAGCATATGTAATGAACATGCTCAGGGTGTGGGTGGTTCAGAAAAAATAGTGAATTATTTGCAATGGTGCAAATTGTACAATATACAGTGCATACAACTGAGTGCATAATGCTATGTAAATGAGAAACTCCATATAGAAATACAGAGGTCATTATGGCAGGCCAATTCGTAGACATATAAAAAGGCTGCACTGTGTTTCCATGTTTGGCTACATTGTACAGAGAGATCTATGGTATATATGTCTGGATCCATGGTAAGAATCGCAGCAACTATATGACAGCAACTTACATGAGCACTGAGAATTGCAGTCAGTACTGGCATTGCTGGATATTGAGGCCTGCAGTGCACCCAGGTTATGCAGGGAAATGTATGCAATGACATCACTGTGCATCACATGTCAGCATTCTCACTCAGGTTACAGGGGTCGGAAAGGGGTAGTAATCATTATCTGCAAAAGCGATGGAACTTGTTGATGGGTGACTGCAAATGTCCAATATGGCATACAGCTATGGGAAGTGAAAGTGTCAGGCAGCTGTATTATTCTAGGAGATGGTGAGGAGTCAGGGATCACATCAATGATAGTGCCACTATAGCACCATCACTGGGAAAGATAGACCCTGTCAAAGGCAGACAGCAGTTCTTTGTGAAGTTTTGCCATTGCTCTGCATTTTCCTTGCATGGACATATGAGTTCCTCCATATTCACACCCTTCATGACATGTGACACTTGAGGAACCCCCAGCATGTGCCACTTGCCTATAATGCCCTTGCAGAAAACTCTTATATACAGGCCACTTACACATATAACAAAATACAACACTCACACTCCTTGACAGCCTGTGGGCTTTTAATGGTGCATAGATTAAGTTAAAAGATAGGACTTGTTCCTTATGTCTGTAAAAGTAGCTTTCCTAGAATCTTCCTCTCCTGTTCCTGTAAGCATTGTTATGCAAGATGACCCCATCACTTTATATCATGCTTTCAGGAGACAGTTGGTGTTGGGATTAAGCTAATGAAACTGTTTACTGGTGATATCTCTGATTCACTTCTATTGCACACTATGCCAGCCATACGAAGCAGTGTGAATCATACACGTGTTGTTATGTACTGGGTTTGCGATATTTCTGCTCATACACAAGGCCTGAGAACACAAGTGCTGTATTATGTTGCATGACACATGAATCATGAACACACATCTGTGTGCAGTGGGCTACCATTTTGCACCTCGATCCATGGCATCTTCTGGAAGTAGGAATGTAGCGTTCCATCATGGTGTGCCAGGGAGAGCAGAATTTTCCTGTTCTTGCACAGGAAAGTACATATGTGTAAGAACTCTTACTGTAGTAGATATCTGAGGGTATCACGGCTGCAGAAACCTAAGCTATAATGAATGTCCTGTCTAGGAACTGGCCCCCCATCAACCACCTTCAAAGCTTTAAGGCGTCTTCCAAGCACCATAGCTGCTGCCTGCATAGGAACATAGGAAATAAATGCAGCTATGATACCAAATATCAAAACCTTCTTGCCCCAAAAAGAAAGAATTATGAGTTTCAGAAAAATGGACCATGATCAAAAGAAGCTAAAACAATACAGTGTGTCAAAATCAATGAAAATTCAGGGGGTTGGAGGGTGGGAGGGGTTATTGCTATGATAACAGTACTTACACAACTGTACTATATTCTTCTTTAGATCACTGCTGCAGCAGCTTAAGCTATATAGGATGAATACTAAAGTTTAGAGAGCGCGAGAGGAGGAAGGTGTGCCAGAATCCAGGAGTGCCTGAAGAATACACCCAGCAAAGTCTGCATTATAACTAGAGTAGGAGTTCAGTTTGCAATGCTTGTTAAATGTGTGAACTGATGGCCAAGTTGCTGACTCTAGTATATTTGTAGTCTACTCCATTCCAAAAGGCCATGGAAGTAGCAAAAGCATGAATAGAGTGAGGCCTGTCTGTGCCTGCAAGAGATTGTCTTTGATGAGAATATCAAAAGGCAATATCTTGGGACAATCATCTCAAAACAGATTTTTGGACTGCATTCCCCTTTTTTCTACCTTCAAAGGAACTAAACTGCTGATCAGCAATTTGGAAGGATTTGGTTCTGTCAATATAGCATCTGATTTCCCTATGCATTTCTAAAGTATGGAGAATACTTTCACGCTTAGTTTTAGGATCTGGCAAGAAAACTGGAAGATTAATAGTCTGGTTTAGTGTAAACTCTGGCAACATTTTAGGTGTAAATGAATGTTTAGTTCTCAAGTAAAGTTTATCTCTATGAGCAATGTTGTAGGCATTAAAATTTGTAACACAGACTAACATCTGACAGATGTCAGAGCAATTAACTAGACTGTTTTTCAAGTTAAGAACTTTAAGCCTGCCTCCAGAACAGGCAAAAGGAGGCAGCATACATTTTTCTAATAGAAAACATAGATCCCAAGAAGAAGCCACTCAATTACAAGGTGGACACATGTGCAAAACCCCGTTTCAAAAATTATTTCACTGATGGTAATGTAGAAAGTGGAATTCCAAGGGCAGACAAGCAGATATGTCCAAAAGGAGAAGGTTAATGGAAGAATATAAAAGGTTAGCAGATGACTCACAGAAATATTGAAAAAAACACAGGCATATGGGTCTGCAGAAGGTTCTGGTTCTTAAAGCAGCACTAACTAGAAAATCTCCTCCACTTTCCAAAATGATTATCTAGTAGCAGTTTTTTAAGCCTCTCATAATAACTTCTGCGCAACTTCAAGAAAAAAAGGTACCTACAAGGAATTAAAATTGTATCATTCAGGCAGACAGCTGTTGAAGTTGAGGGCTGGCATGTATCAAACACCCCCTGTCCTGTGTGGGTAAGCCCAACCTGTGAGGAAGCTTGTGGCATTTGTCCCAGGCAATTTTAACAGAAGACAGAACCATGAGTGTTTGGGCCAAAAGGGGTCACTGCTATGACATTTGGAGAGCCTGCTTGCATCTTTAAAATAACTCTGGTTATTAGAGGAAAGTGTGGAAAAGTATAGTGGAAATGTTCTCTACCAGGTAAGGAGACCAGTTACTAGTGGAGTCCTCCAGGGTACTGTGCTGGGACCTCTCCAGTTTAACATCTACTTAGGGCACTGGCTAAGTTTGCAGATGACTGCAAGCTAGGAGCAGTCATTGAATCCACACATCACTTAACCATCCTGCAGGAAGGTTTGTCCCAAATAAATAACTGGTGCCAAAATCATGGACTAAAAAAATACATTATTGCATCCTTTGGGAATTCACCTACCCCAGGAAACTACCACATTTACAGTACACCTCTAAGAGATGACCCATTTGCTCAGAATTTGGGAACTTATGTGCAGAGTGACCTAACTTTTGACCAAGTGTGTCTATTGTCATAAGAAAGTCCTTTTATATTGCATAGCTTGCTAACAGAGGGATTGTGTCTAGAACTAGGGATGTTATTTTCACCCTTTACTTTGCCCTCACTAGGCCAGTCATTGAGCATAATGCCCTTTTTGTCATGTATCTGTACAGATACATGCAACAACTGGACCACCCACCTTACTAAAAGTATACAAGGCCTAAACAACATGTCCTACATGACCTGGCATACATGGCATCCTCCAGCCCATCGTTGATGGATTTATAGATCAACAAGTCAAATGGCATCAGAAATACTCAGTCTAGGGATCTAAACCTGTTTTGCAACATCAACCGAGCAGTTTGGAGAGACAGGTATATCTGGCAGAGGATACTGCTGCTGTGGAATAGACTCCCCAACCACATAAAATAAAGTTCATTCCTGTCTATATATAGGGGATGTAGGTGTTGGGTCCAGAAGGTATTGATAAGCCATTGAATTTTCATCATATGAAATCTGGCCAGAGGAATCATAAGAATAGCAGAGGCTACGAAGTGCTGAATCCTCCTCTATGAAGCCTTTCGTCACTGAGATAACACCAGCAGGTAGATATAACGACATCCTAAGGTGTTATGGTGACATGACTTGGGAGCTGTTTATATTTAGCTGGGATGGAATGGTGAATGGTCCACCTCCCCACACACAGTCAGCTTTTGTGAGCCAAATGATTCATGGACGTAAATTCAATAAATTGCCCTTTGACTGAAATCATGTGTTTCATTTGTAAGGATCCCAGTCTTTTCTTCCCTTCATGCCCCTTTCGTCATATTAACATAGTGTCTAGTTTAAGTTGTTATTCCTTTATGCCATCCAAAGAGCAACTTTAAATTAATTTATAGAAAATTCATTCATTTTCTTGTAGAACTACAAATAGCAATAAAACAAACAAACAAATAAATAAAATGTCAATATAGTACTACATTATTTTGTATTATAGTGATGTCTATAAATAGTTACTTTAACAGAGTCATTGTAGTTATAAAACAGAAATTCAATACCATTAAAGAGACTGCAAAGCTACTGAATATTTTATTTTATGTAAGACAATAGTGAGAAGCCCATATTCTTGGAAATGCAAAGAAATCATATTTTTTAGCATTTTCTGTACCCTTGACCAAGAATAATTTGGTCAGGCTCAACTTCCTAAGTAAATTTCTCCATTACTATTCATCATATCTTGTCTGATTACATTATATGCATTATGGTATGACTGTTTATGCAAGACCCCTGCACTGTTTTGAGGATTTTCTCCTTTCCCCTATTGTGATACTGTGGAGCTGATATGTAGAAGTAAGCAGGCTACTGACAGTGGCGTCCTCCCAAAACAGGGATGCAGAAGGAGGACTTGCAAAAATGCTGTTTTTGATGAGTGCTGTGGACTTCTTCTCTTATGAGCAATTGTGTTCTCTTGTGATCTGGCAATTATTTCTTGACTATGTGTGTCTCAGTTGGTCAGACAGGAAGCATTTTCAGTAATTGTGCTTAGTTATTCCTAAATGAAATGATGCTGCTTAAGAATACTTTCTCACATCTTTCTTGGTCTCACAGATATGCCCACACAAGCATCAACACATGCACCTGCAAACACACACACACACACACACACACACACACACACACACACACACACACACACACACACACACACACACACACACACACACACATGTACACAGACACACACACACACACACACACACACACACACACACACACACACACACACACACACACACACACACACACACACACAATGTGCACACACACACACACACACACACACACACACACACACACACACACACACACACATGCACACACGTGCACATGCACACACGTACACACACACACACACAAACACATACACACATATACACAACCGCTCTCATATCCTGGTAAACAATATTATAAAGCAAAAGCACCAGAACATCTAAATGCTACATTGTAGTTCAAACACCACTATGGCAAGAAACTGAAAAAAACATATTTTTGTAACTACTCAAATACAAATCTGTCTGCTAAAATGTATTGCTTTCATCCCCTTTTAATGAAAGAATTCATCAGAATAATATTAATAATATCAAAATGAATGTTGATGCAATAAATAAAGTGCAACTATATCATATGTCTTACAATTTCACCAATGAAAGTACAATAATTATAAGTAATACTTAACGTAAAAGCTATCAGTAATAAGATGTTTACATTATACTAAAAATGCACACTTCAACATTTCTTAAACACAAGATATATTTGATACTTGTATATAGTGATTCAACACTATGAGCTGATTTGCAGTAAAAAAAACAACTGCCAATAGAGTTTTGACATCCTTTAGAATCTATAAAAAATTATCCTCTCTTATAGTATCTCAGTTGCACAATTACAAACATTTTAAACTTTTCAAAACTGACATAATTCTTGCTGTGCTTAGACAAGGCATTGTGGCATTAAACAGTTGTTCAGAAACTAACCTTTATAATCTTATTAACTACCCCTTGTCCAATTTATGTAAAGCAAAAGAGATGAGAGGTTTCAATCTGTAAACAGGAATTAACAATGGTTTAATGATGAGAAGAATCTGTTCTCAAAGTGGTAGCAACCACTGGATTTTCTAATGTCTGTTGTTGAACAGGTTAGTGTTGTATGTACCACCAGATATCCGCTAATTTTACAGACAGATATTGCTAATGGTATAAGTAACAAAAGGGATAAAATGAGTCTTTTAGTGACATATTTTGTTAACTTTCTCCTTTGATTCAGAAGAACTAAAAAATGTTCGACAAAACTGGAAAGAAGTGTTTGGCATTTCAGAGCTGACACAAGTGGCCGACAGTCTTGTCCAACCATTGTTAGTAAATGAGGGGCACATTTAAAGCTTTACTGGAAAACTTAGAACTGATCGGACAATCTCTAGCAGAAGGGCCAGTCTTCCATGCAGTGCTCATAAGCAGTACAGGTTTATTTGTACCTTGCCCTTATTGGAGATAGGAAGTACCATAAAGACAAAGGAGTCACCTTTCATGTTTATTTTGCTTTTAACAATATGGACATTGTGTAGTTGGCTAAATATGAAAACTGTGAAGGCTGTTATTGTATAAAACCTGTAAGAATTGCTTCAGCTTTGAAAAAATTTAGATTTTCTGTTATTGAGCACGTGCGATGCCGGGGTGGGTGGGTGTTGACAATCCGTTGGAGTACTGGCAGTAGTTTTTAATGCAACACAGTTCCCAGGTTTGAATAACTGTTCGAGTATCAAATGTATCTTAGGTTTAAAAGTAATGATGTACTTGAAGTGTGAATTTTTTGTTTAATGTGGACATGTTATTACTGACGAATATCCAAACCAAGGAGCACCAGCCGAAAATGAAACCAAGAACAAAAAATTATTACTGATGACTTTAAATATTGCTAATCATTATTGCATTTTCATTGGAGGAGTCCTAATGGATAGAAGTTCAAAGGATAGATGTTAGAAAACTAGATATAATTGTCCATAAAATGAAGACAAAAGTAGCATTGATCATTACAATCGCCATACCCATTGTCTACAGTGTCTTGAGTACAGAGACACAAAGTCATAAAATATCAGGATTTATAGCTTCATAGGTTCATAGGTAAGTACTAGGCTATCTGCCCGAGGGCATCTATAAGCCTAACCAGAATGTGTTGGCTTTTGCTGCTTCCTTAGATTAGTTCCCTGTGCCTCTGTCCAGCAGAGCCATTAGTTCCCTGTGCCCCTGTCCAGCAAAGCCACTGCAGTGATCCCCGGGATAAATTTTCTGTTTCCCATCCACTCATCAAGGTTTCTCTTGAAGAGTGTTAGTGAGGGACTCTGCCTAATGTAGATTGGAATCCTGTTCTAAAGCATGGGGAGTCTCTGGTACAGGAATCTATCCCTCCAGCATGTCCGATTTATCATTGTGGTGAGGTTTAGATCCCTAGAGCGTGTGGCTCTTGGGGATTTGTTTTATTTTTAGGTGGAGCATGTCCATCAATTCTGCGTTGGACATGGCCTTGTATGTCAGGCATAGATCACCTCTGAGTAAGCGGAATGCAACCGAGTATAGCTGGAGTTTCTTCAGTCGGGCTGCATAGAGCATATGTTTGAGGCCAGTAATCCTCTTGGTAAGGTACATCTGTGGTCTTTCCAGCTGTTGCAGGTTTCTTGTAAGGTACATCCCAAATGGGGCATTGTACTCTATGATGGGTCTGATGAGTGATGAGTAGAGGGGCACAATAACCTCTTTTGTTCTAGATGCGAACCCCTTTGTGATTAGGTGGGCCACATAGAAGGATTTTCTAATGACCTTGGCAATATGGTTATCAAAGGAGAGATTACTATCTACTTGGGTCCCCAGACCCCTTATTACATTTTCTGTATTTAGGGGACTACCACGTATGTGGTAGTTTGTGGGTACTTTGTTTTTTCCAAAGGGGATGACTATGCACTTTTTGGCATTTAGCTTGAGGCCATGATTTTGACACCAGGTATCCGTCTCAGTAAGACCCTTCTGGAGGATGTCTGTATCAGCTGGAGAGTCAATTATGGCCCCCAGTTTTCAGTCATCTGCGAACTTGGTCAGCCATAGTCCTCCCGTGCTTGCCTGTACTTCTGAGAAGTATATACTGAACAGGAGGGGTCCCCGGACTGAACCGTGGGGGATGCCACTTGTAACTGGTTTAGAGTTGGACCTAGAGCCTGCAACTCTCACCATGTGGGTTCTATCCATGACCCAACTGGCAACCCATCTCGTGATGTAGGGGTTTATGTTCATGCTGGTGAGCTTGTCTATAATGCCAGACTGGGGAATGTTGTTGAAAGCCTTTGCCAGGTCTAGGTAGGCTGTGTGGACCTTCTTTCCCTCATCTAAAGTCTTGGTAACTGTCTCAAAGATGTCCACCAGGTTTAGGAGGCATGATCTACCCTTAATAAAGCCAAACTGGGTAGGGTCCAATGTTTGAAGGTTCCCGATGTCTCTGTTAGTGAATTCCATGATGATGCACTCCATAGTCTTGCAGACCAGGCTAGTCAGGCTTATAGGGCGATATTTCCTGGGGTCCGTTGTAGCACCATCTTTGTGGAGCGGGATAACTGTTGCTGTGCGCCACTCTATGGGTATGTAGCCTGTAGAGAGGCTGAGTTTGAACAGTGTGTTTAGGTTAAGGGTTAGTTCATTTTGGAGCTCGTGTAAGACACAGCCTGGGAAACCATCTGGTCCCATTGAAGGGCACTACATTCTTCTGGTATGGTTATGAATCTTTTAGGGGGTGAAGGAGGTTGAAGTTTGCACTAAACCTGTCTGCCAGAATGTTGGCAATATCAGTCGGTTCAGTGTATTTTGTGCCATTCTGCACTAACTCAGAGCAGATCTGAGAGTTTCCACTTAGGTTCTTGACATAGCTAAAGAATGCTTTGTGGTTATCTTTGAAGTCCTTGGCAATTTTTCTTTCGAAGCTAGCCTTGGATGATTTTATGAGGGATCATTGTTTCTTGCTGATACTGATCAGGGATGTCTTTCCTTCTTGGGATTTTACTCTTTTCTGCACTAGTTTCCTCCTTCTATTGTATAGCTTGTTTATGGCAGGGGTCCACCAGACTGGTTTCCGTTTCTTGGAGGAGTGAGTCTTGGTTTTGCTTGGGGATAGCATAATCCATGAATTCTTGCAGGTGCTCATAGAGTACCTTTGTAAGGAATTCAGCAGCTTGGACAGCGTTGTCCTTTAGCATGGGGGCTGAGAACCTTTCCACCTTGGTCTTAAGTAACGTGAGTCTTGCTTTTGAAAAGTTTTTCATGGTGGTTTCCTTGATTCGGGGTGGGGGCGGAATATGGATATCCAGAGTGATTAGTCTATGGTCTGATCTAACCAGCGAGGGTTTGTCCTCCAGTATAGAACTCCAGTTGCCCATGTTGGTGATGACCAGGTCCAATATGTTGTCACCTCTGGTGGGGATGTTGTCCAGCTAATCCAGGGCATTCGAGTTTATAATGTCTAGGAAGCACTGGGCAAGGGAGTTAGTACTTGAGTAGTTCTCCCAGTTAATGTTTGGGTAATTGAAATTACCCAATATTAGGGTGTTTGGTAGGACCTTCATATTTTCCAGTGTCTCCAGAAACGCGGTAAATTTGCAGGCAGAAACAAAAGCAATGTGGAAGAAAGAGACCCAGACAGTCCCAGTAGCAGTAGGAGCAATGGGTCTTATAAAAAAGAATCTAAAATCGTATTTAGATATGTCACCAATACTTGTAACTCTGTATGAATTGTAGAAGGAGTCATTACTGGGCACGTTGCGGGTACTGTGAAGTGCACTTCTGGCTGTCATCAAAGATTGAAAGAAGTAAAATAGAAAAAAACGCTGGCTGCAAAATATTCCACAAAAGGAATTTATTAAACTTCCAAAGCAATAAAGTTAGCGCTTTCATCTTATTTTATTGAATAAAACTTTTTCAGACAAAATTCTACAAAAATCATTGCGTTAAATACACGTTAACCCCTAGTCACATGATTAAATCAATTAAAATCTAAAGGCCAAACAATATTACAATTTGCTGGAACAAATAATGTTAAAGTTCTTTAAAACATACCATTTAGGAAATCATTCAAATACTTGCAAAAATATAATGAATGATAAATAATAAGGAAGAAAAAACTATAACCAACAACAAATAACCCAAAAAATGACTCAGAAAAAATGTACATCCTAATAAGACCTAGGTAAGCAACCGTGTACAGCTTAAAAATTAAATTAAAAATATATATTAGAAGTTAATGATGTAAAATATTATATTATATAGATGCAGAAAGCTAAATGGGTCTTCCCTAAAACACAGTTCTAAACTTATGTTCAGTGTACTTAATTAACGTATACTGTTAGTGTACATTAAAAAATCAGTTTTTTATACATTGACATGTACCAAGGCTGTTTACCTCTGGTGGCTCCTGAACTTCAGTACACAGGCCAAAGATTGAAAGAATACTAATTTCATGAATTTTAATTGTACTTTGACTTAGGAATGGGGTCCATTCCCATCATGGTATTAGAAACCCAAAAGATTTGGAGAAATTAAAAAAGAGAGGTAATAAATCAGCAAACAAAGGAGAGCAGTATTGCTGGAATTGAATTCATTCTTAAGTTTCGGTGAGTACCATGACAAGGTGAACCCTGTTTTTTACAAAATCTCTCTCACATGACACTGACATATAGACTGTATTTTATATAGTATATATCATGGACAGAAGTAGTTTAAAAATAAAAGAGATAGTGGGGTGCACAAGTCCCAGGATAAAACGTGCCTAACACTGGTAGGGGCACTTGTGCCAGAACTGGAAAAAAATGACAGTGTAGAATCCTCAAAATACGAAAACATTCCTATAATGGGGCCAGACCCAGGGGGACCATGCCCCCCCATTGTATAAGGAAGTAGCAATCACAAAAATCAGAAAAACTGATGAGCCAAAAAAGAGCCACAAAGACAATAGAGTGAACTATTGAGGATAAGAAA
The DNA here is from genome assembly GCF_019279795.1 of Protopterus annectens. Lineage (NCBI taxonomy): Eukaryota > Metazoa > Chordata > Ceratodontiformes > Protopteridae > Protopterus > Protopterus annectens. The sequence continues at coordinate 1,315,085,867 of NC_056735.1, read as the reverse complement.
GAAATTATGCATTATTATTATGTAAGAAGCCCAGAATTTCCAGACAGAAGATAACAAAAAGATTAAGAGAGAAATTAGATGAAAGAAAAATACTTCCAGAAGAAAAACTGCCGGAAGCTTCAAATAAAAAATTGTGTTTATTAATGCAACAGATTTATGAAAAAATGTATACAGGCCAAGAAATGTTTGTCCGTTTTTAAAAAGAAGCAACTGAAGAAGTGCAAAAACATAAAGAACCAAATCTAGACACTTTTTAAAGATATAAAAAATAAATATGGACATGGGAAAGAATGAGAGATCTGATATGGTTCTATATTTATGCAAAGAAGAAAGCCAGATTAATCAATAGAATCAAAGAGAAATACAGGCAAAGGTATCCAGCTATTGAAAATTTTACAATAAAAAAATAAAATCATGAAGAAGGAATGAAGAACAGAAAATTAGTAAAGTAGAAGTTAAAAAAGTAGAAGTTGAAGTTATGGAATACTTGCAAGGTGAAGGATTTGGTCTAGAAAGTCTATCACAAGTTCTATCACGCATGATGGAACAATGAGTCCCCAAACTAAGGAGAAACAGGAGGATCAGGGGACATTTGAAGAAGAAATATGGACATGGAAAAGAAAAAGAGATTTAATATGGTGTAATATTTATGCAAAGGAGAAAGCAAAACTAATCAATACAAAAAGAGCAGCACCAAAGATAAGGCATCCAGATATGGAAAATTTTACAATACAAAAAATAAGAAAACAAAGAGGAAAAGTAGAAAAGATGATTAGTAATGGAGAAGTTAAAGAAACAGAAACTGAGGTTATGGATTACCTGCAAAGTGAAGGATTTACTGTAGAAAATCTAACTCTGAAAACATCACAGCAGGATAGTGCAATGGATCCCTAGATTAAGACGGAACCAGTGGAGCAGGAAACATTTGATCAGTTGCCAGATGAAGATACTTTGGAGCCTTTTACAAGAAACCAGTACAAACATTTAGATGGAGTTTCACAGCACGGGGAGACAAAGGAAACTGTGGCAACTCTGATGCAGCCAATGTAGTGGGTGATAGGCCAGTAAGTTCCCATATGAACAAGCAATGGATGGCACAGGAAGATGCTGTGGAACTATCTATAGAATGCCCACAGGAAATGGAAAATAAAGAATATGCCTTCAGTTTAGAAGAATATGATGTAAGAGAAGAGTTGCTTAATTTAATAGAGAGACAGATTTATTAAGATCAATGAAAGTACAGAAAGTCGATAAAACCCCAAAAGTTAGAAGTTTGTTAAAAAAAATGAACACAGTAATTAGGACTGTCCATAGAGATTCATTTGATATAACAGAAGTAAATAGGATATATTACTGTACAGCTAAATTAATAACATATAAAGTCTTACCACAAAAATACAGGGTAGTAAGGGAAAGGAAGGAGAGAAATCAAATGCCATCATGGAATTATGAACAGAGAAAACTAGAAAACAATTAAGACAAAGAGTGTCACTGTTAGAAGAGTATAGAAGAGGGAACAGATCAACAAGAATACTCAAAAAGATAGACATAACAAAAGCAATGCACAGTATCAGAACAGATCAGGATCTATCGTGCAGTATCACAAATAATTTGTTTGTGTCTTTCAGTTTTTCCCGGTTAGGGGTCACCACAGCGGAACTCCGGTCCTCTAATGATTGGCAGTAGAATTTTACGTGCTGACTTGCCGGGCCTAACGCACAACCTTCAACAAAGGAATGCCCGTTCACGCATGTCGCCACACAGAAGATGCTCTAACTGAGAATCGAACGGGCAACATCTAACTGTATGGCGACAATGCTACCGCAGCACCACCACCGCAGTCTCACAAATAATAAACTCAAAATATCAGCAGAGGCAGAAAAACTTAGAAGATGCACAGATAAATTTAAAGGAAAAGTGCAAAATTAAGCAATTTATTGATGATCCAAGAAAGTTTTACAGAGAATTGGGAAACAAGGCAAAAGGAATTGCAACACCACCAAACAAAGAAGAAATAGATACATTTTTGAGAAATATCTATGAAGACCCTGTGGAACATAACAAAAATGCTAAATGGATAGAAGAAGTAACAGAAAGAATAAGAAGTTTAAATGTACAGGATATGCAATGGGATGAAGTAAGGGCCAGAGAGATTGAAACAAAATTAAGAAAAGCCCCTAACTGGAAAACTCCAGGCTCAGATGCTGTACCTAACTTCTGGTTAAAAGTATTAACATCTTTACATAAAGATTTAGCCATGAGTAAGAATTATTTATATGCGCACCTGAAGAGACACCTAACAACAGGAAAAACAATACTCCTACTTAAGAGTGAACCTGCAAGCTATCCTAAAAACTATAGACCAATAAGTTGGCTTCCAATGATTTATAAACTATACACTGAAATTGATGGCAACAGAGTTTATAGTCATTTAGAAGAAAACTCAATCATGGCTATAGAACAAAAGAGTAATAAAAGCAAGTCATATGGAACAAAAGATAATTTGATGTTAAGTAAAGTCATAATAGAGAACTGTAAAAAGGGGAAGAATCTAAGTATGGCATGGATAGACTACACAAAAGCATTTGACGGTATCTCGCATTCATGGATAAAAGAGTGCTTAAACATGTACAATATACATCCTTCACTGATCGATTACATTACAGCGACGATGAAACAGTGGCAAACTACTTTGCAGTTAAGCCATGATAAAGGACAAATTATTACTCCAAGGATAAGGATTCAAAGGGGGATATTTCAGGGTGACTCTCCGTCACCACTGCTCTTTTGTCCTGCCATTAACCCATTAAGCTGTCTACTTAGCAGATTAGGTCATGGTTATAAGTTGGCTCCAAGAAAACAACAAAGTTTAAAGACTTCTCATCTTCTTTTTGTAGATGATTTAAAACTGTATAGTTCATCAGATGAGGAACTGAAAGCACAACTGCAAATGGTTAAAACATTTTCAGATGATATAAGAATGTAATTCGATATTTGAGAAATATTCAAAGGCAACTTTTAAAGCAGGAAAGCTGCAGCACCAAGAAAACATCAGTTTGAAACAGAAAAAGAACTTGACCAAGAGGGAGTGTAGAAATATTTGTGAACTGATGAAGGATCGACAAAATATATGCAAGTATGAATAAAACTTAGTAAGGAATATTTTAGAAGACTTAAATTAACACCAAACACAGGACTGACATCTAGGAACAAAGTCCAAGCTATAAACCAATTTGCTCTTCCTGTCCTAACTTACAACTGGAGTGACTGATTGGCCTCAAAATATGTTGCATAGTTTGGAAAGAAAAACAAGAAGGATTCTTCATGCTCATCAAATGATTTATAAAAATTGCATATCAAGACTATATACTCCCCATTTGGATGGAGGTATGGGCCTCCTTAAAACTGATTACATGCATAGATCTGTAATAGTCGGACTGCATACATATCTGCTGACCTCACAAGACCCAAACATAGTGAAAGTATTGAAACATGAGGAGAATAAGCCTAAGATGACTTCCCTGTTTAGTTAGCAGAAGCATATCGGTGTCAAGCTGGAATGAAAATCAAACTAGAAGAACATATAAATCAGGTAGCAATTGAATGTGCCAAAAAAAAAAAGAAAGAATATAAGGTGAAGGATCAGATGAGAAGGCAAGAAATGTGGAAAATGCATAAATATAGTTGCAAGTATAACAACCTCATGTTGATCAGGATCAAATACAGGAATGGTTAAGGAGAACTGAATTTAAACCAAAAGATGAAAAGTTAATATTGCAGGCGAAGATAGTAGACTACAGGCACATTGGTTTACAAAGTCCATTGAACATGTGGGAAAAACAGGCAAATGCAGGTTTTGTAAAACAGAATTGGAAACAGTTGCACATCTTGTTGCTGGCTGTGATATACTGATTGCAGAATGACTGTATACCAAAAGGCATAATAATATGGCAAGACTATTGCATTGGGGATTGTGCAAACATTATAATATTGAAGTAGCCGAAAAACACTGGAAACGTGCCACAAAGCATCATAGAAAATGATGAAGTTTATAATACATGGGATCATCCATTACCAACAGTCCATAAAAGAGATGCAAGAAGATCAGATATAGAAGTCCATGAAAAGAAGACAAAACTAGCATTGATCATTGAAATCACTACACCTGGTGTGATTACAGTGTCTTACGTACAGAGAGACGCAAACTCATAAAATACCAGGATATGCAGGCAGAAATTAGGGCAATGTGGAAGAAAGATACCCAGACAATTCCAGTAGTAGTAGGAGCAATGGATCTTATAAAAAAAGAATTTACAGTTATACCCAGATATGTTACCGATATATGTAACTCCATACGAATTGCAGAAGGAGTCATTACTAGGCACTTTATAGGTGCTGCAAAGAGCACTTTTGGCTAACATCAAAGACTGAAGCAATAATAATTTCATCAACTTTAATCATACTTTGATTAAAAAATTCCCTTTAACTCTGCCGGACTGCTGGACTGTCCTAAGTGCACCCCAACTGCATCCCGCCACAGAGCAACCGGGCTCAGCTCAGGTGCCCGGGGTCTGCAGTGATGTCGATGACCCACCCGTCCTGTCTTGAAACACGGACCAAGGCAGCATCCAGTTAGAGGTCAGTTCCTTTTGTGAGTGGTCTGCTGGCTGAGTCCTGCTTCTAGGCAGCAAGACACCTCTACAAGTCACACAAAGCCATCCTCCTGATAGCCACTGCTGGTGTTAAGATACTAGTTCATCAGCACTATCATCACCTCCTCCAACTCCTGCTGAGTTACATAGGACCTACCAGTAGTGTCACCAGAGGGTGCAACAACATTCCATATATGGGGAAATGTGACCGTTGCTCAGAGTAGGGCTGTAGTAGTGCACACAGCACATTAGTGGACTAAAAGCCTTGGATGTATGATAATGCTTTGAATTGGCATAAATTAAAGCACAACATGAGACGCATATGTTCCCTTACCTGATAGAGTGGAAATTACTGACATCATGCACGTAGGTCAGTGTCTCCAGTAGCATAGACAGTGCAGGTTTATCATGTGCATTTGGTGCTACAAATAATCAGAACATAAACATACATTTGGAAAATGTTCTGCTACATCTATGTTTGAGTTTAGTATTACAGTACAGTTATGTTATTTACCTCTGCATCTGAAGGTCTAATTGGAATATCATATGGTTACGTAATGTAATGAGAAGGCTGTGGCAGGGATCCACAAGTTCCAAAGCAGTCAATCCCAGTAGTCTCTGTACATGGAGTACAGGAATATTTTGGACTCTTCAGAGTACCACATGAGAGCTTTGGAACCCTGAGTGCCTTCAGAAACCACAGCCACATCACAAGTCACAGTCCAGAGGAAAATCTATGCATGTTGTTGCTGCTGCTGTCATGTGACACGCAGCAGTAGGCAGTGAGTTTGTGTGACCTACTGTGTTGCCATCATATAATGCTGCATATGGCATGGTAAGATGGTGTTTGGGTTTATTTTATCCCCACTTCCTGTCTTTTTTCACTTTCATGTTTGTATTGGTCAGTATAATAGTATGTCATGCTGCCATTTTGTCATTTGTATTATGTTATCACATTATTCTCCATTCTCAATCTGTCCTTGATAGTTTAACATCTTTTAGTGAGTATCCCTACAGTATCATTTTGTCAATTTTTTTTCTGATGTGTCATTCTGTTACTGTGCCAATCTGTCAAGTTTACTATGTTATTTAATTAATTCTATGTAATTTTTGTGTCACATGACCGAGGTCATGGCTGAAAAAGGGTAGCAGACCTTCCCTTCCATTTGGATATTGAGTTAGTTAGTTAGTTAGTTAGTAATGCATAATTAAAACAACCTAATAATTCAGAGTATCAAAAATTGATTTAATTCTACTATGGTAAGTTCAGTGAGCAGGAATGATTCAGAAACATAACCCAGCACCTGCACCATCTTCCATCCTCTTACAGATAGTGTTTGTAAAAGAAGGGCAGCGGTGGTACAATGGTTTTTCCTAAAGCAATGAAGGACATCAGGTAAGCAGCTATATAAGGATGGATAGCTTTTAATTTGACATTAATGTTTCCTGTAGGCTAAAAAGTCTGAGAGATAAAGAAGGGGAATTTTCTGGGATGAGAAGTGTTGTAATTATCTTCCATTATTTAGAAAAAACAACCAGTGAGAGTTCTGTATTTATAATTCAAGCAAGAAGGATTAAAAGGAAGGTCGTACATTATTTTAGAAATCTGAGGGAAAGCCATTGCCAGCTGGTTTCCCATACCTAGATATAAATACATGCATACATATTCTTTTCAACAGATTAAATGTCAGTGAGATCTGCCATTTTAAGCAGTTATCGCTCTGCAGCTGCTACCCCTGTTCACTGCTTCTTGTTTTACTTGCCTCTTACCTTTTTAAGTATATGTCATCTCAAATCCTGCCACATGCCTAGGTAGCTCATTACATGTACCTGCCACCTTTTCTGTGAAACAGATGTTCAGTCCAAGCTGAGATCTTAACTGTCTGATGGAAATTGGTGCCTCCTCCTACCTTATCTAATCTTCACAAACTCCTGTCCTCTTTAGCACCCCCTTCTTAATCATTTGTCTCCATCCCTCCCTGTTTACAGTGCAAAACATCTTAGTTCACTTAGTCTTCCATTTAAGTTCAGTCCACCCTTATTTCTCCCATCCCTTGACATTTAATATCTCACTCCTGCCTCTCCAGGACACCACACATGAGTACCGGGACCTGAAGATGGCACTGCAGTGACACAAATTTGTTGACAATAGCTTCAGTCTATCCTCCATAGTCTCTGTCTGTTGGGTCACATGTACCCGTAATAAATTGTTGGCATGGGAAGAAATATTTATACTTTAGAGATATCAATGGGTGCAAGATTAAGCTTGCTTATTTTGGCTTCTGCAGTTTTTAATTAATATAATTCATATCATTTACTTGTTTCTTACTGAATTAATGCCACTGAAAATGAAATAGAAAAGGGGGGGGGGGGTTGAATAGTTTATTTTCTGTGGCCATTTGTTTTCTTATAGAGTGAGAGCCAGTCGCATAGGCTATCATAAATACAGCCATCAGAAGTTTTGATTATTATGGCCTTTCACACTCCTCAGTAACTGATGTGCATGTATTACTCCAAGGATAAGGATTCAAAGGGGGATATTTCAGGGTGACTCTCTGTCACCACTGCTCTTTTGTCTTGCCATTAACCCATTAAGCTGTCTACTTAACAGATTAGGTCATGGCTATAAGTTGGCTCCAAGAAAACAACAAAGTTTAAAGACTTCTCATCTTCTTTTTGTAGATGATTTAAAACTGTATAGTTCATCAGATGAGGAACTGAAAGCACAACTGCAAATGGTTAAAACATTTTCAGATGATATAAGAATGTAATTCGATATTTGAGAAATATTCAAAGGCAACTTTTAAAGCAGGAAAACTGCAGCACCAAGAAAACATCAGTTTGAAACAGAAAAAGAACTTGACCAAGAGGGAGTGTAGAAATATTTGAGAACTGATGAAGGATCGACAAAACATATGCAAGTATGAATAAAACTTAGTAAGGAATATTTTAGAAGACTTAAATTAACACCAAACACAGGACTGACATCTAGGAACAAAGTCCAAGCTATAAACCAATTTGCTCTTCCTGTCCTAACTTACAACTGGAGTGACTGATTGGCCTCAAAAGATGTTGGATAGTTTGGAAAGAAAAACAAGAAGGATTCTTCATGCTCATCAAATGATTTATAAAAATTGCATATCAAGACTATATACTCCCCATTTGGATGGAGGGATGGGCCTCCTTAAAACTGATTACATGCATAGATCTGTAACAGTGGGACTGCATACATATCTGCTGACCTCACAAGACCCAAACATAGTGAAAGTATTGAAACATGAGGAGAATAAGCCTAAGATATCTTCCCTGCTTAGTTAGCAGAAGCATATCGGTGTCAAGCTGGAATGAAAATCAAACTAGAAGAACATATAAATCAGGTAGCAATTGAATGTGCCAAAACAAAAAAATAGAAAGAATATAAGGTGAAGGATCAGATGAGAAGGCAAGAAATGTGGAAAATGCAGAAATATAGTTGCAAGTATAACAACCTCATGTCGATCAGCATCGAATGCAGGAATGGTTAAGAAGAACTGAATTTAAACCAAAAGATGAAAGGTTAATATTGGCAGCCGAAGATAGTAGACTACAGGCACATTGGTTTACAAAGTCCATTGAACATGTGGGAAAAACAGGCAAATGCAGGTTTTGTAAAACAGAATTGGAAACAGTTGCACATCTTGTTGCTGGCTGTGATATACTGATTGCAGAATGACTGTATACCGAAAGGCATAATAATATGGCAAGACTATTGCATTGGGGATTGTGCAAACATTATAATATTGAAGTAGCCGAAAAGCACTGAAAACATGTGCCACAAAGCATCATAGAAAATGATGAAGTTTATAATACATGGGATCATCCATTACCAACAGTCCATAAAAGAGATGCAAGAAGATCAGATATAGAAGTCCATGAAAAGAGGACAAAACTAGCATTGATCATTGAAATCACTACACCTGGTGATTACAGTGTCTTATGTACAGAGAGACACAAACTCATAAAATACCAGGATATGCAGGCAGAAATTAGGGCAATGTGGAAGAAAGATACCCAGACAATTCCAGTAGTAGTAGGAGCAATGGGTCTTATAAAAAAAGAATTTACAGTTATACTTAGATATGTTACCGATATATGTAACTCCATATGAATTGCAGAAGGAGTCATTACTAGGCACTTTACAGGTGCTGCAAAGAGCACTTTTGGCTAACATCAAAGACTGAAGCAATAATAATTTCATCAACTTTAAAAATTACTTTGATTAAAAAATTCCCTTTCATTCTGCCTGACTGCTGGACTGTCCTAAGTGCACCCCGACTGCATCCCGCCACAGAGCCACCGGGCTCACCTCAGGTGCCCGGGGTCTGCAGTGATGTCGGTGACCCACCCGTCCTGTCTTGAAACATGGACCAAGGCAGCACCCAGTCAGAGGTCAGTTCCTTTTGTGAGTGGTCCGCTGGCTGAGTCCTGCTTCTAGGCAGCAAGACACCTCTACAAGTCACACAAAGCCATTCTCCTGATGGCCACTGCTGGTGTTAAGATACTAGTTCATCAGCACTATCATCACCTCCTCCAACTCCTGCTGAGTTACATAGGACCTACCAGTAGTGTCACCAGAGGGTGCAACAACATTCCATATATGGGGAAATGTGACCGTTGCTCAGAGTAGGGCTGTAGTAATGCACACAGCACATTAGTGGACTAAAAGCCTTGGATGTATGGTAATGCTTTGAATTGGCATAAATTAAAGAACGACATGAGACGCATATGTTCCCTTACCTGATAGAGTGGAAACTACTGACATCATGCACGTAGGTCAGTGCCTACAGTAGCATAGACAGTGCAGGTTTATCATGTGCATTTGGTGTTACAAATAATCAGAGCATAAACATACATTTGGAAAATGTTCTGCTACTTCTATGTTTGAGTTTAGTATTACAGTACAGTTATGTTATTTACCTCTGCATCTGAAGGTCTAATTGGAATATCATATGGTTACGTAATGTAATGAGAAGGCTGTGGCAGGGATCCACAAGTTCCAAAGCAGGCAATCCCAATAGTCTCTGTACATGGAGTACAGGAATATTTTGGACTCTTCAGAGTACCACATGAGAGCTTTGGAACCCTGAGTGCCTTCAGAAACCACAACCACATCACAAGTCACAGTCCAGAGGAAAATGATAGCACATTCCCATCTATGCATGTTGTTGCTGCTGCTGTCATGTGACACACAGCAGTAGGCAGTGAGTTTGTGTGACCTACTGTGTTGCCATCATATAATGCTGCATATGTCATGGTAAGATGGTGTTTGGGTTTATTTTATCCCCACTTCCTGTCTTTTTTTCACTTTCTTGTTTGTATTGGTCAGTATAATAGTATGTCATGCTGCCATTTTGTCATTTCTATTATGTTATCACATTATTCTACATTCTCAATCTGTCCTTGATAGTTTAACATCTTTTAGTGAGTATCCCTACAGTATCATTTTGTCAATTTTTTTTTCTGATGTGTCATTCTGTTAGTGTGCCAATCTGTCAAGTTTACTATGTTATTTAATTAATTCTATGTAATTTTTGTGTCACATGACCGAGGTCATGACTGAAAAAGGGTAGCAGACCTTCCCTTCCATTTGGATATCGAGTTAGTTAGTTAGTTAGTTAGTTAGTAATTAATGCATAATTAAAACAACCTAATAATTCAGAGTATCAAAAATTGATTTAATTCTACTATGGTAAGTTCAGTGAGCAGGAATGATTCAGGAACATAACCCAGCACCTGCACCATCTTCCATACTCCTACAGATATTGCTTGTAAAAGAAGGGCAGTGGTGGTACAATGTTTTTTTCCTAAAGCAATGAAGGACATCAGGTAAGCAGCTATATAAGGATGGATAGCTTTTAATTTGACATTACTGTTTCCTGTAGGCTAAAAAGTCTGAGAGATAAAGAAGGGGAATTTTCCGGGATGAGAAGGGTTGTAGTTATCTTCCATTATTTAGAAAAATCACCCAGTGAGAGTTCTGTATTTATAATGCAAGCAAGAAGGATTGAAAGGAAGGTCATACATTATTTTAGAAATCTGAGGGAAAGCTATTGCCAGCTGGTTTCCCATACCTAGGTATAAATACATGCATACATATTCTTTTCAACAGATTAAATGTCAGTGAGATCTGCCATTTTAAGCAGTTATCGCTCTGCAGCTGCTCCCCCTGTTCACTGCTTCTTGTTTTACTTGCCTCTTACCCTTTTTAAGTATATGTCATCTCAAATCCTGCCACATACATAGGTAGCTCATTACATGTACCTGCCACCTTTTCTGTGAAACAGATGTTCAGTCCAAGCTGAGATCTTAACTCTCTGATGGAAATTGGTGCCTCCTCCAACTTATCTAATCTTCACAAACTCCTGTCCTCCTTAGCACCCCCTTCTTAATCATTTGTCTCCATCCCTCCCTGTTTACAGTGCAAAGCATCTTAGTTCACTTGGTCTTCCCTTTAAGTTCAGTCCACCCTTATTTCTCCCATCCCTTGACATGTAATATCTCACTCCTGCCTCTCCAGGACACCACACATGAGTACTGGGACCTGAAGATGGCACTGCAGAGACACAAATTTGTTGACAATAGCTGCAGTCTATCCTCCATAGTCTCTGTCTGTTGGGTCACATGTACCCATAATAAATTGTTGGCATGGGAAGAAATATTTAAACTTTAGAGATACAAATGGGTGCAAGATTAAGCTTGCTTATTTTTGGCTTCTGCAGTTTTTAATTAATATAATGCATATCATTTACTTGTTTCTTACTGAATTAATGCCACTGAAAATGAAATAGAAAACGGGGGGAGTTTGAATAGTTTATTTTCTGTGGCCATTTGTTTTCTTATAGAGTGAGAGCCAGTCGCATAGGCTATCATAAATACAGCCATCAGAAGTTTTGATTATTATGGCCTTTCACACTCCTCAGTAACTGATGTGCATGTCTACAGATACAAGGGTCTGCTATTCCTACTCCTGTGGATTTACATACTCCTGTATATATCCCATGAAAGCACACCTGAATGCTGTGTGATTTGTGTCAATGTGCTTTAAATATATGGGTTAGTGTGAGATAAACATTCTTGAAGCTGGAGGAGCTTTTCACTACAATCCACATACTTATAGTGAAATATTCACTGTATGTGCCATGCTACACAACATCATCCTGAGAAAACATTTTCAGCAGGATCAACAAGGGGAAGAGACACAGATCCCACCACCAATGGCAAGGTCAGCACAGCCATATGCAAATGAGGAGTCAGAGGAGAACCAGCAGCTGCTGTGGGTGTAGACAGACTTAGAAGGCTCAATATGCCCTTGCATTGGCTAAGGTGCAACACATAGCACACTCACTTACCTCCTAAGCGGCCAAAACCTTCTTCCTGTGCACATACATATAGGAAGATTGATGTCAGGCAATGCTCACAACCTTTATCTACCCATGTAATAGCTGTGTACTGTTAGCATCAGACAGAGTCAGCCCTGAACTAAAACTGTTGCAACTGCTGGATTTACAAGGCAAATGTTGAATCTGGAGTGTATTGTGTAATAATATGAATGAATGGCATATTCTTGCATGTTGTTATTTGGTAGTGTAAGCTAGTAAAAAGTGTGTGATCTGTACAGAAATGACTTTAACATGTGACAGCAGAGACTTATGTGACATATGTGTCCATTTTCAAGTAGTAGGCTTCATATATCAAAGATTCACACAGTCTTACCTCTCAAGAGTAGTGATGGTCACCGAATGTCCTCAGTTTAGCACCATATGTTTGTAGTGGAAAATCATTAAAGAGAGAAGTTAGAAAGTAATAAGACACTTTTCAGTTTCAGACTTCACAGCCTTCACTAGATCATTAACAATACTGATACAAAAAAGTTTGATGCTATCAACTGTCTAACTTTCTAAGACCAATATAAGTCAAAGATACAATTACCAATTCAACATCGCAAATGCAGATATACTAAACACTAAGTCAGCTGTGCACCCTGAGCATCAGACACAAATGTTATGTATCCCTGAATCCAAAAGATAGAAAACAGGGATATGGCACAGTTATCATCACTTGCACAGAGCATTGTGTGGAGGGAGAGGAAGCCTAGGCTGACACAAAAGGTAGGTGAGTGTGTGTGAGTAAGAAAGACAAGCAGGCAGACATTTAGATAAAGTGACAAATGCCAGTAAAACAAAATGAGCTTTAAGCTTCATGTCTAAACCATATAACTGTTGTGTGTGTGTCTGTATGGGTTCTCCAGGTGAAACTGATGTGTCAATATCTGCATGAACATAGCCAAGCTCTGTGCTAGCTCTATGTCCTGGTACATCAGACAGATGTGAGCCATGCATGGTAGAGGTGGCAGTTTATAACTGTCGTACCAGACCATGAGAACTGGCTCTGTCATGAGTTGCACTGGCATGTTCATGCCTGTGGTCAGATGCACTGCTGTCACCTGAACATGACTGATGTCTGCTGAATGACCTCCTTGCATGAGGATGCTGAAGACCATGACCTCATGGCCACTGATGGAGCAGTGGAAATACTGCAACTATGGGAGCGTAATCAGGCATGGCCATGTTGGCTAACAGCAGATGATGTGGCTGACCTATAGTCACGAGGATGCCGTTCCCCTCCCAGCAGACATTCCATCACAGACACTGCCCATTCCAAAGTGTCATTCATCAGATCCATTGACTTGGCAACATGATGGAGACAGTCACGCATGTCAGCCAGTGCCACATCTATGACCCTAAGCATTTCTCTGGAGGATATATGGGAACATGCTTGTGCTTCCATGATGGCCCTAATTATACACTGAGTGGCACAGGAAGAGACACCAGGATCAGGTGGAGGATGGGCAGCAGGCCTCTTCTGAGCACCCCTAACAATCCTCCTGCATGGCACCTTAACTACACTTTCCTATAGCCAGATTCAACAGGCACTGAAGCCGCCAAAACCATATTTCCCTGATCAAGTCTCTCACCCTCCACCTGTCCAATATCTGAGGGCTCACTGGAATAGGTAGGTATAGGCCTACTGGCTGTTTAAGATGGAATTACAGGGGTGGCTGAATGTCAGTCTCACTGTCAGATTCAAACTCTGCACGCCCCCGACTGTGCCTCTGTTTGGCCACCATCATCATAAGAGTCTGCAGATACTCTGACATCAGGCTGTAGAAGTTCCACACTTCCACTGTCAGGATCACCTATGATAATAAGCAACAAACACAGGAAAAAATAATACCTACACTAATACAGTCCAATATATGCTAACAAACTAACAGTGGTGCCACTGTTACAGACAGTACAGCAGTACACACAACAGTCCAGACACCCACATCACAAACTAAGTATTTCTTTGAACTGCTCATCAGTACTGGCATAAAAATGTTTGGCTTACCATGTGAAGATGATTGTAGGCTCCTATGCTGGATGGTCCTGGAAGAAGTTAAGTAAAGGTAAGAATGACATCATCACAATTAACAATAACACTTGCTGTGCCTGAAACAGTAGCACCAATGTCAAGGACATGCTATTCTGCACTTTCCTGGGAGCTGTCTGGATTCCTGACAGTGGATAGGAACACTTCATTAACTGTTAGTGGTGGCTCTGTAAGAACCCTCCCATACCCATCCAATCATGGGCCACTGCAGGTTCTATCCTCCATGCCAATGAGATCATGTTAGTGGCACTATGGTGCACCTGATCATATGTCCTGCTGTAGCTGCCTACTGCATTCACATCTGAAACTGTCTGCTGCTAAATTTGCATTCTCCGTGACATATCTGCATGTCCCCTCCCAAACAGAAAGGCACTATGTCACCTAAAAGCTTCCACAATGACCTGATTCTCAGGGTCACTGAAGGGTGGTTTTCAGGAATTGAGATGCCTGGTTGCCATAGTCCTAAGTGTCCTTAAACACAACAGAAGGGTAATACACATAAGTATCACATAACTAAAGAATTCCTCTTCCCAGATAAAAGAGAAAAGGTAGCTATGATGACCCTCCACTGGACCAGTAATCAAGGAGCCTCAATCCTCACCACTAGCAATGGTGGGTGACATTCACTGAGAGGATGAGAGGTGCACACACGGTATTTCCAGATTCAGGTCTCTGTATCAAGTGCTATTTCCCTTACAAGCACACAGAGACCACAGTCAGTCTGGGGCTGGTTTCTCCCTCTTTTTCCAGATCCCCAATAAGACTCCCCACTGACACAGCTGTAGAGTTGAGTCCTTAGTTGGGGTTCCAAGCTAAGTCCTGCAACATTCTCTCTGTCCAACCAGTGCTTCATGTCCCTGCCCAAGAAACTGATGCATTCACTCTTGGAGATATGTTTTACCCTCACACACACACACACACACACACACACACACACACACACACACACACACACACACACACACACACACACACACACACACACCTAAGAAAGGTTTGCACAGGTTTACTAGCTATGCCCCCTTCTGCCCATATTATAAGTAGTTACCACTGCCACCAAAGCCCATTATCAGCTACTTTAAGGTCCTTAACAAAGGGTATCCAATCTCACTGTTTAATATTAATACTAATACAAATGGCAGTTTGACCAAGAGCAAGGCTATTAGGAGTGGCCCACACAGTGTCACCAAATAAATATGCAAGTAGTTTCAAAACTTTAATATCTCTGCACAGATCAGTCACAATGAAAGGTTTAAATATATTTAATAATAAATAATAAAAGAACAAGACAATACTAAATATATATTCACAGTGACATCAGAGTTCAAAACCACAAGAAATATTTACAACTTAATTGCAGGACAGTCTCAAATAAATAGAAAATTATCTAAATTAAGCTTCAGTATATTCCTGACTGAATCTAAGAGAATTATACTATTCCCTAGAAACTTACTTCATTAGAGCAAGGTAGATATTGTGGTGAATGGTTCTTGTCAGGTCCAAGACTGAATACAGAATGCTCTTTCTCACTAAGAGATTTCTCAAATTAATACCTAAAATATTACTGCTGGAATAGCTTGCAGAATGACATAATTTCTGGTAATCTGACTTCTAGTTCCCAGGCCAAAATCTCCATTACTAGACGCTGGCAGCATTTAGCATCTACCTGTACAAATATACAGACAAAAGCATTTCCTCAGATCTTTGGCAGGTGGTGGAAGTCATAAAACAATTGCATTCCTTCATGCTTCAAAAGTAGCAATTAGTTCACTCCAAGGACAATACAGATACCTTCATAGCACAGACTCTGTGTCTCTAGCTGCATTGAAAACATAAGCGGTAGCCTCTTTATTGCGTCTTATAAAGTCATTTAATTTCATATATTTTTCTAAAGTTTACTTGACTGAGGTTAATCTCCTGTATCCCAGTTTTCACTGTTAAAATACATACATTTAAACAGTTACAATAGTGCATGTACATTTCTATTCTCTTCCAGTAGGGGACACTGTGGATACATTTTAAACACATCACTTTTACAAATGCCTTTTCAACACAAACATCTGTACAGAGCAGTTTGGTATACACATGGCATACATTTCTAATACATTTGTAACACAAGCATCTTGTATAAATCATTTCGATATTCACCAATGACATATAATTATTTACAAAATTCCAGCTAGCTGTGCTGGCAGTATCTCCTTTCATCACAGTAGCATTACCCACTGGAGAAACATAAAACAGTCTAGATATTTGAAATATGAACAACAGGAATTGTGTGGTTGTAACATATTACATTCGCACACAAAGCAAGGCTGGATTCAAAACAAGGGAAAGTAACAATAGCAACATATCCTTGTTTGTGGCAAAACACAAATGCTGCTTTGCTCCCCATCCCCAAAAGAATAGGCAAATGACACATTTCACTAACAAGTCATTAGTGAAATGCTAAAAGTGCTAAAAAAATGAATTGTCCCTAAAACATGTGTACAGATTTAACACAGAACATTCCATATTAAGCTATTGCTAATCATGTATACCTGTAAAATGCTAAAAGTACTATCAAATGAATTGTCCCTAAAACATGTGTACAGATTTAACACAGAACATTCCATATTAAGCTATTGCCAGTCATGTATACCTGTGAAATGCCCTGACATACATGCCCATGCCATCATACACTTCAAGGTAATGCATAAAGATAAGAGTAGCACTTGCTAATTAGTATATATATATATATATATATATATATATATATATATATATATATATATATGAAACAGATTTTTTCTTAATGACATTTCAGCATCTATAGTATATAGCTGAAAAATGCAAGCATACCATCTCAAGTTCAACAATCTACTGTGCAGATATATCCCAAAGAGCCTCTTTTGTGTTCTCCACATAAACAAGTGTCCTCACCCTCAAGTTCCCTAGATACACAGTTACCTTTTTATGGTGTAGATTAAGGTGTTCACTATCAAAAGTGTGAATGTCATAATGTAATGTTAAAATACAGAGCCATAATGCAGATGTACTTCATATTAATTAGGTTACAGTGTTGACTGGTAATACGGAAGATATCAAATTTGTCATTTTTCGATATCATTGATTTTTTTATACCTGCCACCACTAACCTTCCTGGTACAAACATATGCAGTTCAGTACCACCATCACTGAAATTCATGTTGTTGCAGGGGAACAAGCCCATCTGCACCCCACTTGGGGCACTGCCCCCCACCTCCTGCAAATTATATATTCCAAATCTGAGATCGCACTACAGTGAGGGAAAGGGTAAATTTCCCAGTCTGCACTGTACCGTGATCTCTATTCATAATGTTGACCACATATGAATGAATACACAGTGGTATTCACTGCACAGGACACTCGTAGAATTGTAGTTCGGCAATACAGGAATCTGCCAACACACATTTGGCATGCCAATGTTCGCTGAACCTCAGTTCTACATTTTGATAATAAACCATATTCAGGGCTGTGAGCATGTTGAGGATACAAACGAGATGTGAACTCATTAAAATTGTTGAATCCCAAACACTTGGCTCTATGCAGCAGATGTAAATGTAGTGCAGGCACTCCCTCAGTGTTTACTGCTAGTATATTGATGCTGTAAATGATTACTTGTAGGGAGAAGGAAAACAGCAGCAACACAGACTATCCTACCTCTAGTGGGTGTATCAGGTTAGACTTAGAAGTTAACAGAAGTAATTTTATCAATGTTGGAAATGTAAATAAGCTGCACACAATTCACAGGTTCTGTTCATTAACATCCAACCTCCCCTACATTTGTTGACAACTGTATATTATTGCCATGTAATATCTTCACACTTTTTAAGGACAATGATTTAGAATGCCTCACATACTGCATGTCTCAGATTACTAGTCAGATAAGACAAGAACAAGCAACAGACAAATAGAGGTAAGACAGAACTGCATTTTTGCAAGCAATAGTGATAAATGGTTGTGCGATCACTCAGTGCACTACATCCCAGATTTATACATATACAAATAACTATGTGGTTTCTTAGTACTGTGAATGATGCTGCAGTTGGCTGTAGGCAGAATGATTTCAGTTCCCTGCTGCAGAGCTATTTGTTTAACAAAGAGGGATAAGGCACCGTTACTGTGTTCTG
The DNA here is from genome assembly GCF_019279795.1 of Protopterus annectens. Lineage (NCBI taxonomy): Eukaryota > Metazoa > Chordata > Ceratodontiformes > Protopteridae > Protopterus > Protopterus annectens. The sequence goes on along the minus strand of NC_056735.1, from coordinate 1,315,067,593 downwards.
AAGATTCATTGGAGTGTGAGTTCAAATACAGACCTATGTAGAAATATTTCAAGTATGCTAACAAACATTTTGTAGTGTTTATTTCATATTTTGCTTTTCTTCATTTCAACTCCTTTTCCCTTTTTTAATTTTGTTTTTGCCAGTGTTTATGCATTGCACAACTTAGTGAAAACAAGGGAAATGGAGAAAACACATGTCAGATTTGGCTGTGCTTAGCTCATTTGCATGATGCTTAGCAGTGCACAAACCTGGACTAGTGGCCCACATAGAAAGCAGACAGAACACCTGCAGACAGGGTGTCTGTAAATGTGTAAAGGTCAAAAAGGATACATTGTTACAGTTCTTTGCTATCCATTGTGCAATGCCTCTAAGCAGCATTACAAGGTGATTAGCAAGATTCCCCATCACCTGCAGCCATTGAACACCTGCAGACAGGACACAGACAGTCAATCATTGAAAACGGATACATTCAATTAATTCTGTTGGGCACTGAGCAAGCACACTAAGCAGCATTGCACAGCAGGTAACACAGTGAACTTAATAATGACTAGGAAATTATGGAGCTGCCAAATAACTAGTCCTGTGGCAGCAGGTGTAAGCATAGGGCTTTAATGCAGATGGCTCTGATTTCTAGTACAGGGTGTGCAACCTGTTTTTACTGTTGTGACAGTGCAGATTATAGGAATGAAATGAAAAATATGCAAGTGTTCTTTTAACATTCTTGTGGCAACAGCTGCATGGTCCTGGGTTCTAATACAGGATATTACATACATTTTTACTGTTGTTCCATTACCCATTATATTCACTTTGACTTATAACACTTTAGATAGTGGAGCTAATATGAATTATATGTATGAGGGGTAAGACACCCTTACTGTTTTTTCAGATGTATGGCTGAGGGTATACTGTCTGCTATATTTCTGTAAGTATGATTCTGCTATTTGGACTTGGTTGGCCTTCACAATTAAATAAGACATACACAACTGGATCTATATATAAGAATCTTGTCAGGTCACACACATACATGTGTAAGACCTCAAACTGTTAATTGCATTTATGAATGATTCCTGATTGTATATGAGCAGTGCATCTTCTGTGGCAAAAATAGAAACTCAACAGTGTAGAAGAAAATGTTTTGTCTGTTATGCCTATGTTTGAATCCCACACTTTAAAAATCAATTTTACCAGTATATAAAGCCAAAAACAAAAGTGTCAGGTCATGACATTTATTCCCCCAGTGCATGACTGCAACCTTAACTCAACTAAGAGATACCTTCAATTTTCAATATATATTTCTAAGCTGCGACAGCAAGCAGCCCTGTAAACTAAGGTCGAGTATCACATTAATCTTCCAATTTAAAATATTTTCCTCCCTGCTTGGCACTGCTGCTCGCCACTTAACAGTGTGCAAACCTGGGTGGCATCACTGCTTGGGTTTGTGCACTACCAGTAAATGTGATAACAGGAATTGGTGGGAAAGCATTAGCTGCCATTGCTTTCCTTCAGTTGTTAGACATTTCTGGAGTTAAAGTGTTGCCTGAGACACTCCAAGTTAGACTTAAGCTGTGGAACTTGCCTTAAATAGAGAGTTATGTAGTCTGTGTACTTAAATAGGTAGGGGTTCTGTTAGCTGCAGTCATCTGGTTTGTGTGTGTGCTCCTGCACTTGCTTGACATTACAGAAAGCCTTTTACACCAGCATGTGGGACACTGTTATTACCATATTCTTCTCTCCAGACACTGCTGATGCCATCAGCTATAAAATGTCTGAGATACTCAAAATCAGACTTGAGCTGTGGTGCTTGCCTTAAATACACAGTTCTGTAGTCTGTGTACTTAGATACATAGGGGTTCTGTTTTCACTGCAGTCAACTGGGGTGTGTATATGTGTTTGTGCACTTGCTGCTTGACATTACAGAGAGATTTTTACACCAGCTTGTGAGACACTGTTATTACCATATTCTCCTCACCAGACATGCTGATGTCATCAGCTACAAAGTTGTCTGAGACCCTACAAGTCAGACTTGAGCTGTGGTGCTTGCCTTAAATACAGAGATCTATGTACTTGGATAGGTAAGGGTTCTGTTCTTGTTGCAGTCATCTGGGGTGTGGGTGTTTGTACACTTGCTTGACACTACAGACAGCCTTTTACGCCAGCTTATGGGACACTGTTATTATCATAGTCTCCTCACCAGACACTGCTGATGCCATCAGCTACAAAGTGTTGTCTGAGACACTCCAATTCAGACTTTAGCTGTAGTGCTTGCCTTAAATACAGAGTTCTGTAGTCTGTATACTTAGGTAGGGGTTCTGTTTATACTCCAGTCAACTGAGGTGTGTTTATGTATTTGTGCACTTACCTCACATTACACAGAGTCATTTACACCAGCATATTGGGCATTGTTATTAGCATATTTTCCTCACCAGAGACTGCTGATGTCATCAGCTATATCTGATTTGTTGATGTGCACTATTCCCATCAGAGCAGTGGCAAAGACTAGCCTGGAGGCCAGGCAGAAGTCACCTCATCCTATACAATACAGATTCCAGTAAGATGACTTTCAGCCTATCCACATATATTATGGCATGGTTTGTAGGCCTTGTGTTTTCTTGGTTAGAAACCCCTGTGGTCTCTACAACTGCTGCATGTGTGATGAGGTACGTGCAAAAGAGAGCATTATACTCTATTACTGTTCTGATGAGATTCAAGTACAGTGCATTAGTATAATCCTCAAATCTGAGTATGATGGCAATACTTATGATGTGCAACATAGGCTTTCAATACCAGTGTGAACACTTGGTGATCAAAGTTCAGATTGCTATTTATGTGTGTTCCCAGGTTTTGCATCACTGGGTTTCAATATAGTGGGGCTATTGTTAACGCTGCAATTAGCAGGGAATTCCACTTTTCAGAAGGACAAAATAAAGACACAGTTTTACATTTATTTGTAGGCCATGTGACTTTGTCACTAATCATTTGTTTGTGTTAGCCCCTCCATGCGGTAAGACAAAGGCCATATACATTGGCCTGAACTGTTGGGATATAGATTCCAAACAGTAAAGGGCCAAGCACAGACCCCTGGGGTATGCCAATGGTGACAGCTCTACTAGTACAAGTTGATTCCCCAAATTTCACAGCAAGTGTTTTTCAGTGAGCCAGTTGGTTACCCATCTAGTGACATAAGGGTTTATCCCCAACTTGGAGTGTTTCTCAATGATATCTCCATGAGGGATTGTGTCCAAACCCTAGGTGAGATCAGGATAGGCAGTATGCACTGCCTTACCTTCATCAAGGCCTAGAACCACAAAAGGTGGAAACATGAGACAGAACCACTTAGTTTTCCACTTTATTTAGTGCTTTCATCCTCACAGAGCAGGACTTCATCAGAAAAACACGTTTTGGCTTGTATTTTATTCTGATGAAGTCCTGCTCTGTGAGGATGAAAGCGCTAAATAAAGTGGAAAACTAAGTGGTTCTGCCTCATGTTTCCACCTTTTGTGGTTCCAAGTTTGTCTGTTCTTTTGTGTTATTCTTCATCCAGGCTTATCACACAGAATCAATGGGTTGTGATAACATCACACATCACCTGTAGCATGACTCAGCACATACACCTTCCTGACACAGTTGAATACACACTTCAACACACCATCCACACAGACTATGTTCCTGTAGAGGGGTGTACATCAACGTGCATCCATCTGAGTTGGGGGGGACATTACCCGATGCATGCATGTATAGACACATCCTGAATCTCCTTATCTGTGAGGTAGGCAAACATGTCATCATGGACCTTTACTAAATGGACACTAGTAATATCCCAGCTGTGTGCAACATACATGTGTGAGTTGTTAATGCTACATCATGTCTGTTACATCTGTTAGATGTCCTCAAATAGGTCAGCAAAGGCATGTATGATGACAACACTAACATCTTTTTGAACTTGATAAGCCCAAGGCATTTGACACAAATCTGCAGTGATGTATTCACTGAACATTGTCAGATGTGGTCATAAACACCTATATCACCAAGTGGGGAGACCACTGTATCACATACATGACACTTAATTATGTTGAAATGTGTGAAGTACCTATATCTCAGGTCCATTGATCAGGTCCATACATCAGGGCTGTCTGCTAGGCCCTTTCCAGTCCATTATTTAAGTCACAGACATCACAAATTACATACACCCTGTGTCTACACAGCTGTCTGAAGGACTACAGATTGTGGGCAATCATTGATTCCAATTGTGATATTAGTATAATGCAGACAGTAACACCACACACCAAAGCTTGCTGCCACAGCCATGACAGCACCTGCAAAGAAACAAAAACATGGGGGATGTGTTGCGTCAGGAAAACAACAACCCAAGGATAATGTAGACATCACACCCTTTAATCAGTCCACTAGGTATGTGATCTGTGTCCTGATGTAGATGGTATGTGGAATGTACACCAGCATGTGGACACAGTGCTGACTACTCTCTTGTATGTAACACAACTACTGAGTATGTGATGGACATCCACATCAGAAGCCATAATACCTCCACAGTTCACAGCCTTCATCACACCAATAACTGAGTACAATGCACGGTTCTTCAACTGCCTCCCGACACATCTTCCATGCAGACCAGTCAACTAACCTGCATTGATCATAATGTCACATACAAGTATAGCAGTGTCTCTCCTGACACCTCCAGCAGATGTTATGGTGCCAGGACAGTGTAAGTGATCACCCTCATAATGTGTGGACATGTCAAAATAGCGGTACAAGTGTGTTTGTGCAGAACCATCTCTGATCACTCTAAATCACATATGTTATGTCAGAGACATGGGATTACTGGTGGTATTATTCTGATATTGTCCATGATTGTGCATGCTTCTTTTACTGTTGTCCATGAGCCTTTACTTGTGTCCCACTTTAGATGTCCTCTGCAATATTCATATAAGGATGCTTATCTCACACAGACATCTTTCCCATTGTTATGTCACCTTGTGTGACAGTCACATAATACACATTTTCACTGTGTAATCTGTACTGTACTGTACTGTACTGATATGTGATTGGTGTTTCTGCTACAACTGTTGTCCATTGACATGCCCTCATCTGCTGAACATTAGGTTGTTTCTCCTGTCCTCTTTCCCTGTGTTCATTCTACAATTCCTCTGTGTGACCCTATTCAATGCACACACTTTCCCTGAGTGTTTATTTTATATGGCAGTCCATTTACCCTTACAGATCACTAACACAGCTTTGGTACAGAATGCCTGGAATGGGATTTCATAGGATCTTAGGATCATAGGAGTTTACTAGGCTATCGACCTGGAGGTCATTTCAAGCTTAGCCATTTCATCCCAATCTAATACTATAGAAATGTTAGATAATACCCAACATTGCATTTAGTAATTACTATGCATGTCCACGAGGGTTGTGGGCACTATTCCTGATAAGAATTTATGGTGCCCCATCCACTTGTCTTGGTTTCTTTTGAACAGTGTCATAGAGGTGCTCTTCTTCACAAGACTAGGTAACCTATTCCAAAGACGTGGCAGTTACTGGGAGATAAATCTGTCCCTCCAGCATGTCCTGTTTAAGTTGCAGGCCATATTTAGGTCCCTGGAATGGATGACCCTAGCCCTGTTTGATTTATGGATATACAGCAAGTTCATTTGGTTTGGGTCTGAGATTGTTCTGTAAGCCAGGCATAAGTCTCTCCTAAGAAGTCTATATGATACAGATCAAAGTGACAGGGACATTAGTTAATCTGTGTATGGCACATGCTGGAGTCTATATTGATCTTCTTTGTTAGAAACCTCTGTGGTCTCTCCAATTTCTGCACGTGCTTTGTACGGTACATGCCGAACTGGGCATTATACTCAATTATGGACCAGATTAGTGCAGAGTATAGAGGAGTTATAACCTCTTTTGCTCTCAAGGTGATGCCTTTAATAATAAAGTGTGCTCTGTAGAAAGCCTTCCTTACTACAGTAGACACATGGTGGTCAAAGTTAAGGTCGCAGTCAACTTGTGAACCCAAGTCTCTTACCACTTTGTGGGTACTTAGGGTATTGTTGTTGATTTGATAGTGTGAAGGGACATTGCTTGTGCTGAAGGGAATGATGATACATTTCTTTGTATTCAGTTTGAGACCATGACTAAGAGACCAGTTGTTGGTCTGCGTAAGACCCTCCTAGAGTATACTGACATTATTTGGGGATTCAATAATTTCACCCATTTTGCAGTCCTCTGCAAACTTGGTCAGCTACAGCCCATTAATTTTAACATGAACTTCTGAGAAGTATATACCAAACAGTAGGGGGCCCAGCACTGACCCCAGTGGCACCTCACTGGTAACAGTTCTGCTAGCTGATATGGAGTCACCCACTTTGATAGTCTGTGTCTGGTTTGTGAAGTGCTTAGCAATCCATCTTACAACAAAGGGTTTACAGTCAGTTTGCTAAGTTTTTCGGTAATACCTCAGTGTGGATTTGTGTTAAAAGCCTTTGCCATGTCGAGGTATGCTGTGTGCACAGAATTGCCCTCCTTATTGGTCCTGGTCTCATTTTCGAAAAAAAATCCATAAGATTTAACAGGCAGGATCTGCCCTTGATGAAGCCAAATTGGGTAGGATCCAGGGTTTGGAGATCACCTATGTCTTTATTTATGGTGTCCATAATAATACATTCCATGGCTTTACAGATGAGGATGGTCAGGCTTATGGGTCTGCAATTTTCCTGGGTCTCTTGCTAGGCCATCTTTGTGGAGGATAATACCTGTTGCTGTTCTTCATTTCACAGGAACAACGCCTGTGGCTAGACTATGATAGAAAAGGGTACATTATGGTGATGGTAGCTCATGTTTTAGCCTGTTTAAAAGACAGCCTGGGATGCTGTCTGGTCCCATAGAGCTGGGTTTTTTGCTATGGACAAGGCTTTGATGACCTGTTTTTCAGATATGTAGGGATAAGGGGAAGTTTGGGGCAAGGTTTGCAATAGGTTTGGAGGGGACAGTCAGTTGAAATTTTCACCAAACCTATCTGCTAGCAGGTTTGCTATCTCTGGGGGGGGTTATTGTGTGTGGTACCATTGATCACTAGTTCTGCACATGCTTGGGTCCTACCTTTTGGGCTAAGCGCAAAGCTGGAAAAAGGCCTTATGGTTATCCTTGACTGTTTCAGCTAAGTTTTTCTCAAAGAGGCCCTTACATGATTTGAAAAGTTGTCTTATTTGCTGTTGAGACTGAGGAGGGTGGTTTTCCATTATTGGAGTCTTGTCTTTTTTTCTTGGACAGCAACTTTTTGCATTTATTGTAAAGTTTGTTGATGCTTGATGTCTACTGTGGTGGCTTGTTTTTACTTGGGGATCTAGCTTTGATTCTTTCTGGTACAACCGAGTCTAAACACTTACGCAAATGATTGTACAGGGCTTTAATGTAAGCTTTGGTGTAGTTACCAGTTCTACTTGGGGGTGTAGCTCAGAATGCATTGATACCTTCAGCTAGGAGGGTATAGTTTGCCTTGGTGAGGTTTTTTAGTCTGATTTTGCCCTTTGTGAGTTCTGCTGTTAATGTCAGCTTGAAGGTGACTCATTTGTGGTCAGATTTAACTAATGAGGTCCGACAGCTGCAGTAGTACATCCATTTGGCATGTTAGTGGGGAACAGCTTTAGTATGTTTGTTCCTCTTGTTGGAGCATGAACAATTTGCTCTAGGGCATTGGACCAGATCTAGTATGTTGTTCCTCTTTTTGGAGCATAAGCAATTTGTTCCAGGACATTTGAGTTAAGAAAATCAAGGAACTTTTGCACTAGCCAGTTAGGGCTAGCATAGGTTTCCCAGTTGATGGTGGGATAATTGAAATCTCCCATAACCAGAGTGTTCAGTAGTACTTGGATTGTCTCCAGTTTGGTAAAGTAGGCTTCGTATGCATCATGACCCATGGAGGGGGCTCTATAACTGGCTATGACTTGAATGGGGGTGTTACCCACCGTGACCTGAACTTGAAGTATCTCCATGGAGTTGTCCAGTCTAACTAGACAGGAGATGAATTTATCTCCAATATAGATAGATTGTTGAAATCAATCATTTTTGTTTATACTGTGGCATCATTCTAGGTGAGGGTAGTATGATGCTCAAGGCTAGGGACATACCTGCCTGGGACACATACTCAGAGAAAACAATCATGTCTGTTTTCATATAGTCCAGTGAGGTGCATATCAGGTTGTTCACTACAACATGAACTATGACTGTAATTTCAGTCTTATTTCACATACTCTTCACTGTATACACTGTCCTGTAGTGTGTTTGGACCATATACATAACTATCATACTTATCAACTGTCCAGATTCTCACAGAATGTCCAGATGTTTGCCTTATATGTTTTGGTCTGTTCTTTATAAAATTTGTGGTTTTTAGCCATATCACTGGGATAATCTTAGGACCGAAAACATTAAATAATTACATACATTTGAGTTTTAGACTTCAAATCCTTCAGAAAATGTATCTTAACATAAACCTTATTATTCTAGCACATTTCTAAGTTTAAAAGAGCAAATACATAAAATCTGTCCCAGTTTCTGGGTCATTGTCCCCCATTATGTTTGGGCTTTATCCAGATTTCTTGTACTAAGAGGTTAAGAGCTAAGATAACTATATGTTAAGCCCTGGTGATCATTATGGCATTCCGCGCAAACCCACTAACCTACTGTTCTCTGATGTAAACAGGTTTGCTATTTGTATTGCTTTACACAGTTTCCTGGCTGGCAACACTGTTGCCAGCCATGAAACTGCTCTTATTTACGATCAAACTTAGTGCACGGCATGAATATATAATTAGCGATGCTGCTCATCTCGCATCACCACTCACAGGAAACCATGTCATATGCAATCACCTTAAAAGTATAGCCCAATACAGACACAAATTCATTCCATATAAATGTTCTGTCAAACATACAAAAATATATGGAAATACATAAAAATGCATATATTTGTATATGTTTCAACAAATCTAAAATCCTAATATATATATATATATATATATATATATATATATATATATATATATATATATATACCTAAGATGCTAAAAAATATTATAATAAATATCAGCTAAAGCCCAATATCCAATAAATACCTTGGTGTTATTTATCCCAAGCAATCCAGTTTTAACATTAATATGGCCTTGACCATACAAGGTAAAAAATATACACTATTATAAAAACTTCTGCTTAAAGTTCATACAACAAAATTTCTTAATGCCCCCATATTAAAAACAATCACCAGTGTTGCATTTTACAGGTCCATAGCTCTGAGTTTCAAAATGCTTCTGATATAAATAGTCTAATTTAAACCTGGGGGGTCCTCTGAATTTAATTGGAGTTGCCGTTTTAATTCCTAGGATGGTCTCCCATGGGTCCCAACTGGGGTTGGGTGTGACCTTCTCTAACACCCCAAAACTAAACAATTTGAAGCCTAGTCATAATGTTTTTTGTTTGTAATGTGCATTATTTACATTCAATCTATGAATATAATAGTTACGTTTGTAAATGTGCTTATTGAGAGACTTCTTAGTCTTGCCAATATGAAATGCTCTACAAGGATCACAAATAGTGATGTGTACAGCACCTGTGGAAATGCAGTTACAAAAGTCAGCTAACTTAATCTTCATATGCAATTGACACAGTGTAGCAAACTTTTCCCCCAAAAATGAAAGGGCACTGATTGCACTGCCTGCATTTTATCATACCTCTTACAGACGTGCCACCCTGAAAATCTTGACTCTCAAAGACATTCTTAAGGTTTTTGCCTCTCTTATATTTTATCAGTGGACCGTCACCTGCAGCTGCTAAAATACTCTTATCAGTATTAAAAACAGACCAGTATTTATAAATAATTTTCTTAATTTCATTATTTAAGGGGTGATGGCCTAAAGCAAGACTTTAGTAATGTCAACCGATGTGGGCAACTTCTCCAAAACAGCTGCCCAACCTAAAAAGGGGTTGAATCTCTAATGTCTTAATTTAACCACCTCCTTTCGAATGTCAATAAACATGCTGACCAACTTCCCACATTCTTTCTCAAATACCACTTCATCTTTAATCATCCTTAGAAACTCTGACAAATTGCCCTTTTACAAGGGATTTCTTTTGGGACAAAGAATGGCTACTCTGAAAATGCAAGTAGGAATTCAAAAAGGTAGGCTTTCTATAAATGTTAGATTTAAACTGTACATCCTCTTTGTAAATTAACATGTTCAAATAATTATGAAAGTTATCAAAACAGTGTGTGAGAACTTAAAATAAGAGGTGGTAGAGCTAATGTAATTACTAAAGTGCTCTAGTTTGGATTGTGAATCATTCCACAAAATAAATATATCATCAAGGAGTCTAGTGTACATTGATCAACTGTGCTTAAACTGTTTCGTTGCCCTTGGTGGATTCAGTGAGTCGCTGACTTGATTTTTGTTGATTGGGGATCAATGGATGGATGTTTGCCAGAATGACATTTCATACTTGAAGAGTCACTGGAACTGGAATCAAATTCCTTGTATGCGTGCTTAAATTTGATTCTGATTCTGATTAAAATGGAAATTTAGTACAAAACCCTCTTCCCTTGAGAGTTTCTCAGAGGCTTTGCTTAGATGTTCTTTAATTTCTGTAGTTGAATACATTATTCTGTTGAATTTTATGAAATTTGTGCTTGAAGTAATTTTGTGTATTTTGATGGGGAATATTACACGCAGGTACAAGGAGTGGCAATGAGCACTGTATACACACTTCTTCATGCAACTATTGTGATGTGGGCATGGGAAGAAGGTTTAGTCCATATAATTTATTGTGGACGAAAACACTTAACCTTCTAAATAATAATTTTTTTCATTAAATCTTTTTTAACTTAATTCCTGTGGTCCCTGATGTTTGTGACAGTTTGGTTTCTTTTTTAAAGAGGATTTTTACTATTTGCTATTTGTTCACTGGATAAGTAGACTGGTCTATTGACCCTTTTTAGCTGTAACCCAGACTCAAAGAGGAGAAAATACATCATGGTCTTTCACTCAACAATATTATATACAAAATGAGTACACATACCTCTCAAATGTCCAGATTTTTGCAGACTGTCCATATTTTTGTCTGATACTTTTTTCATTTTCCCCATAAAATTGCGTTTTTCTGGCAAATTATTGGCAAGTCACTAAGGATTCAGAAAAGAATGACAGACATTTGATTTTTAGACTTCATACTCTTCAGAAAATTCATGCTAATGCAAAACCTGTTATTCTATCAATGTTTGTCCTTATTTTTGGGTCTTTGTTCCCCATTAATTTTGGCTTTGTCCAGATTTCTTGCTGTAAGAGGTTGAGAGGTATGTGAGTACATAGCAAAATTAAGAATACAGTAAAATTAAATGCTGGTAGGATAACATTAAAAGATCCATCAGAGTGCATTTTGAAATATATATATATGCAAAATGCAAGCTAAGATATGCTTAAAATACAGTACAATCATACATATAATACATAAACTCCTATATACAAGACAAATATTTGTGTATAAGACACGCACTAAGAAGCTCAGAAAAGTTTATTAAATGTGATCTATTATTTATGATATGGAATGGTAAGTTACCTAACCATTATCATGGTAGCAGATGCAGGTAGATTGAGTAAAGAGATGTTTTTTAAGTGCATCTTTGAAGTTTTAAAGGTTTCTGGATTTTTGATGTCTGTAAGCAGGTGGTTCCAGATAGCAGGTCCCAATGTAGAGTGGCTCTCTCACCTACATCAGTTTTAAATGGAATGCACACCAGTGAAAAACTGCTGTCCTGTGTACTTCTGAGTGCATAAGGTTGTCTTGTAAAGGTAGTTTCACTCTTAAAGTGAGACAGTGACCATGTTTTAGCACCCTTGTTAATTAGACTACTTAGAAGAAAAATGTCCCTAAGAGGCATAGAAAGCCATTTGGAATTTTTAAGCAAATTATAGTGGTGTATCTGTGGGTCTGCAAATTTTATTTTCAGCAGTCTGTATTCTGGGGTATTGTGGGCTAAATTCATAATGACAAAAGGAAGGCCAGATTCAAGTTCATAGGTTCACAGGTATTAAAATATTTTTAGCAACAGCCCTATGAGCAGCAAGTGAATGAAGGTGACTTATCTTGTAGCATAGTTTTAACTGAGCAAGGACTTTATTAATTACAAAACCTGTGTGCATGTGCGGTGAAAGAAATGATAAGATTTTTATATTAAGCCTAGGTACCTCTGTTCAGAGAAATTAGGTATTATGTTCCCATCTGTTAAGAGAATCGGAGGAATAGTGGGAAATTTCTTGGCTGAGGCAAAGACCATGACACTGGTTCTCTTAATTTGTTAGTAGTGGACCAGGTGTATAAATAAGAGAAATTGTTATGTAACTTGGTTTGCAAGTGAGAGTGGCTAGTACTAGATTGCAGGAGCTGTATATTATTTGCATACATTATTAATTTAAGATTTGGTAGTTCTAGGGAGAGATCATTAACAAAGAGAGAGAAAAGGACCTAGCACAGACTCCTGAGGTACACCTGTATTACTTTTACCAGCAGTAGATGATGAGACATTGCTATGGACTTGGAATGTTCTGTCTTTTAGATAGCTGTAAAACCAGCAAATAGTATTATCTCCAAAGCTGATTCATTTGAGTTTGTTGAGAAGAAGGGTATGGCTGATAGTTTCAAAAGCCCTTGTCATGTCAACAAAGAAACTTGCAGTAGTCCCTCATTCAGGTTGCAATACATGATATCAGTGGCCATTACCAGAGCTGTAAAAGTACTGAAGGCATTGCAAAAGGCATGCTGTGCATCACATAACAAGTTATATGTGTTAATGTGCTTAAGTAGTTGCTTGTATAAAAGTTTTTTCAAATATTTTGATAATATGGCACAGGATAGAAATAGTGTCTTATCTGTACTTACATTTCAACTTTTTTACAATAAAAACTGGAAAAAAAGCTGGTATTCTAAAGTTGATTAAAGGCCACCCTTTAAACACTTTTATCTAAAAGACTTCTTCAGACAGTGTGAATAAATATATGAATAAGCTGTGCATATTAATTTAAAGTGATACAACAACAAATTTATTTATTTATTTATTTTACATTTGGTTACCGGGATAGTCCTACTGGACACAAGTCCTTTTTCATTGGAGGCCTGGGGAGAAAAGCTCCACATATAACACAGTTAATGAAGTACAAATTCAAGGTTACAAATGCATAACACTATTCATTATACATCAAATAAGACTAGGATAATAATTTAAACTGTACATCAACTAAAAGTTGGTTGGAAAAAAGTACATTATAGAGGTACAAAGAAGAAACATCTTAAACAGTACAATCAAAACAACATTCAATATGATATAGTCATATAATAATATAAAATGTGCACCTAGAAGAAGGAGTAACTGTTGAAAGTGAGAGAGAAGTATGAGGAATGAGACTTGCAAGCTAAAGAAGTATTTTAGAAAAGAAAGAAATTGAAGCATTCATTTACTATTTTATTTATATTTAACTGACAAAATGTTATAGCTTGAAATGTTTCAAACATTTGGGTTTAATTTTTTTAAATGATACACTATATAGGGAATCCATTAGTCATGTGACTTTTCTCTTTTACTGCCAGTTTTTTTCACAAAGGCTTCAAAAGCTGGAGATGGTACTAGTTTCATTGATGACACATTCAGGCTGAGGGCAACAACATTACCTTCTATTATGTTGTTACTCTCAGTTTGAATGACTCATCCATGGTACAAGTTTCATGGATGAGTCATTTAGGCTGAGAACCACAACATAACAAAAGGTAATGTTGTATATTCTGATGCAATACTGCATGTTCTTATGACCAACATGGGGGCTTGTTTCTTATGGCAAAGTAGCTATGATATCTTAGATATTGTGATGTAAAGGTTTGCCCATATATTAGTGCCTCAGTTTTGTAACCAGAACAAAGTTGTTAAAGTCACAAATATTCAAGGAAACTGAATTGCAAAGCTGCTGGACGTGAATCTTTTCTTTTGACAGTTGACTATGAAGAAAAGAGCTGAAAAAGTGTATGTGTGCATGTATGTGTGTGTGTGAGTGTGTGTGTGTGTGTGTGTGTGTGTGTGTGTGTGTGTGTGTGTGTGTGTGTGTGTGTGTGTGTGTGTGTGTGTGTGTGTGTGTGTGTGTCTGTGTGCATGTGTGCATGTGTGTGTATGTATGTGTGTGTGTGCATGTGTGTGTGTGTGTGTGTGTGTGTGTGTGTGTGTGTGTGTGTGTGTATGTGTGTGTGTGTGTGTGTGTGTGTGTGTGTGTGTGTGTGTGTGTGTGTGTGTGTGTGTGTGTGTGTGTGTGTGTGTGTGTTTGTATTGGTGGGGTGACACAAAGTCTCCTGGTCATCCATGCAGCATTGTTCGTTTGAATTTGCAGGTGTCAAGTCACCATGTTGCTTGCAGACTGTATCTGTTTTTTTCATAGTCATTCAAAATGTAATTTTTATAGTTCTGTAAGAGTAGACACTTGAAAATAGCTTATTCAGCCTTGTGATTACAGATGCTGATGCAGTAATTTTTATCCTTTTGACTTTGTTCTTCATTATTTTTTATTTTCATTTTCCATTTGTTTACCAGGTTGATGTACCAACCCAAGGACTCTTTTCAGGTATGGACCAGGCCAGCAAGGCAGTTACAGAGTACTAGAAATTGTAACAGAGCACTTAAAACATGTAATACTTTTTCCAAAAAGCAAACACCTTTTTAACACCCATGTGGCAATTAACCAGACTTGTAGAGAAAGCTGCCTGATCTTGTGGCACTCCTGCATTTGAAAGCCAACCTGCATTTGGATGGCATCAATATATAATCACTGAAACCAGGTTTAAATGCCCAGGTAGCACTCCCTCCACCTGAATTTAGTGCCTGCAATATCTTCAGACCCAATGACAGCTGTAGTGATACATTCATATTTGTCAGAGACCATATCACTTCTAGACAGATTCCTAAAGACCCACAAATTGAGAGCATCATATTCCAAATCGCACTAACCAAAATCAACTATGAGTTTATTGTCTATTGCAAGACACCTTCCATGATCCTGGAAGTCAATGTCGGGTTCTTAATCATCATGGATGAAATCCCCATAAATAAGAACTCCAAGCATTCTTGGATTCTTTAACTACTCATTAATTGACTGGAATACCTACACCACTAATGCAAGATATCCTCAGGAGATTTTAGACTTAGTAAAAGAAATTGTAATGGACCAGATTGTTACTAGCTCTAATAGAGGACAAAATATTCTTTTTATAACAAGAAACATCTTTATTAAACCACCACTTATGATAAGTAATCATACAGCTTCTTCTTCTTTCGGCATTTCCCGGTTAGAGGTTGCCCCAGCAGAATACCTGTCCGCTCATGATTGGCAGTGGAGTTTTATGGTGTTGAGTTGCCAGCCCGGCCCCCAACCTTCCACAGAAGGTGCACACAGGCACACACTCACACCTAGGGCCAATTTAGAGTGTCCAATCTACCTACAGCATGTCTTTGGGATGTGGGAGGAAATTGGAGCACTCGGAGGAAAACCACATGACCACAGGGAGGACATGCAGACTCCACACAGAAGGCACCCCAGCCAAGGATTGAACCAGAGAAACTCTTACTGTGAGGTGGCAATGCTAACCACTGCACCACCATGGCCCATAAGTAATCATACAGTTATATAAATTAAAACAAACCACACAAACACAATCCTAGTTGCAAGCATTTTACATCACAAACCATACTGACACCCCCCCAATTGCAAACGTTATACATCACTCATATTCTACCCAATTGTTTTCAATCAAACATTACATAACTCATTCAAATCCTGCCTTCCCTTAACCCTCATTCCTCCTCTGTATGTATTGTTCCCACAATTCCAACTTTTTCCTATGTAATTTGCTTCTACCTTTTTCTAAATATCTCAGTTCCAGTTGTTTTATATGTGTTACTATATCCACTACTTCTAATATAGTTGGTTTAGATTTTGATTTCCATTTTCTGGTAATTGCTTTTTTGGCAGCCACCATAATTAGAGACAGCAAGGTCTTACCATGTCTAGGCAATTCCGATTGTGTATCATAGCTCAGAAAAATCATCTCTCTCATCACATCAATCTGCCAACCCGGCAACTCTGACAGTGCATCCCCCAGGGAATTCTTAAAGTCAACCAACTCACTGCACTCCCAGAAAATATATTCCCAGTTACCTCTTTCTTCCTGATCACACCTCCAACATTTGCTATCCACCTGAGGAAAAATTCTCTAGAGTCTACTTGGGGTATAAAAATATCTATGTAAATATTTCAAAGCAAAAACTGACATACATATATCATCTCATTGTTTCTTTGTGAACTGCTTATCCGATCTCTTTTCCCAATCCTTTTGAACCTCCTCTGATTGATTCTTATAGTTATCATGCAATATTTTATATTTTAATATTTATACTAATTATTCCTTTTTTAATGGCAGCCTCCATTCTAGATTCTACTAAAAACTCTATCAATGCTGGTCTTTCATTTAGGACCCTCCTATTTCTTTCTCTTTGCCTATACTCTGATGTCAGTCATTGATAGAGAAGACAATCTCTAACCTGCAGTCCAAATAAATTCTTGGCATGTTCCCATTCTATCATCTTTCCCTGTCTACTTATTTGCTCCCAGTACCTAGGTCCCTTTGCCAGTTTTCTCCAATAAATTCCAGCCCCCTCTTGCCTATCATCTATATCCCCTAATTGCAGTCATCCTTATCGGCAGAATCTCCTTTCTCCATTTCTGTGTTGGCTTAGTTCTTAGAATACTTTTTGCTACTTTATAGATATAATATTCTGTATGATTATTGTTAATCTCCTTAAAGGCCTGCATCCAAAATCCCAGTCTCTCCTTGTTCCTTGAGCTCCCCCTGTTTCAACATCATCCCTTTCCACTTTGAATTATAGTTTTCTGCCTGTGCTATATATAGCAGCCTTAAGTGTGTAGCTCTGAAATACCCCTTTAAATTGGGTAATCCCAATCTACCCTGTTTTGCTGGAAGAATCAGCTTATCCCACTTGACTTTTGCTGTCCTCCCCTCCCAGATAAAGTTCTTCAGCTCTTTATTAATTGCTACCCACAACTTCTCCTCAGGTTGATAAAAATATGCCCGACCTGTGTATAAGACTAAAGGGACTAAAAACCTTTCGACTGCTTGTACCTTACTATCCATATCCATATAACAAAGCTTTCATTTTCTCAGTTTTCATATTATGTTTTGTTTAATCTTTTCCTATATATCCTTAGCTGTCACACCAGAATCATTTTTAATCCATACTCCTAAATATTTCATTTTATCATGACCCCGTAAATAAGGATATTGCTGAAGCAATTCATGTGTGGGAACATAATCTACCTCTATTGCCATTGTTTTAGCTTCATTAATTTTGTATCCTGAAAAGATTTGAAACTGTCTCAAAATGTTCCACAGTACTGTGATGTCTCTTTCTGGTTTTGTCAAGTGTAAAATAATATCATCTGCAAATAGAGTCAGCTTTTCTTGACTACCATATCAATTATAAATTGAATTTCTGAGTCCCTTATTTTATTTGCCAGTCGTTCTAAATATAATGCAAATAACAAAGAGGAAAAAGGACAGCCCTGCCTGGTTCCTCTGCTCAATCAGAAATTTTCAGAAAGGACCCAACCCACTTTAATTTTCGCCTTCGAACCCTCATATATCCTCCTAATCAACCTTATATTTTTTTTAGGAAATGCAAATGCTTCCATTGCCCTGCTCATAATGTCCTGGCTTACTCTGTCAAATGCTTTCTCTGCATCCAGACCCACCAACAACAACGATGGTATTTTCTTGCATTCTGCTTCCCTCTGGATCATCAGTGTTCTGTTAATGTTGTCAAATGTTTGCATCCCCGCCACAAACCCACATTGATCCATATCTATCATTTTTTACATTACTTTTGTCATTCATGTAGCCATTATAGACATGAATACTTTATAATAATGGTATAGTATTGAAATGGGCTTGTATGAAGCTGGGTCTGATGGATCTTTACCCTCTTTAGGTATTACAGCTACCACTGCTTTCCTCCAGGATTATTTATTTATTTATTTATTTATTTCCAATTTGATGACCGGGGAGGTCCACTGGGCTCAGGAAGCCCATTTTCAGTGGAGGCCCAGGGAGAAAAGCTCCACATTACATAGTTTAGTTACATATACAATCATAGTAAATAAGACACAATTACAATTTCATTTCATGCTAGAGAACAGGAATAAATTCTTTGGTTACATAGTATCTAAATATTTAGGATGGCAGTGGTAACTTAATTGAGAGGGAGAATAAAGACTTAGAAGGAAAAGGGAGAAAAAAGGTGGGATGGGTTATCTATAATACGTACAATTATGTTATTTACAATATGTACATTTATGTTAGGTTAGCTTGTACTCAGAGTTAGTCAGGAGTTTAAGGGGTGGATTGATTATTAGGCTAGGTGGGGGAGAGTGCAGTTGCATTTCCTGTTAGAGGAAAGGTATGTATGTAGTTGAGTTTTAAAGTTTTCAAAGTTTTCACAAGTCCTTAGAGAGGAAGGAAGAGAATTCCATTTTTTAGCTAAGGAAAAGGATAGAAAAGCTGACCAGCAGGACAATTGGGTTTGTGGACAGTGATTAGGTTTTGGTGAGAAGATCTTAGAGTTCTCTGAGGAGTGTAAGGTTGAAGGATGTTGGTTAGTACTGGGCACTTAGTAGGTTGAAAAATTAGTCTGTGGGCTGTAGGAATTTGGAGATAGTCTAGATGGTTGGAGAGTTCAAGCCAATTTAACAAATGAAGGGCAGTACAATGATGGGAGGAGAATTTGGCTTTGGTTGCAAATTTAGAAATCTTATTATAACAGCCTTCCAATTTGGAGGAGAAAGAGGCAGATAGGTTTGTTAGTAGAGGAGCACCATAGATTAGTAAGGGGAGTAGATAGGTAGTGGTGAGAGGTTGTCTGGTGGAAGAAGAGAGAAAGTGAATTTTTCTGTATAGCATACCAAGTTTTATATGGGTTTTCTTAATGTTTTGCTGGATGTGAGTGTCGAATTGTAGGTGTTCATCAATAGTAACCCCAAGTAGTTTAGCGAAGGGAACAACCTATATAGTAGAGCTATTTTGGCTAATAATTTGGAACGAGTTTTTATCAAGAGGGGAAGCTTTTGAGGGAGAGAATAATAGTATTTTGGATTTATTGACATTTAGCGAGAGGTGGTTTTGGAGCATACATTTTTCAGTGGTGGAGAAAGCAGTTTGTTCACTGTTTGAAACTCTGAGAGGTTAGAGGCACAGCAGACTAAAGATGAATTGTCTGCATATTGTACAATTTTGGTGTTGGGTATGACTTTGTGGAAATCATTAATAAAGATGTTGAATAGCATTGGACCGAGTATGGATCCCTGGGGTACCCCAGTGGGGGTAGGAAGGAAGGGTGAGGTGCCTTTCCCCATTTCAAAGCTTGAGACCTGTCAGAGATGTAGCTTGAGAACAAGGATAAGGTATTCTGGGAGAGATTAATGTTAGAAAGATGGTTCAAGAGATGGGTGTGGAAGATGGTATTGAATGCCTTGGACAGATCTAGTAGAACTGTTGATACTATTTTTCCAGAGTCACAGGCAAGATTTATTGTGTCTAAGAAGGAGAGAAGGGCAGTGATAGTACTATGGCCAGGTCAGAAGCCGTGTTGGGTTGGAGTGATTAGTTGGTGATTGGCTAGGAATGGCATAAGCTGAAGGTGGATGCATTTTTCCATAAGTTTTGAGATTGGGGAGAGGATAGCTATGGGGTGGTAGTTAGAGATGCTATTGTTTTTGCCTCCTTTATGGAGAGGTAGAATAAAGGCAGCACACCATAATTTGGGCACATAAGATTCCTGCATGAATCTATTGATCAAGATGCTAATGGGAACAACGATACCATCTATGGCTATTTTTAGGAAGGAAGATGGGATACTGTCAGGGGCATTGGTGCATGGTTTTAATTTAGAGATTAATTTTTTTATGTGGGAGGTGGGTTTAAGTTCAAATATTGGAGGAGGATTAGGGGTAGAGGGTGGTGTAGGGGTTGAGGAAGATTGGATAGGTTGAGGGGAAGGGTTATTGTTAGGGAAGGTCTTGGTCAGTTCTGCTATGAAGTTGGTGAAGAAGGAGTTGAGAGGCTATTGCAGGATTAGATTTGCTGGTGCCAGGGCAGGGGATGTTTTTGGTACCTGGTTTGAGAAGAGAATTAATGGAATTCCAGAAATGCTTGGGGTTTTTTGATTGGTTAGACTGGAGTTTGAAATAGTAGGACTTTTTGTCTCTGATGATTTGTTTTTTAGTGAGGTTGCAGAGTTGTTTATATTTAAGAAAAGTTTCTGGCTGCTTGTTTTGATGGTATGTTTTCCAGGATTGATCTCTTTGTAGCATAAGTTTTTTGGTATCTTTGGTTAGCCATGGGGCTGTATTGGTTTTTACTCTTTTTGTTCTTGGTGGAGCTAGGGAGTTGAGGACATTTAAGAAGGTTGAGTTGAAACATTCTACGGCATTGTCTAGTGGAAGAGTTTTTAGGGGGTTCCAGTTTGTTTTAGGGAGTCAGAGAAAGTAGTGGGGTTAAAGTTTGCGAGGTTATGTGTGTGAATATATTGGTGTAGGTGAGGAGAGGAATGGGTAGTTCAGTGTATGAAAGCTGGCAAGTGGTCTCCTATAGGGTCAGGTATAATGCCAGAGTTTAAGACTTTATTAGGATGAGATACTAGGATCCAGTCTAGTGTGGTACCTGGGGGGTTGTTTTGTTGGGTATGGTAATGGAATTAGTTAGTTGGGTATAGTTAAATAGATTTATGGATATGGTGGGATTAGAGTTGTTGATTTTATTCCAATTGATATTTACATCTCCAAGTATGAAGGTCTCTAGCTTAATATTGGTAGAGGTTCAGAGGAGAATTTCTTCAAGGGTAGTGGTGTTATTACCAGGGGGGATGTAGGGGGCAATGATTCAAATGCTTTTGTGGTTATTTATTTTTAGTAGGCCTATTACTAGTTCTTCATTGTTGAATGGAGGGATAGGATTGAGGTAGGGAGTGATGGATAGCCGGTTAGAGTAGATTAAGGCTACCCCACCTCCTTTTCTATTTAAGCGATTGTATCTGAGGGATTGGAATCCAGGAGGGAGGATTTCAGAGTCACAAATATAAGGTTTTAGCCAGGTTTCTGAGATGGCTACAATGTTGGGTAGGTTGCAGTTTAGCCAAGCATGAAAGTGGGCTACTTTATTTCTTAGACTTTGGGCATTGATGGTGAAGAATTTGAGGTATTTATGGTTGGATTTATTGCTTGTGACAGGGAGATTGGGACTAGAGGAAGTATTTGGTCCAGGATTTGGGTGTATGTCCCCTGCTAAGCAGAGGTAGTTGAGGAATGGTAGTAGTATTTTTGATTTGGTCTTTAATAGTTGTGGACAGTAAGGCATTAGTATAGGTTTGTAGTATTTAATTGAGGGGAGAAAATGTTTTATCCTGAAGTAGTGGAGTGGGTTGAGTTGAACTAGAGAGGCAGATATGTTGTGGGAGTGTGTTTTAATGGGATGAAGAAGGAGGTTGGGAGTGGGAGGGGTAGGACAGGAAGGAGGGGTGGAGTTGGTTATAAGAGTAGGAGGTAGCATGGTATAAAGGGAGTAAGAACATAATGCAGATAGATGGGGTGAGAATTGTTTGAGGTAGAAGACAAGGCATGGTAGAGGAGTATATGTGTATATTAGCAGTATAAAATGAGTAGGGCAGATTGTATATGTTTATAGATGGAGTAGAAATAGATGTTTATAGGGACTTTGATGGGCAGGGTTGAAGTGGTTGTGACTGGCAAGTGGAGGTAGAGAGGGGAGGGGTTACAGAGTGGAGATGATTGGTTGGTTGAGAGAGGGAGGGGTTTGGAGTTGAAATAAATGTAGGAGTAGTGGGGGTGGGTGAGAATTGGGGGCAGGGTAGGGGAGCAGATTGAGCCTGTGGGGTGAACAGAGCGGGAAGAGCTGGAGAGAAGTGGCTGGCGGAAACCAATCAGCCAGTTGTAGCTGAAATGTGGGAGCTTAGGGGAAGTACAGGAATGGCAGAGGGGAGTCTAAGCTGGGGAGTGTGGGGGGAGAAAGGTAATAAAACAATACACAAGTCAAAGCAGGCCAGTGGGGTAAATATGCTATGAGAGTGGGGGCTTGCTTGGGAGAGAACAGAAAAATTATATAAGTGATCTTTACACTATAAGTGGTTGAGCAGTGCCACCTAGTGGCAAAATATATAAAATATAGTTTGGTGGGTAAGGGAATTAAGGGACAAAGAAAAAAATGCTGTAGGCTGCTTAGCAAGCGTGGGGAAAAGCACAGACACTACAGTAATTGTAAGATATAAAGTTAGTTAAATATGAAGTCCAGCAAGGAACAGAGGTAAGATTTCAAATAAGGGAGGGACTAAGACATGGTTGGGTACTAAACTTAATGTTACAGCAGTACCAGGACACTGGCTCCTGTAGCTTAAGGAAGCTAGGTTAGGCTGTAATAGGTCTTGTGGGGGAGGAGGAGGACAGAATAGACCAGAAAAAGTGGTGGATAACCAATAGTATAATGAAAAGGGCTGGCCCCTGATTAGGCTGCAATTGTTCTTGTGGGGATGGGGAAGATCAGAATAGACCAGAAAAGTGGTGGATAACCAATAGTATGATGAAAAGGGCTGGCCCTGATTTCACAGATATGCAAGTCTACAGAAACAATAAAAAAGGCAGTAGGTACTCTGACTTGTTTTGCATACATTTCTTACTGAAATAAAATAAGCCAATTTTATCAAGGAGTTATGTGCAAATTAGGAAGAGAAGAATTTATAAGAGAAAATGTTTAGTAGAAGTAGAAAAACAGCAGAGCATACAAATAGTATAGCATATAAAGACATATTGCAGTTAGAAGTACAGAATGGGGTCAGCTAATGTCCTGAAACAATCAGGAAAATCAGTAGGTACTTTGGACTTACTTGTTACACCACAATACCATCTATTCCTGGGGGCTTTCCTGTAGATTGGTTATACATCATAATTTTTATCTCATCTCCTCCTATCCTAACCATTAGTAATTGAGCCTCATCTACCTCTAACCTTGGTGTATTCAATTTTCCATAAACATTTCCATTTGTATCTTTTTTTGATTTCCATATTTCTCTACTTTATGCAGACTTACACAGAATTTCCAAAATATTTCCAATACCTCTACAGGATGTCTTGTCACATTCCTTGTTATAGGTGCTTTAAGCTTGGTGACAACCCATTTTACTTTCTGTTGCCTGAGTTGTTGTGCTAAAACTTTTTGTGCTCTAGTGTTATTATCAAAAAATAGTTGCTTAACAACAATCTTTCTAAACTCATTCATATTATTGAGGTAATGCCTTATTTTCTGCTTAGCATTCTGCAGTTGATCCTCTTCTTGCCCTTTGAAATTCACCCTATGCTGCAATACTTTAACATTTGTCAGTCCCTTTAATCAATTCTTGTTGCTTCTTAACCATAGCTCCCTTTCTTTTATTTCCACCCTATTTTAAACTCCACCTTTTAAACCACTCCCTGGCTATATTTTCAGAAGAAATGTTTATCCTCTCTAATAGCTCCTGAATTATTTCTAAATTTCTTAAATTTCTCTCCTTTCAACAGATAGGTGGGAAAGTGCCAGTGTCTAATTTTGTTTCATTACCCTGTGCTTTTATTTTAGTCATTATTGGCGCATGATCTGAAATAGTTATTGGGTATGTATCAAGACCTTCAGTTAAATGCATGTTCTTGTGAAATGTAAATTTTGTCTAGCCTTGCCCAGTTCATATATCTTGGGGAAAATATGTAAATTCACTCTGACTCCTATTACTGAATTTACATCTTCCATGCAAATATTTTCATAAATATCTTCAAAACTCTACCCTCCTTTGTTATACTTTCCATTCTGGGCCCCCAGACACATCTTCACTGTTGCAAATCACATTCCAGTCCCCACCTATAAATAATATTCCTTGCTAAAAACTGATTATTTCTCCCAGAATTTTATTAACTCCATTATTGCATTTTTAGATGGAATATAAATACAAGCCAGTGTAATCTTCCTCCCTTGACAGTAGCCTCTTAACACTACAAATTTGCGATTATTACCTTTTGTTATCCTCTTCTATCACTATTGGAGCTCCTCTTGCAATTAATATCAGTACTCCTCTTTTTCTTTGTCCTGAGTTTTCCACTGAATAATTATCCTGAAAACCTTTCTTTGTCAATTTGACATGTTCATTTCTTTCTAAGTGTGTCTCCTGTAACATAGTTATTTGCACACTACATTTTTAATATAGTTCACAACTCTTTCTTTTTTGCATTTTTTGTGAGACCGTTGACATTTAAAGACATTACAGAAAGCATCATTGCATTAAAAAGTTATTATTCCCACATTTTATGTATAACACCTTTTTGTTAAATGTCTAGTTCCAGCTTTTGTGTTACATGCATACACTGTTTGGCAGGTTGAACTTTTATACAGTTGTTTCTTGTCATATACATTTGAGCCTATGTCACATCTTACAAAACTTTTTTGTTTTATTGAAAGCCCTCAAACAAAAAAAAAACCCAAAACCTATTAACTTACCACTAACAGGCACAACTATGTACATCTTCAATTATTAAAGTTTTACCCTTCTAATAGGAACAAAGGTACAACACTGACAGCCACACTTGCAGACTTGAGTTAACCTAAAATAAATGTTATGCATACTCAAACACATGGCACGCAGCCTGTGCTTCTACTAAGTGTAAAAAATCTCCCAGCTGGGAAAACCCTGAATGGTTTCAGAGAACATTATGTTCTAGCCAGTTTCTCTTTTCTTTTTTTTTCCTCAGCCAATCACTCTCCACCAGACTTAAGCCAGTTTCTCATCAGATTGTCTCCATGGAGACATGAGAACCAGACAACCAGTTTCTCTTTATCAGATTGTTTCCATGGAAATATGAAGACCTGCTGCAGAATTGCTACTAAACAAAAATGTATTTGCTAGAAACAAGCCTCATAATATTCAATATTCTTTTTCATTTATCATTTACTTGCTTTCTATCTCTCTTAAAACCTCTTAACAAATCACTCTAAGGTTCTTAATCCAGTCATTCCCCCATGCAAGAATAGGAAAAATCACATTCATTTTTCTCGTCATGTTTTTAACTAGGCTTTTTATTTTGCATTCCAGTGCCTACATTTCTTAAAACTGAACAAGATAAAAGAGAGAAGAAATGATAAAGAAAAGAAAAAAAGAACAACAGCACATGTTTACAATCTCAATTACACTTAAAAATAACTGAGAAAGCTTTACTTTATAGCATGTAAAGAAAACCGCACACTAGAAAAACAGTACTATTTAAGAAAAAAATCTTTACTTAGAGTTTATGTTCTCCCTCATCTTCTCTTTCCCAATGCACTTTCCCAAACATTAATTACATGCAGTAGGGCATATGCTTTAGAGTCTCCCACAAGTTCAAAAAATGCTGAAAAAGTCCAATACTTCCAGATTTTCTTCTGTCATATGTCACAAATATAATTATTGCATTGTAAACCCACATTAAGGTACTGGTTTTATTCCTGTTCATCTCCACCTCCCAAATGTTGTCTCTGCTTCATTTCCAACATTCTCTGAATTCTTCTAGTCAACTCTTGTGCTCCCTTCATTCTCTCCAACATTTTTCATTGAAACACTGGATAAGGTTTCATAGGTACAGTCTCTCTGTGGTCTTTATTACCAGAAGAACAAGAAGCAAATTCTCCTTCTGTTTCACAGCTTACATTTGTTGGACAAAATTTTGTATTTACTCCTTAGCATGTACTGTATCAAAAATGATTTTGTCCCTCCAGGGAAGAATATCTTGAAGACAGCTGGATACAACAGTTTGAATCTCACACCTGCACCTTGACATTTCCCAAATAGCGGAATACATTTCTACTTCTTCTGCCTGGTGTACAATGAGTAATCATTCTCCACAAATACTCTGCTATCTCCCACTTTTAGTACTTTGTCCTTCAGCCACAGTTTTGTCAGAATCAACTCCTTCGGCTGGTAGGATTGCATCTTTACTATTAAAGGTCTAGGTTGCTTTCTCATAGCCAGGTTTGGAGCATTGGAGCATATACATGATATGCCCTTTCAGCTAGCAACTCCTGCTGTGGAATACCAGTCCAGTTTCTTATTTGGCTTTCATAAAATTAATGCAATCTGTTCCTTCCAGCTACTCTGGTATAGCTGAAAATCTCAAGTCTTCCCTATGTGCTCTGTCCTCTAATTCTATTATTTTTTGAAGCATCTCTACCTGAGCAGTCTCATATTCAGCCAGCCTTTTCTTCATTCAACTTCTGAGTTTTGTATCTTTATCCCCTCACCTCAATATCTATTTAAAGCTTCCTCCATTTTTTCCAACCTTTTGTTGTTTGTGTTGATATACTCCATCAGTGTTTTGTTTATTTTAACCAGGTTTGTGTGAAGTTGTCTTATATCTTCCTGTAGGTTATTGGAATTCATGTCTGGAAATTGCATTGCTTTTTGATGAACAGCTGCAGAACTTTCCCCAGTCAGTATTTCTTCCTCGTGTTTTGTAGGTGATTTTTTCCAGGTTCTCTGTATTTTTCTTCCTGGCATCTAGGCACTATATTTACTAGCCAGTTACTGACATTTACCCATAAACACAGTCTACTGGTCTTCTCTGCTGAGTTTCTGTTTTCACACTGGGAGAGCTGGAATTAAGGCATTACTCAATGTGCAGCCATCTTGTAAGTCTCGAGGACAAAATATTCTTGACCTTGTACTTACAAATGTATCATCATCATCATCATGCACATCTTCCCTTGTAACTCCCTCTCTGATTAAGTTGGACCATAAAGTAGTAACCTTTTCCTTCAAATTATCGAAACCCTGAAACCAATATAAAAGAAGAGAATTCAAAGACTTCATCTGCACAGATCTCCTCAAATTCTATGATGAAGTCTTAAAATTCACTTATAACAGCCTGGTTACAGGTTCAGTCCTGGAAGTATGACATACAGCACTGGAAATGCTACTCCATAAGGGTGGCCCTACTGCTGACCACAGGAAATATAGGCTCAGCAGCCTGATGAGTCTCATTTGTAAGGTCATGAAACACATTATAATTCATAGGATAAGCATTAACTTTAAAAATGCCATCAGGTTAGAACCACAGCAATTTAGTTTTGTAAAAGACAGAGTATGTCTAATAAACTTGGTTGACTTCATTGAAAAGGTAACACAAGTTGTTAACACTAGTCACATTTTGCATACACCTTACCTTGATGTTGCCAAGGCATTTAGCTGTGTTTGCCATTCTAGCATGATTAATAAAATAAATGGGTTAAAACAGATCCCTGGTAAGATGGATAAATTGTCTAAAAGCTAGAACCCACATGGTACAAGTGGCAGGGTCAGCATCAGAGAACATGTTGGTGACCAGTGATGTCCTGCAGGATTCAGTGCTGAGACAACTTTTGTTCTGTATTTACTTCTATGACCTACACCCTGAAAACCAAGACCTATGGATAACCAAGTCTGCACATAACTGAAAACAGAGTGCCATTGTCAAATATCCCTCTGATACAGAAGCCCTCCAGCATGGGTTTACACTTTAGCTGGTGTATTGAAAATGGGCTAAAATAAAATGTACAAAATGAAACTTTTCTGCATTTGACAGACAAATCATACCCCAGCATATAGCATTTACAATGACTTCAAAATGAAGTTTGAGACATAAGAATCTGGGTTGATAATTCCCTTTTCTCTGAACACCATGTAACCGCAATTGTCAGGAACTCCTTCTACTTGGCTCAGATGATTATGAAGGGAATATAATCAAGATCTAACAGGTTATTGTCCCTTAGTTTTCAGCACTGATCAGACCAGTTATAGAAAACAATGTCACCTTTGGGATGGACCTCTCTAGACAAATCAAACAATTGGAAAGACCCCAGAGGTTCCTAACAAAGATCGTCATAGGCTTAAAATCCCCAAGCTATTAGAAAAGACTAGAAGTACTCCTGTTCTTTACTGTGTCTTATAGCTCCTTAGAGGAGACCTGTGATGTACATTGCTTTCTGTGCAATCAGTGATGCAGTAGTCCAGGACCTCTTATACAATCATAAAGCAAAGAGTTACACAAATATCAGAATGAGAGGTCTAAACCTGCTTCAGCAGAGCAAGAAAACAAGGTAGAGAGACAGATTATTAACTCAAGGTCTCCCTTGCCTCTGGAATAGACTCCCCATGCAGATAAATCAGTGGGATACACTAGCTTCATTATTTCATAGTTTATGTCTGTCTGAGTGCTGGAAGCAAGATAAATGCTAAGCAATACAGGACATTTTGTTTCACCCAATTGTCCAGAAAATTACACTGGTCTAGCTATGAAAACTTATATTCAACTTTCTGAGTTTATAAGATAAATATTTAAAAATTGTCCCTATTTATGGGTCTTTGCTCACCAACTGATTTTGGCTTTGTCCATAATTAAGAGGTTAAGCGGTATGAGGGCTTGCCACAAGCATCTGTCTGGACAACAACTAAACATTTAAAATTTCCTTTTCTGGTAGCACAGTCTGATGTACTGTTATCTCCATGTGTATGAAATAGTGACCATTTCTTCCCACAGTACTCTAAACACTTGATAATGAATTTTAGGAAATGCATATTTTTGCCACCTGTGCCTTTGTAGCAGTTGAAATAGCAAAGCCTACTGTTTGATTTTGATTTTCAGTTGTGATTACAAAAGCAGGTAATTTACCATCAAATTTCTTAAGGTACTCCCACTCTGAATGTCACTGAATATCAGTTTTGGCACACTTCTAATCACAGTTTGACTATCTAAAGAAATTCTTTGCAAATTATGTCTGTCCTGGTGTTGGAAAAAAGATGCGTGCATGCAGGCTATCCCATTTGACTTAATCATCTTGAAAATTATTCTCGTCTGGCCAAAAAAGCTCATAACTTCTAGCCTTTCTTCTAATCTATGAAGAGTTTCAGTGGAAACTGTAAAGATGTGTGATTTGCAATTGTATATGACAATGACTTTCTCATGATCTGTAATTCTTATGCTTGTGATGTAATCAATAATGGTGAATTGTTAGTATCACCAGTTCCGTTTTGATGCTTCATATTGTGATGTAATCATTTAATCACCATCAATGAATAGTGGCTTCATTTCCATTCTGATACTTCCTACTGATGGGAGTGTCATAGCTGACTTCTGCTAAGGTTTACAATATAATGATTTAACCTCTATTAAACCCATTTTGAGAATTAAATCTGGGTTTCTATCCTAAGTCTGTTAAAGATTTTTGTCTGTTTTTAGTAACAATGGACCATGTTTCATGTTTATGTATTTTAATGGTTAATTCATGGCATACATGTATTTTTTTCAGTCATGAATATTTTATGTAAATATGTATTTTTTGTTTTAATATTTATAATACTAGCAACAACCTTTACTAACTGTTTAATATATATGTTTTTCACTATTTTAATGGTTACTAGAGAGGCTCCATATCCGTAAGTCGAACTCCTCATGCGCTACCCGCTCAAAAGACCTGAATCTAATATATGACATCATATATATATGACATCAACAAAACCTGCTTGAGAGATAGATTTGTCTCCCAGAGGCTGCCCCATCTCTGGAACAGACTTCCCATACATATCAAACAGAGTACCTTGCTGACCCTCTTCAAGTGCAACCTTGATATGTGGATGGGAGACCATACATTTGTCCCAGGGGTTCCACCTGTGTCCCTTATTGACAGTGGTGACAGGTGCTGACTGAGGTTTCTTTTGGGGATAAATTCTTGGCTAGGCTTGTAAGGGCCCCAGGGCCATTAGCCTAGTAACCTCCTATGATCCTATGATCCTATGAGCCTATATCCCTTTAAGGACTTGTTTAGTTTTTTTTTTGGTGCCATTTTTGACGTTTTAAAAGGGGAAGGAGTTGTTTAGAGTCTGTTTTCTGGTGAAGTTCTGTGGCTGTATGAAAGAAAGTGTTAAACTCTATTATTAAAGGTCTTCTGAGCTTACTGGTGCAGCGTTTTTTTATTTTTCTGATTTACGGTGTATTCTGTAAAGCTTACCATGCATGTTATCATGCATGTCTGCCTCCCTCTCTATACATCTTAAAAATGTAAACTTGGGGATATAAATGAAAGCAAATATAAAAAGCAACTAAAACAGCACCTGGTAAAATAAAATATGTGTGGCTGCTTTTTTAAGATATAAACCACACTATGAGCATCTACAAGCAGTCTCTCCTGCTTATTAGCTTAGTCTATTCTAACTTTTATGATTGATTGATTGATTGATTCAATAAGATAATATTGACTTGTAAACATGTATATAGGTAATGTGTTTCCTTATAGATAGTTATACTTGCCATAGCATATACAGTACTTACTATGGTATGATTTCCTAAGAATGTGAATTCTTTATATATCTACTTATGTAAAACTTCTCTCTCACTCTCTTTTGTATAAACATCTTTATTAAATCACAAGTAGGACACTTCTTTTGGTCATACGCAATCCTGTTAAGCACTTTAAAATGTCAATACACTGAATGTTTATATTACACTTTTTCTACTGTGTAATCATAGAACTCATTGAAAATTTGAGGCTATTTCATCTTGTGACCATTACACCTTGCAAGTTCCCAACCTAGACTGTACCTTCTTCTCAAGAAGGGCTTTGCGAAACATGCCCTTATGCATAGATTTTGTATTAGCATGAATTTTCTTAAGGGTATGAAGTTTGAAACTCAAATATCTGTTATTATCTAGTGACTTCAAACCTCAATGATTTGCCAGAAAACTACAGATTTTGTGAGGAACAGACCAAAAATATGAGGTAAAAATCTGGATATTTTGTGAAAATCTCGAGAGTTGAGAGGTATGCCATGAAAACATGCCAAAAAAGTAAATATATTTACAAAACTGCCCCAAATCAGCTGCTAGACTACATTAAACATTGCATTTAACTTCAAACAATAAAGGCTATCAAGAATCATCTTCTTAGATCATTTTATTCTTTTCAGGCAGATGAAATTGCAGACCTAAGTAATTGGAAGTGGCTTTGAATGGCCAAGCTGTGCAGAACTTTATAAGGTTTCTTGCCTGTGAATCTATGACTATGTAGGAGGTATGTTTGAAATGAGTTGGATGTTTAAAAAACTCGGTATTGAACCTTGAGCACTGCAGAGGCCATGGTGGTAGGAACACAAAAAGTTTGTACTGCTCTTATTAAAAAAAAACGTACCACATCCTATATACTGCAACTTTGCTAGTCAACAACTGAACCTTGTATGTTCAGGGGTTTGTCAAGTACCAGAAGTGTGAATCATACTAACTAGGGCCTATAATGTGGTGACAGTGTTATTTCATTTTCTGAAAGATTTTATGTGGCATTTGTATTTCCTTTGCCTTGTCATTTTAGGTAGCTTCCTTTTCAAATGTCTGCCCATTAACTTTTGGGATAGTGAGAGACCTAGTCCCACAACTGAGTATTTCTCTACTCAAAGATTGCAAAATGACAATCCTCATGTTAATGTTGCTGTTATTTCTCAAATGATTCTTTACTGTTTAGATAGATCCTACCTCACTACTTGTCGATTTTCATCCCAGTTGGACTGGATGCTGTATGTCTGAATTTCTAGTCATTCGAGTATGAGCTCCTGACTTTCTGTTGCAGACCACTGTCAAATATGACAACATTAAGTATTCCTTTTTTCAGAGTTATAGACATTAATACACTAATCACAATCTCACTTGTTTTGTCTTACAATGTATTTTTAGGGTAATTGAAATAATAATAATGTAGACATATGAGCTATGGCTTCTTTGAACTACAACACATTTTTTTGCCCACTGTACCCCATGGATGCCCTGTAAGTGGGACTGCTGGCATCTCTTCCTTTGAGTTGTTATGATGTGCTGTGCACCTGACACAATGCTGCACTTCTTGTCATGTTTGATTTAGCATCCCTTGCCAATGCATTATATATTTTTGTTGTTTCATTGTACCTTACTCTTCTCAAATGTGAGTCATGCCTGCTTTCAAGCATCTGTCTTCATAGTTGATTAAAAGCTTCTTTTTTGACAGTTTTGAATAGTAAACCTTGGAGATTTCGTATTTCTTACTGAAATTATAAATAAAAATGTTTCTTTTCTTTCTGATAACTTTTATACAGGCCATTCTCTCAGCATTATTTCCCACAAGAACTGCATTTGTTAATCAGCATCAGTACATCTGATATTTTTCACTTTTTATTCTGGCTGTGGTAGCTGTGAAATTTAACCAAATAATCTGTAATTCTAATTCTAACAACTCATCATTCTTTTCTCATAAATATACTCCACTCAGTATATATGTTACAAAACATAAGGCACATATCTTGTGCAGACCGACTAAAGGCCCTATCCCTTTACGCTGTCTCATACTGTTTACTGAGAAGTGACTTATACATGACCTACAAGGCATTCTCTAATCCAGTCCTGATGAAAATGTTACATATTCACAAGAAAAATTATACAAGGGTAACCCATTCCATGGTCTTCAACCTTACTTATGACCCTAACAGAACTTTCTGGAGTGACAAATTCATATTCCAAAGGCTACCTCAAAAGCACATCCCTCACTGTCTTAAAAAAATTTGGATAAATGGATGAGGAACCATAAATTCACTCTTGGGGTACTACCCATGTCCCTTATGGACAGAGGCAGTCTATAAAATGACTCAGGGCTCCAACACCCAAAGACCTACTACCCTGATACTACATTATCCCATATCTTGGGAATTAAGATATAATATTGTCATATCCTGGTTATTATTGGCTTGGCTTGTAAAGGCTCTTGTGCCATTAACCTAATAATTACTTACGAAACTATGAACCTATGTGTAGCACTTGGTCTTATTCATTTTATTCCTCTCTAAATGCTCTTGTCCCATATATTGTTTGTCTATTCTCTTGTAGGATTAAAGATCTTATACCATTCTGATTGGCCTGTACTTACAATGATACTGACTTATTCACATCAGAGCACTTCAGTGCTGGAGTTTCTGTAACTAGTTTCTTAAACAATTAAACTTGACTTTTCAGTTTATAGCTTCATTTCTAGGTTACATCATAGCTTAAAATCCAGTAGCAAGGTAGGGGCAAAGGGGGCAGCCACCCTGGGCACAAAGTTTTAGGGGACACAATTTGGGCATGCCAGTCATTGGTTAATACATTTTTAGTACCAGTATTCATTTCTGTACCAGCATTTGAGAATACTGTTAGAAAAATTAAATTCTAGGCTGCTCTTCAGCAGCACTGTAGCATTTGTATGGTAAAAGGTGTAGCAAGCTGTTTGCTATAAATGTAGCAAGTGGCTTGCTAAAATTTAAAATCCCTAAGGGGATATGTAGTCCAAAGAGGGGAGTTGCTGTTGAATGAAATCAATGAACTTCTAGGGTGGGGAAAGGGAGTGGGTAGATCATAAAAAATCCCCCTCGATGAAAGTATAGATGAACTGAGTCCCCATGACACCTTCAGGATCTATGACTGGCCCCAGTGAAAATCCGGGGGGGGGGGTTGGAGAGTATCTGGTAGACACAGCATGGACATTGGGTACTGGGGGCGCAGCTGGTAAGCATAGGTTTGAGGACTTCCCCAAAAAAGATCTTGGTATTGATATCATGCAGACCATTTTTTTAACTGTGAGCAACTGAGAGTGCTCTTTTTATCACTCTATTTGGGGATCTTTATATCACTAGGAATACAGATCTTGTATTGCTTTACAATAGTAACCATACCATTCCCCCCTTTGTTTGGTTCTAATTACTTTCTTAATGGCTCCTACACATTTCATTCAATTTTATTACTGTTCATTTCTATTGGTGACAGTTACTGGTATTTTCCTTTAATCTCGTATCACTGGCATAATATTATAATTTATTTATATATGATATTGAACTGGCAATTTTCATCAACTTGTAGAAACTGAGCATATTGTCATGTAGTTGAAGAGAAAGTGTTAAAGTTGCTAATAGGAAGTCCCAGTTCACTAGAATTAGGCATACTCAGATAAGAGCCTGTAGCTAAACCTTCACTGAAAAAACACAAAGACAGAACTGAGCAATGCAGAGGTAAGGCAGGCTATTATTTAGTGGTATGTAAAGAAGGGTCCTCGCTGCATGGATGTTGAAGATAGCCTGCACTGTTTTAAAAGAAACCTGAAGTATAAAAGGCAAGAGTGAAAGGGAAGTCCATTCTGTGTGAGTCCTGTATAACTGCAGAAGGCAAAAAGGTTCTAGAGTGGAAGTGGAGTCCACTCTCTGTGAATCCAAACTGAAAAGCATCAGAGTGAATTTGGGAGTGGATGGACAGGAAATAACCAGTAGAAGGAAACTGAATAATGTCCTGATAAAAGTTATCAGTAGTCATTTCAGGTACTGTAGATCCTAAAATTATGTTATTGTTGAATGTGTTGTTTTCTTTGACGAATAAGTTTAAAAAACTAATTTTATATATTATTTAAATGTTTGTAATAAGTAAGATATTTTTGAATCAAATGCAAACTCATTAATGACTGATGATAGAAAATACAGAAAAGTGTGTGAATGCATGTTCAGTTTGATCTAATTACCTCAATATATGACAATAGTCATAAATAACATCAGTGTTTTGGCTATGCACAACATTTAAGAAGTTTCTTTGATATGTAATTCTTGATGTGAGTATATATTCATTCCTTGCATTCAAACTGCATATCCATTTTACCACTATTAACTTGTCTCATGCCAAACTCAGAATATTTACTTCTTTAATGCCTACAAACTAAAACATGATTTTTGAGTAATTTTTAACCCAATATCAGCTGACCTTCCAGCCTGCCTTTGATCAGACGTACACTGTTTGAGGAGGGCCATCATCCCAGCAGCCATGGGGTGCTTTATGTTCTTATCAGAATTGCTGCAATGATAGTTTTTTTTATAATTTATTGCCAAACTTCACCCCAGTGGTGGAAGGAACAGTTCTATCACTGCTAGTCTGTGTATGCTTGCTCAACCACATGTGCCAACAGAGGCTATATCAACAGTTTGGGTGGCTACTCCCATATTTTTCTGGCATCATCTTCCATATCCTGATGGGTCTCCACTCTGTATCTGAGATCATGTTATCAGAATGGTGGTGCGAGCAAAGCAGGAACCAGTGTTCCTTCCTACAAGGATAGACACTACCATTCTCCTTACCTGCACCATTAAATGTCAGAGTCTCTAGTCAAACTTTGGTCACCTGGACTTTAGTCTGGGAATTATTTCTGTATGCCACCAACATGGGCTTTAAAACATGATTTTGAAGTTATTTTTATATTCACATATCAGTAACTTTTTTGTGCCTTGAATATGTTAAGAATGTGCACACAGCTGCCCTTTCAGTATCTTTCATCATTAATTCTTTTAAAACATCTTCAGACAAAATGTTTCAGACTGCATCTATGTCTGTCTGCTTTAAATCCAGAATTTTGCTTATTAATTCTTACCATTTCTTGTCAATAGTGTGACATGACAAGCATTGATTTTTCTCCATACTTCTGATATTTTTTAGGTTTCACTATATAAGCACATTAGTACGATTAACAAACAACACATTTCAGAGTATATTCTCATCTTTCTGTTTTCAGTTAGAACAATCCAGAATATCCATAGTCTATCCTCCACCGTTTGAGTTTACAGTCAAATAACTGTCAGTGTTTTAACAGTTATAACCATTGAGTCTTTTGTTATCCTTTATTATTATCACACAGTTCTGCTGAATGCATTTCAGCTTTGCTATTGCTTGCACTTTTATTTTAAACATTTTAAATTTGCCTATGTAGTTTGTTCCTACCCTTTTCTACAGATCTCAATTTCAGTTGTTTTCTCTATGTTTCTATAGTCGCTAGTTCTAAAAGCAAACTACATAGAAAAAAAAGGGAATTGTTGGAAAAATACATACAGAGGAGGCATGAGATTTAAAAGAAGGCAGGATTTAAATGAGCTATGTAATATTTGACGAAAATGATTGGGTAGATTTTAAGTGATGTATAATGTTTGCAACTGGGAGTGTGTCAGTATGGATTGTGATGTAAAATGCTTGCAACTAAAATTGTGTCAGAGTGGTTTGTTTTCATTTATATAAATGTATGATTGCTTATGTCGTAAGAGATTGTTTAATACAGAAGTTTCTTGTTTAAAAAGGGGCAGAAATTGAATAATTTATGTAATGCTGCTTAAGTTATATGATATATAGCAATATGTGTGAATTATAATGTTT
The DNA here is from genome assembly GCF_019279795.1 of Protopterus annectens. Lineage (NCBI taxonomy): Eukaryota > Metazoa > Chordata > Ceratodontiformes > Protopteridae > Protopterus > Protopterus annectens. The sequence continues at coordinate 1,315,031,171 of NC_056735.1, read as the reverse complement.
GTTAATGTTAATTTGTTAATACAGTTTGATTACTTTTGTATAAATGTAATTTGCCTATGTCACAGGCAATAATTCAATAAAGGTGTTTAATAAACATTACCTTCCAAGCTCAGATTTCTTATGGTAGCTTGGCTTCCTAAACCCATTTATGAACCTCTGTGATATGAGTTGGAAAGCATAGATTCCAAATGAAAAAGTGTGATCCATTAGATGTAACTGGTGAATATTTTCCTTTTTAGTTAAAGGCGTATACTGGACTATTTTCTGATTCATTAGAACTCGCTTGCTGAATTATTTTTCATTTTAGCTCCGGAAATATACCTGTATGCATATAGTATTTTTCAATAGCTGCATATTTCTCTTCCCTATTAGCTTTCTTTTTCACCATTTACTTTCTTTTCTGTACAGCTATTTCAAACTAGTATTACATTGAACTATTTTATGTGACATTAGCCTCATCTGTTGTGTTATTTTTCTTTTCATCAAAGGTTTAACTATTGGTATTTGGCTTCATAGATTTGAAGACTCTTAGCATTTTAGTCACTGACAAATACACTGACAGTATCTGGAGTAGAATCTGTTCTGGTTTTAGTTCCAGCCTGAAACTTATTTTCTCATTTCTTTTGTAGATAATTTCCATTCTTTTGGGTGGTTATGGTATTACAAAATAAACACTTGCGATTTCTGAACTGATGGTTTCAAAATGAACAGCTAAGTTATGTTAGCCCAACACGGTAAAAAGAAAAGTTACATCTGTAATTATTGCTAAGCAATTGATTGCCTTTGCAATTTAGTAATTTAGAAATGAAAGCAAACTCTACAGTATAATGTAAGAAAAACGGTATCTAGAATGCACGACTAACACCACAAACTAAAAATATGAACTGCAATGTAGACCAATAAGAATAAATGTATTTATTCAAATGGAATAAGCGCTTTCACAGTTATACTCCAACACTGCTTCATCAGATGTTAAAAAGAAGAAAGACCACTTCCTATATACTACTATGTAACCAATCAAATACATGTATCATGCCACACCTCTCAAACACATAGAATCACAGTACTATGTTATATATTATAAGTTATACAACTTCTAACTATAATAAAACAGACTTACATAAATACATATAAAGCATATATTAAAAATATATGTACAAAAACTCTCTCTCTCTCTCTCTCTCTATATATATATATATATATATATATATATAAGTTAGAAGTTGTTAGAAGTTGCTTATTCCATTTGAATAAATACATTTATTCTTATTGGTCTACGTTACAGTTTGTAATTTTAGTTTGTGGTGTTAGTCGTGCATTCCAGATACCGTTTTTCTTACATTGGACTTGTTTTTTGCTCAGTATCTGGATTTATTCCTTTCCCGGTGGCTTATTTGTTTGTTGCTTATTTGTTTACTACCAGGTGGAGAGCATGGCGAAAGGAAATAGTAATGTAATGGAGCAACAGGACTTGTGCAGTCAAGTGAATAGACTTTCGAGATTTCTTACCACCGAGGGGAATCCCCTCCTTCAGTTACCCTTTATTGGTGCAACAGTGACAGACAATGCCGTGGCTAGTACTATGCAGGTTTGTTTGAAAGTTCGCGCCATTGAGAATGATCTTTTTCATCTGAAACGCCTTCAACATCAGCATTTTCATATGGAGGCATGCAGGACCACACCATCTGGTGCCCCCATCCTAGTCTACCTACACCAAATAAATACTGCCCCCTACTGAGGCGGCACCTAGGGCGGCTGCCTAGTTGGCTTATGCCTAAGAGCCCCTACTGGGCACCTCTAGGGCCTGCCCTAGTTGGCTTATGCCTAAGGCCGGCCATGGAGGCATGCCTTAAGCATGGCGTTGTACCGAGGGGACTGTGGGTTCTCAATATGCCCATTTATGGGAATCAATACCCCGAACTTCTGGCTAAGTGGCAGAAACTCAACCTTGAAGTAAGTTTTTCATACATTCAATTACTGGCTGAGTTTTTTAAACCACTAGAACTGGAACTGCTTGATGCGGTTCTGAGAAAACAACAAGAGCTATATGAGACTGGTCTGTTGGATTTGGTTGATGTGCAATTATGTGAAGTAATTGACAATGTAGTGCTCTATGAGAAAAGACTATTGGCTCAGAAAAGGAAGAAGCCTGAGCGAGATTTGAAAGACTTTGAACTAGGGGAATGTCTTTTCATGGCCTAGACAATCTGATAGGGATATTGGGGCAGATAATCACACTAAAAGTCTTATACTGAATCCTAATAGTAAGGATGGGGTACCCCTGTAACTGTTGAGCAGAATATCGTAGTCAACAATGATGATAGTGACAATATCTATGATGTGACTTCAGTATATGTCACTCCTAAGGCTGATAGGAATACTACTCTTGAGCAACGAGTGGTTAGAAGGAAAATATGTATTAATATGACAGAATCAACGGTGGAGATTAACCGATTACATAATGTGGACAGACAGGTTTTTTTCCTGCCTACCTCTGCTCATTGGAACGAAGTTTGTTCAGTCTCCAAATCAGGTGCAGGGAAGAAAGAAAAGGAAACAACCTCCCAATGCAGGAGGGAACAGGACCCTGAAAATGATGTGGCAGAACAAGAACAATGTTTAGTGTATAATCTGTTTAATGTTGCTTTGTCACCTGTAGAACTCTCAGTATTGGAGAAAGGATTTTCGTTTATTCCTGCCGGTGGTGCAGATGAAGTCAACACTTTAATAGACTTGAAGTTGTTTAATAGAAACTTGATGCTCAAGTTGATTTTTCCTGAAACTGCTAATAATGTTGTTCGGACTTTTAACAAGCCTAGTAGTTTAGTACCTCAAAATCATCCTCTAGTTGAAGCCTTCTCTAGGATGTGTGAGGATGATATTAGAGCTTTGTTAGATAATACTAATAGGCATTGTGGTTTTAATAATTTATCTTTGGATGAGAAAGCAGCCCTGAATGGGCTTATGAAAAATGAGAACATAGTTATTCGCCCCACTGACAAAGGCGGGGCAATTGTTGTTATGGAGAGGGGGTTCTATTTTGACAGTATTAACAACATGTTTGATGATATGTCTACTTATGCTAGAATTACTGTCAAACCAGTACATGATATTATTGCTAATGTGAAAAACACAGTGAATGATTGTGTATTTAATGAATGTATTAATATTGAATTGGCTGAGTATTTAATTGCTGAATCACCCTGTATTCCTAGTTTTCACGGCTTTCCAAAGATCCATAAGGACCCTGTGATTCCCCCTTTCAGGACGATAGTGGCTGGCACTCGGTGGGCTACAGAACCTTGCTCGATTTTTGTGGAGAAGCAGTTGAGACCTGTTTTGGATCAGTTTAATGATTTTTGTGGAGAAGCAGTTGAGACCTGTTTTGGATCAGTTTAATGAAGTCCTGTGAGATTTTAAACATTTTTTACAGAACTTGTACTCATAATGTAGAGCAGAATACAACATATTCTGATTGTATGATGGTGACTATGGATATTCAATCCTTGTTTATCGTCATACCTAATGAGTTAGGTATTGAATATGTGAGTAAATACTTATCTCTGCATAGTGGCTATGATGGCAATAAAATAGATTTGATTTGTCTACTCATGGAGACCATCCTCAAAAATAATGTGTTTATTTTCAATGGGAGTTATTGTATCCAAACCTTGGGTGTAGCTATGGGCACATCTTGTGCCAAAAGCTACGCCAACATGGTGTTGGCATACTGGGAGGACATGTTTGTCCTCCAAGGGCATGAATTTCTTAGCTTGTTCAGCTTTTATAATCGCTTTGTAGATGATGTTTATATGTTATGGTGTGGAAATGAAATAGATCTCGTTAGATTTATAGAGTACTTACATGGGACTACAAAAGTATTCTAGATCTACTGTGGACTTCCTGGATGTCATGGTGGACAGAGATATTGATGGGATTTTTAGTACACGTTTAGTTAGGAAAGAATGCTATAGGAATTCATTTCTCCATCAAACTAGCATGCACCCACCCCACATTTTTCATAATATAGTGAAAGGGCAAGGGATGAGAGTATCCCGCCTTAATAATGATGACCAAAGATTTGAAGAAGAGATTGTAAGTTTGGGGAGACAGTTTAGTAGGAGAGGCTATAGAAAGAGAGAAATTGAATTGGCCGTGCATGCTGGGGCTGAGTTGAGGGGGAGTAGAACTAAACCATATTTTGGTGCAGCTGCTGATAATTCAGGAGCGAGAAGTAATCCGTCTGATTCATTGACTGTCACATTGCAATTCAATAGTGATACTAAGAGAATAACTGTGATTTTTAAGAAACATTGGCCTATACTTCTTACTGATGACAAGATTACAGGAATAGTTGGGGAAAGACCTAAGTTTAGGTATAAAAATAAGAGGAATTTGAAACTGATGTTATGTTACCTAGATAAGAATAAACATATAGATAGGGGTCCCAATGTTTGGGGTACTGTCCCCTGTGGTAATTGAGATTTCTGTGACTACACTGAGGCTGATAATAGTTTTGTCAGCCTCAATGACGGACGTAGGTTTTGTTTTCGAATATGTGCTGACTGCAACACCAAGGACGTGGTCTATTTAGCATACTGCTTTGTATGTTCCTCGTTTTATGTAGAGAAGTGTAATCATAAGCTTAAAGATAGAATAAGGGAGCATACCTATTCTATTAGAATTAAGTATAAAAATAATGCACTGGCCAATCACGTCATGTCAGAAGGTGAACATCATACATTTAAGTTTCGAGTTATAGGCAAGGTATATGAGTCTGTAAGGATGGGAGACATTCGTAATCACACTGAAAAGGTGGCGTCAACATGGATCCTTAGGATGTAATCTTACAAGGGGAAAGGCTTGAATGGTCAGGTTCCATTGAAACCTGTCCTTAAAGCAAGGAGATTGTTTAGATGAATTTTTTTATATACTTTGACATTATTCATTTATGTGTATATATATATATATATATATATATATATATATATATATATATAGAGAGAGAGAGAGAGCGAGAGAGAGTTTTTGTACATATATTTTTAATATATGTTTTATATGTATTTATGTAAGTCTATTTTATTATAGTTAGAAGTTCTACAACTTATAATATATAACATAGTACTGTGCTTCTATGTGTTTGAGAGGCATGGCATGATACATGTATTTGATTGGTTAGATAGTAGTATATAGGAAGTGGTCTTTCTTCTTCTTAACATCTGATGAAGCAGTGTTAGAATATAACTGTGAAAGTGCTTATTCCATTTGAATAAATACATTTATTCTTATTGGTCTAAGTTGCAGTTCGTATTTTTAGTTTGTGGTGTTAGTCGTGCGTTGCAGATGCCGTTTTTCTTACATTGGAGTTTTTTGCTCTGTATCTGGATTTATTCCCTTCCCGGTGGCTTGTTTGTTTGAAACTCTACAGTATATTCTTGTTTTTTTATTCCACTTTATATTACAATTCCTTATTGCATTGTACTAACTTACTCTTAATTTCTCTAAACTGACTAAACATTTCTCTAAATATTAAATCATTGATATGTAAGTTGTATCTATTCTTAACAAATATATTCACATTATGTCTAATTTGCTATAATTATTTAAACTGCAGATTTTTTTGTATTATTTTTGAAGACTGTAAAATTATTTGTTCTTAAAATGTTTTTGTAATACTTTAGAGCTTTTCTTACCAGGCCTCCTCTAAAAATGGGCACCTACCCAGTCGGACTCGAAATTGTGAACCCCCTCCAAAACACCACCTAACACACTAAAACATGTGTATGCAGGGGGGCAAGCCCCCTGCACCCCCATGTGGGGGGCTCCACACACACCCCGCAACTTAAATATACCAACTCTGAGATTACACTACAGCGAGGACAAGGGAAATCTTCCGGTCTGCGCTGTATGCCGATCTCCATTCAGGATTTCTAAGTTTTGAAACTTCGAACATGTGATCTTCGATCATATGAAATTCAAAGTTTTGAGCTTTGAAATTCTGAATGGAACCCATATATATATATATATATATATATATATATATATATATATATATATATATATATTTATATATAAAACACACACACACACACACACACACACACACACACACACACACACACACACACACACATATATATATATATATATATATATATATATATACATACACACACACACACACACACACACACACACACACACACACACACACACTGGAGTAACTTAAAGGCTAGATGATTTTCCTGAGCAAAAATAGTCACTATCGTATTATTTTTCCACACCTGATTTGTACTCACGTATGACTTCATCTGTTCTAAATACAGATTTCTGAGTAATCTCAGCATCCAGAATTTCTGTCATTTTATCCCTAAAACATTCCAAGTCATTAATGACACAAGTATGTGCAATTTCTTTGGAGGGCAATCATTTGCAGTCCCAAAGAAAGGGTGCATTTAATGTTGAATGAGATGAGGGACAAATTGTGCAGTGGGCAATACTCCAAACAGGTGCCCCTAAGGAAAAAAAATCAAGCAAAGATGAGGACAGCAAAAAAAAGAAGGTCTTCAATTTAGTTATATCTTCAGATTTTCACTGTCCTCGTCTCTTCTCTTCTTTGTACTCTCTTAGCTTTAAATATGGTACCACTTTCATTCATACAGTGTATTAAAACTGTCGTATGTCATTATCATTTTATAATAGTTCTTTCCAGATTGTATCAATTGATTCACTTTCATACAGCCATTATGTAGACATGTATACATACATAATAGGTTGCCAACTGTCTTCACACACTGACTGTCATTTCAGAATTTAGGCAGCTGCAATCATTTGACTGTGGTTGTTTAAATGCTTTGAAACAATCCTTGCACTTTCAGGCATGGACACTGATTGGCACATATTAAAAGCAGCCAATCAACCGCTGCCTCCTTTACCCGACCCTTGCTACAGCTCTAATGAGTAAGCTGGGTAGGGGGGATCAGACCTTCACATTTATAAATAATCAAGACATCAAAACTTCTTTTCTATGTATTTTTTACTCCATGCCTGCTGAGAGTTAGCACCCCCTCCTTCTAGCACTGATCCTATTTATCAATCTGCCATACAGGGGATTCCTGACTTGGAGACAAGAGCTGAAAAGAGGTTCAACATGAAGATTTCTTGTGACCTTGCTCACATCACATTATGAGAACAATGAGGGTGTTTCTATTTCGGTCTCTAACCCCACAGCAGTGGCTGACGTGAGTATCCTTCTCACTGCGACTGCCTACTATGCCCCCCCATGCATATAAGTGCTTCTACCCACACGATAATGAAGATTGTAGTCACGGCGTCATAAGACAATCCGATATTCCCAGTTAATGACCACAACTTCATTGCCTGCAAGCCTCCAACTGCATAGAGAGAAGAAGCCAATCAGACCACCATTCCCACCATCATGGTAGGCAAGCAGGTGCTACTCCTTCCTGCCTTCTCTGATGTGGCTCTTTCAACACCCAAAAAAACTTGCCAGATTAGTTTCTTCTGATTCATAGCTAGGGCTTTATTCCTCTATTGCAACAGTGCTGGGCTAAAACATTAAACATGAATATTGTAAGGCAGTTAAAGGAAAACAGAAATGCATGTAGGGTAATTTAGTGCTGGTTATCATCATCATCATCACTTTATAATCTGCTAGTTCTAGTGTGGGCTATAGTGCAGTAAGCAGGGCAGGACAGATCAGACTATCTTATCCCCACCAATAGTCTTCAGCTCATACTGTAGAATTCCCAGATATTCCCAGACAAGTTGGGAGATCTCACCCCTCTAATGTGTTCTGGATCTGCTCCAAGGCCCCCTCCTACTGGATTTTGCCTGGTGCACCTCCTGTGAGAGAACCCAAGGGGTGACCTAACAAGACACCTAAACTACCTCAACTGAGTCCTTTGAACATGGGGAACAATGAGTGTTCATGTTACTGCTGTAGATGTTAATGTGGAGCTGTTCTTACCTTAAACATATAAAACAAAAATGTGAACTATTCTGACATATGAAAACCATGGTTTCCAGACTTTTCATTTTTGTAAGTCTGTAAGGTAACTAGATGGTACAAAACATAGTGCCAGCAATATGTTATTATGCACAAAATTAGGTGGAAGATGCATGTTTTCCTTGAAGTGACAAATTCAGTAATAAGAACCACAGTTAATATTTTATGATTTTTCAGTTAAATATGCATTTTTAAAGTATTATTTATGCATATATTTAAGACATTTTTATATTCATGTGTTGAATGTTCGCACATTACCAAAAAGAAATGCAGGGTATTAAAATCAGTTATAAGCATTAATTCCAAATGCTGCATATGTCATAGCAGGGTTATACATTTCATAGAAACAATGGGGAGTAATGGGAAGGTATACATTTATATGCCATGAAAGCAATGGTACACCATTTTAAACAAGGGTATATATATCAATGCAGGCCTTGGAGTTCAGTAGAAAGGGTGTCCTGTGGCATGATGAACATTCTTTCCCAGGATCGATAGTTTACTAAATATGTTGCTGCAAAGAAGGCAAAAAAAATTGAAATGTTAGTCAGAAAGCTACACATAACATAATGTACTGTAAAAATAGAACTGTCACTACACCTAGAATGATATTCTGAATTATTACTGACATAGTTAATTGCAAAAACAAATAAAAAGGTCAAATAACTGTGTATTAATACAATAATCTTTGCAAGGCACTGTACTGTATTTGTCACAAGAAAACAAAATATGTATGGATGTATTTATTTAAGAATTTGTTAGCCAGTAACATACTTTGGCCCATAGACCCTATTCAGCCATGACTCAAGTCACAGGAGCAAGAGTAAATAAAATATATGAACAATTTAGTGTAGCCAATCAACCAAAATGTTTTAGGGAGGTGGGAGGAAACCAAGGTACCCACAGAAAAACACATACAGACATGGGGAGAACATGCCATCTTCATACAGACAATGATTAGAACTCAATGTTGGGAGGGTGGCCTAATGGTTAAGGTGTTTGCCTTACAAACACAAGGTGCAGTGTTTGAGTCTCGCTAGGCTTAAAAAGGCTCTCAAGGGCAGTTAGCTTAGTACTAACCTATGAATATTGAACCCTGGACTGTAAAGCTGTGAGGCAGAAATCTTTCAGCAAAGATATCACTGTAATATCACTGCCCAGTTTGCAGCCTAGTCTCTTTCTTAAAAAGGTTACCTGTGATGAATAAATGTACTGAGGTTTATAAAAATAAATAAAGTCTTGAAAAGGTTGCCCTCAGAGAGTGGTAAGGAAAGCTCTTCTACTGGTACCAGACACTCATACAGTACATGTAAATGCAATTTAAAGTTTTGGAAGTTTTGGAAATAAGAACTGAATGCTTAACATTCCCTGCCTTTCACTAAGGTACCTTCATATAGTACTTTTAACTGCTTCATTTATGTGTACTCTTAATTCCCTAGGAAAAACTATTATTTTGCCATGAGTTTTACTGATGATCCAGGTATTAAAGTGACATAATAGGAAAAGCAGAAAACAAATAATCAATGTAAGATATGCATGTAAGACAGCAATCTGGAAATAAAGATAAAACATATAATAATATTATTTCATAAAAACTAACTTTATGCAACAGAATACATGGCTGATGTTCTCAGCAGCATGGTGGTCCAGATGCATGTATGACTATGTACACATCAGTAGCTTAATGGAATACGTGCTTTCGCAGACAGCAGTAGCCTGGTCACTTGTGACAGTATACCCTGCAGTAGTTCAGCTGTATACATATTTACACACACAACAATAGCTCAGCTGCATACATGATCATGATAACAGCTCATTTGCACATGCAATTATATACATGATAGTGGCAAAGCTGCATACATAGTTATTCATACTACAGTAGCTTATATACATGCACAATTATTGACATTATTGACATTATTGACAGACAACCCTCTCCTCCTCCTCCCAACAAATTCCAACACATGTGAGAGATGCAACCATATAGCCAAACTGGAGGCTAAGCTCTCTCAACTCAGTACTGGCGTAACCAGTCAGGAGGAGAAGGAAACCACACTCACTACAATTCCAGTCTCACATAGACCTACCACGACAACAAACCAAACACATAAACACACAAAAACATACTCGGAGGCTCTAAATAAAAATCTGCCTAAGCAGCAGAGACCTCCAAAGCAGACACCCAAGCAACCGCTACCCCAAACCAAACACGTGCAACACATAGCTCACAAAGCCAGTGTGCCAAACAGTCACAGCCCTTAAGGCTAAACAACACACCTGATACACTTGTAATAGGTGACTCTATTGTCAGGCACACTGACGTCCCGCTCACCAGGCTGAACAAGGAGAAGGTCACGGTGAGCTGTCTGTCGGGCGCTAGGATCCGCCACATAACACAAGCACTCAGGTCACTCCAAGGCAAGTACAAATATGACTCAGTCATTGTCCATGCTGGTGTGAATGACCTGAGACGTACCTCCCTGGACTACATGAAAAGAGACATAGAGGAGCTCTCTGAGCATGTAGCCCAGGCCGGTATGACCCTGACCTTGAGTAGCATCTTACCCTCACCAAGAATGATGCCACAATATGAAGACAAGATGATCAATTTCAACAATTGGCTTAAGTGTTGGTGTCATTCAAAGGGGATCCAATGCCTGTCAGCCTGGGATGACATGCTCGACAAGCCACGATGTAGGGACGGCTTGCACCTGTCATCCCTGGGCTGGATATTGGCAAAGGCTCTTGCTACCCCCATAGTGCCTTTTTAGGCAAGGCTCAAAAGACAAACCCACCTCCATAGGTATCACAAGGGATAAGAAACTAAGAGTAATGCTACTCAACGCCAGAAGTCTAAACCTCAAGACGGACGCACTCGAAACTCTCCTTAGCATGGAGAACATCGATATCTGTGCAGTAACAGAAACCTGGTTCAAGGCTCCCGAGAGCACCCCAGCACTACCAGGTTATACCTCATACCATGCTTTTCAGCCCCAAAACTTGGACCGACCCACAAAAGAAGGGGGAGTATCAATATTCAAAGATACTCACACCTCCAGGTTGGTGGCACAGCACGAAGCATCAGAGACTATCCATGTGCAACTAACTGTGGGTAAAACTGCCTTCCAGTTTATAGCCTGCTACAGACCACCCTCCCAAACACAGGAGCCCCACTTGGCCTTCCTGAGAATACTGGAAAATATGAAGGTCTCTCCAAACACCATTATATTGGGTGACTTCAACTACCCAAACATAGACTGGGAGCATTACTCTAGCTCCAACACCCTAGCCCAAAGGTTCCTAGAATTTATAAACTCAAATGCTATGGAACAACTTGTTACCACTCCCACAAGAGGGGAAAGCATACTGGACCTGATCATCACCAACATGGGGACACTATGCTCCAGACCAGAAGTGTATCCTCACTGGTAAGATCAGACCATAAACTAATCTCACTGGATATTCACATCCCGACCCCACCCCCTGCCCAGAAAACCACAGTGAAAACTTCTCTAAAGCAAATTTCACACGCCTCAAAACTGAGGCGAAATCCTTCAAAGCCCCCGGGCCTGTGGAAAATACGGCCCAGACCGCAGAATCCTTTATAAACGCATTCTATGAACACCTTCAGGAATGCATGGATCATGCAATCCCAAATAAAACCAAGACCCAATCCTCCAAAGGCAGACATCCTGTCTGGTGGACCCCAGCCATAAACAAACTATACAATAGAAGGAGGAAGCTACTACATGATAGAGCAAAATCCCAAAAAGGGAAGGCATCTCTGGTCAGTATTAGCAAAAAACTACGGGCACTCATAAAATCATCTAAGGCCAGCTTGAGAGAAAAATTGCACAGGACACTAAGGATAATCACAAGGCTTTCTTTAGTTATGTTAGGAACCTGGGTGGGAATTCCCAGATATGCTCAGAATTAGTCCAAAATGACAAAAAGTACACCGAGCCCACAGACATTGCCAACATCCTAGCTGACAGGTTCAGTGCAAACTTCTCCCCTCTCCCACCAAAAGGGCAAATATCTATCCCAACAGAATGCTGCCCCTGACATCTCAGATGCTCAGGTAAGAGCCGCCCTCTCCAAAGCAAAAAACACAGCATCAATGGGACCAGATGGTGTCCCAGGCTGCGTCCTACATGAATTCCAAGAAGAGCTAAACCCAAACATAAAACTACTGTTCAATCTTAGCCTTACTACAGGATATGTACCCAAAGAGTGGCGTACAGCAACAGTGGTCCCTCTCCACAAAGGTGGTGCCTCAACGGATCCTGGAAACTATCGCCCCATAAGCCTGACTAGTTTGGTCTGCAAAGCTATGGAAAGGATCATCATGGACCTCATAAATAAAGATATTGCGGACCTACAGACACTGGATCCTACCCAGTTCGGCTTTCTTAAGGGCAGATCCTGCCTCTTAAACCTGGTCGATTTCTTTGAAACAGTCACCAAGGCCATTGATGAGGGGAAGGTGGTCCACACAGCCTACCTGGACCTCGCAAAAGCCTTCGATACAATACCCCACTCGGGCATTATAGATAAGCTCACCAGCTTAAATATAAACCCCTATGTCACTAGATGGGTTGCAAACTGGCTCAAGGACAGAACCCACATGGTTAGAATTGCTGGAGCCATGTCAGACTCCAAACCAGTTACAAGTGGCGTCCCACAAGGCTCAGTCCTGGGACCTCTCTTGTTCGGTATATATTTCTCGGCGGTACAGGCCAACACGGAAGGACTGTGGCTGACCAGGTTCGCAGATGACTGCAAACTGGGCCATAATCAACTCTCCAGCCGACACAAGCATCCTCCAAAAGGGCCTCATAGAAACAGACAACTGGTGCCAGAGCCATGGCCTCAAGCTAAACGCCAAAAGTGTATAGTCATCCCTTTGGCAAAAACAGTGCCCACAAATTACCACATATGTGGTAATCCATTAAGTACAGAAGAAGTCATTAGGGACCTGGGGACCCAAGTTGATAGCAATCTCTCATTTGACAACCACGTGGCCAAAGTGGTTAGAAAAACATTTTATAAAGCCCACCTAATCATGAAGGGATTCACATCTAGATCAGGGGAGGTCATCGTACCTCTTTACTCATCCTTCATCAGGCCCATAATTGAGTACAATGCCCCTTTGGGATGTACCTTACCAGACACCTGCAGCAACTGGAAAGACCCCAAAAGTATCTCACCAAGAGGATCAAAGGGCTCAAACAGATGCCATATGCTGCCCGGTTAAAGAAACTCCAGCTCTACTCAGTGGCATACCGCCTGCTCAGAGGCGATCTGTGCCTGACGTATAAAGCCATGTCAAACCTGGAATTAATGGACATGCTGCACCTCAGAAAATCCAAATCCCATCGAACACGGGCCTCGCACGCTACCGAGACTTGAACCTCAGCACTGAAATAAATAGGACATGCTGGAGGGACAGATTCATAACCCAGAGGCTCCCTTCACTCTGGAATAAAATCCCAGTCCAGGTTAGGCAGAGTCCCACATTGACTCTCTTCAAGAGGAATCTTGATGAGTGGATGGGAGATCGTAGGTTTACCCCGGCTATCACTTCTGTGTCACTGTTAGACAGAGGCACAGTATACTAACCTCAAAAAAAGGCATAGCAAAATTAATTTAAAATGGGTGGCGAAAGCCAAACACACTCTGGCTAGGCTTATAAATGCCCTAGGGCAGATAGCCTAGTATGAACCTATGAACCTATGAGTATCCTAGATGCATACCTGATTATGCATATAACAGTAGCAGCAACATGGTTGTTATCCACTTTCTATATAAGTAGATACAGGTAGGCTCCTCAGTAGGACAGTCCATGCTTCTTTAACTCTCTTACCTACTGTTCATTGATGGGGGAGGGGGGAGTGGCAATGAGTAAGTGTTGCTAGTTCATCCATCCTTGGGGGAGGAATACTTGGTTCCATGTAGCTGATCACCACCTCACAAGTGGAGGCTTGCAGTGCATTGAAATGTCTAGGAGAATGGATGGAGGCTTGGCAAGCCCATGTTGGTTATGATAGCCCTAACAGCATGGGGCTGGAAGCTTAAATAGATGACATGTGGTATAACAAGTGCTCATTTCAGCTATTAGAGACTGGATTAGTGACTTAATGAAAATACCATTATTGCTGGGAAGTCAGTGATCTCATAAAACACATTCATGGCTTTCTAGATGATGGTCCCTTCAGCCATCTGTCACCCTACCAGTACAGGGAAATGAATGGACTTAAAGCTCAGTGTAGATGCTTGAAGGTTAGGCAGAGAAGTAAAAAGACAGATACAAAAAAGATTTGCTGACATTATAGGTCAAGATGCCAGAGCTGATTATAAATAAGCATGTTATTTTGCTACCATACTATCTTAATAAAAACAGTTTCCAAATCACAGGGGAGTATTTTTCTCTTTCAAGTGCTATAATTTTTAATATGTTTTATAATAGGAAAATCACTGCAACTGTACGATTAATGTGTCACTTGCCAGTGAAGCAAAAATGTCATAATTATAAAACCTTTTCTTTCTTTATTTGAAGTTGACACACTAACCATACTGATTCGCATCATCATAACAAAATTAATTTCAGTTAATATCAGAAGAATAAACCTTAAAATACATATTATCAACTACAATGTGAAGTCTTAACAGGAATTTTATATAGTACAACAAATGTTTAACATAAGATAATCTCAATATTAATTTGACAGTCCATGGTGATTGTGCAAACAATTGGAAATGATTCCAAAAATCAGACACCAATATATAATCTTTGGCTCATAAGTTAACACTAGGTGAATGAGCTAGCTGGTAGACAATATACGTTTCCTAGCCACAGCAGTTAGGATTCATACTACCTGTATCTGTAATAAACTATGGAGTGTGCTCAGCTTGCCCAAGTATATCCCTTCCTACCATCCTTCTTTTTGCTGCATATATAAAAAAGCCCTTGTTCTCCTTCCTGACCTCAGCCACGTCCCCGTAAGATGACATAATTCCTACCCTCACCTCCCTTGCTTTGCTCCTGCTTGTCTCCTAGTACTGAGTCTCATCCACCTCCCTACCTCTTTCTCTCTCACTTACAAATCATAATGTTCCTATATTCAAATTATGTACTAATTATAAAAAGTTAGGAATTATAATTAGAATACCAGCAGGTGTAACTAAAGTAAAGGAGTTCTTTAATGACAAGAACAACATTAACAAATAATTGTGAGGTACATTATGATTATATATATACATATACATATATATATATATATATATATATATATATATATATATATATATATATATACAGTAAACTATTCCCTAGACAAACTAAAGGAATGGGGAAGTGAATTATTTAAAATTCATTAAGATCTTGACCTGGATAAATCAAAAGTACAAAAAGGTGAAACCAGATATACGAAAACAATCAATATTAAAAAAAACCCTCAAACCATAATGTCTCATCAGCCTTGTAAAACATTCGTCTTTTGTCTTTACTCCCTATCCCCATGATCTGTGGACGTGAGCTAGTAAACAGTCTAACTGAAATTCTTTGCTTCAGACCACTAGCTGTGTTTACTCACCACCTCCCCACTTCTTCCCTTCCACTCTATGTGTGGACTCTTTTTTGTCCTAATCAGTAGTCTCAGCTTCCTATGTAGCCACAATCACCCTCCCTTCCTTTTTTTTTTTTGTACTGTTGTTTCTGTTAAGTATTCTTATGGTCCAGAAGGTAGAGCTACATAAATAGGTATGACTAATACTTCCTGTACTACCGGGTGGTCTGCATTGCACAGGGCATTATTCATAATGTGTCAATGCACCATCCAAGTAGATCACATGATTCATACATATGGCTCACACACATTCTATATTAATAGTACCTGCAATGGGACTTCTCATAGGTCACCTCATTGGTAGGTGCACACATGTATATACATAATGGTCTATGCATGCTGGCAATATGTCGCATATGATGCTGTGCTATGTGTTA
Organism: Protopterus annectens; assembly: GCF_019279795.1. Classification (NCBI taxonomy): domain Eukaryota; kingdom Metazoa; phylum Chordata; order Ceratodontiformes; family Protopteridae; genus Protopterus; species Protopterus annectens. Next base: position 1,315,015,137 of record NC_056735.1, on the reverse strand, counting down.
TAGGTAATGTCAGATATGCTCCTAGGTAATGGATGACATCCCTCATTCACATCCCACAGATAATAGCAGAAATGTAATACAACACAGAAGTGTAGCTAGAATAGGGCTACAGGTGCAAAGTGATGGGAGAATCGCCTACCCATCATTCTGTTTTTTTTTTTTTATTCTTCATTTGAAGAGCTTCCTTTGGTGGGTGGATGTAACTGTAATAACCTGACAGCTACAAAGTAGTGTTTAGATTATGCAGTGAAGTGTTTTTTTTTTTGCTTTTTAGTTGAAAAGCTACCTGGTATGAGGTGCTCTGATACAACATGATCATCCTGACCTGTGGTGGAAAGAGGGTTTTTTGGGGGGGCTACTAAAGAGTAGATTGGACTGTCTAGGTATGTCTATTGGGACACTACAATATAGCCCAGAGATATGACGCAAAATATTTGTCATGTGTGTCATGGCATACAACATGCCCCTGCATAAACAAACAGTGTAAACTAGCAACAGGATAGGCTGTAACTCATGAAGCAGTAATAAGGCAAGGAGACAATACAGGAGAAAGACAATGAAGGGGTAGATCCAGAGCTGAGAGAGTATTGGGTGGGTGAATTATATTGCAGCAAAGGCAAAGTGTCAGCATATGATCCACAACTATGGGCCATGACATAGACAAAAATGAAAAATATGATGTTTTCTTAACATTCAGGTTGTGCAATGCAGTACATGGCCTGACCACACTGGATATCATGTACTAGATAGGATTTGGGCAGGGAACAGTCATTATCACTTGGTCAGGTGGTGGGACACAGTGACAGTAGACTGCAACATTACAATGTGGGTTAGAATCATAGGAGGTGAATTTGGCAGGTGCATAGTCTTGGAGATTGTGGGATTTTAGGGATCATATCCTGCAATGATGAGATTGGGATGCCACAATGACTATTAGTGGCATGCACAATGCCAATTAGCCATGTCAGGTTGGACCCATCCTATGAAAGGGATAGAGTTGATATATAGGACATTGTGTCATCACCTTGAGGAATCATCTTTTGGTTATAACTGGAGGACTATCTCCAGCCATGACCAGAGGTGCTAGGCCATGTGCCACCAAGTAACACTGATGATGTGTATGCAGTACTGTATGTCCACTGACATGGGTCTGTCTATGCATGTCCACCTTGTGTCTGGATCCTCCCATGTTCATGGACACCACAGCTGATAGAAATAGACTGGGGACGGTCATAACATAACATATATGGATGTACCTTCAGAGGCAGCATTCACTGCCAGTAACCTCAGTAGCAGTATTGACTCGATGGGTAGATATTTTAGGCCACTGTGCAGTTAATGCATGCCCTCCCACATGCCAGAGAACATATTTGCCAACTCCACAGTGCTGTTTATAGGATCTGTTTACACCTGTATCCATGTCCTGCACAACCACTGGTTTAATTTGAGTGCTGCACATGTCATTTACAGTAAAAGAGTCATGGTGGCATTAAAGTCCCTTATGTCTGTCATCTTTGTTGGGTATGCCCATATCAGAGACAGAGTGCACATCAGAAGCTACATCGTGAAGGACATAGGAAGGGCAAATATAGGCTCCTCAGCAACAGGTACTATATCAGGTTTCCATGAGGTTGTGTTTTTCTGCAGTGGCTTTCACAAACACCTCTGTAGATATAGAAGTGATTACTCCCTTGCCACAATGTTGCACACAGTGTCATTGTGTCAGGCTATGGTACCTGTATACCACCATCATTGCCAGGCATAGATTCCATGTGGACATCAGTCCTGTATTGCCCACTTTTCTGATCTCTCCACTAGTGCAGCATGTAAATACATGCAACATCTGGCACTGATATTTGCCCACAGTCTTATGCTTGTACTATCCCACCTATGGCATTCATAGTAGGATCCATGGTAAGCATTGCTATACAATGCTCTTAAACACATATTTTGTTGGGTAGGACATTGTGGAACCAGGGATTCTTACAGACAGAAGTGCATTTCTTCATCAGTCATATCCACTCCATGCATGCATATGTGTCTTACTATAGTAGTATTGTTTCATGGGTAGAAGATGCCAGGCCTTAATCCAGATCCAATCTTCTGTCTGCTATGAAGATTCAATTTAACAACCCCACAAGTGATACCAAAGCCTCCTCCACCTCTGTCAGCCAAATAAGTGTTGGTGTTCCACCCCTTGTGGTTGTGTTGTCCACCACAATGTATCCAGCTTTTTCCTTTGCATGAAAGATGTCTGTGGAAGATGGTGGTGGCACTTCATATCACACTACCATGCACTGCATAGTGCAGCAATAATAGTAATGAGACTGAATAGCACTGATGTCTGTGAATGGCTTTCTCTGCACACTGCCTTATCCATACCTAGTGGTGCAAACCATATGTGTATTGCTTAGCAAGAGGCATGCAATATCTTTGCTCATTCAGCAAACAAGAAAATGGCATTAACACCATGGTGCAGTGCCACATTGCACACCATATGATTCAAAACATGTTTTCATGCTAACAGGTGTACAATATTACTTTCTAAGCAGACCATCCAAGTGGCCATGGCTGTTTCCACTAGTGACAACTGCAGAACTGCATGTTGTGCAGGGAGAGCAGGATTTTCTTTCTGTGCAGGGACTTTAAGAAGTACATGCTGGTATGATGGTCTCCTTAAAAACTGATGCCTGACTCTGCCTGGTGTGGGTGTTGTCTGATACCATAGGCATCACCTGTACATGGGAACAGTGCAGACTTTGTTAGGAAGACCTGAGGTGCTGCCACTCTGACCTGCAAATGAGATGCAGATGTTTCATGAGATGTACAGTAAATTTTATGCCATTTGTATCCAACTGTACTATGTGTTGTCCTCATATACTTAATTATACTTCCTGTGTTTTACATAGACTAAAGAAGCTGTGTAACTATGTCTTACTGCCACAAAGCACAGAAGTGGCTCTTCAGGCATCATGGTGTCTTATCATCTTCTTCCCATTGTGTCTCCCTTCTTCACTTGTGGCAGAGGAGTTGGCAAAACTGTATTATCTCAGGGACAGACAATTGCGATGGCTGCTACTAAGTCACAGGGTCACTCTGGGTCTGCCTGTCAGGAGTGGGGTGAAGGCTCCTCTGCTGGAGGCAAACATGGGATTCAGTGTTGCAGTCTGTTTCACCTTTGAGGAATGAAGTGAAGACTCCTATTGTGAAGCCTGAAAGAGTGTATGACGTACGGTTATACGGTGGCAGGTGTGAAGGCTGGTGGCTGTTGAGCTGCGCTGATATATGAATGTCTGCAATGGCAACATGGAGTGCATTCTTCAGCAGCTTGATGTGTCACACATCCAGCAGGATCCTGACACTGGGCCACCAGAGAAGCAACTGGATCATGACATCAGGGGCTGTTGCCTTTGGGGCCAGTCTGGCAACCAACTGTGATGGCAATGCAGCTTATCCTTGTAATCGTGTTACTCCTCCCTTCTTAAGCATTGTTCATACTTCACTCATTATCCAAATTTCCATATCACCACTTGTCTCCATCTGTCTGTTTGTATCCATCCACTGACCACCCCATTTTTATAGGTTTGCCATCCCTGTCTGTGTCCCTGTTCTGTGTGTCTGTCTGCAGCTACTATCAGCCATTTTCCCTGTACCTCATTACTTTCCTTTTACCTTTCTCTTCGTTATGAAAGTGGGATCTATCTCACAAAAACCTATTCCTTTCCACACCCACTTTCCTTATCGCTCACCCATGTACTTTCCTTCTGACTGTTTTACTCCCTTTTTTCAACTTTCCTATCTGCCCTTTTGCATCTACATTTATAACATAAACAGGTTAGCCACTGTGATGTGTACACTCACTCTGTTTGTTTTTTTATAGCACTGTTCTCTGCTGTGCTGCCATATCTTTGTCTGAATGACACAGTCTGGTGCTCACAGCCATGGCATTAAATGTTGTCATACATTCAGACTGGGTAGAGAATGATGGTTTACTTATGATGCCAGGGATGTTCACCACCTACAAATACACTATCCCACTTTAGTGCTCTTTTACTTTTAAAACTCCTCATATAAATTAAAGATAACTTACAATAAATCAAAGTATAGGTACAATTGAAATTTGTAACATTTGTGCACTACTATTGCAAAATACTGCTGTTAGATGTATTTAAGATTTAATTGTAAAAAATAGATATGTATATACCAAGTGCATATGAAGACAGGAAAAATGCATGGTAATATTGACCACAACTTTTAAGGCTACAAGGAGCTCTCCAGCTCTTTAGAAATTTGGAAATTGTACCATTAGTTTAATTTGCTAGCTGAAATTCAGTGTATTTTACTATGTGACACAGTGAACCAGTATGGCATGACACAAGGCTATTGGCTGCACAGTGTAATAGAGAGGTACTCCTCCTCAATTACCCACCCCAAAAAATAGGAAGATGGGCTGCTTCACTGTTAGATATTAGCAGTAACACTGTGTAATAACTAACACTGGTAGCGTAGTCTTTGATGCTGGACTGTGTTTATTTTATTTTATTTACTGGGATGTAGTGAATGATGAGTGCAGGAGTCTGCATGTCCTCCCTGTGGTCACATGGGTTTCCTCCCACATCCCAAAGACATGCTGTAGGTGGATTGGACACTCCAAATTGGCCCTATGTGTGAGTGTGTGCATGTGTGTGCCTTCTATGGAAGGTTGGGCACCGGGCTGGAAACTTGACACCATAAAACTCCACTGCCAATCATGAGCGGACAAGTGATCCACTGTGGCGACCCCTAACCGGGAAAAGCTGAAAGAAGAAGAAGTGAATGATGAGTGCAAATATTAATGGCTATTTGTAATAAGTGTTGTTCAGTCTGAATGGAAGGCCCTTATAGCCAACAGAATTTCTCTTTTGTTGCACTGCAGTGCAGTGAATTTCTTGTTTGCCACATTTGTCATCAGTAATTTTTTTGAGCCAACTCCTATATGCATACATCACAGATCATCTCACTTCTGTAATGCAGTCTTCTGTTCCTCAATCCAGAGGGTAAGAAGCTTACAGGAATAAGATGCTTTGTCCATTGATCCATAACCGTATATGATAAAATATAAAATATGATCGTATAGACTATAACCTATATGCTATGAAATACTGACAACTATTTTACAATATTTATTTTACGTTATTTATTTTAATGCAGTTAATAGACAGGTCTGTTGAAATGGCAGACCAGTTTTTAGGGAGTAAGTTACTTAACTTGTTTACTTGGTGGGGATAGGGATCTTAAATTACATAACTTATGATTCAAGGGGGAATTTACAACAGTATCAGTGCTGAAATTTTTGAGCTCTGATATTGTAATTTGAAGTTAAACTGGATGCTTAGTTGGGTAATGGCTCCCAATTCACAGAGGAGGTAGAGGGAATTATAATATATGTTTCATACTTTACAAAGAAAATTGCTACATCTTCTGGCAGCCAGCCCCTCCATATATTGTGGACTGTGCCTCTCATACAATCCCTATTCGAAGAAAACACATTTCATTCATGCAGGGCTTGATTAAGAAGGTGGTTATTAATGTGTGCCATAATTCAGCAGTATCCTTGGGATTCTTCTTCAGCATCATGTTTCCATGCCTCCATGTGTTAGCTGCCAGTATCTGCAAACGTACTCACTGAGGATATTCAGATCTATGTCTTTAACTCTGTAGTTTAGTGCATCAACTCCTCTAGATGCATAGGAATTGCTGCTGTCTGCCTTTCATTCATTTTGCTACTAGCTGTCATCCCCATAACATGATAAAAAATTCCCAAATAGTTTCTAAAATCATCCAGAATTTGTTCCAAATAGAAACATTATGACAGCTCCTGTATGGCTATAGTTCACTGATTCAGACATAGGGCATGTCTAAAAGATATTATACATGTAGCAAAACATTTGCAGACAGAGATAATAGAAAATATCTTTTGATCTGCTAAGAACATGCCACCAAGTTCAGGCATGATACCATACCTTTAAAACTCTTAGCACAAGAAATCTGGACAAAGCCTAAAGCAGTGGGATGAAAAAGACACCAAAATAGGAATAGATTTTACATATTGCTCTTATAAACTTAGCAAGTTGATAGAATAACAGGATTTGTATTAGCATATATTTTCTGAAGGATATTAAGTCTGAAACTGAAATGTATGGCATTATTTAGTGACTTCAGTCCTCACAGATTTGCAAGCAGACCACAAATTTCTGTGTGGAGCACACAAAACATATGAGGCATAAATCTTGACAGTTATGAGGTATGCATGATACCACCTTTCTTAACCCTTGGCACTAATATATAGAAGCTACAATAGTTAGTGGGCAAAGAATGGTGCATATTGAAGGAGGACAGGAATTTAGAAGTTGTTTTATCTGACAAATATAAATTTATTGTTATAAAAGGCAGGACTTTGGGCGCTAAAATTTTAGTTCAAGAAGCACTTTATAAATATTTGAGTATAGAAAACATTATTACCACAGAAGGATGCACATCTTGTAGCAACTGCTTTTTATATAAATATTTCTCACAGAAAAAAGTTTTTGAACTATTAATACCGCAAGAGTATTTGACATGTGAAATTCAGTAACCTGTAAGAGTGAATGTGCAGTGTCCTTGGCAATATGCTCTTGTAGTGTTTTCTATGTAGTGAAAATATCTAGAATAGTGAAACATTGAATGTGATAGCACAATATGACATGAGAAAAGTACTAATGCATTATATGAACACACCGGGAAGCACACTGTGGTACATTCTTTGTTCTTGGATATAGATAAAACATGTTTTCATTCATCCAAGAAGTTGTGCTGGGAAAAAATACAAACCACAAGGGAAAATGGATTATTTCCTGTGGGGCATTATTTATACTTGGTTTAAATGAGTATTTATTTAGTGCTGATATCTGTAAATGTTATAGAGCAGTCCTTTCCAGTTGTGATGTTGATTTTTCAAAGACCTTTCTTTGTAGTTAGCAGTTTTATTAATGTTTCTAGACTGCTCAGTATGGTGAATATTGTCTGATGGTAACATTATAGCATTATTATTTGATACTTAATGGAATCCACTTGATTCCAGCTACTTATTCCTTGACTACATAAGTTTTATTTAGATATAATTTTGTGTGAACTACTGAAATGATTTTCTGCCTGCTATAGCTACCTTTCGCCACTAGATGCTGTGGGATAGAATGCACACACACACACACACACACACACACACACACACACACACACACACACACACACACACACACACACACATGCAGGCGAGTGTTTATACAGGATCAGGCTGGTCAAGTGACCTGATCCACTGAGCATTTAAATATAGTGTTTCAATGACTTAACCAGATACTGAAACTGGTTTATCTGTTTTATTTTATTGCTCTGAAGACATATGGATTGTCAGTGCTCCTAATCACTTTACCTAACACTTTGTGGATGCTTAGTGAGTTTTAAATGAAATATAATTTACTAAAAAGGTGAATGCATTTTATATTGTTGGACTATGGCATTGAATGTTTCAAATTTATTGGGAATTTTTGGATAGTTTGCCAGAACCTCTCTGAGGCTATCCAAAAGTAATTCTCTGTAGGTTTGCCAATGCCCCCCATGGGCCTTCAGTTTAATATATGGTGCTTTCTTCATTTGTTGGTACCTGTTGGTCATATCTGGGGACCCCCTGCTGGCAGTTCTTGGAAGGCCCCTTTCTTTAACCTTACAGTTTATGTCACCTTTAGTAGGTACCAGAGTGCCCTTGGATTATCCCCATAACAAATGCCGATCACCTTTTAGCAACAGCTCCTCATTTCCACATTTGGAAGCTTCCATTCAGAGTCCTCGCCCAGATCTCAACAGGTATATTGGTAAAGCACTTCTGGACATAGGGGGTTGAATTCATTTCACAAAGAGGTATCAGTTAGGCATTCCCGAAAGGCTCTAATGATATATTTGGGTTATATGGGTCTGTTCATGTACTGCCTTCATTTTCTGACCCAGCTCACCACCAAATGATGATCAGTTGACAATGCAGCACCTCTCTTGACTCACGTGTCCCAAACCTATGGCCTCTAGTCTGATGACACAGCTATAAAGTCAGTAATTGACTTTGGACCTAAGGTTTTATGATTACTTGTGCACTTGTGAGCATCCCTTTGTTCAAAGATAATGTTTGTTATGAGCAATCCATGACCAACACAAAGTCCAAGAACAGTTTGCATTCACATCAGGTAAGCTGTTCATAATCCCATCCCCAGCACTTTCCATCATTCCTCCTTAAGCATTAGAATCTCCCTACAGAGCTACAGATTCCATATGTGATTCCCTATTAAGCACAGCCCCTGCAGTCTGTAAGGAGGCTGATTACTCTGAATAGGTGTCTATGCAAAAACAACCTGCAGAGTAGTACTGGGAGCTAAGAGACACCAGGAAACCAAGATACAGAACAGGGTGAGAAAAAGTGGGGAAGACAGGCAACAGATAGCAGGATTGATGATCAAAGGTAAGATTTACAGAAATGCTGCACATGACAACAGCCAGTGGATGAGGAAAAGATTGGAAGGAAAATTACTACCTATGGCAGATGATAAGGGAGAAGGATGTATGTCTGGCAGGAGGATGAAGAAAACTGACAGAGAGACCAGTTCAATGTAGGGAGAGGATCCATCTAGTCTAGAAAAGATAATGATATTCAGAACAGGGTAGGAAAGGTACGTGTTAAGCAATCCTTAAGGATTGATGGAAGGAGGAGGAATGGGGTTTCAAGGAAACAGAAGAGGTAATAGGTAGTCAGGCTTAAGGGGGAGACAAACACTGAGTAACATAACAATAAAAAAGGCTGACTGAGGACATAGCTGTTTTTTATTGCTATACAATGCAATGTGTCTGGGTAGGAAGATGGCAGAGTTGATGCAGTGAAGCAGAAAGGGACGGAGGACACTGCTACACATAAATATAGGCCAGTGACAACAAATGTTAGGAAATTAAGGTACCATGTTGTAGGCTGTCAAGGAATGACAAAAAGTGGAGAGATGCAGGGAAAGTAGAGTTTACACAACAGGTAAGCATCAGCTGCAAGATGAGACAGAAGTGGATGGAAAATGAAAGCAAGGGGTGTAGCCTGGCAGTTAAGGCAGAGTAACGTGGGTACTGTTAGAGTAATACAAGTCAGTAGAAGAGGATCAGAGGTTGAACAGAGTGAGTAAAGCAATGGGATAAGACAGAAATTATTTTATGCATTGGTGAAGAGAATGAGTTCTCGGACCATTTACTAGTAAAGTATAATACCTGAAAGAATATAATTCTGGATCTTGTTGTAAGCAATGTAGTGGGGATTACACATATCCAAGTGAAGATGTTGTTAGACAACAATAATCACACCATTGTGGGGTTTATGGAGGGAGATGATAAAAATAAAAGGCAATGATGATGGTGTATGATACTAGAGGAGTGTATTAAGATGAGAAGATGAGGTGCAGATGAGGGTCAAAGTGGAGTAGTGGTCTTGAGAAAGAATTTAGTGTGCAAACACTTTATAGGAATGGTTCAGGGGCAGAGTACATAAGACTATGAGCATGGGTTTAATGAGAAACATACAGGAAAATAGATAACATGGACCGAGTGTCTGCATTGTAAAGTAAGGCTAAGAAAAGAGGCAAAAGATAGGGCCTCCATGAGATGTATTTTAAAGAAAATAAATAAGACAAAAAAAAAATAAAGTAATTAAGTTGGAGAGGTACAGGAGGCACAATATGAAGGAGGCAAGAGGAAGTCTAACAAAGAAAACAAAATAGCAAAGGGGCAAAGCAGCAAAAGGTGCAAGTTAAAAGGGAGTTTGCAGACAGGGTTTTGGACTAATGAAAATATATACTAAATAGCCTTTTCAATTAGGAGGCTAAACATTAGACAGTTTTAAAGAAATCCATAAACACTCATTAATAAACATTACAGTTTCTCCTTAAGATAACCACAGTTTAACATTCACTGTTCTTTGTTTCCCATACCAGGACTACCTATGTTAGCCTATTCTGTTCTTCTCAGTACTAAAGATTAATATTATGAAAAACACAGCATTACTAACCTCTAACAAAAAAAAAAAAAAAAAAAAAAGTCGGGTGCATAAGAACTTCAGATACGTCATTCCTTGCTTCACTTGTACCTAATCAGTAACTCCTGTCCAGCAGCAAGGTGTCAAATTAAAATAATTAAAATAATTTAAAAAATTAAAAAAAAAATCCAGATTAACAGCATATACTTTTAATGGGAACAGTATACTACAATTATGAATTATGGAATTCCAATACCAAATATGCGAGCAGACATCATGATTGTCCTTGTCTGTAAGCTGCAGTGATGTAGAGGTAGGTATAATTAATAAGGGGAAGCAAGAGGCAAAGGCCCTTCCTTCCCTGTATGACATGTACTTAACTGAAACCTCTCACAGAAAATGGCAGTTGAAAGGCTATTTTTGACACCAATTACATGTTCTTCCATAGTTTGCAGTATTGAGACTTAATGACCATATCCACATTTAATGAAGTATATCTTAAGTACTGTATGTAAGGAAAATGTACTGGACATACTTTGTCTCTTACTTCTTCTGAATCAGAAGATGTTACCCAAATAATATTCTTTTATAAGATATACAAGGCAAGTAATACTTACTTTAGGGTAATTATTCATGACATCGTGGCAAGGTATAACTTCAAATATAGACAGGCTTATATCTGAAATGAGAAGAAAAAAGGAACATCCCATAGTTAAAGGTAAGCATTTGGTGATAGTAAATGAAAAAAAAAAAACAGAGTGAAGGGATATCAGCAGTAAAAAGACAGCCTTCTTTTTCAAAATATTGTATCTAATAAAACTGCAATATTTTAACTGTATGCTTGGTATTTTAACTATATGAACTGTATAAGAAAGAGAGAGCTGCAGCAATCACTTCAAATTATATTTGTGCATTTTTAAAATCATTGCTATGACAAATAAATTAATATTTTTAATTTTTGAAGTTTAGCAAAGTACTGTAATATCTACATATGCAAATATACAGCGAGGGTCTACATTATAACAATTACTCTTTAAAACTCTTCACTACTTGTTCAGTGTGGCACATTTCTTTACTTAAAATATAAATCACCTATATAAAGGTTATTAATAGTAAAAACAGAACTCATGTAGTAACCCTTTTCAAAATGTTCAAAACATGTGAATTGCATATAGGTACATATATTTCTCTATATGGAAAACCAATGAAGCAAAGATGAATGATAAGGAATAGATATGGACTGAAACTGGAAATGAAGTTGCTGTATTTTCTAGACAAGCATTGCTGCTTCATTGCAACCTTGACATACAATAGATGGGGAGGACAGCAGTTTTGGAAGGGTACTGACTGGAAAGATAATGTTTTTCAAATGAGAAAGAGCATTGACTCAGTGTTGCTTCTGTCACATGGACATTTGAATCATTGAAACATTTGAATCAAGACTGCTCTGAAACACTGTAACATTACTGATGTAGTTCAGCCATCTGTTGGTAATATTCTCTGTCTTGTCATTTTATAGATTATTCTAAAAAGTGTTAGTTAAAATCTGGCAGAGGACAGCTGCTGATGTGCAAGCTGGTACAGAAAACTGTTTTACACCAATTTAAGAGAGTACTTGCTTTTAAGTCCCGCCCCTTGTATCATGATTATGAATAAGCCAGGGACAACCAGACATTTACATGTTTACCCTGCCCATAATGTACCAGGGTGCTAATCCAGAGACAAAGTTACAGTTTTGCAACCACTCATCCAGATTATTCTTGAATAAAGTAAGAGACATAGTTTGCTTTACATGGAGAGGAAGACAATCCCATGGAAGTGGTTTTCTCTGTGAGATACATCTGTCCTTCCAGCATATTCTATTTAACTTGTAGAAAAGAATGAGATCTCCTGAGTGGGTGTTTCTGCCACTATTGGACTTGCAGATGTGTAGTTGAGCTGAAAGGATGGGGTCAATAGAGACTCTGCACGTGAGGCTAAGATCACCCCTCAGGAGTCTGTAAGATCCTAAGAATAGCGGCAGGGCTTTGAGACAATCAGCGTAGCTTTTGTGATTTAGGCTCTTGATTGTCTTATTGGGAAAGCACTATGGTCCCTTGAGTTCTGCTGGCTGTTAGGACAGGTACACAACAAAGGGGGCATTATACTCAGTGAGTGGCCTAATGAGTGCAGAGTACAGTGGAATGATTACCTCCCTGGACCTGGATGCTATACTCTTACTGATAAGTTACACAATGAAAAGGGACTTCTTTCTAACAGTGGATACATGATGATTGAATGACAGTGCATTCTCATGGGTGTGCTCTTGATGTGATACCTGCAGGGAATATCATCCTTGAAGGTTACAATTATACATTTCTTGGCGTTAAGTTTTAGGCCATGGATTTGACAACAGTTATTTGTTTGGGAAAGACCTTCCTGAAGGATCTTGGTGTCTTCTGGAGAGTTTATGATGGCACCAAGTTTACAGTCATCTGCATACTTGGTCAGCCTTAAGCCCTTAACATTATCTTTGACATCCAAGAAGTATATGACAAAGATAAGTAGCCCAAGGATCAAACCCTGAGGTACACCACTAGTAACAGGTTTTTGGAGGACATAGGACCATCCACCCTAATTCCCCAGGTTATATTTGTGAGCCAGTTTGTTATTCAATGAGTTACACAGGGATTTACTTTTAGCTGCAGCCACTAAATAATAACAGACTTTTGGCTTTCAGATCTTTTATCCTTCATAAAATGCATGTTATTTCAAAACTTGTTATTTTAGCAAATTTCTAAATATATAAGAGTAATTCTTATGGACATAAGTATTAAATAACAAGAGACTGATACTAAATCTTTAGTTTTATGTATACCCCTGTAATAATAGATTGTTTCATTCATAGTTATTCAGCTGGAGATAACTTACATACTTAAATCTCATATGTGTATGTATGTGTGTGTGTGTGTCTATATATATATATATATATATATATATATATATATATATATATATATATACACACACACACACACACACACACACACACATATATATATATATATATATATATATATATATATATATATATATTTTTTTTTTTTTTTAAGCTTTAAGGATTCATACTTATACATTTGTTTACCATTCATTATATGTAGGATTTATAACCTGATTAAAATACTAGCTGTTGACTATTTGTCCAGCTTAGTAGTTGATGGATCACAATGATGCTCGCAATGTGCAAACTTGTTTTGGGCAGGTTTTCAATATGGCTTCCAGTTCAAAGACTGTATAACACCATCAGAGAAAGAAGTCTCCAGCTCATTGTACTACACTGGCCTGGCCAGCAAAGGCCACATACAATTTTAGCAGTCCAAGGTGTGGCTGATTTTAATAAGCCATGTTCAGTTCCCCCAGAACTTTTCACAGGTATTGGAATAACAGTGTAATTCAATGCAAAGATGCTTAAAATTGTGCACACTATCTTTTGACAGCATATACTCTTTTAGTCCTATGGTAGGATTAGGGTTGTTTACCATATAAGAGGTAAGTACTTTAAAGGTATTTGTGTGTGTGTGTGTGTGTGTGTGTGTGTGTGTGTGTGTGTGTGTGTGTGTGTGTGTGTGTGTGTGTGTGTGTGTGTGTGTGTGTGTGTGTGTGACTGCCTGGGTGTATATCCGGGTGAGAAGAATGTTGGCATATGTGTCTACGTATGCATGTTCACAGGCTTGTATGACACTAGCAAAATTACCATAACAGTGATTGATTCAGAGACATGATAATAAACCACTCATGAGCTGTTGGTCCCAGTGACTTTAATCAAGTTTCTGAATCACAGTATGCCGCTATTATGCAATGGTGGACTGCTGCACTGACTTCATAGCACTGGTGGTGATATGTCCTTCAAAAAAAAACGACACTGAATAACATGTCCCAGTTCTGAATTCAGTGTATCTTTCAAACTATTCTGGATTACATTACCCACCAGTGTTCTGCTACTTAGACATAATGGTCTTCAAGTTTCTACTTTCTGTGTGGCGCTGGGAAAAAAAGGCAAGGATGGGGGGGGAGGGGTAAGTCATCTATCCAAGATTAAATAGTTTTATATAAAGTTGTTTTGTTATCTTTCACACTGCTAACTCATTTTAGATAGCTTATGTGCTAGTTTTAACAACTGCTGGTGTTATAAGCATTTTTTTATATTTTAAATAAAAAATAAAGTGTTTAAACACAAATGAAAGTATTAATTTATGCTTGGGTGACTTTATCCTGCATGCCCAGCAGTGACAGTGATGCTGTGACATAAGTGGCTGAATTTGTTCATGCATGCACAGTACATGGTAAAGACCTGGTACAGCCTCATGTGTGCATATGGTAACCATTTATTAGGGCGAGTCCTGAGAGACTGAACAGCAGAAAGAATGGACTTACATATACTAAGTGTGACATGTGTTTTCTTGAAAGATTCCCTGACATGCCATTTCTTGCAATATTTCATTTTCTTTGAGGTGTGGTGATCTTGGATTCGGTAAATATATGTTCAGGGGATGTAGGGATGTGGGAATGTGGGGGGGGGGGGGCTTACCCTCCCTGCAAAAAAAGTTTTAAGGAGAAGAACAATATTTGAGATTCGCTCTTTTCCTGTGTTTTTTAGTCTTGTTTTTGTTTCTTGTTGGCACTCGACATTTCGAGTGCCAACATTTCAATAGGGAATTTGTGCACACTGCACATGCATGAACAGAATCAGCTGCTAGGGTAAAAGCAAACACTTATGGTGTCATTTAAAGCACTAGATGACTGCAACATGAGTTAAAGTATTTTGTAACAGGTAAATATAGAGAAAGAAGGGAATACATTATGGCAACTTTTTTGGTTGTGAGTCACATACTAGCCAAATAAGCACATACGAGCAAAGTTAGAAGACGGCATTGTACAGTCCTAAAATCAAGTCTGGGATCCCACTGGTTGAAAGCAGCCAAGAGCTCAAGGTACCCTTAACCTGCCATTGTGCCTAAGAGAGACACACTCTGTGTTTGATACTTCTAATTAAAGCAAGCATAAGGTAGACTTAATTTGTTTTAACAGTTGCAGTAACACATGCAAGAGGCAAGCACATTGTGCAGCTCTTAGTGTAGAATCATTGAAATATAAGCATTTCAGCATAATACATCAGGAAGAAAGGAAATGGTGCGTAGTTCATTCAGATTGTTATATTTACCAGCTTTATTATAAGGCGACTTTTCCTTTATTAACTGCTTTATAAAACTGACCAAGATTTAAATAAAACAAAACAATGCAATAAAACATTGAAAGTAAATAAAATTGTTGCCTATCAATAAATTATTGAGGTTTTGATATAAAATATGGCTTACTAAAATGTAACTGAATTATACATTCAAAAGAGTTATAAATAGGACAGACCATCTGGGATTCAGAAATAATTCCACTGCTTGCATAAATTGCTTTCCACAGGTAGGTCAACTTACACAATTTGTGGGAAATATGATTCAGAGACACATTTTTACCGCTAGTGATGTCAGACCATTCAAATATTCATCCACACACAAATGCACACTTCCATACATTCCCCCTCCACATACATCTACTCAACATCAAACAACCCCACCTAGAGTCTGTTGAACCTACAGACACAGCACTTATTCACCCACATGCATTCACACATACATATCCACAGTCTCATTTTCTACTTAACATATGTTTCTGTGACCACCCAGGCAGGGAGAAGCATAATTTTACACACACACATACACACACACACACACACACACACACACACACACACACACACACACACACACACACACACACACACACACACACACACACACACACACACACACACACACACACACATTAACACATCTCCACTTCTGCTGAATATCAGTGAACTGTCAGAGGGTGACCACAGTCCTTTGATAGTCCATCTATGCTAATTTATGCAGGGAAGTGATTCTCTGAATCATTCTGCAGAATAAATTGGAAGCTGCAGGCATTTCTATGGCAATAGCACTTGGCTCCATTGCAGTAGCCACTCCCCCAGAATGCCATATTACCATGCAGTCTATCCAGGAGGACCACCCTGCATGCTGATGCTTCCGCTAGCCAGATACCTCAGTAGTAGGATAGTCATTGTATCAGAAAGTGTTGCTGTGAGGGCGAAACCACTCGTGGTGAGGCTTCCCATCTGTGACAATCCTTTCTGAATCCAAGGGACTGGATGTTTTTTAGTTTTTCCTGCTATTTATAAATAGGACAGCTTTCTCGCAGTGCCTTTCCTACTATATCTGATGCACCCTGCTCACTGTTTAACTGCAGTTTCCAGATTCTACTAATAGTGAACATATGACTGATCCATTAAACCAATATACAGAAATTGATTTCAAATGTGCATTGACCAATTTATGGTAACCAAACCTCTAAAGTAAGTATGCATGAAACAAACAATATATATTAAGTATATTCTGTAGTAAGATGTAATGAATATCTAAGATATTAGAAGAGGTGGTGGGAAAGGGTATAGCTGAAAGCATTTTCTTGGCACACACAGATAAAGTCTTTGATTTAATTTTATAGTATACCTACACAGTGAATACTGTTGAGATGACAGTAATATATGTAGATCTAGACCTAGAACAAACAAGACGTACCCTGAAATGTGAAAAACCCGCAAGATGCAGTACATAATCTCATGAAACCTGATCATCTCCCAAGCATATTTGGGAGACAACTACTCATGTTCCATCTTATGCTAGATTGCAGAGTTACCCAAACCTAACTATGCAGTCCTTCACATCCTAATAATTGTAGTACAAGGTAAACTTTGAAAAAAAGATGGAATTCAATAGGAACATTCATTGTAAAGTGTACATATAAAGATATTACAGTAATATGAAACATAGATAGCAAACTCTTCTGTAGGCATTGACAGAACCAAGCCTAGAAATACTCTTCTTTTAGATATGTTTTGAAAAGGAAGGTTTTGAAGCAGCACTAATTAATTGATGACTTTTAGGTGTAATGCACTATGTGTAGTCATATTAAGTTTGAAGTTTCTTTCATGTATTTGAGTCAGGTGAAGTTATTATTTTACAGAAAACCTTACAGTTATATTGTTCCGCTACCTCTCCTTTCACAGCTGAGAGGGAGTAAAAGTCCCTACCCCTGTCCCTACTTCCACAGTTAAGCAAAAAAAAAAAAATCTTCTGCTTCCATAACTGTAGCAAATTGCTTGCTGCATTTCTACAAGCAGTTGTTACAGTTTATTCACAAGGAATAGATAATAACAAAATGGTTTAAACTGTAGCAGACATATTGCAACATCTGTATCAAGCAGAAGCTACAGCTTATAACATGCATTGAGCACTGCAGTGCTCAGATCATCTAAAAACATTGTAAATTGTATCAAACTGGCTACAATTTATACTGTACAGAGCACTACAGTGCTCAGATTTAGCTTAAAAAAAAGAAACAAATAGATTTTTTTTTCCTTTTTAACTGTAGCAAGCTGCAGTTCTTACAGTTAAAAACACACAAAGAGTGCTAAAGTTCAGCCTTGGCCACAAATGCAATGGTGAACTCATTCCCTCCAGTACAGCTCTTTTGAGTGTGTACCTTTAACTCCTAGTGGGTGTGGCCTGAGCCTTTAAAACTGAAGTTATTTATTTATTTATTTATTTATTTATTTGCAGTTGGTTTACCAGGATAGTCCATTGGGCCAAAATAACCCGTTTTCAATGGAGTCCTGGGGAGAAAAGCTCCAATACAGACAAATTAGGTGCATACAAAAATTACAATAATGATAATAATAATTACCTTACAATTCTAATAAATACTCATTGACAGAGGTCAAATATCAGTACAATTGTGTTTGCCATCATGTATGCTTCAAGATAAAATATTCTGATACCTTGTACGTAGCATGGTTTTGGAATTATTAATGCAAGTATGAACAAGTAATATTTGACTCCTAGAGAAGCAGTAGGAGATAACTGCAGAAAAGCATGGAGACGTCACTTGGATGTAATGAGTTAAAAGCCTGTATGCATTATTACTTAACAACAATCTCGGGATTGCCTGATCATACCCTATAACACCTTGCTCCTTGGGCAGCTGCCTCTTTTGCCCCACCCTAGCTATGTTACTATACAGGAGTATATATGGGTATGTGTTGTGTTACTGAAATGTACAGGCAGTGAAACATAGGTGATCGATGCCAGCATTTTAAAAATCTACTTATGAAAATACAAAAAACCCTGAAAGAAAAGAAGATCACAAAATTAAACAAAATTTGTGTGATCAGTTAACCGAAACCTTACCCCTAAATATAGACACACTTTGATTAGTAACAGTGGTATAGAAAGAGTTTTTCTAAAATAACTGTAGGGTTGGAGTTAGGAACAGGTTTAAAGTTAGCATGCATTATTAAAGATGACCCTTCTTTAATCCATGGCTTACTAAGCTGAAATAAAGAGCAGCTTTCTCATTAAATATAGCAGTTTTTTACAAATTACCCCTACAGAAGCTGACACTGTACCATGTTTGTACATAATTTCTTACATTAACTGTTGAAACACCATAGTTTCTTGTTGCTAGCTTAAAATTTATGGGAATAATAAGAAAAGAGTATATATCTTAGGAACTGCTAACCAGTGGCTGTAATATTTCATATGAGAGTTAAACCTTAACTTAAAGTTCAAAGGTCACTTTAGTAATGCTTGCCAACCCTATCCTGCCTCTTCTGCTAACCAAATGTTTATGCATTAAAATTCCAAACCCACACTTACCTTACCCCCAACACATGCACATTCCACCAATCTTTCCTCTTTCAACATCTAAAGCATTTTTAAAAAGATTGGTTTTGATGAATTATCTAAGCACTTTACCTTCTTGATGAACTGACAATTCGACAGATTGAGGTAAAAAAATATACATATATATGTGTACAATTTACTTATAAACGTATATAAAAGTATATTCATTTAATTTTATGTGTCCTTCTTTTCAAGATATTAATGTTCTCACATGCAATCTAATGTTCTATTTCTGGCTTCTGCAAAGGTCACTCTATATTTCTATACTCTCCATGCACATAAGGCATAGCATGGAAAACAAACAGCATGGCAGTGCAACCACATATTTCTATATAGTCAGAAGTGATACAGACTTAGTTCACCTCATATCATCTACTTATTATAGTGACTTATTCTGCTTTGCAGCACACTTTGTGTCGGGTAATACTTATCATCTTGTTGAAAAAGAGTGCAGAAAATATGCACCAATTTTATCTGGGAAAGGATTCATATTTAAGAAAATCTAATGATGTGAGGCAGATGCATTCTATTATTACATATGTTTAACAACAAATAAACTGCCTGTTTTAACAGTCACCTAGGTCTGTTTTTCTTTGATACTCAGAGCTCCATTTCCTGTAAGTGGGTTATGTATAACCTTAGCATTGCAGATGAAACACAGCCTGTTCTGCATTTACATAAAACACCACAGAGAAATCTGCCATTAAGCACATAGTCTTGCTCTGACATTTCATATAACAAGTATTTCTTGAAAAATTAATCTAATAACCTGCTGCAAAGGATCAGGAAAAAAGTAACACTTTTAACCTAAGAAGATGTTTCCATGTTTCATATTGTAACCCTCATGCACACAATGTCTGTAGTGTAAATAAATACCTTAATTAGAAACTTGATATCTAACTTTCTATTGCTAAAACAAACACTGTACTTGATTTAAAATGTTTAATACCGTAAATGTGGGGCTTACCTGGTCTTATCATTGTCATTGCTTGTTGTTACCAATAGCTGAAGTTATCACCATAATTCAAATGTATCACAGCATTGCATATTCCTTAGCATGCATTACAAAAATGTGGTGCAGGAGTTCGCTTCTGCTCATCAAAACTGAACAATAAGAACCTTTAAAAATGCAATGCCCTGGATACTAAACAGAGATCTGTGTGTGTGTGTGTGTGTGTGTGTGTGTGTGTGTGTGTGTGTGTGTGTGTGTGTGTGTGTGTGTGTGTGTGTGTGTTTGAAACCGTTTTTTAAAGGAACATGTTTTTAACTGGATGTTTTGACTTACTAAATCCTGATTAAATCCAACTTTAGAGAGAAATGCTGCTTGTATTTTACGTTTACTGGTTGACTTTACATGAATAATATCATTGTGCATCAGGTTATGAATGCAGATTCCTCGTAACTTGCTGTTACATTTCGCATGCCATGTTTTCCTCATTAAGTAATATTTTGCTTACTGGCCAGTTGTAATTGTACATTAACTATGCAATTTATGCATATTCAAGAGACTTGACTGCCTACTGCCACAGCAAGACGGATGATGTCAAACAATAATAGCACTGTGTTGTGATTGTTGAAAACAATTACTCCCTAGGTTTGTGAAAATACTGTTTTACAGACAAGTTATTGATATATGGAATGGGCAACCCAAAGACATGATGGAGAAGGAATCCTAGGAGACATTGAAGCCAGCAGTGGACAGGTGAAGACCGAAAGAACGGAGAAATCGAAAGAAGACAGAAAATTAAATTCACTCAAAGCACATACTAGGTAGGCTAATTGTTCGCCTCAGGGATCAAACAAATGGAACTTGACTATACAATAAAATAAAAATAACAGTAATAATAATCATAATGATGATGATAGAAGCTCATTATAACACCCCGTGGTTGTGTGTTACCATGTAATACTTTCACAGCTGATTGGTACAAACAGTGCGTCTATACCTAGTTTGACTAACACTAGGTGTGATGTTGTTCTAGCAGAAGTACATTGTAAATATATGAATTATATTTCAGTATATGTTCTAGCAGTAGTACATCATAAAGATATGAATTATATTTCACTATACTCATAGCTGCTGTGGTTCGGTTAAGAAGGAAAACCTTGAATCACCAAATCCACAGATGGAGTGGGTTATAATGTGACATACCTGCTGATGTTTAGTTAGGGGTACAAAACCTGGTGTGGTACCCTGTCTCACATGTTGTATTCTGTTATATCTGCTGTTGAGGTTTAAGTGACCAGAATAGAGTTTTTCCTTGGATAGGTTATTTATGTTGGCATGGGGTATGTGATTTCATCATTGCTGATGCTGTTACTGGACTACTGCATTTTCAATCTTCAGGATTTTTCTAATTCAAAAGGAAAATCATTGGATGCCTACATTGCTTTAACATCTCCAGAGTAATTGGGCTTAATTACTTTTGCTGTAAACTTATCCTTAGCTGACTTCTTAAAACCTGAGATGAGTTCTGAGATGCTTGTGTTATATAGTACATACTAGTTTTTGTTTTGTTTTCTTCTTCTTGTTTTACGGTTCTGTTTGCTACACATTTCATGTTAGAACAGTTGTGGATGGGGCCTGTTAATGAAGCTTTGTTCCTGCTCTGTGATCCAGGTACTGCATTATAACTCCATTCTATGTAGCCACCAGGCATTTCATGGACATACAACTGACTGTACTGCTACTCTATTTTTTGTTTTTTTATCTGAACCACTTTTGATATAATATTTGTATTTGTGTTTGACTGTGCCCTGGCTTTAGCTAACTGTCCAAATGGATTTATTCTCTAGTGTGGCAATGAAAAACAAATACTTTTTCTGTATTTGTATCATTCAGGTTTAATTAACCTGTAATTATACCACTTTTCCTGCTGATATTTCTAGTGGAAGGCATCCTGACTTATCTGGACTTACAGTGGCACTTAATGATTTTACTCTGCACATTGATTTAACCTGCTAGACCTTAGTTGAGTATTAATAGCAATAGTAATTACTAAAAACTACAAAAAAACTCACCAAGCTAGAGTTTTCACTGTGTGATACCTTAAACCTCCTGTAATATGGGATATATGCAAATGACCACTTAAGGACATCAAGTGTTTCAGATATATGGCTTCTGAATGACCGTGACTATTTACTTTTTGATGCATTCAGGCCAATAGCTGGAGCACTTGATGTGCTTAAGGGGTGATTTGCATAAACCTCATTGATCTCTATTACAGGAGGTGTAAGGTATCACATAGTGAAAACTCTAGCTTGGCTTGGTTGCTCCTGTAGGTTTTACTAATTGGTTTGTCTATGTGACCTTTTTACTCTTTGGTTTGGATGTTAGCTGGGACATTTTGCAGACACCTTAATGGTTATGTACATCATCTGGGATTAAAGACCATATGTTTCGAAGGTATAGCCAAACAGTCCACTTTTGCTGTCTGGATGAGATAATAAGAAAGTTGAGACATGCATGTCCATGCTAATGTGGTTTTGCTTCAATGACCTGAATGTATCCATAAATATTAAAAAAGCAAAATAAAAAGTTATGGATATTCAGAAGTCATATAACAGCCTTTGAACTTGTTAATCAACAATTAACAACTTTGTGTTTTGATTAACAAGCTGTTATTGTACTGGTTTTATTATTAATGCATAAGAAGTTTTTAATTACTAACCACTGCATACGTAAATGTTAGATCTTTCAGTCTGCAGTTTGTTAATATTATTCATGTGCATGCTTTATACATGGATTCTTTGACTGGAGGGATTAACGTTTGAGTAATACTTGCAGTATTTTATTGAATGCAAGTTTTGCCAAGAGGTAGGGGTTGAGCTTTTCTTGCTAGATGAATCTTATACAGTGCATTTCTTATCAAATAGTATCAAACACATTAATATTTTCTAGCCCTTATCAAATAGTATTAAGCTCTCCTTTTAAGGGACATCCCAGTCCCTATTCTTCTATACAACCTTTTGTCACTGGTTTAGAATTCCAGTATGTCTTGGGGTGGTTAAAGGTTTTTGTTTATCACATGTGTTGAACTGAGGTTGCTGTTGGGGTCAGGGTGACCTGGTGTTGCAAGATGATGAAATATGACCTTGAAAGGGGGAGGGGGTGGCATCAAACTAACGGGTCTAGACTTTTGAATAGGACCTGCTTGGTTCCACATCTCTGTCTAGGGTTATAGCTAGATTGATCCAAAATAAGTCTGGTATCATAGTGGTTGATCTGGAATTTATCACAGAGACTTTGCTGGAGAACAGCTGTGGACCACATCCTGCTGTGACAGTTTCTCTGTGTCTCCATATAATTCACAGCCCTAGACAGAGCAGTACTTTGCCTCATTGCTTGTATTAGGTAGATGTTATTAGGTCCAAAATTTTAAGTATGGCCTAGAGTCAGGAGTGAACTTCTGATTCCTCATGGTTTGCAGTCTACTCAGCTATCCTCGGGCCTTTCAGCAAGGGTTCTCTAACTACATCACTGGCCTGGAGCATGGCCACCTAATATGGTTAATCACTGGTGAGTATACCTGGGATGATCACCATATAACCACTCTGTATTGTAGAACATTTTGATGTGGCTGCCTCTGCCACCCAGTACAAGTACACTCACTGGACTTAGCCTTACAGGTTGGTGCTGTAACCTTGGACATGGTTCATAGGTTTGTAACTTCATAAGTAGGTACTATGCTAACTGCTGTTGTAGGCCATTTTATGCCTAGCTAATTTCCCTATTGTGGCTTAAATTAGCCTATCCCATTTAGTGTTAGATTAGTCTTAGCTATCCAATGGTCAATAATTATATATTACCCCTAATAAGGATAACTGGGATCTTACCATAGATAATTTGAGGGAACCCATGCATGGGTAAAAAGCATTTAGGAGCTGCCTCTGTCCATTAGCAGTACAGAGTGTAGGCCTGGGGAAAATGTTCTATTACCCATCCATACATCCAAAATCTGCTTGAATATGGACAGGGATGAGCTTTGTTTTATGCGGATGGGGTGTCTGTTCCAGAACAGTGGTTTCCTTTGTGAAATATACCTGTCCCTCCAAACCACTCTGTTGATGTAGCAGAAGAAGTTTAGATCCCTAGACCAAGTATTTTTGATACCATTTACTTGCTGATGTGCAGTAGGTCCATCAGTTTTGGATGCCTTGTAAGGTAGACACAGGTAACCTCTTAACAGTTTGTAGGATACTTTTGAGTGATCCATGTATGACATCTTGTTTAGGCCCTGTAACATTTTAGTAAGATATCTCTGAGGGAATTCTGTTTGTTGCATTTACTGGCACAGATACATTCCAAAGGGATATTGTACTAGATTGGCCTAATGAGGGCTTATTAAAGAGGGAAGATAACATCCCTAGATCTAGAAACAATCCCTTTGTTTATAAGTTGTTCAGTATAGAAGGACTTTTTTATGACAGTGGACATATGCTGGTCTAAAGTTAGGACACTGTCCACATAAGTTCCCAAATCATGGAAAAGTGAGTCAACTCTTATGGGTGTATTGATGTCCAAGCCGAAAATGGAGTTTATTGCAAAAAACAATAACAGAACCAATGATTGTTGGTTCTGTAATTGTGTTTTGCAATAAACTCCATTTTTGGCTTGGACATCGGTTCTCCGCTTGATTTTTTTTTTGGTATTTTTCTGGTTCCTGGTCGGTCTTAGAGGTGTATTGTCAGTGTGGTAGTCTACCAATGTAGATGACTCTTCAAAGGATATGATAATGCATTTTTTGGCATTTAGTTTCAGTCAATGATTTTGGCACCAGTTATTTATTTAGAACAAACCTTCCTGAAAGATGGCTAAGCCATTTTGAGATTTAATGACTACTTCTAGCTGGCAGTCATCTGCATGTTTAGTCAGCCAGAGCCCTTTGGTATTGGCTTTTACTTTAGAGATGTAGATTCCAAACAGGAGAGGTCTCAGCACTGAGCCCTGGTGACTGGTCTCTTTGCTGAGGTAGGTTCCCCTATTATGATTTCCTGTACCCTATGTTTGAACTACTTGGCAGTTAGGTGATGTTCATAGGTATATAGTTTTATAGGAGGTTACTAGGCTAATGGCCCTAGGGCCTTTATATGTATTGCCGTGTTATGCCCGTGTTTCCTAATTGACCTTAGTTAGATGGTCATAATTCACAAAGCAAGTCTATGAAAAGCACCTACTGCCCCTGTCCATGAGGGACATAGGTACCATCCCCAGCATGAATTTACTGTCTCCCATCCTATTGTCTAGATTGCAATTGAATAGGGTTATTGAGGAGTTTTGTTTCATGTGAATTGGGAGTTTATTCCAGAAGAGCAGAAATCTCTGGGAGATATATCTGTCTGTCCAGCATGCTCTGTTAATGTCACAGGCTAGGTTGAGATCCCTGGAGTGAATGACTCTTGTCCCATTTGATTTGCAGATGTGCAGCATTTCCATTAGGCAGGGTCAGAGACTGCTCAGTAGTCCAGGCACAAGTTGCCTCTCAGCAGCACGTAGGATATACAGTACAGTGACAGGGATTTAAGTCTTTCCACATTGGTTATGTTTTGGAGGCCCTAAATTTTCTTGATGAAAAACCTCAGTGGTCTCTCCAGCTGTTGCAGGTGTCTAGTGAGGTACATGCAAAAGGGAGCATTGTACTCTATTAGTGGTCTGATGATGCTTGAGTACAGAGGAGTTATAACACCCTTAGTCTCAGATATGATGCCCTTAATTATCAGATTTGCAACACAGAAAGCTTTCCTTACCACTGTGGACACATGGTGATTGTGGTTTAGATTTCTATCAACCTGTGTTCCCATATCTAACACCACTGGGTTTGAGCTTGGGGGGGGGGGGGATGCTGTGAATATTGTAATTTACAGAGACTTCCTCTTTGCCAAAGTGGATAATAATGCACTTTTTTGCATTTAGTTTTAGTCTGTGGCTTTGGCATCAATAATTTGTCTGTGTTAGACCTTTTTGTAATATGATAACGTCATTTGGGGACTCAATGATTGCACCCAGTTTACAATCATCAGTGAACTTGGTAAGCCAAATGCCATCTACTTTCACCTGGACTTCTGAGAAATAGATTCCAAACTGTAGAGGGCCCAGCATAGATCCTTGTAGTATGCCACTGGTAACTTGTCTACTGGTAGAGGTGGAGTATGAATTCTGTCAGTGAGCCAGTTGGCTACCCATCTAGTTATGTATGGCAAGTTTATCAATGATACCTGAGTGGGGGATTGAGTCAAAAGCCTTGACTAAGTCAAGATAGGCAGTAAGTACTGTTTTTGCCTTCATTCACGTCTTTGGTGACACTCTCAAAGAAGTCCACCAGGTCCATGTATGACATCTTGTTTAGGCCCTGTAACATTTTAGTAAGATATCTCTGAGGGAATTCTGTTTGTTGCATTTACTGGCACAGATACATTCCAAAGGGATATTGTACTAGATTGGCCTAATGAGGGCTTATTAAAGAGGGAAGATAACATCCCTAGATCTAGAAACAATCCCTTTGTTTATAAGTTGTTCAGTATAGAAGGACTTTTTTATGACAGTGGACATATGCTGGTCTAAAGTTAGGACACTGTCCACATAAGTTCCCAAATCATGGAAAAGTGAGTCAACTCTTATGGGTGTATTGATGTCCAAGCCGAAAATGGAGTTTATTGCAAAAAACAATAACAGAACCAATGATTGTTGGTTCTGTAATTGTGTTTTGCAATAAACTCCATTTTTGGCTTGGACATCGGTTCTCCGTTTGATTTTTTTTTTGGTATTTTTCTGGTTCCTGGTCGGTCTTAGAGGTGTATTGTCAGTGTGGTAGTCTACCAATGTAGATGACTCTTCAAAGGATATGATAATGCATTTTTTGGCATTTAGTTTCAGTCAATGATTTTGGCACCAGTTATTTATTTAGAACAAACCTTCCTGAAAGATGGCTAAGCCATTTTGAGATTTAATGACTACTTCTAGCTGGCAGTCATCTGCATGTTTAGTCAGCCAGAGCCCTTTGGTATTGGCTTTTACTTTAGAGATGTAGATTCCAAACAGGAGAGGTCTCAGCACTGAGCCCTGGTGACTGGTCTCTTTGCTGAGGTAGGTTCCCCTATTATGATTTCCTGTACCCTATGTTTGAACTACTTGGCAGTTAGGTGATGTTCATAGGTATATAGTTTTATAGGAGGTTACTAGGCTAATGGCCCTAGGGCCTTTATATGTATTGCCGTGTTATGCCCGTGTTTCCTAATTGACCTTAGTTAGATGGTCATAATTCACAAAGCAAGTCTATGAAAAGCACCTACTGCCCCTGTCCATGAGGGACATAGGTACCATCCCCAGCATGAATTTACTGTCTCCCATCCTATTGTCTAGATTGCAATTGAATAGGGTTATTGAGGAGTTTTGTTTCATGTGAATTGGGAGTTTATTCCAGAAGAGCAGAAATCTCTGGGAGATATATCTGTCTGTCCAGCATGCTCTGTTAATGTCACAGGCTAGGTTGAGATCCCTGGAGTGAATGACTCTTGTCCCATTTGATTTGCAGATGTGCAGCATTTCCATTAGGCAGGGTCAGAGACTGCTCAGTAGTCCAGGCACAAGTTGCCTCTCAGCAGCACGTAGGATATACAGTACAGTGACAGGGATTTAAGTCTTTCCACATTGGTTATGTTTTGGAGGCCCTAAATTTTCTTGATGAAAAACCTCAGTGGTCTCTCCAGCTGTTGCAGGTGTCTAGTGAGGTACATGCAAAAGGGAGCATTGTACTCTATTAGTGGTCTGATGATGCTTGAGTACAGAGGAGTTATAACACCCTTAGTCTCAGATATGATGCCCTTAATTATCAGATTTGCAACACAGAAAGCTTTCCTTACCACTGTGGACACATGGTGATTGTGGTTTAGATTTCTATCAACCTGTGTTCCCATATCTAACACCACTGGGTTTGAGCTTGGGGATGCTGTGAATATTGTAATTTACAGAGACTTCCTCTTTGCCAAAGTGGATAATAATGCACTTTTTTGCATTTAGTTTTAGTCTGTGGCTTTGGCATCAATAATTTGTCTGTGTTAGACCTTTTTGTAATATGATAACGTCATTTGGGGACTCAATGATTGCACCCAGTTTACAATCATCAGTGAACTTGGTAAGCCAAATGCCATCTACTTTCACCTGGACTTCTGAGAAATAGATTCCAAACTGTAGAGGGCCCAGCATAGATCCTTGTAGTATGCCACTGGTAACTTGTCTACTGGTAGAGGTGGAGTATGAATTCTGTCAGTGAGCCAGTTGGCTACCCATCTAGTTATGTATGGCAAGTTTATCAATGATACCTGAGTGGGGGATTGAGTCAAAAGCCTTGACTAAGTCAAGATAGGCAGTAAGTACTGTTTTTGCCTTCATTCACGTCTTTGGTGACACTCTCAAAGAAGTCCACCAGGTTCAATAGCATGATCTACCCTTAGCAAAGCTATACTGGGATGGGTAAAGAGTTTGAAGGTTACCTATGTCCTTTTTGATAAGGTCCATGATGATTCTTTCCATGGTCTTGCAGATAAGGCTGGTTAGGCTTATGGGTCTGTAGACTCCAGGGTCATTTGATAGACCACCTCTGTGCAAGTAGATTACTGTTGCTGTTCTCCCTTCTGCTGGAACAAAGCTAGTGTTCAGGCTGAGGTTAAAGACAGTGTCAAGTAGTTCTAGTAGGTCTTATTTTAGATCGTTTAGTAAGCAGCCTGGGATGTTATCTAATCCCATAGAGGCTGTGTTTTTGTCCTTGAAGACTGTAGATATGCTCTTTGGAGATACTAGGTAGAGGGCTGATGTCAGGTATGCTTTGGGGTATGGCTGGTGGGGACAAGGGGGAGTGAGGTTTGCTACAAATCTGTTAGCTAGCAGGTTGGCAATTTCTTCAGTTTTATTATGAGAGGTATTGTCCACTATAGGTTTGGCACATAGTTGGGCATTCCCTTTTAAATTTCAGATGTAGCCAAAGAATGCTTTATGATTATCCTTAGCTAGGGATGCTAATTTGTTTCATAACTAATTTTAGAGGACTTTACAAGATATCTTATTTGCTTGTTCAAGCTGTGGAGGGTATTCTTCTTCTGCTGAATCAATTCCCTGTTGTTCTTAGATATCAGTTCTTCCTTTTGTTATATAACCTATTTATACTTGAGGTATACTAGGGTGACTTGTTTTTTGGGAGGACCTGGTTTTGATCTGGTCAGTACAGCTGAGTCTAGACAGTTGTTTAGGTGGTTATACAGAGCATTTGTGTACTCCTCTGCATAGGAGTCCTTGTTGGCTGTGTTAGCAGGGGGTTGAAAGGTTTTATATTATCACCTAGTAGGCTTTAGTTTGCTTTGGAGAAATTTTTCAGTTCTTTTGCTCCTGTGAGGGTGTCAGGTCTGAACATTACTTCAAACAAGACTTATGATCTGACCTTAACAAGGAGGTCAATGCACAGGGAATACTACAGTGATCTCTCATGTTGAGCAGTAATAAGTCTAAGACATTTCAGCCCCTTTTGGGGTTGCAGACTATCTGTTCCAGGGCATTTGTGTTGATAAAGTCCAGAAAACTCAGTAAGTCCAGGTAGGTGGTGTGCTTCTCTTAGTTCATGGTGTACCTGTAGCTAGCAATGATGTGATATGGTGATTTACCTATAGTTAGTTGGACCTGGAGTAGCTCAAGAGAGTCATACTGTTTAATGAGTTTTGAGGTGTATTTGGTTTTAATAAAGATGGATATACCTCCACCTTTGGTTCTTTCATACTTGTTTTGGGGTCTGAATGTGTGGAAGGCATTATATCCTTGCATGTCTTGGGTGCTATCTGTGGCCTTGAACCATGTACATGTCAGCATCTTCCAAGGTGAGGAGTGCTTCCAGGGAGTGCAGTTTCCTATTTAGGCTCCTACCATTAAGCAGCATAACCCTGAGTTTGTCTCAAGTGGATTTTTTTACATTGAAAATTTTGTTGTTTTGAATTTGCACAAAAAAGGCACTTTGGGAAGGCAAGTGCCTTTGCCAGCATCCAAAAGCCTAGAGGAGACAGGTGAATACTGTGATGACCCTTCAATAGACCAGCAATCAAGGAACCTCAATCCTCACCACTGGCAACAGTGGGAGATGTTCACTGGGAGGATAACAGGTACACACACAGCATTTATAGATGCAGCTCTCTGCATCAAGTGAAATTTCCCTTAAGAGCACACAGAGACCACAGTCACTCTGGAGCTGCTTTCTCTACCTTTCTCCAGATTCCAAATAAGACTCCCCATTGGTATAGCTATAGAGTTGTGTCCTTAGCCAACGTTCCAAAACAAATCCTCCATCACTCTCTCTGTCCAACCAGTGCTTCATGTCCATGCCCAAGTAGCTGACACACACACACACACACACACACACACACACACACACACACACACACACACACACACACACACACACACACGTTGCGAGTTTGATTTACATACACACACACACACACACACACACACACGCACACACACACACACACACACACACACACACACACACACACACACACACACACACACACACACCTGGGAAAGGCTTGCATAGGTTTACTAGCTATGCCCCCTTTTGCCCAGAGTATAAGGTAGTTTTCACTGCCACCAGAACCCTTCTGCCAGCTACCTTAAGACCCTTAAAAAGGGTATCCAATCTTACTTTGCAATATTAATATTAATACAAATGGCAGTTTGACCAAGAGCAAGGCTATTAGGAGTGGCCCACATAGTGTCACTAAATAAATATGCAAGTATTCTCAAAACTTAAATATCTCTACAAATATCAGCCACAATGAAAGGTTTAAATGCATTCAATAATAAATAATAAAAGCACAAGACAATACTAAATATATATTCACAGTGAGATCAGAGTTCAAAACCACAGGACATATTTAAAATAATATTGCAGTACAGGCTAACATAAAGAAAGAAAAACATATAAACTAAACTTCACTATATTCCTGAATGTATCTAAGAGAATTATTCTGTTCCCTAGAAACTTACTTCATTAGAGCAAGGCAGATGTATGGTGAATGGTTTGTCTTGTCAAGTCCAAGACAGAATACAGAATGCTCTGTCTCACTAAGAGACTTCTCAAACTGATATGTCAAATATTACTGCTGGGATAGCTTGCTGAATGACATAATTTCTGGTCATCTGACTTCTAGTTCCCAGGCCAAAACCTCCATTGCTAGAAGCTGGCAGCATTTACCATCTACCTGTAAAAAGTTACAGACAAGGGCTTTTCCTCAGGTCTTTGGTGGATGCTGGAAGTCATAAAACAATTGCATTCTTTCATGCTTCAAAAGTAGCATTTGGTTCACTCCAAGGACAACACACAAATCTTCCTAGCACAGACTTTGTGTCTCTAGCTGCATTGAAAACTTGAGAGATAGCCTCTTTATTGCATCCTATAAAGTAATTTAATTTCAGATATTTTTTCTAAAGTTTGGTAGACTGAGGTTAACCCTCCATTTTCCTCTGTTGACATATACATTGAAACAGTTACAATAGTGCATATGCATTTCTGTTCTCTTCCATTAGGGCACACTATGAATACATTTAAAGCACAAGCACTTTACAAAATACCTTTTCAACACAAACATTTGTACAGAGCAGTTTGATATACACATGACATACAGTTCTAATACATTTGTAACACAATCATCTTATATAAATCATTTCACTATTCATCAATGACATATAATTATTTGCAAAATTCCAGGTAGCTATACTGGCATTACCTCCTTTTGTCACAAATACCATCTCTGGTAAAGCAGCATTGTTTGTCAAGTATGTCTTCCCAGGCTGCCAGCTACTGGATCAACCTGGATTGACACCAGGAGCTAAGCCAATTGTTGAAGTCAATCATTTTTTGTCTGTATTGTGGCATCCTCCTGTGTGAAGGTAGAATGCTGTTTAGGGCTAGGGACATACCTGCGTGGGACACATAATCTGGGAGTTCAGTCATGTCTCTCTTCATATAGTCCAGAGAGGTACATCTCAAGTCATTCACCCCCAACATGTACTATGACAGAGTCATAGCGGTAATTGTTGTTGAGTGACTTGAGTGCATGTGTGATTTGATGGATCCTACCATCTGACAGGCAGGTGACCATTACCTTCTCTTTGTCCAGCCTGGTGGGTCCATCTGTGTGTCTCACTATGGAGTCGCCCATGACCAGGACATTTGGTTTTGAGGTGTTTTGCCTAATAGGCTTATTTTCTGAGACACTGGTGTATGTCTTGTTATGTGTAGTATATTCTATTTGCTTCACAGTGCATGCAAGTGATTTGCTCTTGGGAGGTGTCTGATCTTTTGGTAGGCTTCTATTGAGTACCTCTGCATATATAGGTTTATGTGGTGTGACCTTGTTTTTTGAGAGAAGTGATGTATGTGTGCTGAGAATTTGTTTGATGTCTGTTTTTTATGTGAGGAACTGATTCCAAATTCATAGGGTAATTGCATCTCTCACATATTGTATTTGTTTGTTTTAGGAGTAAATGGTTGTTAGTATACATGAGGCAATTACTACATTACCTCAGGATGCCCATGTCAATTAGGCTGGCCAGAGAAATGGTTGGAAACAGACCATCTATTATTTATTTATTTCCAGTTTGATAACCGGGGAGGTCCACTGGGCTTAAACAGCCCGTTTTCAGTGGAGGCCCGTGGAGAAAAGCTCCAAAATACAAAGATACAAAAAATAAAATACAATAAAATATGATAAAAAGTACAATAAAATGCAGTTATGAATAATCCTGGTATTATATAATGTTTTAAACAAAGTTGTAAGATGAATAAAGTGAGATGTAGCAAAAAGAATTAGTGTAATAAGTGGAATATAGGAGACATGAGTATAGTTTATACAGAACATGCTTGGTAACAAAGATGGGTGGTGTGAAGTAAGAAGAGCAGTAGGAATAAATACCTAGAGTGGAGGAAGGAGAGAGAGGCAGCTGAGTAGTGAAACAAGATGCAAGTGTATATTAGAAAGAAGAACATATGTGAGAAGAAAAGCAATAGGGGGTAATACAAGGGGATGGAGGGTAAAGATAGTAGAAGAGTGTTAGACACAATTTGTAGAATGTTAGAGACATTAGTTAGACAGTGTTATATAGGTTTAGATGGAAGAAGTATATATGGGAGAGAAGTACAGAAAGAAGGATATGTGTAGGATTTACACTATATACATTAAAGGTGTATAAGTTATGTAAGAAGTATCAAGGGGAAGCTGTTTGGTAATATAGCAAGGTGAAGAAGTATTTAATGAAGAACAGGTTGAAAATTATGGCAGGTTTTTACTGTAATTACTATTGGGAGTGGGCTAGTTTGACCAGATTTTGCTCTATGATAATGAAGGGGTTTATTCCATTGAAGGCTAGGGGTGAAAACTATGGCAATGCTTCTCAGTGGGCAACTGAGTTTCCCACAGTGCAGGAGGGAAGCTTGGGAAGGTTCACTAACAGATGTCTAGGAGAAAATTGTCTTTCAAGGCATTTGTGTCAATACAGGGCACCACTGAACCCCACTGAGCAGTGTGCAGCTATGCACACATGCGAGGCTTAAATACAGGTGAAATTACATACTTTTATGCTAAACTATCAATGGGAAAGCACACAATGAGCTTTCCTCCAGTAATCTCCAATGCAAATGAGGCTCAGACTACACACTTCTGCCACAAGGGTGCAGGCAGGGCCCTCCTCATGTAAAACGGTTGGAATAGTGCTCAAGTTTAACAATACAGTTTAGATTCAGCAGATCTGAATCTAGTCTGTGGTATGTATAAGCTATTGAAAACAGCACAACAGACTTTTTTCAAGTACAGAAAAATACAGTAAAAATCAGCAAAATGATAAAATACAGTTAGCAAAGTGCAAAGGAAACTCACAAGTTGCTTATTTTTTTGACTCTAGCAGTGGATGTTTTGGATTTCAGAAAAATTTCTCCAGACATCTGGTAAAATCACCAAACGTTGAGCAGCTTCTGTTAAAAGAGGTTAAATCCACACAAACACGAGGCTTAAATACAAATGAAATTAACCACTTTTAAGCTAAACTACCAATGGGAAAGCACACAATGAACTTTCCTCCAGTAATCTGCAACTCAGATGAGGCTTAAACTACACACTTCTGCAATAAGGGTACAGGTAGGGCCTTCCTAATGTAAGATAATTGGTTTAGTGCTCAAGTATAACAATACAGTCTAGACACCGCAGATCTGAATCTAGTCTATGCTATGTACTTAAAGCAGCAGAACAGCTTTTTTAAAGTTCAGAAAAATACAGTAACAATCAGCAAAATGAGGCAGCAAAATGATAAATTGCAGTCAGCAAAGTGTAAAGGAAACACACAAGGTACTTATTTTTTCAACTTTAGCAGTGGATACTTTGGATTTCAGTAGAATCTCAGCAGACCTCTGGCAAAAGTCACCAAACATTGAACAGTTCAAGTTAAAAGAGGGTAAACCTGAGCAGGCTTAAATACAGGTGAAATTAAACACTTTTAAGCTGAACTACCACATGGAAAGTACACAATGAGTTTTCCTCCAGTAATCTCCAACTCAGATGAGGCTTAGACTGCACACTTCTGCAACAAGGGTGCAGGTAGGGCCCTCCTAGTGTAAGATAGCTGGAATAATGCTCAAGTTTAACAATACAGTCTAGTCACAGCAGATCTGAATCTAGTCTATGCTATGTACAAGCTACTTAAAGCAGCAGAACTGCTTTTTTAAAGTGCAGAAAAATACAGTAAAAATCAACAAATTAGAAAATATAGTCATCAAAGTGCAAAGAAAAGTCAAAATGTACTTATTTTTTCAAGTTTAGCAGTGGATGCTTGGATTTCACCAAAAGTTCTCCAGACATCTGGCAAAATTTGTCAAACGTTGATGAGCTCCAGTTAGATGGCTTGTAGTGTTACTGTCCTCTGCACAAACTGGCAACTCTTCAAGCAGGTGTGAACAATGGCAGACTATGGAGAGCATTTCCTGTAGAAGATTTTAAACTGGAGAGGTTTGCTTATATACTAGGCACTGGGAACCAGTTTGCCCAATGTGCATATGTGGGGCATTTATGCCAGCAGGATGAAAGATTTCTAAACAGTTAAGCTCTCAGGCCAATCAAATAAAAACACAATAAACTTTAAAACAGCAGTTTTCAACTTGGATTGGTTGAATTCAGCTCTGCTCCCACCAGAGTGCCATAGACCCCTCCTAATGTAAAACAATCTGGTTTTGAGCTCAAGAGCAGTAACAAATACTTTATCTAATTCCTGCAGTATCAGAAATCCTTGAAAATAAGTTCACTAACCTGAGAAATGTTCAACAAAATACAGAACAAAGTGCACAACGTAGCAGCACAGTAACAAACAGATGATGTTTCTTTAACAAGTGCAGGCTAAAAAACTGTGATAAATTCAACCAAATCAATAAATGCAGCACATAAGTGTTAAATATCACTGATACAGTAAGAGCAACTGCAAAAAAAAAACAAAACAAACAAAAAAAAAAAAAACATATCAGCTTTGTAGGTCCAGATGGCTTTAAAAGCAATGCAAATCTTGTAGTCACAGCTGTCCAAGTCAGGCACAGGGAAACTCTGAATATAGGAGCACCATCCCAAAAAATGTAATTATTTTATATAAGCAAGATGAAAGAGTTTTAAACATTTAATCCTTCAGACCAATCAGATAAAAGCACAATAAACTTAAACCAGAAGTTTCCCACTTGGATGTGTTGAATTCAGCTCTACTCCCACCAGAGTCCAACAGACCCATCCTAATGTAAAACAAACTGGTTTTGAGCTCAAGTGCAGTAACAAATGCTTTACAAAATTCCTGCAGTATCAGGAATCCTTGGAAATAAGTTCACTAACCCTGAGAAATGTTCAACAAAATACAGAACAAAGTGCACAATGTAGCAGTACAGTAACAAACAGATGGTGTTTCTTTAACAACTGCAGGCTGAAAAACAGGGATACATTCAATAAAATGAATAAATGCAGCACAGAAGTGTTAAATGGTATTGAGACAGTAAGAGTAACTGCAAAAGAATGATGGAGAAGTTTATTCCGAGTTTATTTAGCTTTTCTACCATGCCCAAGTGGGAGATTGCATCAAATCTCTTAGTCTGTACTCTCCTTTTAAGTCAGTCCATATAGGACATATTATTATGACTTTACCTTTTAGTAAGATATCTCTCTGGGCATTCTAGTTATTGCATATTTCTGGACAGATACATTTCAAAGAGGGCATCATACTCTCCTGTCTATGACACCCACATGTACTATGACAGAGCCATACTGTTCAAGGACTTCAGTGCATGTGTGAGCTGATGGATCCTGGCACCAGACAAGCAACTAACCATGACTCCTTCCTTGCTCAACATGGTAAGGTACATCTATACATCTTACAATGGAGTTGTCTATAACATAATGTTTGCTTTGGTCGATGCCTGCCTTACAGGTTCAGCATCTGCGACTATAAGACTCTGTGTATTGTGGATGGAGATAGGCTTAAGTTGCTGAGTATGCTTTTTGCCTTTTGAAGGTCTTTGAGCTTTAGGCAAGTTAATCATTAGAACCCCAGTATATGATGGATTATGTCTATTGTGATGACCTTGATGAGGTGTGGTTTGTGATGTACTGCTGATGATTTTTGTGTCTGACTTTACCATGTATGAGATTTTTCCTTCCAAATACATTGTATGTGCACATCTTTCACATACTATATTATGCTGTTTGTGTAACAGATGATCATCAGACACCATAAGACAATTATAGGAATTATGTTGTCAAATTATGGTAAAGGATGGGCAACAACAAATACACTGGGTTTAAAAACACAACCACAACAGGATGGGAAGGAAAAACTATTGGACCCTTAGCTCTGAGCTGACTGGCTTGGAACTGCCTTAATGCAAACAGTAGTTCTGAACTGGCGTGACATAGACTTAGTACATAAGAATGACACTAGGGTTTAATACTAACAGTCAGTCTGCATGCAGTGCAATGGCGTACTGGAATTACTAATATACAGGCTTAAAGACCTTAGGTAAAGCAGATGTAGACTGTTAAAATGAACACAAAAACAGATCAAGAAATGAAAAATGTTCACTTATCTTTCTTTCTGTATGTAATAGAACTATTACAAAACAGCAGTAATTTAAAGCAACATAGCCACAACAACATGGGAATTTTTAGGCCCTCAGCTCTGAGATCACTGCCATGAACCTCCTTAATGCAAAGACAAATCCTAAGCTAACCTGATATAGACTCAGTACAGAAGAATGAAATATGGGTTTAATACCAACAGTTAATCTACTTAAATAGCAAAACGCAGTGCAACTTTGTACTGGAATTATGAATATAGGCTTAAAGACTATAGTTAAGGCAGCTACAGATGGTTAAAATGAAGTCCCATACTTTTATCACCTACTTTATTTTACGCTCGGGATTCTGCGGATTCAGCCACCCTGTGCTGAGTTGTTTCAAGATATGTTGTTGTGTAAGATCTCAAATGTCTGTTTCATTCCCTGTTTGACCAGTCCTTGAGGGGATCAATTTCAATGAGCTGACTCTGTGGTTGCTGCCTATGACATGGGGTATCTAGTGTTTTGGTTCAAACAGCCCCAATGAATGTAAGTCATAGGCTAATGGTCACTTATTAACCATGTTATAATTTGGAGTTTTGCAAGATGTGTTGGCTGGGGTATTAGTGGGCAAATGGAGCAAGACCTTTCTGTTGGAGGACAGACTTTTAGTTTGGATGAACATAACAAGGCACAGTGGCATAGCAAAGAGATATCTCCCATAAGAAAGCAATATCCTTGTCTAAAGAGTTCTCTATCAAATCTTACCATCCAGTGTTGTTCTTTGAGGTGGGGAGACAGGCTGTGCAGCCCAGTCTATCTTACCAGCCACCCATAATTATTTTTCTTTTTCTCACTGTGATGATGCTACATGTATCTTTGTGACTAAGATTTTTCAAGATAAGACAGACCTTTCCCCAGTGTTTTACCTATAGTGTACTATCATTTAGACAAATTACTACACAGGAAGGGAAGAAAGGGGGGGGGGCATCTCATTCCTCATCCCGAAAAGCCTCACATCAAGGCTGGTAAAGCAGCATGATGCCCTTGACATCCTTCATGTCCAACTTACCATCAGCAAAGTACCTTATTGTATCATGGTGAACATGATCTATAAGCAGGGAATGTCATAGCACCTACTAAAACAAACTAGAGCCACTTAGCATAAATCCAAATACCATAATCCTGAATGACTTCAACTTTCCTGCCATAGACTGGGAAACATATACCACCACTCATGTGCAAGGATAGAGATTCCTGGACTTATTAACAAATTCCCTGGAACAACTGGTTAGAGTACCATGGGTAACAATACCCCTGAACCTTTCCTTATTAATATGGGTGAGTCATGCTCCACTCCCAGTGTAACATCCTCACTAAGCAGGTCAGACCATAAAGCCGTCTCCCTCATAATAAAGATAAAACCATTGTCCTACCTGGACCCAGGATATTTTGGAAACGTCTTTAAGAATAAGTTCCTACTTTTCAGTGATTCTCTGGCTAGATTAAAATCCCCCCTCCCCAACCAGGAAGCTCTGCTGTTTAAGTGGAAACATGCACTCCCAACTTCTACCAACATGCACACAATTGCATACAAGCAGCCATCCACAAAAAAAGAAAATGTGGAGCAAACTCTAAATACAAATGGCCTTGGTAGACTCACAGCATAAATAAATAATAAAAAAGTGCAACACCCTGCAAAGAAGAATCTAACCATCAAATTAAACAAGTTAGGAACATAATAAAAACTACCAAGGTCAAATTTGAGATAACAATAGCCATCCAGGCCAAGGATAAGCACAAAGCCTTCTTCGGCTATGCCTGCAATCTCAAGTGCGATACACAGTAGTGTGCTGAGCTAATTGTAAATGGTGCCACTTATACTGAAGCTGTGGATATAGCAAGCATACTGTCTGACAAGTTAAGCTCAAACTTAACACCCCCAGTAATCTAACAAAATATATCAGGAAACCATACAACCTTATTCATCACACAGGACTAAGTCCTGAAAGTACTCTAAAAGGGTACCATTGCAGCTTTGAGGGCCATAACAATATCCCAGAATGTCTCATAAACATCATGAAACAAGATATTTCCATGCCACTAACAGCACTTTAAAATTTTAGCCTCCAAACTGGCTTCTTACCAAGTGAATGGAGGGCAGCAGCAGCAGTCATACCCCTACTCAAGGTAGGGCCATTCACTAACCTGGGCAATTACCATTACAAATGTCTCACCAGCCTTATATGTAAAGCCATGAAAAGACTTATTATGGAACTAATTAATAAGGACATAAGAGACCTCCAAACAGTGGACCCATCACATTTTTTATGCCAGACAGTGCACACTGCCTACCTTGACCTGGCCAGAGTCTTTAACACTGTACTCTACCTGGGAATTGTGGATAAGCTTGTCAAACTAGAAGCAAACCCATGCATCACCAGATGGATTGGAAACTGTATCACAAATAGGACACATGAAGTCATGATAAAGGTAGCCACCTCAACAAAAAGACCTGTCGTGAGCACAGTACCCTGTTCAGGAGATTGCTCTTACTTGGCATCTATTTTTAAGAAGTCAGAGCAAATGTCAAGGGTCTATGGTTGACTAAGTTTGTGGATAATTGTAAGCTATGAGCATTCATTCAATCCCTCAAGGATTCAGCAAACCTAATAGAGGGCTTGTCTCAAACAAATAACTGGTGTCTGAGACATGGACTAAAACTAAATGCCAAAAAGGACAGTATTGTATCTCTGGAAAATCAAATACCCCTCAGAATTATCACATTGGGAATATATCCCTAAGAATAGATTTTGTAGTCAGAGATTTGGTCACTTAACAGTGACCTAGCTTTTGACCAACAAGTGCCCACTGTTGTGAAGAAATCCCTCTGTATTACATGCTTATAAATAAAGGGTTAGCATTTAGGTACAGACAGATCACTGTCCTGGTTTACTCAGCTCTCATTAGGCCCCTCATAGTGTACAATTCCCCCTTTGGTATGCACCTGTAGAGGCACTAGGAACAGTTAGAGTACCCACAGAGGTTTTGTACAAAAGAATAGCAGGTCTAAGGCACATGACCTACTTGGGCCTACTCAAAGTCCTGTCTCCATACTTAGTCTCATACAGACTACCAAGAGGTGACCTATGAGTTACAGAAGGCAGCCTGGATGTGATTTTTACATTAGATAACTGTAATTTGACTGTAGCCCAACCTTGTGAGGACAAAATTAATGTCTGTTGCTGTTTGTCCTTCACAGGTTTATTTCCTTTCCACACTTACTTTTTAGGAGATCAGCTGGAATTTGTATCCTATATGCATGTTAAGAGTTTGATTCTTAATGACAGGTGGATGATTAAGAACCACATATCATCCATTATCAAGTCAGTTTATTTCCATATGAAAAACATTACATGCATCATGTACCTTACTCCTTCAATGGGTCATTGAAACAGATGTCCATAATCTTGTATCCTCTCACTTGAAGTACTGCAGTTTACCTTGGGCTGGTAGACAATGGCCTGGCACAACTTCAGTGGATGCAGAATTCTACAGCCAAGCTTCTTCCAGTCATATTTCTCCTCTGCTTTAGGACTGATACTGGTTGCCAGGGACTACCAGTTTACTATTTAACTTCCTGCTTTTGACTATTCATGCCTTACACAATCTGGGTCTTGGCTGTCAGTCCTCTGCCACTCATCCTGGTCTGCAAAAATTGTCAAGTGAGGAGTTTGAGGTTTTTACCAGCACTCAGACTGAGAATTCAGGTAGGCTATTGTTTGCTTATTTAGCTTCATTCCTATGGAACCAAGCAACTTCCCTGATTTGAGAGTGTAACTCTGATGCTACTTTCTGGAGGTTCATAAAGTACTTTCTTCATGGAAATTTAACTCCAAACAGAAGTGTTTTTAATTATCCTAATTTATTTCAAATATTTTTGTTTTGCCATTTTTTTGCAGTTTTAGGTAGAATTTTATACAGTTTAACTTTTGTTTAGTGATTCTGTGTGTAGCTCCTAGGCACTAAGATACTGAATAAATTGATAAACAATATAAATTAATAAAATGGGCATAATGGCTTTTTTTGGTGTAAAAATAAAATTTTTGTAAGACACCTTTGATTTTTTTGGAAAAATATTAAAGGAATAAAGTGGGAAATATAGATGTACTTTATAGTGGTGGACATTGTAAGTTTATACACAAACAACAAACATGTACATGGAGCGGAGACAATGGAATTTTTCCTAGGAGAAAGCCCTAAAACTCAGTATGTGATAGAATTGATCTTATTTTGTTTAAAGAGCAATATTTTTGAATTTGATGGGTGTCTTTATAAGCAAATGTAGGGTACAGCGATGGGGGCAGCTTTTGGCCCCATATATGCCAACTTATTCATGTTTTTTTTGAAAATGTTTATATCTATAGGAATTATTTTTTTAAGAGATATGTAATAAAGTATTTTAGGTTTATTGACAATTTGATTTTCATTTGCAAGGGGGGCCATGAAGAGGTAACAGAATTTATTGAAAGTTTACTCAGAAACAGATTTTGGATTCATTTTTATGGCTTGCAGAAAGGAAGTAAAGTCAGTTATTTAGATATTACTATAGAAGGGCAGATTAATGGAAAGCTGAAAATGAAAATACACAGGAAATTTGAACAGCAAGACCACATGTTACATGGGTTAAGCTGTCATCCACTGCATACATTGGAATTCATTCTGTATGGGGAATTACTTAGAGTTGAAAGGTTATGCAGTGATGCACAGGAATGTAAATGTGAAATGTATAGAACAATTAACATGTTCTTAGATAGAGGGTATGATAGAGGAAAACGTATGGGAAGGATTTGATAAAGTGGAGGGGAAGAGCAAGAAGCTAGGTTGTAATAGAAAAAGAAATAGTTACGAAAGAAAGGAAAAAAAAAGAATGAATGGGAAAGTTTACATTTTGCTTCAACATATACTTCTTTTTCAGGGAAGCTAGAAAATTTAGTGAGGTATTTTTGGACATATGTAAAAAGGAAAGTATCTTTCTTAAATAATAGCAAACTAAGTTTTTCCTTTAAAAGAGGAAGAAATATTAAAGATATTTTGGTACATGGAAGGTTTAGAATGCCCCAGACAGAAAGAAGCAATGAGTTATTATTTAAAGGAACTTATCCCTGCGGCACCTGTACAGGATGCCAGTATGTTGTTGGAAGTTTCCCTGATATTAATGGAGAAAAGTTCCATGAACAGGGAACTTTTAGTTGTAGTGTGGGAATAATATATGGACTCAAGTGCCCCTGTGGACAATTTTACATAGGGGAGAGCAAAAGAAGTTTTTCTACCAGACTCAAGGAACATGTGAGAGATATTAAGAAAAACAAAAAGTTTAGTCCTGTGGCAGAGCATTTCCATAGCTGTCATAATGGAGACCCAACAGGATTGCAAGCAACAGTTTTGGAACAGTTAAACAATGACCTTATAACACCTGAAGGTATTAAATACAATTTGAGAAGGAAATAATCAATTTTTGTTTTAAAATTTAATACACTCTTTCCAGAGAGTCTTAACAGGGAGTGCAATTGGAAATGTTTTATATGAGATGACTTTAAGAATTTTAATTATTTTAATTGTTTAATTGATTAATAGGAATGATATGCTGTATTTAAGGAACTTGGAGGGAAGTAAAAGCATACTCTGTGAAGGCTAATAACAGCAGAGGCGCTAGTGAATGTATTCTTGTTTTTTGTTTTAATAAAAGTGTTTGTATTAATTCAAAACAATTTGGACTCAAATGGCCTCAAATTGTTAGTGGCTTTAATAACATGTTTATAGTTTTAGTATTTGTAATGCACTTGTAGAAGGTGTGTACACATGATTTGCAAGTTCTCTTTTCCAAAATGTTAGTAAAAGCATAATTAAAAGTAAATATGAGCTCTTTTTTATTTTAGAGGATCAGTGATATATTTGACAGTGTTGCTGTATATCATAAAAACAGAAATGATTGCATATTTTCACTGTAAACAGTCAAAGTAAAAAGAGTGAGGCAGAAGTCTAAATAAACTACCCAATAATTTGAAAACTAGTTGAGTTGCCAAATTCTGTAAGACTTTAGTACAGCTGGTTTAGTTATGAGGTTATGATAAACAATTATTTATTTACAAAAATGGCATTTAGTGAAAAGAACATAGCAGCAGTTTATTTTCCTTAATGAAATGCTATAGGAAGTGAAACATAAAGAGGAATTTTTAACTTTCAATTCCCAGCTGTAAGTTATGCAGCAACCTTCTCACAGTTTGCCCATTCTTTCCAGAGATGTGTCTAGTGTGTAGGGTTTTTGCAATCCAGACCACTATATAATTTATCAATAATCGAATAGGTGTGGGTAAAGCAGGATTTATCCATGACTGGTGTGGTTTGATCAAGAGGGCAAAGCCTGAGTGAT
Source organism: Protopterus annectens (assembly GCF_019279795.1). Taxonomy (NCBI): domain Eukaryota; kingdom Metazoa; phylum Chordata; order Ceratodontiformes; family Protopteridae; genus Protopterus; species Protopterus annectens. The sequence goes on along the minus strand of NC_056735.1, from coordinate 1,314,971,715 downwards.
TAAACCAATCCAACTGTGGGTAAATCTTGTATTGTCCAGATACAGGAGTGGATTATTATGCAATGATATTATCTAATAATAAAAAGAAAGTTTTATTTCTTTTTCTGAATAATGTCATTGTATAAATAGACTACAGTGCTCTTTGCCATGTTCTGGTAGTCTGGGACATCTAAGATATGTAGTGCACATGCACAGTATATTGCTGTGTCTGCATTTTTTTTAAGGTATTGAGAGCTATGACATTGGGGGGACATCTGAAGGGACTTAATAACCTGAGTTCTTCTGATTATAACTGGAAACTTATTTCTTCTGATTATAAGTGGAAACTTATTTCATAAACTTGGAATATATTATCTACTTTTACATTTTTTTCGATTATTGATATTTAGTATTAGCTGAAAGACATTAGTATTAGGTTTTCAGTCTGATGTTTACTCCCTTAGTGATGCATTTCAGACCTGGACTTTCAAACAGAACTGGATCAAACTAAGTAGCCTGCAAGAAATGGAACAATTAACAAATCCTGAAGCCTTTCTGAACAGTGTAAGTATGCCAATCCTGTGATTTACTTTTTCAAGCTGTTTTAGGTAGGTTTTTGAAGTCTATTGAATTCAACTTGTATTCAGTAATGGGATGACTCTGAGAGTTATAATTTGGTGCAGTGTCCTTCCTGGGGAAAGACTTGAAATGCTCCTTAGAATTAGATACATTACAGAGCATACTGTTCTGATTTTAGTGGATATATATGACTATCAAAGTGTAAAACTAGTTTAGACCACAGTCTTCACAGGTAGAAATCCACTGGAAAAGATTTTAGAATATGCATCTCAGCAACAAAATTAGTTCAAACTAACCAATTATTTATGAAATTATAATATATAATATTAGATCATACAAAATTAAATACACTGTTATCTGTCTTCTTGGTAAAATTTTAATTACAGCAATGAAGAATGTGTGCATGTATATCTGTATATAATATATTATTTATAAATATAAAATAACATGTTGACTTTGGAAAAATGTAGTGCGTCTTTAGATATGAATGTGGAATTCAGAAACTTGGAAAATGTGTATGTGCTTCTGGGTATGTGTGTCACAGGAAGGTGAGTGGGAATATTCTCATAAGCAGTTAGCTACAGTCTCATGCCCTTTAGGAGGTTAGTTCCTCATCTGGAGGATCACTTAGAAGGACAGTTCTGGAGATGTGGAGTATGTCAGCTCAATTCTGGCTGCTTCTTGGAGTACACCTATTGGAGTACCTGTAACAGATAGAGAGACTCAAGGGCTGAGTAAGACCTACATTTTACAGATGGCCATCTTTATTAGATGGGCTGTGTGGTCTCTGAAAACTCAAGAAGGTACTGTTTTTTTTAACTGTACACCTAAAGGCACTATATGTCTTATTTATTTGAAACTCAAAAGCTAAAAAGAACTGTTATTTTCATTAGATGTATGCAATAACCCTCTGTTTTTATAACTCAGTACCACAAGTGATCCTTGGATGTTGTGCTGGTAAAAAATTAGGGCTGTTGGCCAGAAATTTGACATTTATCAGTCCTTACAGTACCTCTTCTGTAACATGAAAACCATGTTTGGTCTACTAGTGCCCTACACCACTGTTATTGTGTGTCCTGAGACATTTCTACTTCTGTTCCTCAGGTATTTTTCTGACTGTCCAAACCATGGAGAATATACAAAAAAAACACTTGTGGAGTCACATATTGGAACTGACCAGAAGCTGGTGCAATTAGAGCAACAGATAGGTGTACTGGCTAATGTCACTACTAGCGCCAAAACTCTGCTAAGTATATAGATGTTAACCAAGGATGATGACCCAGAATCACTTTCAAATGTTATGCCACCCTAAAAAACTGGAACTGAGCAGACTGGAAAAATTTTGCCAACTCACCCGACAGGAAAGGAAATGAAAATGTATATGGACCTGGAGAGAACTAATTACATGGACAATGTACAAACTGAAAAAATTACTTTTTTTCTCAAAGATAGAAATCCATCAGAAAGTAGCAATAATATTTTATAACTTGAACTTTAATGCTGGCAAACTGGTAAGAACACATATACACGATATGAAACATATTTTAACAGTTTGAGTTGGACCTGATAGTAGCAGTAAATTGAAAATGTTAGAAATTTTAGCAGTAGACAGGTTTAAAAGGGTGATGTCTAATAATCTAAGACAGTTGTTAGTGCAAAGTCATCCCAGGAACTCATTAATATATAAGATATTTTAGCAAGATACTTATTACCTAATGCTATGATGCTTACAACTGAATAGTCTGTTTGCAAATCTAAAACTACTGTAAGAAATGTGCCATCTTCTGTGAAACAAAAACCAGCAAGCAATGTGTTAAATTGTTTCAAATTTAGGGGGAGGGTCACATTGTTGAGTTTTCTTTTCCTAATTCTGAAGACAATACTAACAAAGAAACTGAAAATTGAAATGCATTCTTTAAATAAAGGTGCACCCACGGAGTATGATAAGACCACAGATAGAATGATTTATCCAACACTATGTTGTGTTACAGCTAAGCTACTGCAATGTAGTATACTTATAGAAGGAGAAGCATGTCAAGCCCTGCTATATTCTGGAAGCATGAATACCCTTGTCAAAAGTCTTCCACTATGTAAGCACAAGATTAGTAATGACCAAAACATGGAGGAAATATGCATTCATGGTGAGAAAAATATCTCCTCACACATGTAGATCTTCAAACAGCTCTATAAAAACTATTACATCCTTTGGCTATAATCCCTGATTTGACTCAATATACAATATTAAGAAAGTACTTTCCCCACTTTAAAGTAGTATTGGAAATTTGGGAGGTGCAGGCTCCACGACACTTTGCATGAAGCTGATACACTTTATAAGAAATATGTAAAGCAATGTACTGGTACACCCATTTAGTGCAAGAATGGATGGTGGGAATAAATTCCTCTGTGCATCCCAAATCAAAACCAGGAGAAGGTAGCTGAGATAGAAGCCACAGAAGAACCAATAATTTAATTATGATTAGACAGAAAAATGAATCTTGTATCTTAGAAATATTCCCCAGTGATAGGCAACAGAAATCTCAAATTTTAAGAGCTTTCAGTATAGGGACTGAAGGTGAACTGAAAGAGAACCTTGAAGTAAGAATCAGTACAAAATAGAAGTCTTCACAAAGCCTAACAAAAGCCATTAGCACAGAACCTAAGATAAGAATAGAGGATGAAGGGCATTCAGAGTAAAGTGAATACTGAAAGTGTGGTAAGTACAGAAATGTAGAGTTCTGAAACCATTTCTTTTACTGTAAAGAGAAAATTCAAATAAAGGAAACTCTCAGCAATATATATATATATATATATATATATATATATATATATATATATATATATATATATATATTTATATCTGTATATCTCTTATATATAGATATAGACAATACATACATATATTGTCGGCCTGAAGAAATAAAAATGTTTTGAAATGTGTTTGGAAAGGCAATGCAGTAAAACCCCCTGAAAGGTTAGTATCCACTCAAATTTAGTCATAGAGGAAAGTTAAGAGCACTCAAGAGACTTGTGCAGGCTATTGCAGAGAACTTGTACTGTTTTTCAGAGAAAGAAATCCTTAAAGAGGTGCTTACTGATCAAGGCGCTCCCTTTATTTGAACTGTATAGTAATCAGTTATGTCAGTGTTTTAAAGTCAGACAGTTGAACTCATCAGTTTACCATTTTCTGACTAATGAATTAGTAGAAAAATTAATAAAATACCGAAGCACAGCTAAGAAAAGTTATTGAAAGAAACAGGAAAAGTTGTCACCAGTTGTTATGCTACAAGAGAGGTATCACAAGCTTCAATTCTGTTTACCCTTTTGAAAGTCCATCTTGCAGGCATCCCAGAGGACTACTTGACAATGCTAGGGAAAGATGGGAAGAGGAGAAGACACCATTTAAAAGTGTGACAGTGCTTATAGTAAAGGCTCACATACAGAGAGCCCATGTGGTGCAACAAGTTTGCAACAAAAATACCTGACTTAGACAATTTCACTAGTGAGATCAGATATTAGTACAAGTGCCCTGCGCAAAAAGCAAAGTCTAGGTTAAAGGACATGTGAGGTGATTGAAAGGATAAATGCAGTGAACTACAAAGTTAGACAACCAGGAAGGAAAATAATTTTAAAAATCTATCACAATAAGGTGATGAAGCCATGTAAAGAAATAGAAAATTCTTTAGTGAGCTTGCAAGCTGAAGTCCATTCAAGAGAGAACAGAGAATTTCTACCCGAGGTGCAGTTAGAGGAATGCTTATCATGAACCTAGGCAAGGCCACATGCTTGACAACACTGAACTTGACAAAGTGATACTAGTAGATGCTACTTACCTCCTCTGTCAAAGGAAAAAAAAAACAGCCTTTACAACATTGACGGTTTATTTCTGTACACAGTGTTGCTATATGGTATACATGGAGTCCCAACCACCTTTCAAATGCTGATTGATAAAATTCTAAATCCCCACCCCTTCCAGTTAGGACCTGATGCTGCATAACTGGAAGATATGTGTCCATTCTGTCAAAGAATAGGGGAGCGGGGGTCCCACTTACCAAATGTGCAGGCTATGTTATTATCAATAAGGCAGGCAGGCTTGTCTGCAAATGATAAGTAAAATAAATTGGGTAGGGTGGGAGATGAGTATTTAACATATCTTATATGAAGTGGAGAGTTATGACCACAACTAAAAAAATAGAGTCCATACAAATTGATGTGCAAGCTCCACTAAACAGCAGGTGAATCCTTTTCTTGGATCAGCCAGTTACTATATAAAGTTTGTACCTAATTTTGGGACTAATGCCTGTTCTTTGACAGATCTCACAGGCAGACAAACTCCTGCCAAGGTGTTGTGGCCTCTTGAGGAGACAATATTTAATGAACTAAAAATTATCTTGTGTTCTGAACCTCTGTTTGTGACTTCTTTTTTACTAAAGAATTCACCTTGCATGCTTCAGAGGTAGGATTAGGACCAGTGTTTTCCTAGGCAGAGAGCACCCAGATGTTATATCAATGGAAAGTTAAATAGTGCTGAAAGGATGTGCCCCACCATAGAAATAAAATGTACTACTTATTGTTTAGGCATTACAACCTTGTGACTGACGTTGTCCCTTTGTAGTAGCAGAGTAAGCACAAAGATAGCAAACAGTATCAATGAGCACTATCCCAGCAACCCTTTCTGTTCACAGTCACACATCTCACAAATCAGAATGACAGTGGATTGCTGACATCCTACAATCCATTACATTGCATCCAAAATTCATGGCTTTTGTGCCAGGGTAAGTAGATGTAAAATGTTATGTGCAGTAAAGGTGTACTGTCCCTTTAAGTGCAAGACAAATGACAAGTGTGTGGGAATATTTTCACTGTATGTTACTCAGGAAATTAATTTATACTAGCTAGTAAATTGGGATTACTGTGATATATACTGAAGTTGCTTGCAAGCAAAATGCAGCAAGTTAGGTCCTCGTGCAAGATCAGCAAAGAGGTAAGAAGAAGCATGCCTGAAGAATCAGGTGGCATGGAGTAAGATAGCCCTGTCATGGCCTATTGAAGAGGTGCAGACAGTGGAGTTATGTATAATTCAGTGTTGGCATTTGGGCTTGATTGAAATCTGCATACTTAGACTTTAGTTTTAAGTGCAGCACATTGCTGTAAGGATTAAACAGACTGTGTATTTGTGCTGGAGAAATTCTTGTGTTTTTGATTTCTCTAAGAAATGTTCAAAATACAGTGGGAATTTTTTTTTTTTTTTTTTTTTTTTTAATAATTGATATCTGCAGTGCTTTTTCATACTTTATGTTACACACACACACACACACACACACACACACACACACACACACACACACACACACACACACACACACACACACACACACACACACACACACACACACACACACACACACACACACACACACACACACACACACACACATGAATAGTGGTGCCCTCAAGTATTGTGGTTGTTTCCTGTTTTTTCAGGTGTTACACTGAAGCTAACCTGAGGCGGTATCAGATAGATGATGTATGATATGTTTGTATGAATGTTTATGGTCTGATGCATAGCCGGCCTTATGCATAGGCCAACTAGGCAGCCGCCTAGGGCGCCGCTCTACTAGGGGCACTTTTCCAGTATTTATTTGGTGTAGATAGTCCAGTATGGGGGCAGCGGGTGATGTGGTGGGGGGCACCATGGAATCCTTTTGCCTAGGGCACCACTTGACCTAAGGCCGCTCGTGGTCTGATGTGTACGTTTATGAGGGTACTGTATACTTTTGTAAGAGAGATGTTTTGCATGCGAGTATTTGTGCTTTACTGTGCTAGTGTGTGAGTGTGTAATGGCTTTTGCTGTGAGAGCACTGGATAGTTTAGGTATCTTTTTCTTTTCTGCACTGTCAGATCTCAGTTTTATGTACAGAAGATCATGCTGATATGGGGAAATTGGGGTGTAGATGCTAGGCATTTGCTATCCTGCATAAAAATATTTTTTCTTCTTTTATTATTTTTCTTTATATCTTATCTGTAGATAATGTATTTATTAGAGCATTAGTGAACTGGTAATTTTTGCATTCATGTATAAGAGTACATTGAAAAACATTGGCTTGCAACAAATCAACACTCACTAAGTTGATTTCAGCAAGTCAAAACCCGGTTCAGTCTAGCAAAAAAAAAAAAAAAAAAAAAACCCAAAAACATGAAAACATGGCCAAAATTACATCACATTAACTACAAAAGGAAAACAAATGCTTTCCTTTGAGACCATGAAATTAGTATATCAAATTGCTAGGGTTGGGGGTCACAGCCCACATGTAAAAGCAAAGTTTGTAGTTGTTTTAGGCAATCACAAATGTAATGCTTTTGTTTATATTTGTGATCATGTCAATTTGATGATTTTATTTTGTAGATGATTGATGACTGTTGATCAAAGTTCATCATTGATCTAAAAATGTGTATACAAGGGGGTAGTGAGACCAGCTGTGTTGTATGGGTTGAAGACAGTGGCATTGACAAAAAGGCAGGAGTCAGAGCTGGAAGTGGCAGAGTTAAAGATGTTAAGATTTGCACTGGGTGTGACAAGGATGGACAGGGTTAGGAATTAGTATATTAGAAGGTGAGCTCAGGTTGGACGGTTTGGAGACAAAGTCAGAGAGGCGAGATTGCGTTGGTTTGGACATGTGCTGAGGAAGGATGCTAAGTATATTGGGAAAAGGATTCTAAGTTTAGAGCTGCTAGGTAAGAGGAATAGAGGAAGGCCTAAGATAAGGTTTGTGGATGTGGTGAGAGAGGACATGCAGGTGGTTGGTGTGACAGACCAAGATGCAGAGGACAGGAAGAAATGGAAACAGATGATCTGCTGCGGTGACCCCTAATGGGAACAGTCGAAGGAGAAGAAGAAGAATATATATATATATATATATATATATATATATATATATATATATATATATATATATAAAATAGGCTGTATAGGAATACTTCACTACCTACCTACTTACTGCTAAAGATATTTAATTACATTTTAGTGATTTACACTTTATATCTTACTTAGAGCTTTGATAGTGATATTCTGGTTCAGATTAGTCATTTTTTTAATGCAAAGAGAAACACCTAATAATAACTTGTAAATGACCTACTCTGTGGTCATTTTATAGAGTCTCAGTTTTTAACAATTGCATGTCTACCTCTTTCCAAGTCCCAGGTTTTGTCTCCCATGTTATGGTATATTGCTCATTGCTGTAAGCAACATTTATGTATTTTTTTCTTTCTTTGTAAAAATTTGAATAATACCCTTTCTTAAAAAAAAAAAAAGTAGTGACACTTCAGTTTAGTCACTGACACAACAAATAGAACCCCCTAATGTGAAATTTCACTTTTCCATTGCAGGATGTACTAGGTACAGGACAGGAAGTAAAGCAGGAAGAGCTCGCTCTGGTATATGAAACTGGAGTTTAGTGGGTTTAGCTCGGTGTACAATGTTTTCTCTTATCGTAACATGTATAATTAGGATGTTGTTTAGGTGTCATATTTCAACTCCTTTCATGTCAAAGTGTGTTTTTTTTTACCTCAAAATGTCCATTATAACTATGTAAACATGCCACAGACACTTGATGTATCATAATGCCGTAGAAAAGGTTACAGCAAAATTTCACCTTTCAAGCAAATCACAAAAAATAACTACAGTGAAAAATATTATGCATGGTTAATAAAAGTTCTATTAAACGAAGCTATACAAATCAAATAACTTACCCCAAAGTATCTCATCTCTCCTAGCTGTTATAGTGAACTGTTGCTACTTCTAGGTGAATGACATGGGTTTTTGTAATACTCTGAAGCACTGTGTCTCCTGTCCGTGTACACAGTGATACATACTGTTACAAAAACTGGTTTGCATTTTTCACACTATGTAGCACTCTAACTACATACAATGAAAACTACTGTCATAAACAACGTTTATTATCATATCATTCTAATCTCTCACATTGTCATAATAAATAGCACATGTGCATCTACATCTGCATTACTAACCTTAATTTTAAAGCATATACTGCATTGCTACATATAAAACCTGCAGAGTACAGGAATATATTTTATATACCTAATTTTACAGGAATATATTTTATATACCTAATTTTATACATTTTAATATCATCTGATTCTAACATTTAATCTCTGCATTATTTATTGTTATTTTTGGCTATACACACCTTTTGATCTAGTGGTAAAAAATATTTATGAGATATTCCGGTACAATCTGAGATAACAAGGTATTTTGTAGCCATGTACCTTGAATATGCAAAGTGTAACTTTCATTGTACAGTGTAAAGCAATAAGATATTCAAAATGCACTAAATTGATGCTGGTCTGAATAAGACAATGATTAGTAGTGCCAGAGTATACTGTGAACATTAAAAGTGCATCTAAATAGGTACTCAGAGGTGATCTGATCTGGCGCAGAATGCTTCCTCACCTTTGTGACTGTAAACATAAGTTTTTGATCTGTTTAAACAGGCTGAATTGTTGTGCTGTAAGCAGCATGTGCATTGTGTAGCCAGTAGTGCCAGCAGAACTTTTTGAAAGTCACAGTGTATTTATTACAATATATGTAAGCTGTTCTTTCTATATGTAATCTGAAATGTCATATACTACTGACTGTACTATGAGGTGCTTTCATGTGAAAATATGAGTGTGTGTGTGTGTGTGTGTGTGTGTGTGTGTGTGTGTGTGTGTGTGTCTGTATGTGTGTACTATGTATGCACGTATATACAATATATGAGAAGTAAGGAATAAATGCAGACATGTATAAGTGCATCCATACAAACATTCAAAGACACCTACCTTTTCTTATCTTGACAGGCAATCTCATTAAAGCCAATGTACAACAGGAATTCTCTCAGCTTATGTCATATGAAAGCTTTATCAGTGCATTTCTTAAGAAAGTACCAGTAAACTGAAAGCAACGTAGAGCAGAAGATCAGATCCACATGAAATTGTTTAGCTGCCCATTTTGGCATCTCGGTGATAATGCTAAGCCCAACCACAGCATGTTTAAAATACATCTGTTATTTTGCATACAGCTAAGTACACACATACTCAAGGTGCAGACTTGAAGCATTGTATGAATTCAACAGTTGATGAACTGCTTTCTGATGAAGAAGTCACGTGGCATTCACAACTAACTACTTGGAAATCCCCATTTAAAGGCACAGCTACAGTATTATTACTAAATATCAAATATGAGCACATACACTACCATATAAGCATTAAGATTTTGATTAAAATTGTTTGTTGAAATAAGTATTTTTATGTGAAGCAGTATACAGCTCTTTTTTTTCTTTGGTTCTTTAGTCAAAAGACCACACAGCACCCAGCTCTCAGAAAACATAACTAGTGGAAGGAATGAACAAAGTCTTTTCTTATCTTTCAGGTTGCCACTATCTGATAAGATGCAGTGAAGAATCACTATATGTCAGAAAACTGTGATGAAGATGATGGCAGTTCTTGTGATATTATCTTGAAAAGGATGCAGGTATACCTGCAGACTTTTTAACGCCTGTTTTTTAGTTGCAAACTGATGAAGCACCTGTTTTGCAGTTGTTAAGTGAGCAGTATATTCTGTATTTCCCAAGGTATGGAGGAATTTTTTGTAATATGTGTTCACCAAAAGACTTATCATTCTTCTGTCATTGTGCCTAATAAAATATTTTTTACCATTATGCACTGACTGGCTATCTCCTAGGCTTCTTTATTGTGGGACGGCATTCAGATTACACACTGTTGTATTAGTGATGTGACACACACACACACACAAACACGTACACACATACACACACACACATACACACACACACACACACACACACACACACACACACACACACACACACACACACACACTGGATGTTCCAAACTATTGTTACATCACGCCATTGGTACATAAAGCTTTTTCATCTCATAGCATGGTTGATTGGTTAACTGTTTTGTTAGCTGGATGAATTTTAACTGAATGATGAGTTAGTAGGTCTTCCTCAGGCACTCCAAAGTTTTAATCTGCCCAGTACATATGTCTCAACCTCTCAGTGTAAGAAATCTGGACAAAGCCTAAAATAATGGGGGCAAAGGCCCCAAAATAGGGACAAGTTTTAAATAATGCTCTTATAAACTTAAAAAGTTGCTGGAATAACAAGATTTGTGCATTTTCTGAAGGATATGAAGTCTGAAACAAATGTATGTCTTTATTTAGTGGCTGTAAACTTCATTTATTTTACAAAAAAGCACACATTTTATGAGAAACTCAAAAGAAATATGAGGCACAAATTTGGCTTTTTATGAAAATCTAGATGGCTGAGAGAAATGGTCCACAGTATGTTTATTTTATTGATATGAGCATCACATATTTTCTTGTGTCATGGTGACTCTGCATTCTTATTCTTTCAATGAACTGAAAGCAAAGTTTTTCTAGCAGGGGACAAACCCCTTCCACCTCCAATGTAGGGGATTCACTCACATACCCGTAACTTAACTCCACAACGAAAGAACAGCGGGGTAAAGTACAAATTCCCAGTTCCCTGAAAGTGTTTTTCAGTGGCAGAACTCAGAGAAGCCGCCAGCAGGCAATTGCCACATTTTCTGTTTTCAATGGTGACTAGGCGGGTCGAGTTTCAAATTATGTAGTACAGAAGTGTAACTGTAGTAAAAAATTGAAAACAGTTACAGAAAAACAGTTACAGAAAAAACTGCCCTAAATTATAAACAATACAACACTGAAGTTACTAAAATTTAGTGCACTTTGTTCTGCTAACAAAAGTTTCTCTAGGCAACAGCACACACACACATACACACACACACACACACACACACACACACACATATATATATATATATATATATATATATATATATATATATATATATATATATATATATATAGGTTTGTTTATTGAAAATAGGGTGGCAATACAAAAATTGCGTAGGTACAATGAGCACTTCTAAGTCACACATATCATATTATTTTATCAGACAGATGGAGAGCTTAATATGCCACCTGCCCAATTTCTATTACCAGTACAAAGACTGAGATTTTTGTGCCAATACACTAACAATAGGGATTATGTCATATTATTTTTGAGAATAAATGCAATCTTTTATTGGGCTCCTGTTGTAATTCTGAGACCATAATTTTGATCCTCAGATTTATGAGACAGGTATTGGATTTATATGCTATGTCTGAGGTTGTAGTACATTGGATTATTGCCTCTACTCCAAAGTACCTTAGAGGTAGTACATATAGTTAGCTAGGTGTGGTATACTTTAGCAGTCCAACAGCAAGTTTTGACATTCATTGTTTTTGTCTGAATTTTAGTTTGTTTGTACAGCTGCAGGACTTGCAATAGTAACCACTTTTAGCAAATATAAGAATAATAGTTAAATTAATAATAATTAAAGAATAACCAGATTGAATAGGTTAATTCAAGCACAAAAATTGAACTTGGCTAAGATTAAAATGGCCTACAAGGCAGCTAGCCTAGTGCTTACCTATGAACCTATGAATAGTGGCACAGTGATTTGTCTTATAAAGGCAGGCATGTTATTCTATATTTTTGAGAAATAATGTCCAAAGATATTGCCCCCTTATCTGGTAAAGGCAACATGTTATTACATATTTGCATGAAATACTGTCCAAAGACACCACCTACATAGCTAGTCAAGGCAGCCATGTTATTCCAGATTTCAGGGAGAGTCATAAGATACCACCTCCGTCACTGGACTTCCTCTTATCATGTAAAGCTGAGATGCATTTGTGGACCTTAATTCCATTTGAGAGCTATTCCATAAAACCCTAATGTTTATTGTTTGGCAAAAAGCCTTGTTTAACAATTTATGTTTAACATGCAGTGACATATGACTATACCCTAGGATATCTTGTGAGAGGTGCAATGACAATGCAGGGACACAGGACTGCTGATGTTGCTATGTGCCATCTTCACTCTGTATTTGAGTACCAAACATTACATTCCCACACAACACTAAACATTGAATACATTCTGGGTGGGTGTAGAGCTCTGCCAGGGGTATGTGTCATCTCCCCTCCCGAAAAAAATCTGATGCCTGATAAAGCAGTTTGCATACTGTAAAAGTAGTACTTGCATGAATAAACATAGCTACTCATGGTTCCAGAGCTACTTGTCTTCATTTATCTCCTGTCCTGCTCATGATGTTCATGGACAGGATATTGAGGCATGAATAAGGCCTGCACAGTATGCAGTTTGAGGCTTGAGGGCTGGATCTTTACTTTCAGTAGATGGTGATGTTCTCTTAGCCACAGGATGGTGTGATCTCCAATGTACTCCTGGCTTTTTTACTTTTGAGTGAGACGAGGCTGGGATAAAAATCAATGCCTCTAAATCAAAGGTAGTGTTTCTCTCCTGGTAAGGAATAAATAGCTCTCCCGATGACATGCATCTTGAAAGCTCAAGTAATTGCAAAACGTATGTCGAGCCAATAGATGGTATTATATCATGTCTGTGTTCCAGTATGTCTGTGTTTTCTGTTAGTTTAGTGGACCAACACAGGAATTATTTTTTCCCCCAACAGTTTAATGTGTGAAACATATGACACAGTGTAGGCAAAATGTTGTAATATTAATCCTATTTTCATATTTATAGCCCCAGCTGACTCCTCAACCAATACTGTGTTGATTTGTTGACTTGGAGAAAGGAAGTGATGCAGGATTTACCTTTGTATATGTCAGGCTGCATTCAATATGTGCATTTGTTTTCTGATATACAGTCTAAAATGACATACAAGTGCCTATGTGTGAAGTACAGAATTATTGTAACAAATGTTGTCTAACAAATCAGTGTCTAGGTCATTTTGAAAAACTGCTATGTGCCAATATTCAAACTAAGCTAAACAAACTTCAGTTTATTTATTTAACATTTGTTTACTGGGAAAGTCTGACTGGGACAGAGCCTATTTTCAGTGGAGGCCTGGGGAGAAACACTCCAAATGCATGTCTTTATAATGTGGGAGGAAACTGGAGCAAACCCATGTGAAGGGAGGACATGCAAACTCCACACAGAGGGCACCCCAGCTGAGACACCCAATTTATAGGTTACTACATGGTATAAGATAAAAACATGAGATGATTACTATACTTTGTGCTATTAATTACTGCTTAACCTGAACACAGGCAGGGACAATAATAGTTTAATGAAATCCATCCATTCATCCATCCATCGATCCTCAAGCCCCTTTTCCCATTTTTTTTGCATATGGGGTCGGGGTGTCATTTGAACAGTGACAATCATCTCGAGCCAAGGTTTACACCACTGGGTGGCTAGCCCTGCAGCGGAAGTAGTTTAGTGAAATATGTATGCAAATTAGCATAATTACAATACTTTAATTATTACACCCAAAATGAGGAAATACTGACAGGTGTAATTCACACTCAGTGAAGGTGATAGCTGCATGTACACAATAGTGGATAAGACAGAAGGTGCAGAATTTGATTCTCAAGTGGCATCAACGGGCTAGGCTTAAAATGACACATAGTTGAGGTTAGACCAGTATTAACCTATGAAACTATGAACCTAAATAAGGGCACGTGTTTAGTGTGGTCATGGATGTAATGAGTAAGTGAAACTAAGGGTCTTTCTAGCAAACGGATATGAAAAAAAAAGCATTTTGCCTGTAGAAAATCCATAACAAACTGTAGTAGTGTGTTCTACTGGTATAAAGAGTGTGCCTATACAGGGTTACAGACAGAAGAGGGTAGGGCATTTTATTGTCAGCATTGCAAGGCATGACACAGATAACATATTTCAGGCAAATTATGATATTAAATAGTATGCCAGCTTCATAGCTGCATGTATTAAACTGACTGGCAGAACCAGAGGTACTTTGCTCCTCTGTTGACTAAGAAAAAGAAAATGAAAATGACCTCTGTGCATCAAAGACTGTAAAAGATGACTGCATTTTTGTCTCATATTATAGAAACATAAAATATCATCGTAAATGGATTAGAGTTGATTTTCTAATGTGTATTATGAAGCATTGTTAGCCCAAATGTGGCTGGACATGTTCATAGGTTCATAGGTAGGTACTGGGCTATCTGCCCAAAGGCATATATTAGCCCAGCCACGTTGTGCGGTATTCACCGCCACTTTAGTTAGTTCCCTAGGCCCTTGATTTAGCAGAAAGTACCCTTGGCCCCTATCTAGTAGAGCTGTTGGTATGATCCCTGGTGTGAACTTTCTGTTACCCATCCACTCGTCAAGGTTCCTCTTGAAAAGTGATAGTGAGGGGCTCTGTCTTATGTAGATCAGGACCTTGTTCCATAGCAAGGGAAGTCTTTGCGAAGGGAATCTATCCCTCCAGCATGTTCTATTCATTGTTGTGCTGAAGTTTATATCCTAGAGCGTGTAGCTCGAGTAGATTTGGTTTTGCTAAGATGGAGCATGCTCAACAGTTCTGGGTTGGACATGGCTCTGTATGTTAGACAGAGATCGCCTCTGAGAAGGCGGTATGCAACAGAGAAAAGCTTTAGTTTTTTCAATCATGCTGCATAGGGCAACTGTTTGAGGCCATAATCCTCTTAGTGAGGTACCTCTGTGGTCTCTCCATCTGTTGGAGATGCCTGGCCAGGTACATTCCAATAGGTGCATTGTACTCAATAATGGGTCTGATGAGGGAAGAGTAGAGGGGCACCACTACATCCTTAGATCTTGATGCATATGTTAATACATAACCAAGGAATATGATGTCACCAAGACAGGACACAGGGCAGAAGAGATATTATATATTTTTTTCTGCCTGGTTATGAATAATTTGGCAATTGTTAATATTTGCATTAATAACTTGTACCAGGAATAGTTTAATGGATACTAGATGTTATCAAATGAAAGCTTACATATCAAAAGATGGGTCTACCTGAAAATGCTGACAATGCAGAACGCCGACAATGAGATAACCAACACGAAAACACCGAAAAATAAAAAAAAGTACAAAAACACGAAACTTCACATGCCCGACAAACCAAAATCCCGACAAACAACAAAAAAAATACCTTTCCCAATAAACACACACACAACAAAAGCACACCAAAAACCATACAAACCTACACTAAACCTTACAAACACAACTATCTATGCACTAACCTTAACCCAAACCCTAAGGTCCATCACTATCGCACACTTACCTTACCCGCATCCTAACCCTAACTCACTTAATCCACCCCTAACCCTCAAGTCCATCACTATCGCACACTTACCTTACCTGCACCCTAACCCTAACTCACTTAACCCGCCCCTAAACCTAAACTCCGTCACTATCGCACACTTACCTTACCCACACCCTGACCCTAACGTCCGTCCCTATCGCACACTTACCTTAACATGTCGGTGTTCTCAGCATCGGGATTCTCAACTGTTGGTCTTCTCCGTTGTTGATCTTCCGGTGTCGGTGTTCTCATTGTTGGCATTCTGCATTGTCAGCATTTTCAGGTAGACCCCAAAAGATACATTTTTGTACTGATATGTTAGGTGTAAATTCTACAGCTATAGAGGTAATTATAGCTGTTTGCCAGATTATTAAAATATACAAATTATATTTCTTTTGCTATTTGTGCAATTAGTTCAGAAACAGAATGAGGTTAACTGAATTGTTTCCATCAAAATGAAAGCCATACTTCCTTAAAAATGCTATTGATGTGAAGCCCTTTTGCTATTGTTGCAGAGTTATTAATTCTGGAAGATAAATTATTTTTATTAATTACTCAGTGTAAAATCAGAATTAAAGAAAAGCAAGCTCTGGAAACCAAAGAAATAATTTACTGAAGTTCCAGCCAACAAGCTTTTGCAGAATTGCTTCTGTATTTTTGGTAGGTCTGTATAATTTCATTACCCAATGTTTTGGCTGGTTTTGAGCCCAGCTTGTCTTCTTCATTGTTTTTTTTAATCTTTATGACTGACAACTGAAAAAGTCAAGTTACTTTTTGAATACTCTGGTGAATTTTAGTAGCTGCATAATTACTGTGATGGAGATTGTTCAAATATTGTTATAATAAATTGTACAAATTGTACTTAGACTGCTGGGTCATAGCTGAAAAAGGTCTTTGGAGAAGTTCACTTACCCAACAAACAAAAAATAAATAAGAAATGTAGTTTCAGAAGCAAATCTGTGGGATCAATAGTATTTGTCATGGTCTTTTAAGTCAGGGTGCTTCTTTGCAGATGATTATCTGGTGCTACAGGGATTTCTTATGTTATTGTAAGACTGTGTATGTCCATGTAGTTGATTATCTGGTGTGACAGTAACATCTCATACTCTCACTAGACTGGGTACTTATATATAAATGTGGTAGATGTAGTTATTGTGGATACATTCTTTCAGGACGGGATGTAGTGGTAGGTAACCCCCACCCCCAATTATTGTTACTAAAGATAGGTGAATGTGGTAGTTCAGGGTTAGTCTATATTGCCATTTGCCAGGGTTGCCATTATTAGGACACTACGTAGATGTATATATGAACATCTATACACTATTAAACACTTCCATCTAACTAGTGTCTTATATAAACATACTATGGCTTGTTATAATTTCAACAAATTTTTGTTTGGTGTTATAGATAGGGTACAGAAGGATCCATCAAGTGGGTGGTGGGAGAATTTATTGGCCATGAAAGAATTACAGTAACTGCAGACAGTTTTTTAATTTGAGTCAAGAGAAAACTAAACTATTACAAGAACTACACTTGAATCCAAATATTAGAGTTATTAAACCCGACAAAGGGGGAGGGATGGTCATTATGGATAGCATGGATTATGTAAGTTTAATTGGGGATATGTTACATGACACTGATACTTACTTCGTAGCCTCATTGAATGAGATAAATATAGCTAAGCAGAAGATATGTTTAATGCTTGAGGATGCATTATTTCAAGGGTCTATTAATGAAGTTTTGCTTAATTTCCTTAGGAACAAGCATCATATTACCCCCAATGTATTTGGTATTCCTAAAATGCATAAATATATTGACATCCCATCCTTTAGACTAATAGTTGCGGCCTATAACAGTTTTACTTACACTTTAGGATTATTTATAAATAGAATACTTAAGGGCATTTTAGATCCTGTTAATTATATTCTTAAGGATTCATGGGACTTTCATAGGAAAATTAAAAATGAATATTACTAGGACAACTCCAGTTTTGCTACCATAGATGTGGTTGACCTCTTTACATCCATTCCCAATAAAGAAGAGTTGAATTTTTTTATGATGCTTTGTGTGAACTTTCAACTTTAAGTAGTGATTTTGTAAATTTTATTATGCTACTTATGGAGTTCATTCTTATGAGCAACTATTTCGGCTTTGATGAGGATTTTTTTAAACAGGTTAAGGAGGTAGCAATGGCTGCAATTTGTGCACCCATATATGCTAAAGTAGTACTGTTCTCTTGGGAGAAAAAATATATTTTTTAATTCAGAATTCAACAATGTTTGGTCTTTATACCTACGTTATCTGGACGATGTTTTCATTTTATGGAAAGATAAGACTAGAGATGTTAGAATGTTTTTGAACTACATGAATGGGATTTGTTCTTATTTTAAATTTACAGGTAAAACCTCGTCGACAATATTGATTATTTGGATGTCACTCTAATTAAGAATATCAATAATTGTTGTTTTAGGTCAAAATTATTTAGGAAGCCTACATATTCTAATATCTTTCTGGATTATCGTAGTAACCATTCTCAACATAGTAAGAAGAATTTGGTGAGGGGCCAAATGATTAGAGCAGCCTGTACGTGTTCAAGTATAGATGATTTTAGGAGGGAATTGAACATTTTATCTAAAATGTTTGAAGAGAGGGGTTATCCTTTAGAAATGATTTGTAAAAGTGGTAAAGACATTTTTGAGGGGGTGGGGTTCTCAAATTCAACCTATTTTGGGGAATGACGTGGAATTCACTTCTTTAAAACAAGGTAATAATGATAAGTACTTTGAACATTCTTTGGTTTTACAGTATGGTGGGTTTAGTAAGGATGTGAAAAGTATATTAACAAGGAATTAGGTCCCAATTTCAAAATAACTTGGATTATGTGTATAGGTTGGGTGACAAGCCATGCTTTGTATTTAGGACAGATGCCAATTTAAAATATCTTTTCAAATACCCTATATTAGATAGGGGAGATTTACGAGGTACATATAAATGTGGTAGATGTAGTTATTGTGGATACATTCTTTCAGGATGGGATGTAGTGGTAGGTAACCCACCCCACCAATTATTGTTACTAAAGACAGGTGAATGTGATGGTTCAGGGTTAGTCTATATTGCCATTTGCCAGGGTTGTCATTATTTTTATATTGGCAAGACTGAAAGGACACTAAGTAGACTTATATATGAACATCTATATGCTATTAAACACTGCCATTTAACTAGTGCCCTATATAAACATATCATGGTTTGTTATAATTTCAACAAAATTTTGTTTGGCATTATACATAGGGTACAGAAGGATCCATCAAGTAGGTGGTGGGAGAATTTATTGGCCATGAAAGAATTTTATTGGCAACTTAGGTTGAATGCCACTGTTCCTCCTGGTCTCAATTCTTCTTCTTCTTTTGGCATTTCCCAGTTAGGGGTCGCCACAGCGGATCACCTGTCCGCTCATGATTGGAAGTGGAGTTTTACAGTGTTGAGTTGCCAGCCCGGCGCCCAACCTTCCACAGAAGGCACACACACACATGCACTCACACCTAGGGCCAATTTAGAGTGTCCAATCCACCTGCACAGAAGGCACCCCTGCCAAGGATCAAACCAGAGAACCTCTTGCTGTGAGGCGGCAACACTAACCACTGCACCACCGTGGCCACCCCCCCCCGGTCTCAATGATAGTATTAATTTGATGACCTTTCTTAAGCATAGAACTCTTTACAAGTATTAGGTTTTGTTTTTTGAAGTCTTATTAAGGAGATTTAAGAGTTTAGGGATTTTTTAAATGGCATTTTTAACGTGTTCTATACACAATTGTGAATTTTTTTTAGAACTTTTTTAAATAACTTGTTTTGGTGTTACACATAGATTGTGATTTTACACATTTTTTACCTGATATGCAGTATTTCACAATTGCTTTTTTAGTGGTTACTTTAGCAGGTAATTGATTGTCACAGTTGAAATATATGAGCCATGTGATCCTATTAATGTTTTTTTAAAAAGAGGACAGTATGGTGTTTTTTTTTTATTCTGAAGAAGTCCTTATTGAAAAGGATGAAAGCGTTCAATAAATGGTTTTATTGCTTCAGAGTTTGGGCATTATATTATGCTGGCAACATTTCTTCCTTTTGGCTTGCTATTTTATTACTTACTTATGTATGATCACCTTGTGTCACTGGGATTTCTCATGCTCTCGCTAGACTGGGTACTTACTTGTATATGACTATCTGGTGTTATTGGGACTTCTCATGCTCTCATTAGACTGAGTACTTATTTGTATATGATTATCTGGTGTCACTGAGATTTCTCATGTTCTCACTAGACTGGGTACTTACCTGTATATGATTATCTGGTGTCATTGGGATTTCTCATGCTCTCACAAGACCGGGTACTTAATTGTATATGGTTATCTGGGATTTTTCATTCTCTCACTAGACTGGGTACTTACTTGTTTATGACTATCTGGTGTCACTGGGTTTTCTCATTCTCTCGCTAGACTGGGTACTTACTTATATATGTTTATCAGGTGTCACTGGGATTTCTCATGCTCTCGCTAGACTGGGTACTTACTTGTATATGACTATCTGGTGTTATTGGGACTTCTCATGCTCTCATTAGACTGAGTACTTATATGTATATGATTATCTGGTGTCATTGGAATTTCTCATGCTCTCACAAGACCGGGTACTTAATTGTATATGGTTATCTGGGATTTTTCATTCTCTCACTAGACTGGGTACTTACTTGTTTATGACTATCTGGTGTCACTGGGATTTCTCATTCTCTCGCTAGACTGGGTACTTACTTATATATGATTATCTGGTGTCACTGGGATTTCTCATGCTCTCACAAGACCGGGTACTTAATTGTATATGGTTATCTGGGATTTTTCATTCTCTCACTAGACTGGGTACTTACTTATTTATGACTATCTGGTGTCACTGGGTTTTCTCATGCTCTCACCAGACTGGGTACTTACTTATATATGCTTATCTTGTGTCACTGGGATTACTTATCCTCTCGCTAGACTGGGTACTTACTTGTATATGATTTTCTGGTGTCACTGGGATTTCTCATGGCCTCACTAGACAGGGTACTTACTTGCTTTTGACTCTCTGTTGTCACTGGGATTTCTCATGCTGTCACTAGACTGGGTACTTACTTGCATATGATTATCAGGTTTCACTGGGATTATCTGGTGTCACTGGGATTTTTTATGTTCTTGCTGGACTGGGTACTTACTTATATATGATTATCTGGTGTCACTGGGATTTCTCAAGTTCTCACTAGACTGGGTACTTACTTATATATGACTATATGGTGTCATTGGGATTTCTCATGCTCTCAGTAGACTGGGTACTTACTTGTGTGTGATTATCTGGTGTTACTGGGATTTCTCATTCTCTTACTTACTTACATCAGGATATGGAAAGTGGTCAGTGGAGTACCACACAGCTCTGTCATAGGTCCATTACTGTGGGATGTGCTGGTCTAAGGCATATCTAAAGGAGGAGAGAACATGAAGAACATGATTGTCCTTTTTACAGATGACACAGAAGAGTAGGAGGAGAATGGAACATGAATCTAGAGATGGAGTTGGAAGGACAGACCCACCTGCATGGTGTCAGTTGCAGTTCATTGCAAACAAATGCAGGTTCCCGCATTTGAAATGGATACCACTGATGAATTTTAAGAACATCAGCAAGTCAATTGGAATCAGAAATATTGATCTAGCGATCTAAACCATTAACAGAATGATTTAGAGGAATAGCTATATTTTGCAGAAAATACTGCTGACATGGAATAGACTCCACATCCACATAAAACAAAGTTTATCCCTATCCATTTTCAAGTCCAACTTAGATCTATGGATAGTAAACAGAAAATTTATCACAAAACTGCTCTGTATACTGCTAATGGACAGATGCAGCTCCTAAATGCTTTATCCCATGCATGGGTGGGTCTATATTATAACATCGAATTTTATAAAGTTCGAATGTTATAATATCTAACCAGTAATGTCAAACGCTGAAAACAGCAAAGGTGCAGGACACCAAATTCTTTCCCAGGGAAAGAATTCGGTGGGCCGTTGCTGTGGCTTTGTTGTTTTCAGTGTTCGATATGTTGGAACATTACGGGTCGGGATCAGGTAAGTGTGCGATTGTGTGTAGGTTAGGGTTAGGGGGCCGGTTAGGTGAGTTAGGGTTAGGGAGTGGGTCAGGTAAGTGTGCGATTGTGTGGACGTTAGGGTTAGGGTGTGGGTCAGTTAAGTGTGTGATTGCGTGTAGGTTAGGGTTAGGGGGCAGGTTAGGTGAGTTAAGGTTAGGGTGCAGGTCAGGTAAGTATGCGGTTGTGTGTAGGTTAGGGTTAGAGGGAGGGTTAGGTGAGTTAGGGTTAGGGTGCGGGTGAGGTGAGTGTGCGATGGTGACGGACCTTAGGGTTAGGGTTGGGTTAAGGTAAGTGGATAGCTAGTAGTGTATGTAAAGTTTAGTTTAGGTTTAGGTGTAGGATTTTAAGTGTATGTGTGTGGATTGTTGTTTTTGTGTGTGTTTGTGTTGTGTGTATGTTTCTCGGAATAGCGATTTGTTTCCCTGGGAAAAAAAATCGCTATTCTGACTGTTCGATGTTTGCAGATTTCGGTGTTTCGGGTTTGATATTATAACATTCGATGTTTACAAACTTCGGTGTTATATTATAGACCCTGCATGGGTATCCTCAAATTATCTATGGCATGATCCCATTTATTCTCATTAGGGCTAATATATAAGTATTGACTGTGAGATGAGTAAGACCAATCTGTACCCAAATGAGCTTGGTTATTTTGAGCACAAAAATGGAAATTGGTTACGCTTAAAATGGCCAACAAGGGTAATTAGCCTAGTATTTACCTATGAACCTATGAAAAATGATGGACTTTTTGGTACTAACTTGAGTTTATTTTTTTGCACAGCAGTTATTGACAAGTCAGAGCTCATGTTACCTGACTGAAAGGGGCCTGATGATGACTCCCAGCTTACAGTTATGCATGGACTTTGTTAACCATAGATCATCATTCGATAGCTGGAGATCTCAGAAGTACATACCAAATAGGACAGGCCCCTGGCACACATCTCTGATGGATCCCACTGGTCACCTTCATGCTGTCAGATGATGTAACCTCTATTTTTACCATACAAGTTCTGTCCCTAAGCCACTTTGCCACCTATCTAACTATGTGTGGGTCAATTTGGATCTTATTTATCTTGATTATATTTCCACATGGCATTGGGTCAAATGCCATGGTGAGGTCAAGGTAAGCTGTATGGACAGTTTACCCACTGTCCACAGCTTGGGTCCTTTATTTGAAGATGTTTACCACATTCATCAGCCAAGCTCTATCACTGGCAAAAATCTGTAGGGATATTGAATCTAAGAAGATTTTAAATATCACTGTTAATTAGGCCCGTTAGGGTTTATTCTGTGGCTTTGCATATCAGATTCATTAGACTTCTGCTCTTGTAATTCACAGGGTTAGTGGTGGAAATTCCCTTATGTAGTGACATCATAGCAGCTGTGTACCACTTCTGTGGGAGAAAGCCCATTGCTAGGCTCAGGTGAAAGAGATTAAGAAGTATGTCTACCAATGTTTGCATAGTACTATTTATTAGTCATCTGGGTATGTTATCAAGCCCCATAGATGAGATATTCTTTCTTTTGGAGAGTAATTTTAATACATTTTCTTTTGTTATGGTTGGTGGTCTGAGTCCCTCTGGTATAGGTGGACTTGGTTTAGTTGTCTCTGGAGTGAAGTTAGTACTAAATTTTATTTGCCAGTATGCAAATTGACAGTTTTTGTTACATGGCCTCTTGCTTTGTGTTTCTTTTAGCATTTATTTTGGCCAAAATGTTCTACTGCCTAGATCTTTCCCTTCTGGCTTAGAGCTCAGCTGTATATTTTCATTCTGCATTTCGGATTTCAGTGTGACACTGCCTTAGTTGTGACACAACAGTTCAGCAGAAGCTACATGCTTGCCAATACTTTTTACTTCCTTGCACATGGGCTGGGTTTCCATAACATCAGGCAGTTTTACACTCATATATCTTTATTGCACAAAATTGTCTATCTGTCTCCATTCAGTTACTTTTCATTTTCAAGGTGATGGGTCTTTTCTTGTTGGAGATGGGTAAGGGTAAGGTAACCACTGTTCAGTGTGTTCTCTTTATCGTTTTTATGTTGTGGCTTTGATACCTGTAGATCATACTGAGAAAATCTAACATCAGGTACAGGTGCTAAGTCTGTCGATATACAATCAATGACTCTACTATATTAAACATTAACTATATCTAAGGTATTCTGCACAGTCCCAGTTTGACTTAGGTTTACCATTTCACTTTGAGTTCTGTAAGTACTTACTCTGTGATTGTACAAGGTATACAGATCTGTTAATTTATTTCTATGGCTTTTTGAATATAAATTTCTCCAGTGTTCTCCATGTTAATCACCTCTATCAGCCTCAGAAAATTAGCATGTCTTCCTTCTGTTTGAGGAAGATATTTTCTTTTTATGTGTTTGTTACAGCAGTGTTACCTTCTTTTTTAACAACATAAGAAGCAAGAGTTGACAAACATTTTAATTTATTTTATTGTTTGCTTCTTCAAAAGATTTTCTCAGGATTTTATTTTCAGACTCATTATTTATATAATTAATTGTTAGAACTATACTGTTCAGATACCTTAAAAACACAACTCTATCTTTTCTTGCTACAGTATATTAACAAGGCTTTTATTAAATTTGCGTTTTTCTTCTGGCTCCTAGATGTGTTGATTAAGTCCATTTATTTATTTATTTAACATTTGTTGACTGGGAAAGTCTGACTAGGACAGAGCCTATTTTCAGTGGAGACCCAGGGAGAAACACTCCAGACTACTATTATTGCATCTGCATTTCTTTACTTATAGCATTTTCAGCATATTGCTTGGTAGTGAGCTAGCTGCCCTGAAGTAACATTTTAAGCCTAGCCAATTTCTCTTTTTTTTTTTCTCAAATTAATCTGTCCCATTTGGTTAGAGATTGTCCTTACCCATTCCACGGTCGATAATTATATACAGTATTACAGTTAATGAGAATAACTGGGATAATACCATAGATAGCTTGAGGGGATACATGCATGGGATAAAAGATTTAGGAGCTGCCCCTGTCTATTAGTAGTAAAAGGGGCAGTCCTGGGGTAAATTTTCTGTTTCCTATCCATAGATCCAAGTTGCACATAAACATGGAGAGGGATGAACTTTGTAGATGGGGAGTCTGTTCCAGAGCAGTGGTATCCTATGTGATTTTCGTTTATACTTTCATACTTCTTTTGTTTTATAAGCTAAGTCACCTCATTATTGTGAGCGTGACTTCTTGTACAGTTTGTGACTTTGCTCTCAGTCTCTTGGAGTTGTGCCTTTACTAACTAACTCTCAGCTTCACATTCTGACCTTTTATTTTTGATCAAACTAAGTTATTTTAAACTACCACACTTAGCATTGTCGCCTCACAGCAAGAGGTTCGCCAGTTCGATTCTTGGCTGGAGCACCTTCTGTGTGGAGTCTACATGTCCTCCTTGTGGTTGAGTGACTTTAAAGGCATGCAGGTAGGTGCATGCATGTGTAGGTGTGCCTTCTTTGAAGGTTGGGCACCGAGCTGGCAACTCAACACCCTAAATTCCACTGCCAATCATTAGTGGACTGGTGATCTGCTGTGGCAACCTCTAACAGGGAAAAGCCGAAATATCAAGCAAAGCTATTTTGTTTCTGTCACAATTTTTCCTTCTTTTGCTGTACCAGCATAGGACTTACACTGGATTCTGTTTTTCCTTTTCAATTTATGTATACAGTAATCTTCCCTTTTCTAGTTGTAATGTTACTTGGTTTAGCACATTCACTTTTACTATTATGTTTCACTATTCAAGCTTGCACAGAAAGTTCAGGCAACATCTTGCATAAATCAACAATTTCCTTGCTGATTTATTTTGACATTCATTTTTCTGGTAAAATCTCTGTTAACTTATTTTCATTTTCAGAAACTACCTGTTCAAAATCTGCTACTGATTCTGTCTGCTTTGAGACAGTGCTCCAGGTTGTCTTTGTATGTCTAAACTCTCAGATAATACCCTGAATTCTTCTTGCAGAACTATACAACTTTGAGTGAGTGTCTCTTGTACTATCTCATGCAGCTGGTGAGATTGTTGTTGTAAACCTGATTTCCTGAAGCAATCTCCATTCCCTTTTCTAACGTTCTTGTTCCTTAGCAACACTGTCTGATATAAAACCCATTCTGCTCTTCAGCATTATTTCTTCTAGTTCTCAGAATACCGACAGCCAGACTCATCACTCTGATAAGATTTTACTTTGTACAATTGTAAGACTAGACTGCAAAACACCCATTTACTCCTGCATATCAGAAATATTTTAATGCAAACCATTCTCATTCTGATGCACCACAGCATTATCTGTGACATGATTTAATTGTTCAGTACTACTCCCTTTTGTAATCACGTTGCGATATCTTAGTAGAGTTTACCACCTGCTCACTTTTTCTAACATTTACTGTGGATGGGAAATCGAGAAACAAACTGTTGGAAACACAGCTGGCAGGTTTATACTGTGAAGTGTGGAATCTTACCAGTGTGCTAATGTAGATTATGGTGTGTTACAATAGTGAAAGAAAAACACCACATATGAACCAGACAGTACATAGAGGCATAGTTTCCATAACATCCCCCAGTCTGAAACTCAAATTTCTTTACCGCACACATTATGTATCTGTCTGCCCATCAGATATGCCTTGAGCTTAAAGCAAATAGCCACCATCATCTGCTAGAAAACTGGTAAATGTTTAAGAGAACTGTGTTGCTCCTGAAATACATTGCTTAATAGAAAATGTATTCAGCTCAGAGTTCTGTGTTTGAATGTAATATGCAATTGTTGGGAAATAAAATCAAAATAAATAAATGTGCAGTGTGCAGAAAGCACTTGCAAATGGTCATACTTTGTACTACAATTAATCTTACTAAGGATTTTCTGAATCTGATTCTTCTTAGTGAACAATGGTAAGAAATGTGAAAAAGTGTATTAGAAGCATAAATAAAAATATCTTCCTGAGTAGTGAATTCCTAATACTGCAAAAGTGGTAAATCAACAAAATGGTTTTCTTACAAGAACAAAAGTAAGTCTTTGTGGTAGTTAAAGGGCTTCTTTGAAAAGAATATTCTTTGCTGGCATTATATTACTGATTTGCATTTAAAATATAGGTGTGTGTGTGTGTGTGTGTGTGTGTGTGTGTGTGTGTGTGTGTGTGTGTGTGTGTGTGTGTGTGAGGAAAATTTGCTTTGTCAGAACATTGATGGCATTTTGTGAAACTAAAGTTTGTGTATGGTAAAACCCCTAAAAAGTTAAACCCCACTGCAGTAAAAAGGGGAGAGTATTGTTTTCTGCCACAAGAAACTGCAGAGCAGCTGAAACTGATAATAAATTGCTAGCATTCAAGGAGAGGAGGAGTAGACTTCTGACTTATTTTCTTGGAAAGAGTGTAATAATTATAACTGTGAATTTTTTCTGAACCACTTGATTCTACAGATTTAAAGAAAAACCCTCTTCTTAGCGGCAACAAGTCCTGCTAGGACACAAACACACACACACACACACACACACACACACACACACACACACACACACACACACACACACACACACGTGCACACACATACAATGCAAGTCTTTCCATAAAGACTAATCCTTCATTCATTCCTAAAGTGATCTTTGCAATTCATCTTTATCAGTCAATTCAACTGTCAGAATTTTCCTTAAGTTTGTGGCAGAAGACAAACGTTTTATATACACTGGATGTTCACACTATAAGGAAAATATAGTCTTTCAGATCATCAAGTTTTTTTTTCCATTTTTGAAAGGTAACCTCATCAAAGTAGCTGACACCATATTACTTGTGACAAATACAAAAAAAAGTTATTTTAAAAGATGCCACTATGTGTGCTGTACACACGTAAAACATTACAAGCTACTGGCTCATTCTAGATGTGTCAATTTCTGACATAGCATGCTATGAATGATTCTATCTCTTTTCTAAAGCCTAGATGTTATATTACTGACTGGGACTGTACTCAAGTGGTATGAATTACTGCTATAGTGACCTTCCCCAAAGTAAGACGACTGTATGAGTACACTCACTGTAGCATTAGCTATACAAAATAAGTGACTATAGCAGTATGGATGCCCAGCCTACATCTTCCTGTTACAGTCTGGACTTCTTCATATAATATGGTTCTGTATTAGCAGCTTAGGATTGTATGTAGTCAGAAATGCATTCACGTGCTTAAATTCCATAACTTATCTGCTGGAATCACATATAACTAACAGGATTTCTTACTCAGAAGAACTAATCTAGGTATATACCAGTGTTGATACAGCCAAGTCCAAAGAAAGGAAAGTTTCAACACCTCAAAATCATAAAATGCTTTAATAGCATAAAATAGGAAAGCTTTTATATATATATATATATATATATATATATATATATATATATATATGGGTCTATGTCACATGACTGAGTTTTCAGAAACTTGAAATTCATATAGTTGAGACCATATGATCAAATATCTGAAACCTCAAACATCAAAAAGAAAAACACAAAAAAAAGCCACAAAAATCTAACTTTTTAAAAGTTTTTGCAGGGAGACAAGCCCCCATGCACCCCCCCTCATGTGGTGAGCTGTTCCCCCCATACCCCCTGTAAATTATATATACCAGCTGTGAGATTGCACTACAGTGAGGAAAAGGGTAAATTTCCTGATCCACACTGTACCGCGATCTCCATTCAAAATCTTTGGGTTTCCAAATACTCAGTCATATGTTCTTGACCATATCACTTTTGAGTTTCTGAAAACTCGATCATCTGATAGGGACCTGTGACAATAGGTGGTACTCCTAGCCATGGTAGGGGGAAGTAGGGCAGTGGATGTATGACTTGTGCCAGAGCAACTAGCTGGAATATTGTAAATAATTGTATGTCATTAATATATCAAACTGATCTGTACAGATGCATATGCTGAAAATCTATTTGCGAGCTCTACTTGTGTTAACTATGTTAAACTGTATCAACAGTGCACCCTGCTGAAATGAAGGGAAATGTGTATGGATTATGGTATCTGAATTAAATGTATATGCTTTAAAAGAGGACACTGGGACAGCAATGGTTAACCAGCTGGCTTATTTTAAGAAAAATAAGGGAAATGTAAATAATCTGTTAAATCACTGAATGTCACCCCACAGTGCTGAGCAGGCCCAAAGACAGTAGGTCTAGGAACAGAAAATCTCCAGCAGAACCACAGAACAAAATCTGTGTAAAAAGACTCCACAAAATAAAAGCAGAGGATTTATTAACAGCAATACCAAAGGCTGTTTAATACAATATACACTAAGTTAAGTGCTTTTGCCTGGAATACCCCCAGGCTTCTTCAGAACCCTGGAGGTGTTCCAGTTGAAAGGTCTAGGAACAGCCATTATCTGTTAACTTTTGTAAAGAAGGGGGGACATGTTGTGAATATTTCTGGTTCCTAGCCATTGTCATAAAAGCTCTAAATGTGTATTGTGGCAGTCTGCTAAAGTCCTTTCTCAAACATCAAAAGGAAATACTGTGAGAACTAGAGTCAGGTGACCAGATGAGGTCATTCTGCAAGTCATCTTGGATATTATATTTTACAGGAAGTAGTATCAGAGCATAGAGTATTCTGTTTGGGAGCCTAACTAGAAAGGCTGCTCACATATTTCATCTTGACTTGCTCAAGTAAGTTATTAGTGAACAGTAAATTCTCTTAGAGTCAGTCAGGAATATAGTGGAGCTTAGTGTAGGGATTATTTTTCCTTACTTGTATCCGTCTGTCCATCAATGTTGTTTTCACTATTTTCTGTGATTTCAACTATGTGGTTTACTGTGAATAGATATTCAATATTTGTATGTCCTTTTATTATTTATTATTAAATATATTTAAAACTTTTATGGTGACTGATCCTTGTAGGTAGTACTTAACCTTTGAGGGTACTTATATTTATTTGGTGACACTATGCGAGCCACTCCAGAAGGCCTAGCCATCTTGGTGAAATACTACCATTTGCATTAGTATTAATATTACACAGTATAATTGGACACCTTTTGTTAAGGCCCTTAGAGTAGTTGATTGTAAAGTGTCTGGTGGTAGTGATTACCTTATAGTCTGGGAAAAGCTGGTAGAGCAAGTAATCTGTGCCAGCTTTTCCCAGGTGTGTGTATGTGCGTGTGTGTGCGTGTGTGTGCGTGTGTGTGTGTGTGTGTGTGTGTGTGTGTGTGTGTGTGTGTGTGTGTGTGTGTGTGTGCATGTGTGCATGTGTGTGTGTGTGTGTGTGTGTGTGTGTGTGTGTGTGTCTGTGTGTGTGTGCGTGTGTGTGAAAATTAAATCTATAAGTGTGTGTGTATGAGCTACTTGAAGCAGGGACACGAAGCACTGGGTTTACAGAGAAGGTGCTGGAGGACTTGGCTTGGGCACTCAGCTGAGGACCTATCCCTACAACTGTACCAGTGGGGAGTCTTATTGGGGATCTGGAGGGAGACAGATAAAGAGGCATCCAGACACTGGGCTGAGTGTGTTCCCTGTGTGCCCTTAAGGGAAACTATACTTGATGCAGAGAGGTCTGTATTTGAAAATACTGATTATAACCATTTGTATTCCAAGTGCACATCCCTCTCCATTGTCAGTAGTAAGGATTCAGACTCCTTGATTACTGGCCAGCGTGGGGATGGCACATATCGGTACATATTGGTAGCAGTGGTGGTCATCACAGAACCTATATATATATATATATGTATATATATATATATATATATATATATATATATATATATATATATATATATATATATATATATATATAGATATATATATAGATATAGATATGACTATTGAAACTACTTTGTGGGTATATACAACACTAATACATTTTAAAAAATCTGGCTGATCAACGAAGAACCATACAGAGGCAACAGTTTAGATTTGAGTGCTTTCATTCATAGGTTTATTAAACATGGTCGAACTTCTTCAGAAATCTAAGTGTAATACCCATGGCTGAATAGCAATTTAAATATTAAATGCTGCCTAAAATGGAATAGGTAATGGGAGTGTTCTAAGAGTATAACACATCCCCAACTATTAAATATCTAAATAATGAAATAATTAACAATCTCATTTTCAAAACAGGTTTAATACTCACAGTATTGTTTAAACCTGGGTGACTATCTGGATGAAAGTAATTTATCCATTTATATTCAATACATTCATTTCTTAAAGTGACATCACCACCTCTATTATTCTTTCTTAAAACAATTATGATTCTAAAACTAAACTTATGTGAGTCATTTTTGTCAGCTGTATACTTCCACAATGAAAAGTTCCTGCAAGTACGGCAAGTGCTTGGCCCCAAAAAATCATGAATGTAATCAGTAAAGCACAGGCCAGCACACAAAAGTGTAAGGTGCCTATAATGTATATATATATATATATATATATATATATATATATATATATATTTTTTTTTTATTTCAGCATCAATTAGGCAAAACAAAAACAGACCGGTTTCGACCCAAAGTTACTAAGCCTTCCTCAGTGTTAAAAATCATACAGTGAAACAAAGCCTAATATGCATTAGTGTCACAACACAACAAAAATCCTGCTGATTGGTTGGCTATAAATATTCATTTAAACCTGGTGGAAATAATCCCCCCAGCTTAATGATCCACGTTTTCTTTTTTATTCAATATATTGTGCCAACCTGATTTATTAACCCGGTCCCCAACTATTCTATCAATGATGGTAAACCTAAAAGTGGCTGTAGTATATACCAAAGAATGCTTGAATAAAGCATTATTTGGTCTTTTTTGCCTGATGTCACTAAGGTGTTCGGATATCCATAACCTGACCATGGGAGAGGTCTGACTGATATAAAAAGTGGAACACTTACAGATGGCCAGGTATATAACCCGATCTAGTTCCGCAATTGGTCAAAAATTTTATATCAAAAACAGTCCCCGTATTTCTTCTTGTAAACTGTTTGGACTTAGTCACCCTAACACAATAAACACAATGTCCACATGGATAGCAACCCTGCAGCAACTCCCCAGTTAATGTGGCTTGGGATTGTTCCCCCAAAATTAGACCCTATTTACAATTATTAAAATACGAGCCCAGGGTTTTGCTTCTACAATAGGTAAAAAGGCATCTATCATTAAGGATGCCTGATAACCTCTCATCTGCTAATAATATGTTCCACTGTTTGTTAACTCTATCTAATAATACATTGGCTTTGTGTCCAGAGGTTGTTACCAATCTGAGTACAGATTGACCAAGTTGTTGTTTATCCTTGTACATCAAAAGGTCATTCCTATCAATAGAAGATGCCAAATTACTGGCAGTGAAAATCATGCCAGTTTTATATCCCCAGGACTTAAACTTATTAATAAGGTCCTGTTTGTAATGATGATATTTATCAGGGTGGGGACAAATCCGCCTAATCCAAAAAACCTGAGATTTGGGGATGTTGCGTGTGATGTGGGGTGGATGAAAGCTAGAGGCATGTAATAATGAGTTATATTGTGGATACTTCTGTAAAACCTGAGTATCCAAAGTGTGATCCAGATTTCTGGTGATCAAAACATCCAAAAAAGTTATTTGATCAACATTATAATTGACAGTGAACTGGGAACCCCACTTATTACCATTGATGTATTCCATAAACTCATGCAAATACCCCTCATCAGCTTTCCAAACCATCCAGCAATTATCTAAGTAGCATCTCTACATATCAATTTCCTCAAGCTATAGATTATGGGTGACATTATAAATTAATTCCTCTTCCACATAAGCCATAAAAAGGTCAGCATAAATGGGGGCAAAAGAAGTCCCCATAGCCATTCCCTGCACCTGCCAAAAGCACTTGCCATGATAATAGAAATATTTTTTGTGAGTACATGTTCAGCAAGGCAAATAAGAAATGTGTTGAAACTGGGTGGATAGAGCTCAGCTTGTTAAAGCTAATAAACCCACCCAATGAAGAATATCGGTATATAGAAACGGTACATCAAGGGTGCATAACAACCAGCATGGTTCAAGTTGTATATCCGAGATTATCTGTAGAAATTGGGTGGTGTCCTGAATCCAAGATCTAACATATCTGAGAAGAGGCAGAAGATGTTCTGTCAAAAATTGTGACAGTGGTTCTGTAACAGATCCACGACCAGATACAATTGGTCACCCCAGGGGATCGTGTAAGTTTTTGTGGAATTTTGTTAACAAGTATAAATATTGATGCCTAGGGTCAGGGACAGTTAGATGGTACAAAATTGATTGAGAAATAATACCTTCATCCTTGGCTGACAAAAGGAATTGTCCAATTTGTTGTTTAAATTTAGGACCAGGATCCAAGGGCATATACATATAATAGCGACCATTACTCAACTGTCTCTGAGCCTTGGCATCATATTTGCACCAATCCATAACCACTATGGCCCCACCCTTATCAGCTGGTAGGATCACTAGATCCTTATTTTGTTGTAAGTCCCAAATGATCTTTTGTTCATACCTCGAATGGTTGTGAGGCCTGATGCTAATTTTCCGGGACTGAAAATGTAGATCTTTGAGAACCGTATGTTGGAACATATGGACTGAATGTTGCATCTGTAGCATAAACGTGGACTTAAGGAATTTAAAAATCTTAGGATCCCCCAGCTATGGATAAAGAATCAAAATGTAACCTAAGATTCAATAAATGACAAAAATCTATTACGTCTTATGCTAAAGAATCCTCTGAGACAAATAAAAGTGGGTACAAAGTTGAGTCCTTT
This sequence comes from Protopterus annectens, assembly GCF_019279795.1. Classification (NCBI taxonomy): domain Eukaryota; kingdom Metazoa; phylum Chordata; order Ceratodontiformes; family Protopteridae; genus Protopterus; species Protopterus annectens. The sequence goes on along the minus strand of NC_056735.1, from coordinate 1,314,938,038 downwards.
ATTGAGAAGTTGCAATTCAGCTTGTGAGTGACGTTGAAGTAATATTCAAAACATTAATACAAGTATCTACTTGCACGTCATCACTTTCAATAGAGTTTCTACATTGTTGATTCCTGTGATGCTTACTCCCTCCCCTCCATACCCTGCCCCTAAAGGGGTATCAGAATTCCTACGTTTTGGGGCTGGAGGTGCTGCAGTATATTGTGCCTCAGAATCCGTCATGGAAGAGGAGTCATCTGCTGATGTCCCACTCAATGAGTTGCTTTCTTTTTTCAAAACTGACCTTGACCTCTTCCTCCTGAAAGGTTTCTTACCCACATTACTGAGGTTAACATTTTTGTTAGGACCAAAATGTTTTCCTCACTCATAATCATCCCTGTCATGTTGAAATGTTCTCATTTTTCTATCCTTCAATTGTTCTTCCAAAGATAGTTCCTGGCTTAACTGGTTGAGGCAGGTGGTATAACATGCCTGCACCTCAAATTTTCTAGTTTCCTTACAAATAGAGGCTACTTCTGTAATGCTTGAATCTATAGATCAATCATAATATGCAATAAGGGTGTCTACAAAACCCATGGAGGCCTTTTGCTGAACGAAGGCCCATTTTTCTGCAAGTTCCTCATCTGCATGAGCTACTAGGGGTTGAATCCGGAACCTTAATCCCCTGGGGGAAATCCCTTTGGTTTGGTATGCTTTAAATAATCTTAAGTGCCAGACATTGGTTCATAACACCCTCATACTCTTTGTTAATTGTTGGAAAATAGTTGAACATATATTTTGGGGTTCAACCTTGTCTCCCATGTCATCCCTATCAGCCAATAACCCCCTAAGGAGTTGAATGAGATCCATGATGCAATAATTCCTAAATGGGCCAAGATGACACAAATAGGGTCCGTGCCAATATCCCCCTAATAATGACCAAAAACAGGCATAAAAAATGGACCCAAATGCCAAGCCAAATAAAAAAACCAATGAACCTATCAATGTATCAAGTGAAATATGGGCAGGCACAAATACAAGCAACAATATCAATATAAAAAATGTTTCCTGCAAACAAATCCAGTATCCCTGGGCTGGGTTCAGACTCCATCAAACTTGTATAAATATCTTCCTTACAATTCAGAATGAATATAGGAAACAATAATTGCCCGTGCGTTCAAAAACCAATAAAAAAAGAAGTTGCTATTAGGAAAAACAGAGACCCAAACTTATACAGAGTCTCATGAGTGCAAGGCTAGGTTCACCTATAAGTACAACAGAAACACCTGTTAATAATAATAATTCAAAATTTAAGAGAACCAATATAGCTGCTGCATGCTCAATAAAACAAAACATACTTCATAATGTGATGAAAAATGTCTCCTAGAAGTCATAGAATGACTCCTATAGCATCTGTGTGGAAGTCTGAACCCCTCCTCAAAAACAAAATCAAAATTGGAATAATGTCAGCAAGAAAACAATAACCAAACATTAGTATTAACCTTTCTTCGTATATCAGAAAGGTGTTCAGAAATACGTTATTTTAACATTCTATTAGTTTTAGCCACATAAAGCATGAACATTATTCACAAGTCTCTAAATAGACAAAATTAGTGGTTCTACATGTTGCAAAGAATCAAAAGGTAAAAACTTTCCCTGGATTTTTAATCTCATTAGATGCTTAAAATCTTTTTTATATAATCACACAGCTAACAATCATAACAAGGAACAGTACCTTTAGTTGTAATATTAAGTGAAAATAAATAGTATTCAGATCTTTAAAACAAAGATGTTGTCTCAAGCTCCTTTCTTTCTCAAAAACAAAATTAAGCTATTTTCCTTTAATCTCTTTTATAGGAGCTGAACAACATAAAATCACACGTAACTAACAGGATTTCTTTATCAGAAGAACTTATCTAGGTGTATGCCAGTGTTGCTTACACAGGACATTAATGTTACCAGGTGTCACTCTGTGTGCTGGTATTAGATCAGCATTGGCCTTTGCATGGGGACCATACATTAATAGAAAAATGGTTGAAATCAAAGTAGCGTTACTGGTGAGGTAGGCAGTGCCAGAGGTGCAACAGGCAGTACACTTGCCTTTGGTGTAGAAGGCTCTCTTCCCACACCAGGTTGATCGATTGCTGACACTCCAGTGCAACATGGGGGGGGGGAAGTGTTGCACTCCTGGGTGTGCCGTCTTTCAGATGAGATGTTAAACTGTGAGCTCATCTTTTTGAGTTGGTGGGTTCCCCCCACTCTTTTACCAACAACCAAAAACATATTATTTTTCAGTATCTTTGCCAAAGGCCATTTCCCATTATATTTAATTTCACTGAATGTCTAATTCCAAATTGTCCATGCAACATAAAAAATAATTCTGTCCATTTTCTTTACTTCTTCATGTCTTTGAATTCCATAATAATCATATTCTATCATGTCCATGTTTAACTATTCAGATATTAAATACTTTTTAATCGTATCATGTTTACATATTTCTCTCCATAAATTCTTCTATCACATTTCAAAAATGCATACTCTGCAGTTTCTAATTCACCACAATTATTGCAGTTTCTATCTTGTTTTCCCTTATACTGCATATTTGCTTTTACAGGAAATTTACTTATGGGTAATCTCCATAAAAATTATTATATTCTTTTATTTTTTATAGCTTTCATATCTCCTTAATACAGCCTTTTTCTTATTCATTTCTAAATCTTGCCAATAATCAACAAAATAAAAGTTTTCCATTATATTAATATACCATTCCCTTCTGTTTTTTTTCTACTAGATTCTTTCTTTATTTCCCATAACACAATTTTATTCTAATATGTTTTTTATTTCTTCATTGTTCTTACTTTTACCTCTCTTCTTTACTTCTATTCCTTCCAATACATATTTATATTTGTAATACATTATCATTTCTATCAAATCTTTTTCTTCCTTCATATTACTTCTTAATACTTTGCATAAACTTAAAGATGCTGCATGTAAAATAGGATTAATTAGACCTAAACCTCCTTGGTCTTCTTTCATATATAATGTTCCTCTTTTAACTGGGTTCAACCTAGAACCCCAGATGAATGAAAATATTAACGTCATCAATTCTTTTTCATATTTCACTGGTATCATATAAACATTTCTACATACGCTGTTTTGCCCAGTACCATACTATTCATTGACTATGCTTTCTTTTTGTATGAAAACCTATATGTTTTGCAGAACGTGGACACGTCTTTTAGTTCTTTCATTACTGTGTAGCATTGTTCCTTTATATATTCATTTTTCCCAAATCTTATTCCTAACACATCCATAGACCTATCATTAAATTCAACACCTCCTATTTCACCTTTAAAATCAAATTCTTTATTTTTTCTTTGTTTATATCCAATCCAATTCTTCCCAGCATTACACCTAATTGAACTTTTATTCTTTCCATCCATAGTGTATTCTTTGCAGTTATTACTATATCATCTGAGTAAGTATGCATTATTGGCAGTTGCACTTCTTTAATCATTTCATACCCGCCAACTCTTGACGTTTTGTTAATTTCAATCACTATTATATGCATAACCAATGGAAAAATATATTACTAGCTGGATACCCTTGTCTTATTCCACATTCTATTTTTATTTCTTCTCCTATCCATCCACTCACATTTAGTTTCACATATTTCTTCATCTACAGACTTAATTATACTTACATTTTTCTCACTTATATTGTATGTTTACAAAATCCCCCATAATGATTTATGCTGTATGTTATCATAAGCTTTTTTATGTCTCCTATCATTACTTTTGCCTCCACGTTTTATTGATAATGTCATCAATTACCTCTCTTATTAGCGCAGAAAATTTTGACTACCCTTTCCTTTTCTTCCAAACATATTTTGATCAAATACTATCTCTGTCTTATTGTAATATTTTAATAATTATATTTTATAATCTGTGTTATTTAAAGTTATCAGTCTCCAATTGTTTTATGTCATCTCTATTCCCTTTTTCAAATATAACTTTTATTACTCCAGTACTTATTTCTCTATATTTAACCCCAGTTTCTAACTATTCATTCATTACTTTGATAAGTATTTCTTTTTGGCAATCTTCCATTTCTTTATGCATGTTATATTCAATTCCATCTATTCCTGTTGCAGAATTTGTTTTAATATCTTTCAAGATGTCATTTAATTCATTTATATTTATTTTTTTCTAGATATTTATTATCATCTTTGTTTAATTTCTTCCCATCAGAGCTTTTGTCTGTCTTCACCTCTTTCTTAACAAATAAATTTAATACATGCTCTTTAATTATTTCATAAATTCCTTTTTGGTCTTTAATTAATTTACCTTTGTTATCCTTTAATTCTCTTATCTTTCCTTCTTTCATTGTTTTGCTCAAATAAGGTGCTAACTCTTCTTTTTTTCCTTGTAATAAATAATTCTGTTTATATAAGAGATAGTGAACTTTAATCTGATTCATTTATACAGTTCTTTTTCCTTTTCATAAATTTTTTCTTTTTCCCTAATACAGCCTTAACTATTTATTGACTCAGCATCTTATATTTTTCCTTTTCCATCATTCTTTTCCTATCTATACATTCTAAGAACACTTTTTTATATTTTTCTTTAAACTGTATCCACCATACTGTCCAAATTTCATAAAAATCTTTCATGCATATATGTTATTTCCAGAATGTAATCAGTTTCATTCTTTCTACTGAATCCAATTCATTTTCATTCATTTTTTTATTCCTTTCCCTGTCTTAATATAGTTTTCATTGTCTTGTATTTTCATCCAAATTGCTATATGAATCCATTATACTTAATTCCTTTTTGTTTAACTTTTAAACTTTCTGACAACAAATAGTTCATCTCAGTTTTTATATAGTTTCTCTTATATGTCCAAAGTTTATTTCCTCATAACATTAACTTACCCCTCCTCATAATTTCCATAGCTATTTTAATATTACAAATATTCTTTTTTCTCTTATGTTACAAATAAAATTGCCTGCTATTATTATATTCATATTTACACATACATAGTTCAGTATACTTTGGATCATGTTTTCCCTTTCTTTTTTGTAACATATGCATATAAGACTATGATTGTATATACATACTTTTTCCATCTTAAATCTAATATGGTTATTCTACCCAAATCAACTATTGTAGCATCTAATATATTAATGTCTTGTTGACATAATACACATATGCCTGAACATGTTTCTTTACCTATGTTCCGGATAACATTCCCATTCTAAAGTTATTCTGTTTGTGTTCTGAGTGTTGAGAGCTATAGACTCTGTTTTAGGCCACTGTATCATTTAAAAGAGCTAACCTTTTGTCGGATACTAAAACTTTAAACTGCTTTTATTACATTCTATAATTATAAATTAGACAGATATCATAGCGTTCTCTGTATGCTAACAACGCTATTGACTATAAGCGTTATAGCATTGTTTCAGACCTGTTACGACTGCTAAGGTTGCTGTATAGAGATATGTGATTCTGTATTTCACCATTGTATGGACTAAAAGAGCTATGGTTATAAAGAGCTGTATTTCCTGTTGCATACTATTACTATATAAAAGACAGAAATCACAGCGTCCTCTGCCTATGCACCTTTTACTGACTAGCCTAATTAACAACAATGTGTACAAACAGGGAGAACTAATTTGGAGCCTTCCTATCTAAAACAAATAAAATATCTATCTATATAAAGAACAAATGTAAAACATGATAGAGTGTTATATGATGAGTTGAACTTTATTGTTTCAGAGATATGTTGTTTTTAACAACTGTCTTGCTTGAATGTTATCCTTGATAGAGTCATAGAAGAGTTTAACCTTATTGTTTCTGAGCTATATTGTTTTATAAGTGTCTTGCTTGAATGTTATCATTGATAGAGACATAGTAATATTTGCAGTCAAGACTGTTTTAATATGCAAGTTAATCTCTGTACTATGCTCTAGTTACTACTTAATAAGCCTGTTTAACTGTCTGTTTTTATCTCTCTGTGTGTCTTACCACTGTCTCTCTTCTCCCTTTATATCCCCAGCTGCCCAACCTGGTTTCCCAGTATTAAGGAGGACTTGCCCTTTGTGCTGAAAAACAACTTTTCTCCTCAACATACTGCGGTTACCCCTTACTAAGGAACTGAACCTATCCTTCCCTCTGCAACAGTCCCCAAGGGAATTTAATTATAAGTGAAAGTGCATACTTTTATACCAAAGTCTATAGACAATTAGTGTGAGATATCCTAGGTTGTAAGTTTACTGTCACCAGCCAGGACAGCCAGCAGCCTTTACTAACTGCTCCCATACCTGTCACCTCTTCCCCCCTCTTAGACTACGAGTATTTTACTGTTATCCTATTCAACCTTTATAGCATACTTACTGCCCTACACTTTTTTCTCAGTATATATTACCTCTGCTATACAGCTTTTGTCCACTAGAGGGCAACAGTTTCCTTTAGACCTCCATTTTGACACTAATTTTAAGTAACTTACAGGCTCTCGGATTCCAATATTCTGGAAAAGCTAACACTACCATTCTACTCTTTCTTTCTTCTAATATTCTTCACTGCCAACCCTCTCTGCATATTCTATTATCAAGACATTGTGTCCTCTCACCCTCCGCAACTATACCTACCTTTGCTTACTGCTCCTCTGATTGTTCTCCTAGGGTGAACTCCTCTGTGGCTCATCCCGCTCTGTTCGCCCTGCGGGTTCACTCCGCTCCCCTACCCTGCCCCCAAATCCCACACACCCCCAGTGGTCCACTCCCTGTTAGATGGTGATATACATCCAAACCCAGGTCCTACCACTATCACAGCTACACAGCCTGATACACCAACATTTTCAATCTCACAAACACTTACCAAGCTTCCCAACTCTCTCCTGATAGCTCATCTTAACATTCGTAGCATCAATAATAAAATAGCTCATCTGCATGCCCTTATTGATGTTTATTCCTTTGACATCCTCTGTCTTTCTGAAACATGGCTTAATCCATCAATACAAGACAGTGCAGTTCTACCCCCTGGCTATAATATCATAAGACGTGACCGTAACACTAAAAAAGGAGGAGGCGTAGCCATACTTTATAAGAATGTATTACAAGTTACCTTGTTAGACCTCAAACCTCCACTTTGCAACAATGCAGAAATTCTTCTAACTAAGATTCAGCTTAACAAAAGCAAAGCCATATATCTATCATGTGTCTATCTTCCCCCAGGGAATAACATCAACACATTAGAGGCTATCCTCAGCTGGCTCTCAAGCAACTACCCCCAAGAAACCATTATACTTGGAGATTTTAACATTAACTGGAACTCCTGTATATCTGAGCAGCCTTCTACTCATATCAACTTATATGGTTTTACCCAAACTATAATATCGCCTACCCGTTCCAATAAAACTAACAACAAAACTAGTACCCTTGACTGGATACTCACTAATACTCCCCAAATAAACTATAAAACAGGCACCCTCCCTGAGGACATAAGTGACCACTTGCTTACCTATTTAATCAGAACAAAAACTGACATCCCAAACTCAACCATCTGTAGAACTATTCGCACTACCAAAAATTTTAACCCTGCTCACTTTCAAGCTGAACTAGGCACCTGTGACTGGTCACCCCTGAAAATACCTCCAAATAGATAATGCTGTGAAATACTTTAACTCTAAATTTCTATCCATTTTAGACAGCCATGCCCCATTACGCAAAGTTAGAATTAGAACCAAACCAGCACCATGGCTCACCAAAACTACCAAACAAAAAATCCTCCAAAGAAATAAACTATGGGCCAAATGGCGCTCAACAAAAGGCTCCTCAGACCACCTACAATTCAGACAGCTAAGAAATGAAACAAAAAAAGCCATATTAGCTGATAAAAGAAACTACTACTACCAGCTACAACAAACCAACCAAAATAATCCCCAAAAATTCTGGTGAGGTATCAATAACCTCCTACACTCTGGATGCTCAAGTACTCCCTCTCCCTCTGACTCTGATCACAAAAATCCCATCCAAATAGCTGACTCATTTAATACTTTTTTCACTGAAACTATTCAATCCCTAGCCAACCAGCTATCCCCTAGCACCCCATGCTCTGCCGCAACCTCTACCAATAATCCTCCTCAATTTCATTTTCAGCCAGTGCCCACTTCACTCATCTGTAACCTCATACAGAAACTTAAACCCACTACACTCTCTGCTGATCTATTACCTGCAGAATACCTGCAAAAAGCTGCTAAAGTCATTGCCTACCCCATATCCACCCTCATTAACAGAACTATTTCTGAAGGAACTATTCCCCTAATCTGGAAAGTCTCTCACATTATTCCCCTGCATAAGGGTGGTATCTCCAAGGAGTTGTCCAATTACAGGCCCATAGCTATTCTATCTCATTTGGCAAAAATAATGTAAAAATGTATACACCTACAACTGTTAACCTACCTACTTGATCACAATTTATTAGCACCCTGTTAACATGGCTTTAGACCATTTCATAGCACCACCTCTGCTCTCTTATCCTTCACTAACCATATTAACAGTAATCGTAATAATGATACTCTATCCTCAGCCCTTTTTATTGACCTGTCTAAAGCATTTGACATGGTTAACCACCACCTGCTTATAGACACACTCAAAAACCTGTCATTGGACACCCATACTATACAGTGGTTCCAATCATACCTACATAATAGGCAACAGGCTGTACTATGGGAAAATACTTTATCTTCCCACCTCCCAGTTGCTCTAGGGGTACCACAAGGATCTATATTAGGCCCATTACTCTTCTCCATCTTTACAAATGACCATCATTCTGTAATTCCACAAGCTGACTGTATACAATATGCTGACGACTCCACACTCATATGCTGTGCTACTTCTCAATCAAACCTTCAGTCACTAACCCAAAAGACCTTTAGTACAGTTAAAAACTGGCTCCTACAAAGATGTCTTATCCTTAACCCCAAAAAAACTAAAATGCTACTGTTTACCCCCACCCGCAGAACTTCCCCACTTAACTTTACTATTACTTCAAATAACGGAACTATAATATCTCCTGAACCAACCACCAAACTACTCAGAGTACTAATAGATAATAACTTGTCTTTTGAACCTCACATTAATAACACCATAAAAACAGTAAATAAGAAACTAGGTTCCCTCTATAAAATCAAATCCTTTCTAACACCTCCAGCCAGGGTTACTATTGCTCACACCCACCTCATATCTACCCTGCTCTATGCCTCCCCTATCTATACCAAAATATGTAGAAGTAATCTGAGTAAACTTTCATCCTCCTACAACAATATTGCCAGATTTGCAGCTGGGTCCTCCTATAGAACTCATCACTGTATCAATCTGAATCAGCTAGGATAGTTAGAGCTGCCAAATCTAATACTTTTTAATCAACTAATAGTAGCCCATAAGATCCTGTATTTACTTCAGAATACACCCATACTTACATCCCTAGTCATCCCCTATAACAATCTCAAGACCTTTCGCTCATCTAATAAACTACTTGTACAAATATCAAAATCCAACAACTCAGCTGGTGACACCTTGTTCTCCAATACAGTAGGTAAAGCCTGGAACATCCTCCCAAACCAGCTAACCTCAATATCCTCTGTCAGCTTATTTAAAAGCAAGCTTAAACTCTACCTTAAATCACACTGGCTATACCCCTGTGTTAACCCAGACTAAGCACCTGACTATTAACTAGACTCCCACAATTCCCAGTCTCTCATGATCATGATCTTGTGTTTACTCACTAATTATTAGTGAGCTTAACCTTCCTTAGGATTTTTTTCTTATGTAAATATGTATATACTGTGGAATGATCAAACACCTTCATATAGTATCACAACCTAGGTGATAATGAACACTATAAATCCATCCTTGTATGCTGATCTTCTATACTCTATCTATTGATCTCTCGTGTTTTCTTTCTTGGGTTTATGTGTGACCTTAGTACCTATTAATATAAACTACTAGCTGTATCTAGTTTAGTCTTAGATTTCATTTTCTTTCCCTAATAGAATACATAATATAAAATCCTAGGCTTGTAATATGTTTTAAAGATTTGTAATACACCATTTCTAATGTAAATGTCTTAGTCTTGTTCATCTATTCTTAGATAAAGTTTTCTTTCCCTACTGAAATTATTATTATTAATTAAAATAAATGCTCTTACCTCCTTTGCTGTTTCACCTAATGGTGCAATCAAAGTATCCCACACTTCATACCGATCTAGCTCTTTGTCCTTTTTACTACTTATTCTGACAGCGTACCTTCTCTTCATTTCTTTATTTTCTAACTTTCTTTCTTCCCCCTTCTTTAAATCTTTTTGCTATGTTTTCTCACTGGATTCTGCTCTTTTCCCTTCTTCTTCTATTATCTCCATCATATCACTCCACTATGCTGCTGCACTGTTTTCCGGCTCACTTTGATTCACCAACTGTTCCAAATAATCATCCTGCAACCCTCCAGACTGAAAGGTTGTAATAATACATCGATAACGCTGCGCTGTCTCACCCTCAGACAACCTCCATTGAAAAATCTCCTCCAAATCAGGCCCTATCTCCTCCTGTACATCGACCTGTTCCTTTCTTGTTTTCTCCCACAATAGGGAATCACTCTCTGCTATCATCTCATTAGGTTCTCCATTTGGCAGCAATTCTGCCAACTCCATATTCTTTTTCATATTTTCACCAACATTTGTGATATCAGCACACTCGATTACATTTTCCATGGTACTGCTGTCTTTCCGGGTCATCTTCATGCCTGGAACAGAGATAGAAACTGGATGCGCCACCTTGAATTCTGTCTCCCTATGCAGAAGAGTAGGGGAAGTTCCCTGATGCCCTGGCCAAATTTCTCCTAATGGGTCTATATTATATCATCAAAGCTTAAAAAAGCGAACACTGATTGATCGACCTAATTTAAGCGAAAGCTTACAATCTCGAACTGTCAGATCAGCGATTTTTTTTCCCAGGGAAAAAAATCGCTGATCCAAAACACATACACACAACACAAGCACACCAAACAAACAGAAATCCACACACATACACCTAAAATCTGACACCTAACCCTACACTAAACTATGCACACACCACTAACTACCCACTTACCTTAACCCAAACCCTAACCCTAAGGTCCGTCACTATCACACACTCACCTCACCCGCTCCCTAACCCTAGCTCACTTAAATCCACCCTAACCCTCATGTCCACTCAATCGCACACACACCTAACCCGAGCCCTAACCCTAACTCACCTAAATCACCCTAACACTCACATCCACACAATCGCACACTTACCTGAATCTGACCGGTAACTTTCCACCATAACACTGAAAATACCGAAGCAACAGAAATGGATAACCAAATTCTTTCCCTAGGAAAAAATTTGAGTTTCTGCTGCTTCGATATTTTGCAGTTTCGCAAAAATAAGTTAGATCAATCAGCATTCACTTTTTTAAGCGTTCGAGGATATAATATAGACCCCTGCTAATAGTATGAATACCACCTTGGGTCTCTCATGAAAAGAGGTTACTAGCCTAGTAGGACTAACCTGGTTAACAAAGAATAAATAAATAAAAATAAGCTTGTATGTAAAAAATGCTACTTGCAATGACCTACACATACAAGGTTTACTGTTATGGTGAGCATACTCACATAACTGTACTTTGCATATCGTTAAGCAAATTAGTGGTGTGCAGAAAGCTGCAGTTCAGTGTAAATTACTATGGTATTAGAGTGCATATACAGCTGTGGGCTTCATACATATAGTGCTGTTGCTTATCAATCTTGTAACATTAATGGATGTGTCTATCCATAGCCTCCAAACTGGCTTTGTGCCACACAAATGGAGAACTGCAATGGTCATCCCAATGCACAAGGGCAGGTCATCAACGGACATGAGAAACTACAGACCTATAAGTCTGACTAGCCTTTTATGCAAGACCATGGAAAGAATTATCATAGAAATGACTAGTAAGGACATAGAAAACTTTCAAACACTGGATCCGACCCAATCTGGTTTCTTCAAGGGCAGATTATACTGATTCAGCCTGTGAGAAGGTCACCAAGGCAATGGATGAAGGCAACACAGTGAATCGTGCCTACCTTGACCTGACTACGCTATTTGATTCAATACCCTACTTAAACATTGTTAAAACACTCATGGATATAGGCATAAACCTCTGTATTTACATGCTGCATAGCCAGCTGGCTCTCAGATAGGAGCCACAAGGTTAGGATTGAGGAGACCTCCTTCTCAAAGAGGCCAGTCACTAGCAAAGTTCTGTAGGGATCGTGGAAAGTCTGCTTCTTTTGGGCATCTATATCTCAGAAGTCAAGGCCAATGTCAAGGGACTCTTGTGACCACATTTGCAGATAATTGCAAAGTAGGAGCAGTTATAGAATTCCTTCCTAGGCACTAACATCCTACAGGAAGGGACTAACACAGACAGAGGTAAAGACTGAACTTGACAGTCAAGAAGAGACGGTAAACACTTGCACCACACCACACTCATCAAATAGTCCCACTAAACCTACACCACCAAACTCTACACATAGAAACACAAAAACATTCACAGAGCCTCTCAATAATAATCTGCTCAAGCAACAGAGACCTCCAAAGCAGAAATGCAAGCAACCTCCACCCCCCCAACACAACCCAACTGACACATAGCCTACAGACTCAGTGTGCCAATAAACCACAGCTCATAAGGCAAATCAACGTACCCAACACACTAGTCATAGGTGACTCTATAGTCAGGCACACTGATGTCCCACTCACCAGGCTAAACAAGGAGAAGGTTACTGTCAGCTACTTGTCGGGTGCCAGGATCCACCACATAACCCATTCACTCAGGTCACTCCACAACAACTACAAATATGACTCTGTCATTGTCCATGTTGGTGTGAACGACCTGTGATGTACCTCCCTGGACTATATGAAAAGAGACATGGAAGAGCACTCACATCTTGTAGCCCAGGCAGGTATGACCCTAGCCCTGAGTAGCATCCTGTCATCACCCAGAATGATACCACAGTACAAGGACAAAATGACTGACTTCAACAATTGGCTAAGCTTCTGGTGTCATTCAAAGGGGATCCAGTATCTGTCTGCCTGGGACAACATGGTCAACAGGCAACAATGCTTTGCCAGAGATGGCCTGCACCTGTCGCATCTGGGATTCCGAATACTGGCTAAGGCTCTTACTGACCATATAGTGCCTTTTTTAGGCAAGGTTCAAATTAAAAATTCACCACAGTAACAGGAACAGGCAAGCAAAAACTGAGGGTAATGCTACTCAATGCTAGAAACCTAAATCTCAAAATACACTCACTCGAGGCACGCCTTAAAATGGAGAACATCGATATTTGTGCAGTGACTGAGACCTGGTTCACGGCTCTAGATAGTACCCCTGCATTACCAGGCTATAACTCATACCACACTTTTCGGCCATCTAACCTGGACCAGAACACCAAAGGTGGAGGTGTGTCAATATTCATTAAGGATAGCCACACCTCCAGGCTAGTTGCGCAGCGTAATGCATCCAAGCTTATCCAAGTGCAACTAACTCTGGGCAAAACTGCAATCCAAATTGTAGCTTGCTACAGATCCCCCACCATGCCCCAGGATTCCCACTCTTCTTTTCTTGATATACTGGAAAATATTAGGGTTCACCAAACACCCTAATAATGGGCAATTTCAACTACCCCACCATTAACTTGGAAAACTACTTGTACCAACTCCTTCGCTCAATGCTTTCTGGAATTCATAAATTTCAATGCCCTGAATCAACTTATCCACACTCCTACCAGGGGCAACAATATCCTAGACCTAGTCATTACCAACATGAGTGACCGGTGTTCCACACCTGAAATCATCTCCTCGTCGGTCAAATCTGACCATAAGCTAATCACCCTAGATAGCCACACCCCCCACCACCATTAAGGAAACCACGGTAAAAAATTTCTCCAAAGCCACCTTCATGCTTCTTAAGACAAAAGTGTTGAACTTCATGGCACCCATGCAGATGGACAATACAGTTACAACTGCTGAATCCTGCACAAATGCACTCTATAAGCACTTACACGAGTGTATTGATCATGCTATCTCAAACAGAACCAAGACACTATCCTCCAAAAAAAGGAGGCCAATCTGGTGGTCCCCTGCCATAAACAAACTCTACAACAGAAGGATGAAACGGTTGCAAAAGACAGTAAAATCCCATGAGTGGAGGAGCTCCCTGGTCAGCCTCAGTATGAAGTTGAGATCCCTTATAAGATCCTTCAAAGCTAGCTATGAAAACAAAATTGCCACTGATTCTAAGGGCAACTACAAAGCATTCTATAGCTATGTCAAGAATCTCAATGGCAGCACCTACATCTGCTCTGAGTTACTGTACAACTGCACAAAAATTACAGAACCAACTGATATTGCCAACATCCTGGCAGATAGGTTCAGTGCTAACTTTACCGCCCCTCTCACCCCCTAAAGGGCTTATATCTATACAGGAAGAATGCAGAGTCTCTGTAATCACATCTATGCAGGTAAAAGCTGCACTCTCTAAAACCAAAAACACAACATCCATGGGACCGGACAACATCCCAGGCTGCGTTTTACACAAACTTCAGAACGAACTGGCTCCCCACCTAAGCACCATGTTCAATCATAGTCTCACGTCAGGCTTTGCACCCACTGAATGGCACACAGCAACAATTATCCCACTCCACAAAGGGGGAGCCACCACTGATCCTGGGAACTATAATGCTATTAGCCTGACGAGCCTGGTCTGCAAGGCCATGGAATGTATCATCATCAAACTCATAAACAAAGACATTAGTAACCTCCAAACTCTGGACCCCACCCAGTTTGGGTTTGTGAAAGGCAGATCATGCCTTCTGAACATGATCAACTTCTTTGAGGCAGTCAACAAAGCTGTAGACAAGGGTAAGATGGTTCACACAGCCTATCTTGACCTCGCCAAGGCTTTCGACACCATTCCCCATTCTAGAATTATAGTGAAACTCACTAAACTAGGTATAAATCCCAACATCACAGGATGGGTTGCCAACTGGCTCACTGACAGAACTCACACTGTAAAAGTTGCAGACTCCAAATCTGACTTCAGACCAGTGACAAGTGGAGTACCACAGGGTTCAGTCCTGGGATCTCTCTTGTTTGGTATCTACTTCTCTGAAGTTCAGGCTAACACAGAAGGCCTCTGGCTAATGAAGTTCACAGATTACTGCAAACTAGGAGCCATAGTTGAGTCCCCAAATTATGTGGACATCCTACAGAAGGGCCTCACTGAGACAGATGCCTGGTGTCAGAGGCATGGCCTCAAGCTCAATGCCAAAAAGTGCATTGTCATCCCCTTTGGTAAAAACTCTTTACCCTTGAACTACCACATAAACGGCAGTCTACTTAATGCCGAATGTGTGATAAGAGACCTTGGGAACCAGGTGGACAGTAGTCTCTCCTTTGATAATCACATCTCCACAGTAGTCAAGAAATCCTTCTATGTGGCAAACCTCATCAGAAAAGGGTTCTCATCCAGGAAAAAAGAGGTCATTGCTCCCCTCTACTCGGCACTCATTAGACCCACTATAGAGTACAACGTCCCTTTTGGTATGTACCTCACAAGACATCTACAGCAGCTGGAAAGGCCACAGAAGTACCTCACAAAGAAGATTACTGGCCTCAAAAAGATGCCCTACACTGACCATTTCAAAAAACTCCAGCTTTACTCTGTAGCATATCACCTAATCAGAGGAGATCTCTGCCTAACATATAAAGCTATGTCAAACCCAGAGCTGCTGGACATGCTACACCTTAAGAAATCCCAATCCCTCTGAGCTACATGCTCTAGGGACCTAAACCTTGTCACCACAATAAACAGGACATGCTGGAGGGATAGATTCCTGTCCCAGAGGCTTCCTATACTCTGGAACAAGCTACCCAACTATGTCAAGCAAAGTTCCTCATTAGCACTCTTCAAGAAAAATCTTGATGAGTGGATGGGAAATAGGAAATACACCCTGGGGATCACTTCTGTGGCTCTGCTCGACAGGGGCACAGGAAATTTACTTTCTTGGGTGGCATAAGCCAGGGAACCTTGTTGGCTAGGCTTACTTAGGCCATTGGGCCGATAGCCTAGTACCTACCTATGAACCTATGAATCTATGAATGATTGGTGCCAAAGCTATGGCCTAAAGCTTCAAGCCAAGAAATGTGTAATAATACCCTTTGAGAAGTTAGCCACCCTAGGAAATTACCTCATTGATAACCCAGCTCTAAGAGAAGAACAAGAGATTTAGCTATGTATATAGATAATAACCTGGCTTTTTGGCCAACATGTGTCTAAGGTAGTAAGTCAATTATTCTATGTTGCTCAACTTATAAGCAAGAACATGGCATCTAGGTCCAAGGAAGTCATTCTTCCATTGTATTTGGCCTTCATCAGGCCCATCATTGAGTACAATGCCCCCTTCGGTATGTAACTTATCAGGCACATGAACATCTGGAAAATCCACAGAGGTTTCTCACAAAAAGGAATACAGGGCATAAACATCATGTCCTGTGCAGATCACGTCAAAGCTCTGTTCCTACACTCTTGTTTCCTACAGACTGTTGACAGGCGATCCATTCCTGGCATATAAGGCATCTTTGGATCCCACTCTGATGGACCTTTTGCATATCTGCAAAAAGAATAGTATCATAATTACTTAATCTAGAGATTTAAACTTAAATTGCAACATAAATAGGATACATTGGAGGAACACGAATGTTTTTCAGAGAATTTCCCTTCTTTTGAACAGACTTCCCATCCATGTGAAGCTCTTCCCTAATTCTATTCTGGACTCGTAGGTGAGAAATCAGAAGTACACACTGGGTCTACATGTATGTCTCTAATTAACACAGACAGCATGTAAAAATTGCCCTAGTTAACATATGTTCCTTAAAATCACCTCTAACGTATGTAAACTTGCAGGATGCTATTGGGATGTTTGGGTAGGCTTATAAAGGCCCCAGTGGTTGTTAGGTTAGTATACAACTATCAACATTATATTCTTCTATTGCCCAAGCATTAAGTGATACACTTAACACCTCTAAAATAAATGTGCACAGTTAGAGCAAATTGTAATACTTCCCATTTGAGGCTCTAATATCCTGCCCTGTTTTTTACCAACCTAGCCCCACCTGTATCCCACTCTGCACCTCATCCTTGGTTACATTTCATCAAAAGACAATTGTGCTGTCTATCAGGCATGGTAGTACCACACCACCAAATGAGACTCTCTTTATGGACTTAACCAGGTTAAATCAACTTTAGCTTCTAGAAGTCCTGTGCAAAGTTCCCAACAAAAGGACCAAACTGAGATGCTGCTACAACTGAACTCTTTACCAGCAGCTAAACAGCAGAAAAGTAAATGTCTATCTGCCCTTAATATGAACATAAATTCAGGAATAAACCTTCCTGGTGGCCTCACACGTGGTATATACTGAAAAGTTTTAAAAATATTTCAGCTCTGCATAAACTAAAGCACTGTTGGTGATTCCCTGCTGGGTAAGGAAAGTAAACTTATATTTTTTGTCTGTGACTTGCTGATAGAACTGCTTTCTGTTTCACCTCCTCCATTTTGTTTTCTGTTTTAAGAAATCTGCTTAGCGTGGTGATTTTGTTCTATGTGAGAGACAGACACAAATTATCTAGGCTACACATTTCACATGATTTTCATTAGTTAAATTATTTCTTGACTGCACTTTTTAAATTGTATTTTAATGGATTGCTGCATTATTTCTGCTTTTTACTGTTTGTGACTGCATCATTTTCTGCACTTGGTTTCAACTGTACTGTTAGCCTATATAGCATAGTCTAGATTCTGATCTGCTGAATTTAACCTGTTATTGATACACTTGGGCACTAAACTAGTCATCTTACATTAAGAAGGGGTCCTCTGCACACTTGTGTCAAAAGAGTGTAGATCCAGCCTTGTCTGAGCTGGAGATTGCTGGAGGGAGGTTCATTGTGTGCTTTCCTATTGGTAGATTAGCTTAAAACTGTTTATTTTTGCCTGTATATAAGCCTTGTGCTTGAGTATTGCTGAGCACTGCACGACAGGACTTAGTAGTGCCCTGTATAGACACAAACATATTGAAACACAATTTGTCCATAGACATGTCAGTGGAATCCTCCCAAGCTTCCCTGCTGCACTACGAGCACCTTAGCTGCACATTGAGCAGCATTGCCACTCTTATCATCTCTAGCTTTCAACAGAACAAGCCTCTTTCTTAGACCTAGCACAGAAAACTAGTCTAACTAGTCAACTCCCTTCCCTAATAGTACATATGGTAAAAAGCCTCCTATAATGGATAGGCAGTTTTCCATAATTTCTCCAGCCATCCTGATTAACATGGGCATCCTGAGACAATGCAGTAATTACCTTATGCATACTGACAACCACTTGCTCCTAAAACAAATACCCTATGTGAGAAATGTAATTACACTATGAAATTGGAATCAATTCTTTCACATAAGAAAAAAAAATGGACATCAATCAGGTTGTCAGCACACACACACTTCACCTCTCATACAACATAAGGTCACAGCACATAAATCTACATATGTGGTGATACTCACTAGAAGCCTACCAAAAGATCAGGGACTTCCCAAATATAAACTACTTGCACAGACTGCTATGCAGATAGTAACCACTAGACATAATAACACATACACCAGTGTCTCAGCAAATAAGCCCCTAAGGCAAAACACCTCAAAACCAAATGTCTTAATCGTAGGTGACTCCATAGTGAAACACACAGATGTCCTCATCATCAGGCTGGACAAACAGAAGGGAATGGTCCACTGCCTGTCAGGTACCAAGATCCGTCAAATTACATATGCACTCAAGTCACTCAACAACTATCCTTATGACTCTGTCATAGTCAGTGTTGGGGTGAATGACTTGAGACCTACCTCTCTGGACTATATGACAAGAGACATGACTGAACTCTCAGATTATGTGTCCCAGACATGTATAAATCTAGCCCTAAGCAGCATTCTACCTTCGCCCAGGATGATGCCACAATATGAACAAAAAATGATTGACTTCAACAATTGGCTTAGCTTCTGGTGTCAGTCCAGGGGGATCTAGTATCTGTCAGCCTGGGAAGACATTGTCAACAGGCCACACTGCTTTGCCAGAGATGGTCTGCACCTGTCTTCTCAAGGCTTTCGGATACTGGCAAAGGCGCAAGCCTCTTCCATAGTGCCTTTTTTAGGCAAAATCAAAACAACAAAATTTCTGAAGTAACAAAATCCACTCAAGATAAACAAAATGTCCTGTTGCTTAATGCTATGAGTCTGAATGGGAAGCTGCTCTCCCTGGAAGCACTCCTCAACTTGGAAGATGCTGATGTCTGTGCGGTCACTGAGACATAGTTCAAGGCCAAGGAGAGCACCCCGACCATGCAAAGCTACAATGCCTTTCAGATGTTCAGACCTCAAAATGAGACTAAAAGAAACAAAGGGGGAGGTGTATTATCCCCTTTGGTAAAAACTCTGTACCCATGAACTACCACATAGGCAGCAATTTGCTTAACACCAAATGCGTGATAAGAGATCTTGGGACCCAGGTGGACAGTAGTCTCTCCTTTGATAGTCGCATCACCACAGTAGTCAGGAAGTCATTCTACATGGCACACCTCATCATAAAAAGGTTCTCATCCAGGAAGAAAGAGGTCATTGTTCCCCTCTACTCGACACTCATTAGACCCATTATGGAGTACAATGCCCCTTTTGGAATGTACCTCACAAGACATCTGCAGCAGCTGGAAAGGCCACAGAAGTACCTCACAAAGAGGATTACTGGCCTCAAACAAATGCCCTACACTGACCGCCTCAAAAAACTCCAGCTTTACTCCATAGCATATCGCCTACTCCGAGGTGATCTCTGCCTAACATATAAAGCTATGTCAAACCCAAAGCTGTTGGACATGCCACACCTAAAGAAATCCCAATCCCTCCAAGCTACATGCTCTAGGGACCTAAACCTTGTCACCACAATAAACAGGACATGCTGAAGGGATAGATTCCTGTCCCAGAGACTTCCCATACTCTGGAACAGGCTACCCATCTATGTCAAGCAAAGTTCTTCATTAGCACTCTTCAAGAAAAATCTTGATGAGTGGATGGGAAATAGGAAATACACCCTGGGGATCACTTCTGTGTCTCTGCTCAACAGTGACACAGGAAAATAACTTTCTTGGGTGGCGTAAGCCAGGGAACCTTGTTGGCTAGGCTTATGTAGGCCCTTGGGCCAATAGCCTAGTACCTACCTATGAACCTATGAACCTATGAACCTATCAGTCTTCATTAAGGCCAAGTTCAACTCAAGACTGGTCAAACAGCATGATTCTCTTGAACTACTCCATGTCCAATTAACTATAGGCAAAGTACCCTAACACATCATTGTTAGCTATAGGTCCCCCACCATGAATCAGAAAGGCACACCGCCTACCTGGACTTACTGGAGTCACTCACCATACAGGCCAACACCTTAGTCATTTGAGATTTCAACTACCCCTCCATTGACTGGGAGACATACATGAGCACAAACATGCTTGCCCAGAGGTTCCTGGACTTTGTCAACACAAGTGCTCTAGAACAAACAGTCTGCACCCCCACAAGGAGTTCAAATGTCCTAGACATAGTACTCACCAATATGGGAGGTCACTGCACTCCCCCCTGTGTCATGCCCTCCTTGGTGAGGTCAGAGCATAAGTCATTCTTGTTCAAAGTAACTGTTGGACCTGACAACCCTACAGAAGCAAAAAAAAAAAATTCTAAAGCAAACTACAGCCTACTAAGCAATTGTATAAACAGTTTTATGCCCCATGCAGTCACAGACAACAATGACTCTTATGCAGAGGTGTACGCAAATGCCCTGTATTAACACTTAAACAACTGTACAGACTTGGCTGTACCTGTCCAGATCAAAACCAGGTCCTCCCGAAAAAACAAGCCATGATGGTGGACTGCAAGTATAAATGGGTTATATAAGAACAGGAAGAAACTAATGTCTAAGAACAAGAGGGAACTGGCTAAGCAGAGAAAAAATTCCCTCCATAGCTTAAACAAGCAAATCAGAAATCTTGTGAAATCCTCTAAAGCAAACTACAAAGATAAAATAGCATCCCTAGCCAAGGATTATCATAAGGCATATTTTAACTACATCTGAAATCTAAAAGGGAATGCCCAGCTATGTGTTGAACTGGTAGTGGATGGCACCACTCATACTGTATCAGAGGAAATTAGATTTGGCATAAACTTCACCCCTCCCCCCATCCCCACCAGCTATACCCCAAAGCATACCTGATACCAGTCCTCTGTCTAGTATCTCTAGAGATCAGGTGATATCTGTCCTCTCCAAGGCATAAACACAGCCTCAATGGGACCAGATAACATCCCAAGTTGCTTACTAAGCAATCTAAAACAGGACCTAGCATTCTCTTTAACCATAGCCTGAGAACTGGGTTTGATCCAGCAGAGAACAGCAACAGCAATCTCTTTGCACAAAGGGGGGGGGGTATCAACCTACCCTGGAAACTATAAACCCATAAGTCTAACCAGCCTCATTTGCAAGACCATGGAAAGAATCATCATGGACCTTATCAATAAAGACATATGCAACCTTCAAACTCTAGACCCAACCAAGTTTGACTTTCTAAAGGGGTAGATCATGCTTATTAAACCTAGTAAACTTCTTTGAGAAAGTCACCAAGACATGGATGAAGGTAAGACAGTGCATACTTCCTGTCTTGACCTAGCCAAGACTTTTGACATAACCCCCCACTTGGGTATCATTGAGAACTTTTCCCAGCTGGGTATCAACCCTTCTCGTTAGATTGGTAGCCAGTTGGCTCACTGACAGAACACATACTGTCAAAGTTGGTGACTCCACCTCTACCAGTAGACCTGGCACCAGTGGTGTACCACAGGGATCTGTGCTGGGGCCTTTACTGTTTGGAATCTATTTCTCAGAAGTCTAGGCTAAAATAGACAGCCTTTGGTTTACCAAGTTCGCTGATGATTGCAAATTGGGTGCAATCATTAAGTCTCCCAATGATGTTAACATATTGTAGGAGGGGCTACTACAGACAAATGATTGGTGCCAAAGCAATGATCTAAAATTAAACACAAAAAAGTGCATTAATATCTGCTTTGGCAAAGTGGAACTCCCCGCTAATTACAATATTGACAGCACCTCCCTAAGTTCAAACCCAGTCCTGTGAGATCTGGGAACAGAGGTTGATAGCAATCTAAACTTTGACCACCAATTTTCTACAGTGGCAAGGAAAGCCTTTGACATTGCTCATCTCATAAGTAACAGCATTGCATACAGGTATAAGGATGTTATAACTCCATTGTACCCAACCCTCATCAGACTATTAATAGTGTACAATGCTCCCTTTTGCATTTACCTCACCACACACCTGTAGCAGCTACAGAGACCACAGAGGTTTCTCAACAAGAAACTACAGGGCCTCCAAATTATGACCTGAAAGCCCTTTCATTGTACTCTGTATCTTACAGGCTGCAGAGAGGCAATTTGTGCTTGGCCTACAGTGCAGTCTCCATCCTTGCCCTGATGGAAATGCTGCATATCCTCAAGTCAAATGGCACAAGAATCACTCACTCTAGGGATCTTAACCTGGCCTATGACATAAACAAAACATGCTGGAGAGACAGATGTATCTCCCAGAGACTGCTGCTCCTCTGGAATAAAATTCCAGTTCAAGTGAAACAGAGCTCCACACTGGCCCTAGTCATGTGCAACCTAGACAAATAGATGGGAGATCGCAAATTCACCTTGGGGGTGGCTCCCATGTCCCTCATGGACAGGGTAGTCGGTGCTGATCTTAGACTCACTCTGTGAATTATGTCCATCTAACCAAGGAAAATTGGGGCAACTCAGGAATAACATGGCTAGGCTTGTAAGGGCTCCAGGCCCGCTAGCCTAGTAATCTCCTATGAACCTACGAACCTATAAGAAATCCCTATTTCTTTATCCGAGGACCACAATGGCTAATGGAGATGATGTTAATGGAGTTCAGCAGGACATAGAATAATGTTAGACATTTTTATTCAGAGGCTTAAATCCAATTTAAAGTCATTTGAGCTTTTTGTATTGCTGGGCTGTTGTAGAAGTTGCCTAAAGAGTACAAACAGATACAGATATAAATATATATATATATATATATATATATATATATATATATATATATATATACACACACACACACACACACACACACATATACAATACACAGACACATAAATGTTTATATCTGTATATGATTGTCTCATGAAATACTGAACGCTCAAAAAAGCAAGAAAAAAAGAACAATCATTTTAGAGAACATATAAAATGTTTGAAAACTGGACAAACTAAAACTAATGTTTTTGTAGGGGGCAATCCACCCTGCACCCTCAACATACCATGCTAATTATGTATACCAGCTCCAAGATCTCACAACAATTGGGTAAAGGCACATTCCCTTACCCCACTGCAATGCTATCTCATACAAAAAGGTGCTGGCTAAACCACCATTAAAAAAAACATTCACTCATATGAGCATTCACTTTTTTTTAAATCACTAAAATGTGTGTGTCTGTGTGCCCTTATAAAATACTATGATAAATATGGGCTCTCAGTCAATCAGGATTTTTTGAGGCTATTTTTAATAACATTACATGAATCCTGGTTACATCATGTGAAGGAAAGCAGTATATACAAATTATGTATGATATATATGAATATACAATTAACTAACTACAGCTTTTGTAGTTATCACAGAGGAATAAAGGTCTGTGCAGTTAATGATCTGCTTCCTGTGTTCATGGTACAGGGTTTGATTCTTTCCAGTTGATTTAATTATCATGTGACTCTGAGGCAAGTCACTTAAGCAGAGAGTGCTCTTCAGTCACGCTTCAAAAGGGACAATTTGTCCAGTGGGCTTACCTAGCCAACAAATAGTTAAAAATATTGTATTTTTATAATGTATATTTTATTGGAGAAGCCAAGACAATGTATAACTGCTTTGCCTTACCTTTTAAATTATTAACAAATAAATAACACCTCAGAGGTGTTACAGTTTTGTGTAAAATTTATAAAATTGGATACAAATATTTTGAACATTACAAAGGGCATTTATTCTTTCTTAGTTTTTGTGCAGGTAGGTGTTCGGCTTTTATTGCTGTGCTCCAAAAAACGCATACCTCATTACAGATACTCAAAACTCTACAGAATCTGAGTGTCTTTAAATTTTTGCAGTCGATAATATTGCTACCTCAACCACCTAAAAACTCCAGAGAAATTGTCCTGTAATTCAAAAGTACCAATAAAGTTATACTTTTATTGGCAACGTCCTTGCGGATAAGAGGTATGTTGGTGTGCTGCTACTTTAATAGCAAGCCAGCAAGCATTTGAGTTAACGGTTTTATCTCTATAAAAAGCACAGCTGTGCATTTCAGTCTAGAAGTCAGAGGATACACCCCTTCCTTCCTTTCCGTGCCTAAAGGTTATTACAGTAGTTAGTTTCAGTACAAGTATGATATAAATACCAGTGAATGCTATACTTTAGTTTATTTTACATGATGCATCTGCTGTCCCTCATGCCCCTCCAAAGGAAAAAAGTGGGCTTGTATTTATAAATGAAACATACTTGTCACAGTATAAAAAATAATAATATATTCTTGCACATGTTTAGTTAGCTTATTTCATTTTCAGTTTGGCATCTATATTTTATTATACTGATAGTTTTCCTAAATAATTCATCTTTAAGTGTCAGGAATTCTGGGTATTCTACAGAAGAAAACATGATAATACAAGTAAACCAGTTATGCTTTATTTCATCATAAGTGGCGTCTGAACACTATATCCTATTCCATAGGATTTGAAGTACTGCAAAATTGTGATTTCTTCCACTGCATGCCAACCTGTTGATAATTGCAGGGCACATACAGGCGCCGACACACATACACATCTACTACCTACCCACACACACTCGCACTCACACTCGCATATGTACACGTGAGCAAGCACTGGCATGGATATATGCACACACACTCACACACACACACACACACACACACACACACACACACACACACACACACACACACACACACACACACACACACACACACACACACACACTAGCAGAGCATTGCAACATTATATTTTGGGTTTAATGTTTCTGGCATTGAAAAGGGGTCAAAACGTAGGCCGTACAAGAGGTATAATGGTAACAAGGAGATGTGGACAATGCAGATGGAAGTAAAAACAATTGGTTGAAGGAATCAAGAAGGGGAAAACAGAAAGGGAAAAGGAAGGGATGGGCTGAGCTAAAATTTGAGGAGGGGAAAAGAAGAGTTATTGAATGAAACCTTGCTTCATTTATCACCAAAAAAGCAAGAGAAGGATGCCACACTGGCAGGGAGGCAGGGTAGAGTGGGAAGATAAGTGCCCAGATATCAGGGTAGTGAGGGAACTGGCCGGCCTAAGTGAGGACAGCATGCTAGAACCAGATGGGCTGCCTCTCAGGAGTCAGGCTAGGCTGCTGCTGCTGATAGTCTAGTGAAGATATTGAACTATACCTCTCAACCTCTTAGAGCAAGAAATGTAGACAGAGCCAAAATAATGGGAGACAATGGGTCAAAATTGGGACATAATTTAAATATTACTCTCATAAACTTACGAAATTGCTAAAATAACAGGTTTTCTGCATTTTCTGAATAATATAAAGTCTGAAACTCAAATGACTGTCATTATGTAGTGATTGGTTCCCAGTGCTTTGCCAGAAAAAAAAAATAATTTTAGAAAAAAGAACCAAACATTTGAGCCAAAAATCTGGATATTCTGTGAGTTGAGAGGTATGTTTTGAACACGTAGTGTAAAAGTAGTGTAAAAGTACCAGATGACTGGAAGACAACAAATATTTTACATTTATGCAAGGGGTGTCGGGTTTGGGGGCAAGAAAAAGCCAGGGAACTACAAGGCCTATTAACCTAATAGCAATGGCAAAAGAAAAGTCAAGAAGATAGCTCTGAGGCAAAGGCTGGTTGCTTTTCTAGAGGACAACAATCTCCAAAACAACAAGTGACATGAACTCATCACCAGAAGGCCCTTTCAGGCAATCCTGATTGACAGATTAGTATCAGCAGATTTTTTCTACCTCAGACTGACTAAGGCATGTGACCTGGTCCTGCTTAGGCTGCTGCTATGGTAACTGTAGAGGCTGGGTTGTAGGAATGATGATTGATAAGCTAGACTGCTTCATGGTTAAAGCTGGGACATAGAGGGTTGTTGTAAGTGGAACAATGTCAAAAATAAAGATAATAACAAACTGGGGTTTGTCTTTGGTACAGTATTCTTCAGTGTGTTTCTTTTAGGCATATCTGAGGAACAGACAACAGGCTTGCCTCTTTATTTATTTATTTATTTATTTTACATTTGTTGACCAGGTTAGTCTGGCTGGGCATATATCCTTTTTCAGCAGAGACTTGGGGAGAAAAGCTCCAATAAAGTACAAAATATAGCATTCAAGTATAAAGATTATACAGCAAGGTGTAACAAATAAAGTAAGCAATAAAAATATATAAACAAGCTATTTACAGTAATTACATTACAATCACAGCAGTGATAAAACAGCTATTTACAGTCTTAGCAATACAATCTGATTAAATAGAAGTTTTAAATGAAGGCTTATAACATATAGTAAAGAAGTCAGATTTGAAAAATGGGTGCAAGTAAGTTGGAGGAGGTTTGGAAAAGCTATAAAGAAAGAGAGGTGGCTGGAAGTAAGAAGCAGAGGGAAAGAAGGGCTAGGAGAAGGGGGCTAGATAAGGATAGGAATTTAATATAGGAAAGTAAGATTTGAAAAGATACAGGAGGATGATAGTAGAAAAAAATGTTTTGTGAAACTACAGGAGAGTGGGTAAGTAAAGTAGAATAGCATGATAGCTAGAAGAGGGGGTAATGGGATAAAATGAGTATATTTTTATGGTGGCTGAGTACAGTGGCAGTACCAGTGATTTTTGAGGTGTTCCTTTAATGCTGATTTGAATAATTTTGTGTTGGTTAGGGACCGTACCTCTTGGGTAGTTTATTCCAAGTCATAGATGGGTGATAGCTATACAGTTTACATCCAGTTTTGGTTTTGGATTTATAGATTTGGAGTAAGTTTTGGTTAGAGCTTCTGAGTTGTCTGGAGGGAGACTAGTAGGAAATAAGTGGTGCAAGTGTTGGACAGTATGATGGCAAGTAGAGGATAGCGTGAATAATGGAGAGTTGAGAGAGTAGAAGAAGGTGAGGTAGTTCTAACCAGTTCATTTGTTTAAGTGAGATGCAGTGATGGGATTTATAGTTTTGATTAGCTGCAAATCGAGCTATCTTATTGTGGGCTGTTTCAAGCTTGGCAAGAAGGGTAGAGTCAAGATTAATAAGGATCTGGGAGCTATACATAAGACTGGGTAGGAGGTATGATTGGGAGAGTGTAATTTTGGCATCAGAGGAAAGGAATTTTTTTGATCTGTAGAGCAGACCAAGTTTTTGATGGGTCTTTTTGATACAGTTATTGATATGTATGTCAAACTTAAATTGGTCATCTATGGGGATTCCTAAGAGTTTGTTGCTGGATTCTACTTGTATGGAAGTGTTGTTAAGGGATAGACTGGAGAAAGTAGATTTGATATAGGACAGAGTTTTAAGGAGGAACAGAAGCAGTTTTGTTTTTTGTTTTTTTTTATTTAGAATGAGTTGATTGTTAGTAAGGCAAGATTATATTGACTTAAAGGCAGTTTGCGTGGCAGAATGGAGCTCAGAGAGGGAGCTGGCTATAGTAGTAATGGTCGAGTCATCAGCATATTGAACTAGGGAAGTCAAGGGGGAAGAGGTGTACAGATTGTTAGTGAAAATATTGAAAAGCAATGGTCCTAAAATGGAGCCTTGAGGGACACCCATTTGGACTGGTAGAGGTGGTGAGAGTTCGGTCTGCCATTTAACTGATTGGGTTCGATTGGAGAGGTAGCTAGAGAACCATGAAACAGCTTCAGGGGAGAAGTTTAGTTCTTGTAGTTTATTCAAGAGGAGAGGATGAGAGACAGTACCCAGGAATAAGCAAGAAACTAGCTTGTGGTCATCCCTTGCATGAGAGACTATGTGGAGAAAGGATAGGAGTGCAGTGGTAGTGCTATGTCTAGGTCTGAAGCCTTGTTGAGTAGGAGTTAGAAGGTTGTACTTAGAAATATATTGCATGACCTGTTTGTGAACATATTTTTCAAGGACTTTGGATAGAGGGGACAGGATAACAATGGGACGGAAGTTAGAGATATCAGAGGAGTTGCCGCCTTTGTGTATTGGAAGGGTATGAAAGTGCTTCCATATGGATGGGACTTCTCTTTCATAGCTAGAGCAATTTATTAGAATGGATACTGGTAGGGCAAGGGTCTCTGATGCAAGTTGCAGAAAGGAGGAATTTTATCTGTGGATGGGGAGCAGGGTTTTAGGTTGGATAGTAAAGTCTTGATGAAGGAAGTTGGCACTGGTTTGAGAGAGGAGTAGGAGGGGGATGTGGTTGAAGGAGGATTCGTGACAGGATGATTTAAAGTAGATAGTATGTTAGATTTTGATAGCTTGGATATAGTGTCAATAAAGTAGAAGTTGAATAGGGAGGTAATTTCTAAAGGGGTGTTGTCTGAGGATGGGTTTGGGGGAGAAGGATTGCCTGGATGGAGTATCTGGTTAATTGAGTGCCAGAATTTTTTTGAGTTGGATTTTAGTGCAGTAGGACGGTTATAGTAAAAGTCTTCTTTGTCTTTGTTGATATGTTTCTTTGTTAAGTTCCTTGCTTCTCTGTATTTTTGTAGATCTTTAGGAAGTTTAGTTTGGGACCAGTTTTTCCAAAGTTTATCTCTATTTTTCATAAGGTTGAGAGTAGTTTTGGACAGCCAGGGTGAGACTGTTGATTTGATGCGAATGGTACGAATGGGAGCTACAGAGTCAAGTATGTTGAGAAAGATAGAGTTGAAGCAAAGGACAGCTTCATCTAATGGGAGGTATTTTAGAATGTCCCAATCAACTGCAGAGAGGAGGGCATTAAGAGTATCAGGGTTAAAATTTGACAGTTTGTGGCAAGTGATTTATCTGTGTGACTTTGAAAGTTGGGGAGAGAACCTAGTCACTTTTACAGGAGAGTGGTCACTTAAGCAGTTTGGCAATGTTTGGGGGTTATGGTATTTGGGATACTAATATCCAGTCAATTAATGTATGAGTAGTGTGAGAGTTATTAGAATGGGCTGGGTGGGAGATAAGTTGAGAGAAGCCATACAAGTTAATGTTAGTTTTTGAGTTGTCATTAGTGATAGATAGCCAGATGATATTCATGTCCCCAAGAATAATACTTTCCTTGTGAAAGCTGTGTAAGAAGTAGGAGAGGATATTTTCTAAAATGAGGATATTATCACCTGGGGGGTATATAAATTGCAGCAATGGTAATGGAGGTGTGGTCATTAATTTTGAGATTTGCCATGATCAGTTCAGCAGGTGCAAAGGATGGGGTAGGTTTAGGTAGCAAAGTCAAGGTGAGATGGTTAGGATAAAGTATTGCTACGCCACCTCCTTTTTTTGTTAGGGCGATCTAGGTGTAGTATGTTATAACCTGGGGGAAGGATGTTATTATCAGGGATATGAGGTTTTAACCAGGTTTCAGTCAAGGAGACAATATAAGGGTTATGATTAGTAATTCAGGCATGAAGTTCGCAGACTTTGTTTAGTATACTGCGAGTGTTGATAGAGTAGAAGGAAATGTGTTTATTTGGTGGGGGCTGGGTGGATGAACTAGAGGGGGAGATAGGTCCAGGGTTAGGGTGTATATCACCTGCTAGGAGAAGGGTAGGTAGTAGATGGTAGTACTTTTGAAATGGTATTAGGTAGTAGCAGAGTTTGGGTTTGCTAAGGGAGGTTGAAGGATAAATAGAAGACAGTTTTATTTTAGGGAGTGGAGTGTTAAAAGGAAGGATGGAAGAAGAAATGATTATAGGGAGATGAGCAGCATGAGGGACTGCATAGGGGTATGTAGGAGTTATTGTTATAGGGGAAAGTTTGTAGGGATGGGAGGTTAAAAGGAGAAGGAGAGTGAGTGGGGGTAGGAAGAGAACAGGTACAGTAAGAGGAGACATTGTCTGAGATAGTATGATGCGGTAGAGTATTTAGAGGAAAAGTTATGAAAACGCAGGATAGTATGGGTTAAAAGAAAGGGAAATTGGGGTAGAGTTATGAGAGGAGAAAGTGGTTACTGAAAACACAAATAAGTAGAGCAATAAAGGATTTGGAAAAAGTCTAATGGAAGATTCGAAAAGACAGAGCAGTATCAGATTAGGCAGGCAAATGTCTGAAATCTTGGAAACTGCTTTGCAGAGTTCTGAGATGTAGAGATGGAATGACTGAAAATATGGCCTTACCTATACAGCGTCCAGGATTTCCATTTCTTGGAACATTCCATTTTATGTAAGGTATGGTGATCTCAGAGTTAGTATATATAAGTTCAGGGTGTGTTGGGGTTTTCCACTTACATCAGAGGTACAGGGGGTTTCTCCCTGCAATGTTTGATATTTGCTGTTCTCCTGCATTTTCAGTCTTTCTGTTTGGTATGTTGGCATCCAGCATTTGGATATGGATCAATAGGGAGCCATTTAGGTACAGTGCACGCAAATGCAAAACAATGCACTTGGGTCAAAAAAAACATACACATGGCAGAATATCATAAAGTGATTGTGGAAATGATGGCAACAGAGTAGGAAGGACCCTCAGCTGTTGATCATAACTGGCATGAGCCACCAGGAGCAGACTAGGCAGCAGATTGTATGGACTGGGATACTACTGTCCATCTTGGGGAAATCTGAGAATGATGTAGGAGTAGTGCAAAAAGCAGCTTGTAAAATCAGGGAAGAGCTGAGGCACTACCTGTCTGAGGCATAGCTGAACCTCGGGATCATCGCACCATGGCTTTCAATCTTTTGTTGAAAAACTTTTGCAGAGCTTAGGGCTTTGACTTTTTAGAGAGATGCAGGCTTAAATTTTGTGATGTCATACTTCTGTATGATAGATGACATGGTTTGCTGACACTCAGAGCAGGTCTGAATAGTGAACCGTAATATTTGTTACTTAATAGGTACACATTTGTTTTACATCACTAAGGGATTTAATAAATGGAGTCATTTTATTGTTTTTGACCTTTGTTTGCTAGACCCTGTAAAACAGTCCAGGAATACCATCAAAGATGGACATACGAGGCCCTTAAACTGTCAATCTGAGTTCTGCTTACTAAGCCCAACCTGCACACTTGCTAACATGTGCCAGTTTAATGCATCAAAAATCTGCTCACTCACTGTGACTTTAAACATCCAGTGACCCAGACACTGATGAGAGTCATTTTCTGTTGATATGGATGGTGTGATCTGTGTCAGTGGATTCTCCTGTTATGTTTTAAGCTTTTGGTTTGTTTCACAGTCTTGCACAAGACTGCTGAGATAATTTACTAGTTTTTGCATTGTTTTTTTTGCACCTTTAAGGAATAATCTTTTCTCCAGTCAAAATATTGCTTCCTCCTGGCCCTTATTTTTTTGATCTAGCTGTGGACTTACAGTGCTGCTACTTGTACATAGCTCTAAAAAGTTTCCTTTCCACCAATTTCATTGCTGGAACTCATATATAGGAAGATGGACATTCACAGATTGCTTTGCTTCGGAAATACACACAAATTGCTTTTTTCGTATTGTGTCTTTTGATGACATTCTTTTTGTTGGATTACCTACAAGAGTGCTGCTAGGCAACTACAGAAAATAATATTATTGTCTTAAGTTGTAGTTGTGCTTTGCCTCCCAGTACTTCTTTTGTTTGGTCTTAAAACCAGCTAAGACCTCTGAAAGTATGGGCAAACAATCATTCATCATATTTAGCTCCTCTTACTAACTAAATTAATTTAGAATCCGTTACGACATTTGTTTATTCTGACCTTTTTTATCTTCTTCACTGGTTTTGGTTTTGGTTAGTGACTAGCTGTCATTCTGATTTTACCCCATTGATGGACTTAAAAGAGACAGGATGAGCCTATTTCTGGGTGTAGAAGATTTTTGAATTTCCTGCTTGGGAGGTTTTAATGATCTTGATATATCTTGGTTTAGTCCATATTGCATTTTACATTTGGGTGTTTACTAGCTTTTCATAGCTCGTTACTTTGGCTTGGAATGCAAACAGTAGCTTTCTGTTTTTCCCGCTTTGTAAATGGCCCAGTGGTATTGCAAAGTACTCATTAATGATAAAGTATCTAGGAGAGGATTTTGCCATTAGAATAGTGTCCTTTGAAGGTATTGCTTGTTAAACCAATAAAAATCTGCATTGAGCTTTAATATGGATCTTATGTCTGAAAGTGTTAATTATTTTGGCTATTTTGTGATTTCTTGCACTTTGTCTTCATACTTTACCTAAGTGATCTTTTTTTTTTTTTTACTTTTACTAACTGCAGTTGGATGCACAAGACTTCTAGAAGTTACTTTAATGTCTACTAAATTATTTCAATTGTACCAGAGAGTTTAGTATGTTTAGATTGTTATATTCTAAGGACTGCCTAGTTGTCCTCCACCAATCTGATCTTGCTGTGGTCTATTCTTTTATCAGTTTATGTTGCCCTTAGATGTGTATTGTCAAGAGCCATAGGACTGGATGACAGTATGGGCAGATTTTTTTTAATTTGTGATGCAAAAATCAAAGCTTTCTGTTGTGCTTTCATATTTTAACATAATTAACATTAAGTAATGCAACAGTCTTTTTGCAAATAAATTATGTTTTCAGTCTTGCATCTTACTCCCACAGAGAACATTTGTATATTTTTTCTCTCTCAGTCCAATGGAATCATCAAACTTTTAGCTGAATTTCTTCATAGGTTCATAGGTTCATAGCTATCGGCCCAAGGGCCTACGTAAGCCTAGCCAGCAAGGTTCCATAGCTTACGCCATCCAAGAAAGTTATTTTCCTGTGCCACTGTCCAGCAGAGACACAGAAGTGATCCCCGGGATGTATTTCGTATTTCCCATCCACTCATCAAGATTTTTCTTGAAGAGTGCTAATAAAGAACTTTGCTTGACATAGATGGGTAGCTTTTTCCAGAGTATAGGAAGTCTCTGGGACAGGAATCTATCCCTTCAGCATGTCCTGTTTATTGTGGTGACAAGGTTTAGGTCCCTAGAGTGTGTAGCTCGGAGGGATTGGGATTTCTTTAGGTGTAGCATGTCCAACAGCTCTGGGTTTGACATAGCTTTATATGTTAGGCAGAGATCACCTCGGAGTAGGCGATATGCTACAGAGTAAAGTTGGAGTTTTTTGAGGCAGTCAGTGTATGGCATTTGTTTGAGGCCAGTAATCCTCTTTGTGAGGTACTTCTGTGGCCTTTCCAGCTGCTGCAGATGTCTTGTGAGGTACATTCCAAAAGGGGCATTGTACTCTATAATGGGTCTAATGAGTGATGAGTAGAGGGGAACAATGACCTCTTTTTTCCTGGATGAGAACCCTTTTATGATGAGGTGTACCATGTAGAAGGACTTCCTGACTACTATGGCGATGTGACTATCAAAGGAAAGACTACTGTCCACCTGGATCCCAAGGTCCCTTATCACGCATTCAGTGTTAAGTAGATTGCTGCCTATGTGGTAGTTCATGGGTACAGAGTTTTTACCAAAGGGGATGACACTGCACTTTTTGGCATTGAGGTTGAGGCCATGGCTCTGACACCAGGCATCTGTCTCAGTGAGGCCCTTTTGTAGGATGTCCACATCATTTGCGGACTTGACTATGGCTCCTAGTTTGCAGTCATCTGAGAACTTCATTAGCCAGAGGCCTTCTGTGTTTGCCTGTACTTCAGAGAAGTAGATACCAAACAGGAGAGGTCCCAGGACGGAACTCTGTGGTACTCCACTTGTCACTGCTTTGAGGTCAGATTTGGAGTCTGTAACTTTTACAGTGTGTGTTCTGTCAGTGAGCCAGTTGGCAACCCATCTTGTGATGTAGGGATTTATACCTAGTTTAGTGAGTTTAGCTATAATTCCAGAATGGGGGATGGTGTTGAAAGCCTTGGCGAGGTCAAGATAGGCTGTGTGAACCACCTTACCCTCATCCATTGCTTTGGTGACTGCCTCAAAGAAGTCGATCAGGTTCAGAAGGCATGATCTGCCTTTCACAAACCCGAACTGGGTGGGATCCAGAGTTTGGAGGTTACCAATGTCTTTGTTTATGAGTTCCATGATGATATGTTCCATGGCCTTGCAGACCAGGCTCATCAGGCTAATAGGTCGATAGTTCCCGGGATCAGTGGTGACTCCACCTTTGTGGAGTGGGATAGCTTTTGCTGTGCGCCATTCAGTGGGCACAAAGCCTGATGCAAGGCTATTATTGAACATGGTGCTTAAGTGGGGAGCCAGTTCGTTCTGAAGTTCATGCAAAATGCAGCCAGGGATGTTGTCCAGTCCTATGGATGCTGTGTATTTGGCTTTAGAGAGTGCAGCTTTTACCTGCATAGTTGTGATTGCAGGGACTCTGCATTCTTCCTGTATAGATATGGGCCCTTTAGGGGGTGAGAGGGGGGGTAAAGTTAGCACTGAACCGATCTGCCAGGATGTTGGCAATATCAGTTGGTTCTGTAATTTTCGTGCCTTTGTGCTGTAACTCAGAGCAGATCTGGGTGTTGCCATCTAGATTCTTGACATAGCTATAGAATGATTTGTAGTTGCTCTTGGATTTAGAGGCAATTTTGTTTTCATAGCTAGCTTTGGAGGATCTTATAAGGGATCTCAGTTTCTTACTGAGGCTGACCAGGGAGCTTCTCCACTCATGGAATTCAGATTCTTTAATGGAAATGCCTACATTACATCTACCAGCATCATTGAAGATGGAGACTTGCCTAAAATTAGAAACATTATATTAAAAAATGAACTGAAATTTATTACAAATGAGATGCCAGAAAAGGCAATAAAGCTTCATTATACAATATTCCTTTAGTTTACAGATGAGGACACAATTACAGTATATGATGAAGACAGAAGACATTCTGAGTCCTGAGAGAGAGTTGCAGGCATATTTTGAGGGGGGGAAAGAATTATGTGTATGTGAGGCATTTGTTTTCAGTACAGATAAATGGGTAAAAAGTCAATAGATGTTTATGTGACTGAAGCAGAGTAGAGCATAACACTGTAAGGTGACTACATGATTAACTGACAAGAGACAGTATTTTGTTTTGTATCATAAATGAGCAAGCCAAGTACCATGGGCATATAGAGATAAAGCTCTGACTATTACCCAGGTGACCAGAGTTCAAGTAGCATCTCAGGTTCCTGTTGTTGCTGGCAGGGGGCTGGGAGAGGAGAGATGGCTGATCCTGCTCAGATTTCTCAGGGAGACAGATGAGGGTTGACATGCTGGCAGGGCTGAGGCACTTAGTCTAGTTCTGTTGGATACTGAAACAGAGAGCGGCAGCTGGGTAGAGAGAGTGGGAAGTATGGGGGTTAACATTTCTTGGTTCTGGGTTGAATCTGCCAACAATAACATACCTCATTACTCAGTACTGTCTTAAAATTAAATATTAGCATGTAGACTGGGAAAGAGCCAACACCATCCATATACAGTCATGGTGGATCCCTAATGAACTCACCTCCTGCATATTTCACTTCACCAGATAAGGTGGGAGCTGAACACCCAGAGTGGCAGGGCTAATGCTCATTAACAGAATTAAGTGAAGAGCTGAGTTGAGGCAGAGACGGTTCATGGGAGTGCCACACCTCCAGAGAATGAGCAACCCAACTTAAGAATAGCAAAGGTTTGTAATACTGTCATATAAAACTGATCAAGTTAAAGACAATTATCAGAAGCAGACTTCACATTTGATGTGTATTAGATGTTTGCAGAGTGACTGAACTTTCAAGTGTGTTGCTTAAAAAGTATGACCAAGGAAGTGGAAGAGAACAAAATAAAGGTTGTAAGTGAAAATGACAGAAAAATGAAGCTCAAAATGAATAAAAATGTACAGCAAAAGAAACCAAACAATTACTGACTGCATGGTATCAAAGATGGCACCCAATAATAAATGAGCAGTCACACATCATGCAATACAAGCAATGTGGCTACAAGTATGAGAAAGCAAATTGATAAGCCATTAATCATATTTGTAGGCTATGCACAGGTCATAAGTATTTCACAAAATCACATAAAGGCCAAAATAAAGTTGTACAGTAAGATTTGCATATAACACATGGAATGGAACAGAAAAAAATGAAGTGTTGATAAGCACATTTGAGTATGGTAATGGGAATCCAGTACATATTATGAATGAAAAACAATGATTTCTGGTCAGAAAAGCTTGTGATTTGAGGGAAAAGCTATTACATTTAGGTTTGATACTGGAGAAAAATGCAAAATATTTCAGAAGCTACATTTAAGTTGATAAATCTACTTAATAGTGTATGCAACCTGTACTTTCTGACAGTGAAGTCTGTTTGTTTTGTGAATGAAGCACTGTGAGAAAGGGTATTCCTGTCATAACATCTGCTCCAGTATTTTAATGTTATTGTATTTTTTAAATCATGCGTGTGTGTGTGTGTGTGTGTGTGTGTGTGTGTGTGTGTGTGTGTGTGTGTGTGTGTGAGTGAGATTAATGTAACTAGGGACTGAAAAAAAAATGTAACTAGGGACAGGAGAGAGTTCCCTAATAGTTTAGTCCTGCCTAAAGCAGACTGGTGTTTTCCTTGCTTGTTTTAATGTGATTGAGAATATTGTAAATGCTACTCTTCATAAATAAAGTAGCAGCAGCAGCAACAGTTAACAAAAATGACTGCACAAGACCACAAAGATATAAAGGTGAATTTTGCTTGTCTTTGCATGACAAGCAAGATTAGCACGACCAGAGTACAAGGAATTTTTTTTTTTTCATTATTTGCTTAATTATACTGGTAATAGAGCAGTTTGATAAACATTTAATTGAAAGGGGTTTCTTACAAAAATGCAGTGTCTGTAATATATATTCAGATAAGGACAGTATAACAAATGGGGTGATTACTTGCTTAATTATTCTGGTAATAGATCAGTTTGATGACAATTTAATTATAATGTAGTTCTCAAAAACTGCAACTTATGTAACGTATTCAGATAAGGACAGTATGACAAATGGGTGGATTGGACTTTAAGTGTAACTCTTTAATTAACTGTTATGAGGTCATTAAACAGCAATGA
Organism: Protopterus annectens; assembly: GCF_019279795.1. Taxonomy (NCBI): domain Eukaryota; kingdom Metazoa; phylum Chordata; order Ceratodontiformes; family Protopteridae; genus Protopterus; species Protopterus annectens. Next base: position 1,314,900,692 of record NC_056735.1, on the reverse strand, counting down.
CATTTTTCTGAAAAGGCTATTTAGGCTGAAATAATTGAGGAAACTTTGGAAGTTAATATTCAGGTAAATGATATGGGAATGGTTGAGGAAAGCTCAAGGAAGAATAAAAGAACTAGCAGCATATTGAGGTGGTTGAATATCTAGAAAGGTATCAACAACCTGATAGATTATTCTAGGCTCAGGAAGTACTTAGTTTGAAAAGTACAAGAAAGAATGCTTTAGGTGGCACATCTAAACCTGATACTGATTTAATTGACTTAAACGCAGATATGGTAGGTAACATGATACTGAAGAATCTAGCAGAGACAAGTTCAGTACTACCAGTTAGTGATACTAGCACTCAGTCATTGGGTGAAGCTTTAACAAATGAAGTAGTGACTGAATTGAATAACTTCCCTGCTGTTGATAACATGGAGAAACCTATGGAGGAATAGATAATAGGTAATTCCATGCTGTGGATGGCTATAATTATATAGCAAAAACTGATAAATAAACATGGTGGTTACTGCTCTTCATGGTGTCACATTTAAGGAGATTAAGGATATTAGAGAAGGAGTTTTCAGCTTGTTATATTCTTGTGATATTGAACATTGGATGTAACAGCGATATAGGCAGAGAAAATTGTAAATGAGGTGAAACTGATTACTGATAAATTTGTAGCACTTGGTGTAAAAAGTTATTTTCTTGAATATTTTTCTGGGTTTTAAATTTGGTCAGTTATTAAACTCTATAGCAAGTACGGTGAATAGTGCAATATGAAGATTAATGTTTGATACAAAACATTTTCATTTATACCTATGGGAATAGATATGACTGGTCAGATAAATTATTTTGCAACTGATGGATATCATCTAAGTCATCAAACAAAGTATAAAGTCACAAACTGGAAAGATTTATTTTTTTAATAGAACTAATGAGGTAGTACTTGGTAAATATTAAAAAATGAAATAGGAGAAATTGAGCTTGTAGTACTGAATACAATAAATTTAAATAAGAAATTTTAAATTAAAAGTGATCAAGACTTATTTTTTGAATCACAAATGAGTATAGGAATAATTTTTGAAATATGGTGCAATAATATAAACAACCTTCTGGATATCACTGGATATCATAAATTTCATAACTGCTGAATGGGGAAAGGGGTCTTTGTTTCCATCTATGTGAGGAATGATTTGAGTGCAGGTAGTTCTATTAACAGCTCTGAATATGATATACTTTTAGTTCTTATTCAACGTATAATAAATAAAATTCATGTTATTGATATTTATCATCCTAATAGTATGCCCCCCTCTACTCACTTTGACTGACACTACCTCCCATTCCTTGTAACTCCATAAGGCTTTTATCTCCTTACCCACTTAACCTTACACCTGCCAACATGTTCTTTTCTTCTCCCTCCTCCTCACTTCTCTCTGTCATCTTATCCTCCTTTCTTCTACTGATCTGTAACTTAACCTCATTTCACACAACCTAATCCTTCACCTCTGCTCTCCAACAGCCTCTCATTACCTTACACACTCCAACACACAACACACTGCTTTCCTATATCACCCTCACTCTTCTCCTCTTCTAAAGTCAATCTCCCCAAAATCAAATGAGCTCCCAAAATTCACCCAGCCTACAGAATAAAACAGAAAAGCATCTCCCCCTATCAATTTCTCTTCTCCCTGTCACTCTTAATACCCTCCTTCTCTCTGGAGATGTCCACCCCAACTTCGGCCAACAAACTATGCAAGCTGCCCCTTTCACTTCTCCACATTACCCCCTGAACACTACTAAACTTCCTCTCAAACATATCTCCTTTTACTCCATTAACATCCACAGTATCCTTAATAAGATAACAGAATTTCACTTATGGATAGCACAATACTCTCCTGATGTAGTTACTCTCTCTCAGAGACCTGACTTAAACCACACAAGAAAGTCGACGAATTCCTCCCCCCAGGATACAACATTCTACACCTTGATAGACCTATAAGAAAGGTGGAGGTGTTGCTATTCTGTACTCAGACCTCCTAACCCTAACCCCCTACCAAATCCTGCTACCTCCTTTCAGCCAGCTGAGCACCTTATAGCCAACTTTAAACCCAACAACCGCAAAACCTTGTCTATAGTTGCCATCTATATACCACCTGTCAATAACATACCCCTACTAGAACAGATTCTCATTTGGATATCAGACCATATCCCCAATGAAACCATTATACTGGGTGATGTTAATATCAACTGGCTTACCCTTACCGCTAAGTCCCCTACCACTTTCATTAACCTTTATGTGTAATCTCCCCTCCTACTTTCCATAACAAATCCACCAATTCTAGCTCCATCATTGACTGGATTCTTGATTCCAATCCCAACCTCTATCATCTACCAGAAACACTCCCTGACTCCATCAGTGACAACTGCCCATAATGAATCCTCGGACTCTGCATCCACATTTCCAAACCCCACAAATTCAAATAATGCCAGAAACTGTCTACCTTCAACCCTGAGATGTTTAATAAAATTCTCTCTGAAATAGACTGGTGCACCCTTTTTACTTTACCTCTCAGTGATGCTATCTCATACTTTAATTCCACCTTCCTTAATATACTCATTTCCCTTGAGCCTCCACATACTGTCAGAGTCAAATCCCACAACTTCCCTGGCTCTCCAACTCAACTCAGTTACTTATTTAAAAAAGCCTGGAAACTCTGGCACAAGACAAAATCTACCTTCCATTTACAAAACTACTGGGAACTTCGAAATCTCACTAAAAATACATTAATAATGACAACAAAAAATTCTACTGTCAGCCCCAGACTGCTCAATCCAAAACCCCCCAAAAGTTCCGGAACACTATCAAGCAAATCCTCCACCCTGGTAATCCATCTTCACCCAACCCCTGCCTCAACAACTCACCACTCAAAACTGCAATCACCTTCAATTCCTATTTCATCAACACCATAAATAAACTTATGTAGACCTCTCCCACACACCTTTCCCCACCATCCACAACTCCCTCTCCTCCGCTACCCCGTCCTCCACCATATAACCCCCCCTTAGAAAATTCTACCTACATTAAAAAACTCTTCCTTAAGCTCAAACCCTACTTTCCATCAGCTGGTAACCTTCAATCTCTTTTCCCAAAACTCACTACTACATCATTGGCATACCTAGTCTCCATCCTAATTAACCACTCTATCTCTGAATCAACTGTCCCTACTGTATAGAAAAATTTCTATACAATACCCATTCACAAAGGTGACAATTCCTCAGAACTTTCAAACTTTTGACCTATTGCTATACTTCCCCCCCTCACCAAATTACTAAAACACTGTGTTCACAAACAAATCCTGGCCTACATCATACAAGGTAACCTGATCACCTCCACCCAGCATGGGATCCGCCCACACCATAGCATCTCCACTGCTCTCATCTCCTTTACAAACACTATTTCCCTAGCCAGAGATAATAATAAACTCAAGTACTGCCTATTTCTAAATCTGTCCAAAGCCTTTGATACTATCAAACATTATATCCTCCTCTTTAAACTCTCTCAACTTAACCTTTCCACAGCTACTATATCCTGGTTTAACAGCTACCTTTCAGACCGGCACCAATCTGTCAAATTGCTCTTTGCACTCTTCCCCTTTCTCCCAGCCAAAACAGATGTCCCACAAGGCTCCATTCTTGGACCCCTTTTTTTAATATCTTTACTAATGAACTCCACAAATCTTATCCCCAGTCATCCCTCATACAGTATGCTGACGACCCCACCATTATAACCATAGCTGACAACCCCACCGAACTTTTAACTCTCACACAATCATCATTCAACCTCAAAGAAGCCTGGCTTACAAAAAAGCAACCCATACTTAACCCCAAGAAACAAAACTCCTACTCTTCCTCTCAAAACCCCTCTACCACCTTAAAACCTCTTTCAACATATTTTCACTTAACACCACAATATCTCCTGAAACCCAAAATAAGCTCCAAGGAGTAATCCTTGATGACCAGCTGAAATTTGACCTTTACATTCATCAGTGCATTAAGAAAACTCATCAAAAGCTTGGCCTCCTTTACAGAAACAAAAAGTTCCTCATCCCTGACTTTAGAATAATACTTGCCAATGCTTATCTCGTTCCCAACCTCTTCTATACCTCACAAATCTTTACTAACCTTCAGTCTACTCTTGTCTCCAAACTTGAATCTACCTATAACAAAGTGGCCAGAGTTGCTGCTAACTTGCCCTTTTTTTGCTCTGACTGCATTTTCCCACCTAAAAAGCAAATTTCTAACTGATCTGTGTGTGCTTTAAAGAGTTTAAATTGCATTTGCTTTCTGCTTTTTACAGTTTTTGCACTTGTTTTATATCAATTTAAGTTGTTTTTGTATTGTATAACTATTGTAGGCTACACACTAAAGTACGCTAGCCTGTTTATAGCATTTACAGTGTTTTCTGTATGTTTTTCTGCTGTTTCCTGAAAAAAAAAAAAAACAAAAGAAAAACAAAAAAAAATATATTCTCTTTTCCCGCCTTTGCTGAACTAGATTAGTCCAGATTTCAGGTTTTGCTGAATTTCAGACTGTTGGTATAGTTTCCTGTGTTGCCCATATCCTTACTTGGATAGGAGGAAGCTTCTCTGTTCACCAGTGAGAGTGGGGAGCTTTGAGCAGCCTATCTGTCCCTGGAGGAGTGGTCTCAGCCCTGAAACTAGTAGCTTATTGGCCGTTTTGGGTCAATTCCTATCTCTTTCAGTTTCTCTGCTTTAAAACCTGCATTTGCACAGTTTTGCACGATTTTGCGCAGCATCGGGCAGCGCCACTTAAATGGGTTTAAACTATTCCTGGCTCCACAAAGTCTGCTCTTCACTTTTTCCCTTAGAACTGTTCTAAATCTCAAAGTAAGCACTCTATTTTCATTCTAAAGCCCTGCACTTGCTCGTATAAGTAATCTTATAAGTAAGCACTAATAAACTAAAGCACTACACCCTCTTATACTCTCTTTAAGTACTTAGCTCCCTATTCGTCCTTTTTGATCAGTCAAAAAGTATTTCCTTATACTATTCTGGCATGTCCAAAAGTCAGTTTTGGGTTTACTCTCCAGTCCAGCTGGTGAATCTGGGAATCTTGAGGCAATGTTACAACTGCCTTATGTACACAGACCACCCTCTCCTCCTCCCAACAAGCTCAAATATATGTGAGAGATGCAACTATATAGCCAAACTGGAGGCTGAGCTTTCTCAACCCAGTACTGATGCAGTCAGTCAGGAGGAGAAGGTAACCACACACACCACAAATCCAGTCTCACATAGACCTATCGCAACAGCAAACCAAACACATAAACACACAAAAACATACTCAGAGGCTCTAAATAAAAATCTGCCGAAGCAGCAGAGACCTCCAAAGCAGACATCCAAGCAACCGCTACCCCACAACAATACCCACGTATCACATAGTTCACAAAGTCAGTGTGCCACACAGTCACAGCCCTTAAGGCTAAACAACGCACCTAATACATTTGTAATAGGTGACTCTGTTGTCAGACACACTGACGTCCCACTCACCAGGCTGAACAAGGAGAAGGTCACTGTAAGCTGCCTGTCGGTTGCCAGGATCCGCCACATAACACAAGCACTCAGGTCACTCCAAAGCAAGTACAAATATGACTCCGTCATTGTCCATGCTGGTGTGAATGACCTGAGACGTATCTCCCTGGACTACATGAAAAGAGACATAGAGGAGCTCTCTGATCATGTAGCCCAGGCCGGTATGACCCTGACCTTGAGTAGCATCTTACCCTCACCAAGAATGATGCCACAGTACAAAGACAAAATTATCAATTTTAACAATTGGCTAAAGTATTGGTGTCATTCAAAGAGGATCCAGTGTCTGTCAGCCTGGAATGTCATGCTCAACAAGCCACGTTGCTTCGCTAGGGATGGCTTGCACCTGTCACCCCTGGGCTTTCGAATACTGGCTAAGGCTCTTGCCACCCCCATAGTGCCTTTTTTAGGCAAGGCTCAAAAGACAAACCCACCTCCATAGACAACACAAGGAAAAAGAAACTAAGGGTAATGCTGCTCAACACCTGAAGTCTAAACCTCAAGATGCACGCACTCGAGGCTCTCCTCAGTATGGAGAATATTGATATCTGTGCAGTAACAGAAACCTGGTTCAAGGCTCCAGAGAGAACCCCAGCACTACCAGGTTATACCTCATACCATGCTTTTCGGCCCCAAAACTCGGACCGAACCACAAAAGGAGGGGGAGTATCCATATTCATCAAAGATACCCACACCTCCAGGTTAGTGGCACTGCACGAAGCATCGGAGACCATCCATGTGCAACTAACAGTGGGCAAAACTGCCTTTCAGTTTGTAGCCTGCTACAGACCACCCTCCCAAACTCAGGAACCCCACTCCTGAGGACACTGGAGAATATGAGGCTCTCTCCAAACACCATTATATTGGGTGACTTCAACTACCCAAACATAGACTGGGAGCACTACTCAAGCCCCAACACCCTCGCCCAACGGTTTCTAGAATTTATAAACTCAAATGCTATGGAACAACTTGTCACCACTCCCACAAGAGGGGAAAACATATTGGACCTGATCATCACCAACATGGGGACTCTATGTTCCATACCAGAGGTATACCCCTCATTGGTAAGATCTGACCATAAATTAATCTCACTGGACATCCATATCCCATCCCCACCCCCAGCCAAGGAAACCATGGTGAAGAACTTCTCAAAAGCATACTTCACACTTCTCAAAACTGAGGTGGAATCCTTCAAAGCCCCCGGGCCAGTGAAAAATACGACCCAAATTGCAGAATCCTTTACAAACACATTCTATGGACACCTACAATAATGCATGGATCATGCTATCCCAAATAAAACCAAGACTCACTCCTCCAAAGGCAGGAGACTTGTCTGGTGGACCCCAGCCATAAATAAGCTATACAACAGAAGGAGGAAGCTACTACATGACAGAGCAAAATCCCAAAAAGGGAAGGCATCTCTGATCAGTACTAGCAAGAAACTATGATCCCTCATAAAATCGTCTAAGGCCAGCTTCGAAAGAAAAATTGCACAAGACGGTAAAGATAATCACAAGGCCTTCTTTAGTTATGTCAGGAACCTGGGTGGCAACTCCCAGATATGCTCTGAGTTAGTGCAAAATGACAAAAAATACACTGAACCCACAGACATTGCCAACATCCTGGCAGACAGGTTCAGTGCAAACTTCTCCCACCTTCCCCCCAAAAGAGCAAATGTCTATCCAAACAGAGTGTAGCCTCCCTAACATCACAGATGCACAGGTGAGAGCTGCCCTCTCCAAAGCAAAAAACACAGCATCAATGGGACCGGACAGTGTCCCGTGCTGCATCTTACATGAGCTCCAAGAAGACCTTAACCCTCACATACAGTCACTGTTCAATCTCAGCCTTACTACAGGATATGTACCCAAGGAATGGCATACAGCAACAGTGGTCCCACTCCACAAAGGTGGTGCCACAACAGACCCCGGAAACTATCTCCCTATAAGCCTGACTAGCCTGGTCTGCAAAGCTATGGAGCGTATCATCATGGAACTCATAAATAAAGACATTGGGAACTTCCAAACACTGGATCCTACCCAGTTCGGCTTTGTTAAGGGCAGATCTTGCCTCTTGAACCTGGTTCACTTCTTTGAAACAGTCACCAAGGCCATAGATGAAGGGAAGGTAGTCCACACAGTCTACCTGGACCTCACAAAAGCCTTCGACACAATACCCCACTTGGGCATCATAAATAAGCTCACCAGCTTAAATATCAACCCCTATGTCAAAGATGGGATGCAAACTGGCTCAGGGATAGAACCCACATGGTCAGAATTGCAGGTGCCATGTCAGACTCTAAACCAGTTACAAGTGGCATCCCACAAGGCTCAGCCCTGGGACCTCTCTTGTTCGGTATATCTTTATCTGAGGTACAGGCTAACATGGGAGGACTATGGCTGACCAAGTTCGCAGATGACTGCAAACTGGGTGCCATAAGCGACTCGCTGACTGACACAAGCATCCTCCAAAAGGGTCTCACAGAGATGGATAACTGGTGCCAGAGCCATGGCCTAAAGCTAAATGCCAAAAAGTGCATAGTCATCCCCTTTGGGAAAAACAAAGTGCCCACAATCCATTAAGTACGGAAGAAGTAATTAGGGATTTGGAGACCCAAGTAGATAGCAATCTCTCCTTTGACAATCATGTTGTCAAAGTGGTTAGAAAGACCTTCTATATAGACCACCTTATCATGAAAGGGTTCACATCTAGATCAAGAGAGGTCATTGTGCCCCTCTACTCATCACTCATCAGGCCCATAATTGAATACAATGCCCCATTTGGGATGTACCTTACCTGACACCTGCAGCAACTGGAAAGACCCCAAAAGTACCTCACCAAGAGGATCAAGGGACTCAAACAGATGCCCTACGCAGTTAGGCTAAAGAAACTCCAGCTCTACTCGGTTGCTTACCACCTACTCAGAGGCGATCTGTGCCTGACGTACAAAGCCATGTCCAACCCAGAATTAATGGGCATTCTCCACCTCAGGAAATCCAAATCCCTTAGAGCTACACGCTCCAGTGACTTAAACCTCAGCATAGAAATAAATAGGACATGCTGGAGGGACAGATTCATATCCCAGAGGCTCCCCTCACTCTGGAACAAAATCCCAATCCATGTTAGGCAGAGCCCCTCAATGACCCTCTTCAAGAGAAATCTTGATGAGTGGATGGGAGATCGTAGGTTTACCCCTGGGATCTCTTCTGTGTCCCTACTAGACAGAGGCACAGTAAACTAACCTTAAAAGGGCTATCTTCTGTGACCTACTATACAGAGGCACAGTCAACTAATCTAAAAGGGTGGCAAAAGCCAAACACACTCTGGCTAGGCTTATAAATGCCCTAGAGCAGATAGCCTAGTATCAACCTATGAACATATGAACCTATGAAATCTCACCACTGTCTGGACTCAGTTCACTTAACTGGCTTGAGTTTCCAAGCCACCTCAAATTATTCCAACTTCTCATAATCCACTCCATCATCAATAAACACTCTGACTGTCCAAGCATCTCCTCACTTGTCTCACTATCCTCCTGCCTGTCCTCTCAGGAGCTCTGACCAATACCTGCTGCAAATACACACATCTAACAAATCTACAGGACAGAATCTTTACAGCTACTCTCCTGCCATGCAATGGAACAAGCTTCTCTTGACCCTAAGAAGCATGCCCCAGACCTATAAATTTAAGAACTCACTCAAACAATACCTAATCAACCTCAAGATGTCCCTGTAATTTCCTTCCTGAATCTAGTCTTACTCTGGCTCACTCCTCCTCTCCTCTATCTTCCTCTTCATCTTCTATATACCTATCACATTCCTTTCAATTCTTAACTCCTTATCTTCTTCAAAATACCCAATTCCTGCCTTTTTATCTCATGCTATTTTTCTCTTACCTACCTCCTTCTGAGAAGAAGACAAATTCCTGACTCTCTTCAGCCTACTTCACTTATCATCTCTGACTTATACTGTACTTTCCATTAACCTTACATCACTCATCAATTCTTGACCTCCGCAGTACAGTCTTAAAACCTACTCCTCCTCTTGTTCACCACCTTTCTTTCTGGGTGATCAGCACACTGTATGATATCTCTCAAATGTGTTACTCTCATAGAATTATCTACTATCCTTCTAGTATATGTCACTTATATTACTATCTGCTTCAAACACTAACTGTGATTAAATCTCTCCTGCCTTCATTATTGTAAGTGCTTCTGCTGACAATCTCATTGTGTTACACACTTGCTGTATTCCTGATCTGTTATAGTTCTTGCTTTGGAGCCTTGTATTTCTCATTGTATTGCACATGTACTATAAGGTTGATGTTTTGTTATTATCTGTACTTTGGAGCTTTTCTCCCTGGGCCTCAACTGAAAAAGGGCTTTGACCAAGTCAGACTATCCCTATCAACAAATGTCAAATAAATAAATAAAGTGAAGCAGTAAGTTCTAAGAATTTCACAGTTCTTGATTATGTTTATAATCATTATCAAGACCTGTAATGAAATATGTTGTCTTCTTTTGTTATCATTCCAGAAGCATTTTTTTAATAAGTTGGAAAAAGTACAAAGATTTTTTAAAGAGGAGGTATGGGTCTTCATAACTTATGATATCAGCAGAGACTTAAACATTTTCTGCATGGTATAGAACATTTAGGGGACATTTATCTGGATTCTTAAACGTGAAAAGAGTAAATTTTTGAGAACTACTGTGAACATTCCTATTTTAGATCATGATAGGCTAACAAGAAATAATTGATTGCTTTTGGGTATGAGAAAAATAAATATTAAAACAGGTAAGAGTTTTAGGCATGCCAGAATAGGTAGAAGATGAAAACAAATGTCCACTGATGTAAGAATGGCTCCAAATATAGATTTCTTCAAAATAAAATTAGATCAATATTGTGGGGAAAAATTTTTTTGACAATTAAGACATAGAGTTTGGCTGCAAGAGCTCTCATATGAGGTGATTTAATTAATATCAAACCATTGAAACTATTAAATCCATTGGATGTGATGCTGATGGGGCAGACATTATTTGATTGGGTAGTAATGCTACAGAGGAGAAAGATGATTTTAAGGTTTCATTGAAACAAATCATCTAAAGCAGTCACATATGCTGGGTCTAAATTTTTATGAGACACTGATTAAAAGGATTCAGAATGCTCAGCTGAAAAACATTTAATAGATTACTGCAAAAAATATTTTCTTAAATTCACTTGTCATAATTGTAAATATGATGGCATCAGGAAAGGTATAAATGCGTACATGAAGAATAGTTACAACGATAGGCTAAAAATCTGTTGAAGCCCATGCATATCTGTGAAGGACAGAAAAACAGTGAAGAGTGTAATTATTTATTAATAAGATAGGTGAACAGGACCACTGGGGCCCCTTGGAGTCACAAAATAATTATTAACATGTAGAATTTGTACAAGAGTGCAAAAAAAAAAGAGTGACTGCAGTAGTGATAGTAATTAACTTAAATAACACAACAGTTAAGTTATAAAATACATACAATAAAATGAATTCCAAGAAAAGCAATGTATACAGTATCACATCATGCATTGAGCAACCAAGCAGAAACTAAATACAGACTATTAGATAAATAATTCTATTCAGTAGAAAATTGCTGTAAGGTAAATAGGTGAATTAGTGTAATAGGTGGAATTAGTAAGGTAGGAGGGAACAACAGACAGAGAAGAAGCAGAAGAAACCAATTTTGTACAATGACCAGTGCAAGGCAGTGACTTATCATAGCTATTTATCTCATGTTTATACTATTTGGAATTATTGATTAGATATGGCTGCACAAAGGGGAGTGAACAAGTAATGAATTAAGCATGTGGAAAATGAGACACAGACTGTAGTGTGGGGAGATTAGGCTATGGACTCAATGCATTTATATTCATATTGTGATGCCTAGGAAAGGGGGAGGGGAGATAACCTGCCTGTTGCAAGATAGCCTGCTGGACAGGTGTGTCCTCATTTCTAAAGTCACTGAAACATTATAATACATGAAGTCAATATATATTATTTATTTATTGACATTTGTTTACCAGGAGAGTCCAACTGGATAATTTATCAGTTTTTTTCAGAAGAGGCCCTGGGAGAAAAAGCTATACCATTATGAAAACAGAAGATACATATGCATAAGTGAAAACTGACACCATGTCACAAATTAATGTAAATACATAGATTAATACAAATATTAATATGCATATGACATGTAGAATAATATACCTATACCAGAAGTAAAACAAGATAAATACAATATCATGTAGCATTAAAATGTGTTGACTTGTTATAACTAAGTGTTTTACTCATTCATAAAGCAAATATATCAAAAAAAATTCTGAGATAATGTGAAATAGTACACGATAGGATTCAGAACAGTGAAATGTGAAACTGCTCCCACATTCCTATTCTTCTTACTATATTATTAATACTTTTTACATTTACAGAAAGCAATCTAAAATTTTCATTTTCCTTAGATTCATGGTTTTATATATTTGTAGCTATTTACTATGCTAGCTCACTTAATAGGCCATTCTGATCCTATCCAATTTCCTTCCTAAATGTGAGAGTCAAGCACTGTACCTTGTGCCTGTGAGTCACACCTTAACCATTATACTAACTCCAAATTAATAGATGTATATATTCTTTTTCATCCATTTTCTTTCATTTTTCTTTTGTATTTATCCCTTTAAAATTTATTTTTCTTCCTTTTACCCTTTTACCAATGTAATTATTTTTTCTTTTACTACCTCCCAATTTATGTCTTCTTCATCACTTATTTCAGAGCATTCATCTATGTGTTCTTTATTATTTTTTTATCAAACTTCTATTTCTACTTTTAAATTTGTTTTCTTTATTCATTTTCTTCTCTTTATTTTTCTTTTTCCTTACTGTTATTTTCATTTTATAAGCCATCCATAAATGTCCAGTTCTGTTACATTTATAATATTTCAATTCACATTTTGTGCAACATTTCGCATTTTTCCACAAATATAACATTTTCTTTTGTTACAGTTACTTATCAAATGCCCTCCTTTTTTACCAAAGAAAATGTTTTGGGTTGTCCCCAGTATTTTAGGACACCACTATTCCCCTCCATAGCTATCATGTTTGGTATATGCATAATTTTCCTCTTTCTAGTTTTAACACAATAATACAATCCCAGCCAACAGTACATAAACTACAATGTCCATTACTTCTTTACATAAAGCTTTCAAATATTGGTTCAAAGTCTCTCTTTCCACCTCTGTTTAAAATTGTACATGATTTTTCTTTTTTGTTTGCCTATTAAATGCTTTATCACATAAAAATTCCATGGGCTACAGTCTTTCTTTTTTTCATATTCTCCAAGAAAATTTTCCGTTTAAAAAACAGTCTCAAATATAATGTCACAAAATAAATATCTCTTTGTTAATAAGAATAAATGTTCTTTTACATCTAAAAGAGCTTGTGATGTCCCACCACTGGCCCACTAATCAAGGAGCTTCAATCCTCACCACTGGCAACAGTGGGGGACATACACACTGGGATGATGGCAGGTGCACACACAGTATTTCCAGATGCAGCTCTCTGTATCAAGTGCAATTTCCCTTAAGAGCACACCGAGACCACAGTCAGTCTGGGGCTGGTTTCTCTTTCCTTCTCCAGATCTCCAGTAAGACTCCCTACTGGCACAGCTATAGAGTCAAGATCTCAGCTGAGTGACAAAGCCAAGGCCTCCAGTACCCTCTCTGTCTGCCCAGTGCTTCATGTCCCTGCCCCAGTAGCTGACACACACACACACTGTCTGAGGTTCAATTTACACACACGCACGCACACACACACACACACACACACACACACACACACACACACACACACACACACACACACACACACACACACACACACACACACACACACACACACACACACCTGGGAAAGGCCAGCACAGGATTACTAGCTATGCCCACTTCTGTCCAGACTAACAGTTAGTTATTACTACCACCAGTCACTCCTTATCAGCTACTTTAAGGCCCTTAACAAAGGATGTCCAATCTTACTGTGTAATGTTACTAGCAATACAAATGGTAGTTTAACCAAGAGCAAGACTATTATGAGTAGCCCACAGTGTTACCAAATAAATATGCAAGTACTCTCAGAACTTAAATATGTCACACAAATATCAGCTATAATAATAGGTTTAAATATATTTAATAATAAATAAGAAAAGAACAAGAAAATACCCAGTAAATAATCACAGTTACATCAGAGTTTTAAATCACAGGAAATATTTAAAACAATATTGCAGGACAGTGTCAAATAAAGAAAAACATCTAAAATAAGCTCAGCTATATTCCTGTATATATTTAAAAGACTTATACTGTTGTCTAGTACACTTACTCATAGCAAGGTAGATGTGTGGTGAATGGATTTTGTCAGCTCATAAACAAATACAGAATGCTCTGTCTCTCTCAGAGAATTCGTAAATTAATATCTCAAATATTACTGTTGGGTTAGCTTGCAGGATGACATCACTTCTTGTCATCTGACTTTAGTTCCCAAGCTAAACCTCCATCATTAGAAACTGTCAGCCTTTAGCATCTACTTGTGAAAAATACATAGCCCTCAGATCTTTGCAGCTGCTGGAAGATGTAAAACAATAATGCACTTACAAGACAATATAGAAGGCTACCTAGTTTTAGACATATTGTCTCCTTGCAGCATTGAAACCATCTTTTATGGCACATGTAAGAATTGATTAGACTGTACTTTATTGGAATTAACTGGAAACAACTGAAATGAGTCTGGAATAAAAGTCTTTATCTGTTAATTATCCAAACTTGTGCTGAACAGTCCCAGTCTCTCCTTTATGGCCAAGTCTTGTGTACTTTCCAGAATGGATTTTCCAAACACTGTAGTTCATTTGATACGGCTTTATTAGATGTTCACAATATCTGAATAGTGTCTTTGATAAGCTGGCTGTAATCTGATCTGATGTGCTTGGTAAACTGACATTTCTGTATGAAATATATACAGTATTAAACTGATTGCATAAACACATTTATTACCAGATTTAAACTCCTCTGATTTTATACAATGTAGCATTGACTTTTACATTTTGCAATATATGTGAATACTGTCTCTGTCTGTATTAAGATATTGTTTATGCATTGCAACACTTTAATACAAATCTCTTAACTAATGATTGCTTAAGAAAACAATAACACAAAAAATTCATTTGCCAAATCTGTAACTGTAAACCCTTTATTCTGAGAATTAACTTGACCATCATTTCTGATATGCCCTACACAACATACCCATTTTTCTTTGTAACTGACCATGCTCAATATGTCTTTCTGAGTACTTTAACTGTGTCATCTGAACCTGAATTTATTTTATTTTTAACCCATAAATCTGCATGTTTCTGTTGTAACAAATTCTTTAAAATCTGTACATTTGCACAAACTATTGCATGCAAATTCTTACAAGTGTTATATGTGTGCACTACTGTACATTCTGTAGCATTTTTATCTTTCCATAAAATCTTGTTACTGAGCTCTGAAACAACATATAACTATGATGATATGTTAATACCTAGTACAGAGCTGTTACACATTGAACTGTTAGGTGCCGTAATATTTGACCCATAAATCCTGACAAGACTGCATTTGTATCATCTAATAAAGGTCTATTTGTAACTGATGCTGATTTGTCTGTATTAATCAATACATTATTTCAGAATTTTCCTGTAAACACTGAACTATTGTCATTTCTTTTAACATTAAACAATGACAGATAAATGCTCTGGTTTGGTGCTGGACTGCCACACCCTTTATAGGTAGATATGGAATGCATTCTTTCTTTATTTTGCTCTGAAGCAGTAGCAATTTTACTTTGCTGTTTTTTATTTATGCTGGAATTTACTTTACCAAAATCTGCACTCTGATTCCTCTTATCCCCCCTCAGTGCAATGTTTGCACTTGCTTCTGAAAATAAGAAACTAGATGAAGTAATGTGAACTTGAGACACTGTCTGCATGTTATGTACATTGAACGGGATTCACGAAACATCCGTGTAAGAGTTAATATGTCTTACACGGAGGCAGCAGTCTAACAGTATGACGTCAGCATGCCATGCATATTCATGAGGACATGCTGAATCATACCCTAGGCTAACACGGTCCGTGTAGGAAAGTAGGGGGTGCGTCCGAATGACGAGTTCTGCAAAGGGACATGCTCCCAGAAGAGTCAGAGTCCTGAAAGTAAACTCCCACGAGTGAGTCTGCGGAAATGACAAGGAACACAACACCACACATGCCCCCACAGACTATAAACCCAACTGTAATGTAAAATGGAAAAATAACAGTTTATTTTTTTTTTTAATTTCCAAAATGTTTTCCCGTAGTTGCGCTCATTTGCGAGGGTATGCCCTCCGCTCAGCCACAGTTAGCAGACAGTGAAAAGCATATAAGATCTAAATTTACAAATTAAGCCAAGTAGCAATAGCGTAGCAGTGGAGACATTGGCGAAAGAGGAGGTAGTCACGGTTCGAGTCCCCACAACATCATTCTCTATTTTTAGTTAAATAAGCATGAAACATTCCCCTGACATATATATATATATATATATATATATATATATATATATATATATATATAAAAAACTATAATTTAAGTAAAATGTAATGAAATGGGCCATGTATTTTTGAAGAAATCTGACACAATAAAATATAAAAAAGAGATTATGTGCCCATAGCTGAGCAAGGCTTCAAGAAGCCTAATATGAGTGCCCATAGGTGAGCAGCGCTGTAACCAGCTTAATATGACTGCCCTCAGGTGAGCAGCGATTTAATAGATGTAATATGAGTTCCCGGATTTGAGCAGTGCTTTAACACGCTTAAAATGAGTGCCCCTAGTTGAGCAATGCTTCACACAGCGTAATATGAGTGCTCATAGCCAAATAACGCATTACCAGTATACCGGTGGGCAACGTTGAGCAAGCTGTATCAAAGCCGCCTTTACACAGACACACCTCCTAGCCTGTCTAGAGAGTATTAAAATAAAAAAACAATGCCCAGGCTTGAACCCATGATACTGTGCACCATAGTCAAAGTACTGAACCACTAAGCCATGACAGTTGTACTGAGAAATGCAGTATTAGCATATATATAGGAATTAATGGAAATAGAAGCATGACAAAGCAGGTTTTGTAAGCTGATAAATATTCAAAATGGCCAATCACAGATAAGTGTGGGAAAATGGGTATATATAAGCCCCATAGGCGGGAATACACAGCATAACTGTTTGTGGTACCCATTTGCAGTCAGGATGGCATGTGCAGGAGAGGGAAGTCGCTTTAGAGCACAGAGGTGGGGTGTTGAGGAGTCAAAATATATGGTTTGGCTCCTAGTCCATGATCATGAGGCACAACTCATGCAGGGCCAAGTTCACTGGGGTGCATACAAGGCAGAGGCGTGGAACCGGTTGGCACATGATCTCACCAGTGCCACAGGCATTCCAAGAACTGGTGAACAGGTCCGTCACCACCATGTGGACCTGAAGAGACGTAAGCAGGACTAACTGAACCATCGGATCCAGGAGGCCCGGCAAATGCCCAATGCCCCACTACTGAGTAAGTATCCATGTAATTAAGTATGTAAGAAATTATCCTAGCCTATAGTATGGAGATGTATGTTCCAATATTACATAATTTATATTACAGCTGCAGGTGTCCGTTCCATGAATCAGTGAGCCTATGCTGATAGGCTGGTGAGGTTGCGCCACCAGGCAGGTTAGTAATTATTTTGCTGGAATTGTTATAGAATATAAGTGAGACAGCTTGTAAAAGAGTTCAGTGTTGTTACATATTAATAAAGTTCAAATAAGCCTAGAAGAAAGATTCTGCTAGTACTGTAAGATTAGATAAGTGATGCAGCCTGTAATCCAGAAATGAACATTAAACAAGTCTCAAATAGATAGTCTCCACCTGTATTGTAATATCAGATAACTGCTTCAGCCTGAAAATGAGTGGTAATCAATCAACAAAGGATAGGCATGTGCCAAATACATCCTTTTTAAAATCTGCCATATGAAATAATGAGTCAGTTGGAAAGGATTGTTGTAACCCAGTAAGAAATGTTAATAATGCCTAGAATTAAGTACCATCCTGAAATGTAAAAATAAAACAAGTGAGAGTGTGAGAAAGAGGGTATATATCTACCAAGAAAGCTGTAATAAGTCTGGAATAAAGTTATACTGCAGTGAGTACATAATAAAACGAATGAGACAGCCACAACCAAAGAGTGAAATGTGTGTAATAAAGTACTAAACCTGGAATGTGTCTGTCCCACAATTTGGATATGTTGCTGTACCCTTGCAATATGGAGATAGTATGGTTGTATGAAATACTGAACATCCACAGTTGTCTAGGGCCATATAAATCAAATGTAGCAGGATGCTGTACCTGAACACAGCCAGATATGAACATGTATGAATAAAAATGGAATGTATATTAATGTAGCAGTAACATTCCCATCACCAACATTCCTAAGGTTACATATAGGAAACTGTACTAATACATGTAGGGGATATATACTAGGAATGTACAGCATATGTATAGGTAGTTTAAGTTGTTAATGTAATATTTCGTCACCCTACCCTATTTTCAGAAATTATGCCATTCCACACCAAATTGGGTATGTGTATACGCAATTAATTCCCATGGACATTTGTCCTGTTGGTTCATACATATCTGCATATACGTTGATGCATGTGCCCTGTTCACATATCCAAACCTGATGGCCTGTTGCCACTAATCAACCCTGCATGCTGTTGGAATGTGTACTGCTGTTCTAAATATGCATGTGTTATGCTTGCTGTTCAATGTTCGGAATTCATGGGTGTTTGGTTAATGGGAATACTGATCCATGCTGTTACAACTAATTTTGAATGGTGTTGTTTGTTACTAACCCAAAATGTCATAAACTACTGCTAAACATAGGACAACAGGGAAGGCGGGTTCCAGCGGACCCACCTCTCCCACCTCAGCTGGCGCGTGCACCTGGCACCAGTGCCCAGGCATGAACCTCCTCCGTTGGCCCTGTGCCACCTTTGGGTGGAAGCACTGCAGGGGATGGGGCTCGTCCCCCCTCTGCCAGCATGACTGGAGGAGAACGTCCACTCACCCTCCATAGTGTCCGGTCTGTGGTGCATAGTGAGATCAGACGTTCTGTGCTTGATCCCCTACACCAGCATGAGGTGAGGGTGGCACAACTCATGGGTGTGCCTGCCCATCCTATACAGCCCCCAGCACAGCCCCATCCTGGGCAATGAAGGTGCAGTGGTAACTGCCCATGGGTGGGGATCTCAGTTCCACTGTTGCCATCTGTGGGCTCATGGGCTCACGATATCCAAACAACCGTCCCCGTTAATTGTGTTTCCCCCCCGCATGTGTCATACTCCGCCCCTGTATGTGTCTTGTTTGTCTTGTCTGTTAACCTTCCCAACCTACCTCCCCAAATATACCTACTTCCTGTACCTTACATTCCACTCTCACCTGAAAAAAAAAAATAAAAAAAGGGCACTCTGTTCCCACAAAAAAATTACGCCCCATACATAGCTGCCCATTTTGCAGACATGTCTGCTGGACATGTCAACTGATATTTAAAATTGGCTGTACAACATATTTTGCTGTCCTCACCCCTCTCTCAGGGGTGGAAGGTTTCAAATTTCACACCAAATTACAGAAATGGGCAGCTATGGGCCTTCCCTACATCCTTCCTGCAAATCCCGAGCTTGTTTTCCTACTGTCCTACCCTCTTTGTGCCCCCTTTTTCACCACTTTCCTATCTCCCTATTTTCTTTTCTTTAAAAGAAATTAGCCCGGGTGTTAGCGAGAGTAAGCACTATTAAGCAGTAGTCAGCGGGTGTGCGCTTTTGTGCGCTTAGCTAAGCATAGATAAGCGTAGCTAAGCATTGCACAAACTCACGCAAACCCACTTACAACTGCTTAAAAGTGCCTTAGTCACTCTGTATGACAAGGCCTGTAGTCTGCTCATCAGCAAAATAAAATACCCCTGTCAGTCTCGAACGCCGGACCTTGGAAACACTAGTCTGCATGAATTACCACTGAGCCACGTCAGATATACAAGAACATGGTGCTGAAAGAAATATATCATGAAATACAAGGAGTGAATGTAAAGGGAATATAGGAAGGCCATTACACAAAGCTAGTTCCCTGTATGTTTAGTGGCAATTCTTGTGGAATTGCATTACATGAGTGTGATAAGAGAAACAGCCATGCTAGTAGGTATTAATGTTACAGTAGCACCTTACAAACCACACACGGTATCAGAGCAGGATAAACACCACCATATTTGAATAGGTATGAGGCCAGACATCCCAACTGTGACTGATTTACAGGGATGTCCTTGATTTGTCAAAAAATGTTACCTGTGCCCCACTGGATCCCTGTGAAATGTACTAACTGTAGGCAGAAATGTGGGGAATCCCACATAATGTTCACCATCAATAAGTTAAAGTAGACACTACTTGCAAGTCAGAAATGGTGTAGTAATACATATGCTCAAAACACACACAGTCCCCACAGTCACAACTGCAGAATATCTGAAATATATCACGGGTGTATCCCACTAATATGTACCTTTCCCTGAGGCTGCTCAAATATATACCTGAGAGTATCTGAGGCCTGCAAGTGTCAGAAACACACCGGCATATCAGCCTGTCTGCTGTTACACACTCTGCAAATAGCTGTAGAATTACTTCCAGAAGCACACCCTCATGTAGTAGTACAACACAGAAATATCAAAGGATGTAGCCATCTAACAAACTAAGGACAGTATAGCAGTTTACAAGCACTGCATGTGCCTGATATTCATAACTATTAGTACAAAATACAAGGCCCTACTACTGCTCAGCAGCAAAATAAGATACCATTGTAAGTGTCAAACCCCAGACCTTGGCCTCACCAGACAGCATGCAGTGCCACCAAACCACAGCAAACATATATGAATTTACTGCTGAAAGAAATATAACATGCATTACAAGGAGTGAATGTAAATGGAAAATAGGAAAGCCATAGCAATACATTCCAGTAAAGAGAAATATCAGGCCTTCAATGAATGAATGTAAAGGGAAAATAGGGAAGCCATAGCAACACATTGCAAGAGCTACAGTTGTATACCAGTTAATCCACAAGTCCCACAGGAAAGTACATACTCCCATGTAAACAGAGTTAGCATTAGCAGGTGTGAGTTAACATACACACTGAGAAGAATGAACTGGAAGAAGCAACAGTCAGGTTTCAGTACAACATGCATTTCAGTGGCTACAACACAGCCTTAGATATGAGAGACATACCAACCTTCAGACTGACACAACAGTGTCCACAGCAAACCAGCATGGTCCCCACCTTGCAAAACTGAAAGGCCTACGCCTACCTAACCTAACATTTTATAGCAGTGTCCTGAAAGCACCAGTGAGAACTGCAATTACCACACAGCAGGCTGCATGCAATTAGTAAATGCTGGCCACCAATTGGTGCAGAGGCCATCACATGTACATGTGCAGATACCTACAAAAGCAGCCTGTACTGCCAGTCCACACATGCAATACTTTCATTGCAGCGACTGGAGGGAGAGAGAGAGAGAGAGAGAGAGAGAGAGAGAGAGAGAGAGAGAGAGAGAGTCTGTATCTATATGTATATGAAGATGTACATAGGGCAAGGGACATACTGCAACCAGTAGCGAAGGCTGGACATACATATGTAATTAAAGGTTGCTATGTGCACATATCAATGTAGGTTGTAGTGTGTGGCACTGAAAACAGCATGCAGTGCAGGTATATATCATGTGGTGGTGAACTTCTGTGGGACTGAGCCAGTGAGGCCTGCTACAGCTATACGGCCTGAGGACAGCATAATGCATTCTGCACAACACTGTGCAATATCATTACAGAATGGTATGTCTCACAACTTTTACAGAAGTGACATCCTCACCATGAAAGGTGGGCATTCTATGTGCCAAGATGTGCATGTAGTTGTACAGCAATGGATGTTTATAAGTATGTGTATGTGTATGTATATATATATATATATATATATATATATATATATATATATATATATGTACATAGAGAGGTATGTATAGATAGATAGACATATATAGATAGAATAGATAGATAGATAGAATATGTATATACATATAGACGTAATAGACACATACATATATA
This sequence comes from Protopterus annectens, assembly GCF_019279795.1. Lineage (NCBI taxonomy): Eukaryota > Metazoa > Chordata > Ceratodontiformes > Protopteridae > Protopterus > Protopterus annectens. The sequence continues at coordinate 1,314,878,861 of NC_056735.1, read as the reverse complement.
GATATATATAGATACATACACATATACAGATAGATATGAATGTCTATAGATATGTATGTATATGAATATTATATATATTGAGCGAGAGAGGGACATGGGGGCAGATGAATTGCAACAGCTGCCTGGTGATCAAGGCGTGGACTGAACACCAGTGTGGATACAGGAGTACCATACCCCATTCCAAAACACTTTAACCACTAACTAACACATAGGTGGTTGCCTGCCTACTACTGAAGGTGTCAGAAGCGAACATGGGAAACAAGTGTACAATAGCCTCCCCTTTGATATTCACAAATATACCATACCCTGGACTAAACCACCCAGCATTAACAAACAGGGCTCCTCATTAGTAGATGTCAGACATACCCCTTATGAATGTTATGGAGATAGGTAATATGCTGTGTGAGTCACCTGTGTGTAACTGTTTGACAGGAGCAAGTACAATCACATTTCATGTGTCCCAAGGGGCAGGGTAGCATAAGGCTATGCTGCCGTAGGCCCAGGGCCAATAGCATAGTACCTACCTATGACACAATGCACACACACATGTACTCAGTGCAATACCAACTATGTGAGTTGGAATGAGTGTGACACTGACTGCGTGCAAGGTCTGTAATGGTGTGATTGCTCAGCATGACTTTGTGTCTGTCATGGTAGTCCGTGTCCTTGGAGTGAGGCCAGAGAAAGATGTGTCAGTTATTGGGATACTAACATACTAGATTGCCATATGTTGTGCAGTAGTTCCCTGTGTACGACTGCGGTGTAGGTAGGGGTATGGCAGCAAAGGCTAGGGTGGATTACCACTGAAACTGTAGATGTGCATTGCATGGGATGACAATATTCTCCATCCAGTAGCTTGATACATACCCCCAGTGTGTCCAGTCAGCAACCCACTGCTTCTGATGACAATACCCAGTCTGTCTTAGTACCTGATACTGTCCGTAGCACCCCTGCCAGGCACAGGTACCGTGTCAGTGGCCAGAGACAGTGATCAGTATGACCTGGCAGGTACAGTCTGTGGCTGTCCACAAACACTCATATATGGCAGCCATGTGGTGGAACTGTGTGCATGCATACACACATGCATAATGCTAACACCTAGGGCTAACACATACACACACACACACTGCATCAACATTGCCCCATGTTGTACTGTTGTCCCTCACTAACACACACACACATACATGTCGATTGGATGTGTCAATGGCAGACTCTGGCAAACCAAGTACACACCCTGTGCATATGATGAAACTGTGCCACCTCCTGCAATCTGTAACACTGATGCAGGAACAGGATAGCATGGTGCTGATGCAGAGGGTGACTACATAGCACTGTAGTAATATTATCATGTTGTTAACAGTACAGTGTAATGATATCATTGTGGGTATATCCCAGCATGCCTGATGCATTAACACTATGATTGTCATTGTAGTTTTTTATACACCAGTGTTAATTCCAAAAGTGTAATGTCTGCACATTTGCCACAAAGCAGTTGTGTGTACCTGTGCCTGCATGTGTTGTGGACTGGACAGTATATGTGTGATGTTTGCAGCATACAGTTGCAGGTGTACATTTGTGAACAAGGTGGAGTTGCATTCTCTGCATGTAGATGCATAGTGCACACATGGCAAGGGTGACATGCACCATGTGACACAGTAGTCATACATTGTAGTTCATATTGGTGGCCACTTTGTGTTGTACTACACATATGTCTCACCTGGGGTCACATGTATGTATGACATGGTTTGACAGTATGCTGTGGGTCATACGGTTTACCAATGTCAATGGTTTGCATTCTGGTGGTAAGGCTCAAAACACAAACCCACCTACATAGGTATCACAAGGGATAAGAAACTAGAAGTAATGATACTCACTGCCAGACATCTAAACCGCAAGATGCATGCAGTCCAAACTCTCCTCAGCATGGAGAATGTTGATATCTGTGCAGTAACAGAAACTTGGTTCAAGGCTCCCAAGAGCACCCTAGCACTACCAGGTTACACCTCATACCATGCTTTACAACCCCAAAACATGGAACTAACTACGAAAGGGGGTGAGTATCAATAATTGTCAGGGATACCCACACCCCCACGTTGGTGCCACAGCATGAAGCATCACAGACTATCCACGTGCAACTAACAGTGGGTAAAACTGCCTTCCAGTTCATAGCCTGCTACAGACCACCCTCCTGAACCCAGCAACCCCACCTGGCCTACTTAAGAACACATGAATATATGAAGGTCTCCCCAAACAACATTATATTGGGCAACTTCATCTACCCACACATAGACTGGGAGCATTACTGTAGCTCCAACACCCTAGGCCAAAGGTTCCTAGAATTCAAATGCTATGGAACAACTTGTTACCACTCCAACAAGAGGGGAAAACATACTGCACCTGATCATCACCAACATGGGGACTCTATGCTCCAGACCAGAAGTGTATCCCTCACTGGTAAGATCAGACCATAGAGTAATCTCACTGTATATTCACATACCAACCCCAGCCCCTGCCCAGAAAACCACAATGAAAAAGTTGTCTAAAGCATATTCCACACACCTCAAAATTGAGACAGAGGTGGAATCCTTCAAAGCCCCGGGCCTGTGGAAAATACAGACCACACTGCTGAATCCTTTATAAACGCATTCTATGAACACCTTCAGGAATGCACAGATTATGCAATTCCAAATATAACCAAGACCCAATCCTCCAAAGACAGGCGTCCTTTCTGGTGGACCCCAGCCACATAAGAGAAAACAATAGAAGGAAGTAGCTACTACATGATCGAGCAATATCCCACAAAGGGAAGGCATCTCTGATCAGTATTTGTAACAAAATACAGGCACTCATAAAATCGTCTAAGGCCAGCTTCAAGAGAATAATTGCACAAGACACTAAGGATAATCACAAGGGTTTCTTTAGTTATGTTAGGAATCTGGGTGAGAATTCCCAGATATGCTCAGAAGTAGTCCTAAATGACAAAGAATACACGTAAGCCACATACATTGCCAACATCATTGCTGATAGGTTCAGCACAAACGTCTCACATCTGTGTCACTGTTACACAGAGGCAGAGTATACTAACCTGGAAAAAGGCCATGGCAAAATTAATTTAAAATGGGTGGTGAAAGCCAAACACAGTCTGGCTAGGCTTATAACTGCCCTAGGGCAGATAGCCTAGTATGAACCTATTAACCTATTACATGATGTATCCTCAACTGATACACAGATGTAGGAAACCCAGTGTCAGTGATATCCCTGCAGTACTACACTATACAATGTAGCTATTCTTACTGAGCCCCACACATCCCTGGGAAGAATACTGTTTGCCATATAGCAGTCTCATGTACATGCCAACACACTAGCGATATGTTCATCCACGACTGGAAATGCATACAGTGGCCTACAATGCATTCTGCACATGACACACATGACCACCACAAGGGTATCATACAGACAGATACCTGTTGTCCAAGCCATGCTCTATTACTGTAACACAACTGTAACTTTGTCATCAGCATGTACTTAACATAGTATTCCAATAGTACCATGTAGGTGGCAGCACCCATCATGTAGAACGGGTAATGGTGTGTACATATGGCAAGTGTTTTCTTGTCTGTCCTGTGATATTCACATTTCCAAAGGTATTGTGCAGTCCCTTGGTGTATCGCCTAAGCAAGCAGGTGTCTTTATGCATATAAGCAACAGTTGCCATACACCTACACTGGATGTCCATTACTCACAGACTTTGCTGTGTTATAACATGTGTGACATATACTCCAGACATGAACCCTCACCCACATTAATATATCACAGCTTTCATGACTGTGTGTCACCCAGTTGGCCTAGGACACAGATCAACATACATGTATGGCGTACGGTCTGGGAATCTGCAGCACATGCTGGCAAAGGTAACAACTGTATTCATATGAGGCAGGCTTCACACATAGGAACTATTGGAGGTCACAAGTACATATCTGTATGTGGCACACACATACCTGATGTGTACATTGCAATTACTGTTATAATTATATGTCATACAATAATAAAAGCAAAACCCACCATGCATTGACAAACTGTGTGACAAACATACACAGCTTTTGTAGGATTCAAACCCCTACCTAACTATGTTATGACACTAGAGAAAGACACATTAGCACAGTGCGCTATTCACATTACTGTGTGGCTTTCCTTCTCCTGCTGTACTTATAGGGTGCTGACATCATCAGTCTTTACAAAGAGGAATGTACATCATGTAGTGTGTAGTTGTCAAAAGGGACGTTTCTTTCAAAGAGAATTGCACACATGCAAACCCCCTGTCCCCCCGAACACACACTGAGCATTTGCAGGATTTAAACCCCTACCTAACTATGTTATGACACTTGAGAGAAACACATTAGCACAGTGCGCTATTCGCATTACTGGGTGGCTTTTATTCTCCTACAGTATTTATAGGGTGCTGACATCAGTTTTTACAAAGAGGTATGTACATCTATTACTATCCCTCAGTATGGGGGATAACAATATATATGAATTAACAGACACCTAGTTCAGGGTCACATATGCACATCAGCACTGCCTGGTTATGTTTTATACAATGCTTCATGAACACAGGACTTGTAACACACAACACAACCAGGGAGTGTATCCATATACATCACAGATACACACACCTCTGGGTTGTTACCACTGCACTAAGCATGACAGGCAATACATATACAACTACCATTGTGCAAAACTGCCTTTTGGTTTGGTGTGTAGTTCAGACCCCCATATCCAGGAACCACACTTGGCTTCCCTGGGAACAGTGTAGGATATGAAGGTGTTCACATACGCCATTACAGTGGTTAACTTCAGGTACAGGAATATTGACTGGGGGAAACTACTCAGGCCTCAACAACATCACCCTACAGCCACTACAATTTGTGAATCCATGTGCTATGGCAGAACCAGTCACCACAGCCACAAGGGGAATACATATTGGACCTGATCATCACCAACATGGGGACTCTATGTTCCACACCAGAGGTAGACCACCATTGTTAAGATATGACCATAACCAACTTTCCTTGGATGTCCATATCCCATCCCCACCCCCAGGCAAGGAAATCACTGCTAACAAAGTATTTCTCAAAAGCAGACTTTGCACTTGTGAAGACTGGGGTGGAATACTTCAAAGGCCCTGTGCTGGAGGATTATACAGCCCAATCTGCAGATTCCTTTACAAATGCATTCTATGAGCACCTGCAGGTTTTCATTGATCATGCTATCCCAAATAAAACCAAGACTCCTCCACAACAGGAGCCCTGTCTGGTTGACACCAGCCATATATAAGCTGTACAACAGAAGGAGGGAGCTAATACATAACAGAGCAATATCCCACAGAGGGAGGACATCTTTGAACAGTATTGGCAGGACACTTCAATCCCTCAAAATCATCACTTGCAAATTTTGACAGTGAAATTGCCCAGACATTGCAGATAAGGCTCCCCTCAGTCTGGAACTGAATCCCAATTAATGTTAGACATAGCCCCTCGCCAACCCTCTTCCAGCAAACTCCAGCCACATGGATGTGACACTGCAAATTCAACCCGTGGGATCTCCACTGTGTCCCTGCTTGACAGAGGCACAGCAAACTAGCCTTAAACGGTGCCTTCTGTGACCTACTTTACAGAGGCACAGTAGGCTACTGTACTGGGGAGGCAGACACCAAATACACTCTGGCTAGGCATATGTATTCCCTAGGGCAAACAGCCTAGTATCGACCTCTGCACCCATATGTTTATGTTTGGGATGCACAATATTTGTTGCTGATAAACTGTTTGCAGGTCTTTATTGCCATAGCTTTCCCTGTTTCTATGAACAACTTGTGCATCTGTGGAAGATGTTTGATCATGGCAGGGTTCCAGTATATTACTTATGTCTCTGCTGTCATTTAACTGTGTGGACTGGGCAGATTGCTGTATTGTGGGAGGTTTCTGGCTTAACACATACAAATGCCAGATATGTGTGTCCGACTGCTATACTGAGACATGGCCTAAGTGTGTGAGCATGCCCAGTTCAGGCTTTCCATGGTTTGTTGCCTGACATGTCTCATTTATCAAAGTGTGTGAGCATGCCCAGTGTGACCTTTCCATATGTTGAGATCTGAGGTCCACTACATTTGTGGTTGTGTGTATACTTGAACAATATTTGACATTTATAGTGTGTGTGTTGGAAGTCATGTTGTGTTCTTACTGCCCAACTGCTTTGTGTCTGAACCCAACAGGGATTATGCTGTGCCTGCAGGGTTTCCATGGGACAGTTTGCATACACTTGTCAACATTCTTTCATACTGACCAAACACTGTAATATTGTCATAGTGTAGTGGTTCAGTCCTTTCACTGTAGTGCACAGTTTCCTGGGTTTGAGTCCCATCACTGCTTTAAATATTCATAATGAGCACACCAGACTAAGGTATGACCATGTTGCATTTTGTTCAGCTATGGCCTACTTAAACCAGGCTTGTCCAATATTACTAGTGTATTCCGCAACTTGGGTGGACATTGACAAACACTAGGCTATGTGCCCTAGGGCATTTCTAATCCTAGTCAGAGTGTGTTTGCCCTTCAACACACATTTTAACTGGAGTTTGCCATGACATTTTTCAAGGTTAGTATACTGTGCCTCTGTCTAACTGTGACATAAAAGTGATACCCAGGGTAAACCTACAATCTGCCATCCACTCATCCAGATTCCTCTTGAAGAGAGTCAATGAGGGACTCTCTGGCTAACCTGGACTGTGAATTTACTCAAGAGTGGAGGGAGCTTCTGGGTTATGGATCAATCACTACAGCGTGTCCTAATTATTTCAGTGCTGAGGTTCAGGTCTCTCATGTGCATAGCTCAATGGGATTCACATTTCACAAGGTGCAGCATGTGCATTGATTCCAGATTGGACATGGCTTTATACATCAGGCACAGATCACCTCTGGACAGGCAGTATGGCACTGTGTGGAGCTGCAGTTTGTTTAATCAGGCAGATTTGGGGTCTTTCCAGCTGCTGGAGGTGTCTGCTAAGGTACATCCCACAAGGGGCATTGTACTCAATTGTGAGCCTGATGAAGGATGACTGAAGAGGCACGATGACCTTCCCTGATCTAGATGTGAATACCTTCATGATTAGGTGGGTATATGAAATGTTTTTATAACCACTACGGCCACATGGTTGTCAAATGCGAGATTTCTATCAACTTGTGTCCCCAGGTCTCTTATTACTTCTTCTGTACTTAATGGGTTACCACCTATGTGGTAATTGGTGGGCACTTACTGTTTTTCCAAAGGGGATGACTATACACTTTTTTGTGTTTAGCTTGATGACATGGCTGTGGCACCAGTTTTCTGTTTCTATGAGGCCCTTTTGTAGGATGCTTGTGTCAGCTGGCGGGTCAGATATGGCGCCCAGTTTGTAGTCATCTGCAAACTTGTTCAGACACAGTCCTTCCATGTTAGCCTGTACCACCGAGAAATATATACCAAACAAGGGGGGGGGGGGGTCCCAGGACCGAGCCTTGTGGGATGCCAGTTGTAGCTGCTTTGGACTCTGACATGGCTCCAGCATTTCTGACCATGTCAGTTCTGTCCTTGAGCCGGTTTGCAACCCATCTAGTGACATAGGGGTTTATATTTAAGCTGGTGAGCTTATCTATAATGACCATGTGGGGTATTGTATAGAAGGCTTTTGCAAGGTCCAGGTAGAATGTGTGGACCACCTTCCCCTCATCAATGGCCTTGGTGACTGTTTCAAATGACTCAGCCAGGTTTAAGGGGCAGGATCTGCTCTTAAGAAAGCCACACTGGGTAGAGTCCAGTGTCTGTAGGTCCCCAGTATCTTTATTTCTGAGGTACATGATGATCCTTTCCACAGCTTTGCAGATCATGCTAGTCAGGATTCTGGGGTGATAGTTTGCATTATCCATTCAGGCACCACCTTTGTGGAGAGGGACCACTGTTGGTATACACTGCTGTCTGGGTACATATCCTGTGGTAAGGCTGAGATTGAGCAGTAGTTTTATTTGGTGTTCAGTTCTTCTTGGACTTCATGTTGGATGCAGCCCGGGACACCATCTGGTCCCATTGATGCTATGTGTTTTGCTTTTGGGACGCTGGCTGTTACCTGAGCATCTGCGATGTCAGGGGGCCAGCACTCTGCTGGGATAGATATTTGGCCTTTTGGTGGGGGGGGGAGTTTGCACTGAACCTGCCAGGTTGGATGTTGGCAATGTCTGTGGGTTTGGTGTATTGTTTGTCATTTTGGACTAATTCTGAGCATATCTGGGAATTCCAACCCAGGTTCCTATAAAGAAAGCCTTGTGATTATCCTTAGTGTCCTGTACAAATTTTATCTCGTAGCTGGCCTTAGAGGATTTTTTGTGTGGCCATAGTTTTTTGTGATAACACTGATCAGTGATGCCTTCCCTTTTTGGGTTTTGCTCTATCATGTAGTAGCTTCCTCCTTCTCTTGCATGGTTTGTTAATGGCTGGGGTCCACAAGACAGGATGCCTGCCTTTGGAGGATTGGGTCTTGGTTTTATTTGGGATTGCATAATCCATGCATTCCTGAAGGTGTTCATAGAATGCATTCATAAAGGGTTCTGAGGTCTGGGCCATATTTTCCACAGGCACAAGGGCTTTAATGGATTCCATCTCAGTTTGGAAGAGTGCATAATTTGCTTTACATATGTTTTTCACTGTGGTTTTCTGGCCAGGGACTGGGGTCAGGATGTGAATATCCAATGAGATTACTCTATGGTCTGATCTTACCAGTGAGGGATACACTTCTCGTCTTGGCCATAGAGTCCCCATGTTGGTGATTATCAGGTACAGTATGTTTACCCCTCTTGTGGGAGTGGTGACAAGTTGTTCCATAGCATTTCAGTTTATGAAGTCTAGGAACCTTTGGCCTAGGGTGTTGGAGCTAGAATAATGCTCCCAGTCTATGTTTGGGTAGTTGCAGTCGCCCAATGTAATGTTGTTTGGAGAGACCTTCATATTTTCATGTGTTCTCAAGTAGGCCAAGTGGGGTTCCTGCATTTAGGAGGGTGGTCTGTAGCAGGCTACGAACTGGGAGGCAGTTTTAGCCACTGTTACTTGCATGTGGATAGTCTGTGCTGCTTCATGCTGTGTCTCCAACCTGGGGGTGTGGGTATCCTTGACAAGTATTGATACTCACCCTCCTTTTGTAATTTGCTCCATGTTTTGGGGCTGTAAAGCATGGTATGAGGTGTAACCTGGTAGTGCTAGGGTGCTCTCAGGAGCCTTGAACCAGGTTTCTGTTACTGCACAGATATCAACATTCTCCATGCTGAGGAGAGTTTGGACTGCATGCATCTTGCAGTTTAGACTTCTGGCATTGGGTAGCATTACTTCTAGTTTCGTATCCCTTGTGATACCTATGGAGGTGGGTTTGTGTTTTGAGCCTTACCTATTCAAGGCACTACGGGGTTGACAACAGCCTTTGCCAGTATCGAAAAGGCCAGGGGTGATAGGTGCAAGCCATCCCTAGCGGAGCATTGTGTCTTGCTCAGCATGTCATCCCAGGCTGACAGGCATTGGATCCCCTTTGACTAACAACAATACTTAAGGCAATTGTTGTAATTGATCATCTTGTCTTCATATTGTGGCATCATGCTTGGTGAGGGTAGGATGTTACTCATGGGTCACCAAGTTTGCATATACTACATGGTGTTACATTGCGTAACACATGGCAATCATGACTCTGGTGGTGCTGCAGGACTGCCTATGTTGGATGCACATACTACACTCCCTGTACATGTTTGAAAGCAGGTTGTGTCAACTTAGGTATCCCTTTTACTATATGTGTGAGTCAGAGAGAGGTATCATTTCCAGGGTTCCTACTGAGCCAGTGTATGTGCTATGCGTTGCCTCTTTGCCAAGGCCAAGGCATAATGGGCATGCCTCCTTCTTCCTACTGGGGCAGGCTCAGGTTGTTCCTCCTCCGAGTCACGGTCTGCCTGTGATGGCCTTGGCAATGGTGGAGGGCTGTTTGGGCCGGGCCTATGCTGGTCCTGCTGCAGCTGTTTTTGCAGAATCATATTATGTAGCATAGCACATACCATGAGAATTTGGGTACATGTAGTTAGTGATTACTGCAAGGCTCCACCAGATGTGTCCAGGTACTGGAACCGTGACTTGAGCAGCCCAAACACACGCTCTATTACATTACGTGTTTGTGCGTGTGCCTCATTATGGCATTCCTGTTCAGGTGTGTGTGCATTTCTGATGGGTGTCATCAGCCACAGCTCCAGTGCATAGCCAGCATCCCCCAATAGGTGACCATGTGGGATGTCCCCATTGGCAAATGTCTGGTACAGCTGCATCAGATGCCAGATATGGGAATCATGGTAGCTTCCAGGGCAGCCAGCACACACATTCATTATTATGCCCTGTGCATCACACACAACCTGGCAGTTGATGGAGGGGAAGCCCTTGCAGTTAATGTAGGCCCTACCCTGCTCACTGGCTGGTGCTTTGATGCATATATGCATGTAGTCTATTGCACCCACTACCTCAGGGTATTCCGCTATTTGCTGGAAGAGATGCATATTGCTGGCCAATACCTCACGGGAATTGGGGAAATATACTTGATCACCGACATGTGCTGACATGGCATCCAGGAACTGGTGCAGTACCCTGGATGCTGATGCCTGTGATATCCCCATTATATCACCAATTGGTCTCTGGAAGGTACCTGTTGCTAGTATACTTAGGCCAACACTTACCTTGGTTTCCACGGGGATAGGTTCCCCTCTGTTGGTTCTGTGTGTGAGGCATGGCCTGCACAGCTCAACAATTTGCTGCAGGAGGTCTCTGTCCACTCTATAGCACTCCACTATATCCAGCTCATGTAACCCCTGGGAGGTGACCCTGGGCCTGTACACTCTTCTCCGTATCCTCACTGTGGGTTGTCTGGCAGCATTTGCATTGTCACCACCCTCAGCATGTTGCATATGTCGCCTTATAACAGCTAGGGCACCCCCTAGCATTTTTTGTCTGAGTGAAGCTTTTTCAGTTTTCACTTCTAGTAGCTTACTCCAGTGTTGCAGTGTCTCTTGAGAGACACATACTGCACTGTTGTTTGCAGAGTTTTCAGTGCTGGGCTGGGCTACTGTTCTGCCTGTGTAATTGCCTGATTCTGATTGTTTTCACCTGCTAGCTCTTCTAGTATTCCCTGGTAGCTTCCTACAATTTGTTGTGCTTCCTTTTTCCTGTCTGTTTCCTCAGGGGGGAGCGATGCGCATACAAGGGCAAACACACGCACAGCAGCTAACACACGTGCACACATGCTTAGATGGACTACAACCTGCTTATTCGGGTTAAAACATGCACACACCAGCGCAAACACGCTTATAACTCTTTAAACAGCCTTATACATGCTTACTCTGGCTTAAACACGCGCACTCACGCTTACACGCGCGCACTCCATCTTACTTAGGCTTCCCAGGCGCACACGTGCGCATGCACGCTCAGCAAGAAACTTTGGTGTTATCCACAATGTACACCTTCCATTTCTTGGTTTTCCCTTGTCAACCTGTTGATACACCTCTTTCCATGATGTCTAATTGACAGCTTTCACATGCCACTCTGCTCCAATGAGCTTCACTTCTTTCATACATACCCCCCTGTGATGTCACCTATCTCCTACTCTGTTACTCCCCTTATCCTACTCCTACACTCCAGGGAATGTGCTCATTTGCTATGTAAAAGTGTGATTCAGTATGCTAACACTCATTTACATAGGATTGCCTACTAATGCTTAGTTACATGTCTTACACTGAGCTTCCCCCCTTAGCAACCCCTACTCGGTGGCCATGTTGTTTTCAGCCTGCTATTCCCTTACATTGTAAATTGATGGTTTTCATTTAAATTTTTATTTTTCTGTTTTTTGCAGCGCAGCCCATTTGTGCGGCGCTGCGCTACGTTTAAACATCGGCAATGCCGAAAAAAATAAACATTTTTATTTTAATTTTGCATGTGAGTACGTTGCCAGTGGCCACATATTTGGCCATTGGCATGCTTCCTGGAACATATGCAACCTTTATTTGGAGCTGACAAGGCTCCATTTTGGTATTTGCAGAATGGTGCTCAGTTGTCAACTGAGTACATTTCTGCAGCTAACACAGCTCCTACACGGACAGGTTTGTGCTTCCTGGATCGCAAATTTACCTCATTTGCATGCCTTTCAGCTGCGAGTGAGGTAATTTGCATATCCAAACCCTGTCCGTGTAAGAGCCATTTTAGGAGCTCTCTTACACGCCCCTACAGGCTGTTCATGGATCGCTCGTCGGACATGATGGCTGCATGGATTCAAGTCATGGTTCCGGTGCCTGGACACATCTGGTGGAGCCTTGCAGTACTCACCAACTACATGTACCCAAATTGTCATGGTATGTGCTATGCTACATAATATAATTCTGCGAAAACAGCTGCAGCAGGACCAGCATAGGCCCGGCCCAAACAGCCCCCCACCATTGCCAAGACCAGCATTGGCTCAGACATGTCTGCTGGACATGTCAGTTGACATGTCCAGCAGACATGTCTGCAAAATGGGCAGCTATGTATGGGGCGTAATTTTTTTGTGGGAACAGAGTGCCCTTTTTTTATTTTTTTTTTCAGGTGAGAGTGGAATGGGAGGTACAGGAAGTAGGTATATTTGGGGAGGTAGGTTGGGGAGGTTAACAGACAAGACAAACAAGATGCATACAGGGGCGGAGTATGACACATGTGGGGGGGAAACACAATTGACGGGGATGGATGTTTGGATATCGCGAGCCCATGAGCCCACAGATGGCAACAGTGGAACTGAGATCCCCACCCATGGGCAGTTACCACTGCGCCTTCACTGCCCAGGACGGGGCTGTGCTGGGGGCTGTATAGGACGGGCAGGCACACCCGTGAGTTGCGCCATCCTTGCCTCAAGCTGGCATAGGGGATCAAGCACAAAACGCCTGATCTCACTACGCACCACAGACCGGACACTGTGGAGGGTGAGTGGATGTTCTCCTCCGGCCACGCTTGCAGGGGGGGACGAGCCCCATCCCCTGCAGCGCTTCCACCCAAAGGTGGCACAGGGCCACTGGAGGAGGTTTCGGCCTGGGCACTGGTGCCAGGTGCACTCACCAGCTGAGGTGGGAGAGGTGGGTCCGCTGGAACCTGCCTTCCTTGTCGTCTTATGTTTAGCAGTATTTTATGACATTTTGGGTTAGTAACAAACAGCACCATTAAAAATTAGTTGTAACAGCATGCATCAGTATTCCCATTAACCAAACACCCATGAATTCCGAACATTGAACAGCAAGCATAACACATGCATATTTAGAACAACAGTACACATTCCAACAGCTGCAGGGTTGATTGGTGGCAACACGCCATCAGGTTTGGATATGTGAACAGGGCACATGCATCAACGTATCTGCAGGTATGTATGAACCAACAGGACAAATGTCCATGGGAATTAATTGTGTATACACATACCCAGTTTGGTGTGGAATGGCATCATTTGTGAAAATAGGGTAGGGTGATGAAATATTACATTAACAACTTAAACTACATATACATATGCTGTACATTCCTAGCATATATCCCCTACATGTATTAGTACAGTTTCCTATATGTAACCTTAGGAATGTTGGTGATGGGAATGTTACTGCTACATTAATATACATTCCATTTTTATTCATACATGTTCATATCTGGCTGTGTTCAGGTACAGCATCCTGCTACATTTGATTTATATGGCTCTAGACAACTGTGGATGTTCAGTATTTCATACAACCATACTATCTCCATATTGCAAGGGTACAGCAACATATCCAAATTGTGGGACAGACACATTCCAGGTTCAGTACTTTATTACACACATTTCACTCTTTGGTTGTGGCTGTCTCATTCATTTCATTATGTACTCACTGCAGTATAACTTTATTCCAGACTTATTACAGCTTTCTTGGTAGATTCATTCCCTCTTTCTCACACTCTCACTTGTTTTATTTTTACATTTCAGGATGGTACTTAATTCTAGGCGTTATTAACATTTCTTACTGGGTTACAACAATCCTTTCCAACTGACTCACTTATTTCATATGGCAGATTTTATAAGGGATGTATTTGGCACATATCTATCCTTTGTTGATTGATTACCACTCATTTTCAGGCTGAAGCAGTTATCTGATATTACAATACAGGTGGAGACTCTCTATGTGAGACTTGTTTAATGTTTATTTCTGGATTACAGGCTGCATCACTTATCTAATCTTACAGTACTAGCAGAATCTTTCTTATAGGCTTATTTGAACTTTATTAATATGTAACAACACTGAACTCTTTTACAAGCTGTCTCACTTATATTCCATAACAATTCCAGCAAAATAATTACTAACCTGCCTGGTGGCGCAACCTCACTAGCCTATCAGCATAGGCTTGCTGATTCATGGAACGGACACCTGCAGCTGTAATATAAATGATGTAATATTGGAACATACATCTCCATACTATAGGCTAGGATAATTTCTTACATACTTAATTACATGGATACTTACTCAGTAGTGGGGCGTTGGGCATTTGCCGGGCCTCCTGGATCCAACGGTTCAGTTGGTCCTGCTTACATCTCTTCAGGTCCGCATGGTGGTGACGGCCCTGTTCACCAGTCCTTGGAATGCCTGTGGCACTGGTGAGATCATGTGCCAACCGGTTCCATGCTTCTGCCTTGTATGCACCCCAGTGAACCTGGCCCTGCATGAGTTGTGCCTCATGATCATGGACTAGGAGCCAAACCATATATTTTGACTCCTTAACACCCCACCTCTGTGCTCTAAAGCGACTTCCCTCTCCTGCACCTGCCATCCTGACTGCAAATGGGTACCACAATCAGTTATGCTGTGTATTCACGTCTATGGGGCTTATATATGCCCATTTTCCCACACTTATCTGTGATTGCCATTTTGGATATTTATCAGCTTAAATAAACCTGCTTTGTCATGCTTCTATTTCCATTCATTCCTATATATATGCTAATACTGCATTTCTCAGTACAACTGTCATGGCTTAGTGGTTCATTACTTTGACTATGGTGCACAGTATGCTGGGTTTGAGCCTGGGCATTGTTTTTTTTATTTTACTACTGTCTAGACAGGCTAGGAGGTGTGTCTGTGTAAAGGCGGCTTTGATACAGCTTGCTCAACGTTTCCCACCGGTGAGCTGATTGGCATGGTGCGCAGCTCCGTGCAAACGGCTTACGCTGGGTAACACGTTATTTGGCTATGAGAACTCATATTACGCTCTGTGAAGCTTTGCTCAACTACAGGCACTCATTTTAAGTGTGTGGAAGTGCTGCTCAAATCCAGGCACTCATATTACACCTGTTAAACTGCTGCTCACCTGAGGGCAGTCATATTAAGCTGGTTACAGCGCTGCTCACCTATGGGCACTCATATTAAGCTTCTTGAAGCCTTGCTCAGCTATGGGCACATAATCTCTTTTTTATATTTCATTGTGTCGGATTTCTTCAAAAATACATGGCCCATTTCATTACATTTTACTTAAATTATAGTTATATACACACACACATATATATATATATATATATATATATATATATATATATATATATATATGTCAGGGGATTGTTTCATGCTTATTTAACTAAAAATAGAGAATGATGTTGTGGGGGCTCGAACCGTGACTACCTCCTCTTTCGCTAACATCTCTACCGCTACGCTATTGCTACTTGGCTTAATTTGTATATTTAGATCTTATATGCTTTTCACTGTCTGCTAACTGTGGCTGAGTGGAGGGCATACCCGTGCAAACGAGCGCAACTACGGGCAAACATTTTGGAAATTTAAAAAAAAATTAAACTGTTATTTTTCCGTTTTACATTACAGTTGGGTTTATAGTCTGTGGGGGCATGTGTGGTGTTGTGTTCCTTGACATTTCCGCGGACTCGCTCGTGGGAGTTTACTTTCAGGACTCTGACTCTTCTGGAGGCGTGTCCCTTTGCAGAAATTGGCATTCGGACACGCCCCCTACTTTCCTACACGGACCGTGTTAGCCTAGGGTATGATTCAGTATGCCCTCATGAATATGCATGGCATGCTGACGTCATATCATTAGACTGCAGCCTCCATGTAAGACATATTAACTCTTACATGAAGGTTTCGTGAATCCTGCTCAGTCTTCTTGTAGGTTTTTGCAGACACCCCCCCTCCCCACCCCCGCTACTTAAATATACCAACTCTGAGATCACACTACCATGAAGAAAATGGTAAATTTCCCATTCCATGCTGTACAGTACCATTCACTTTACTGTAGTGTGATCTTGGTGTTGTTATATTTAAGTAGCAGGGGGTGTGGGGGGTGCAGGAGGCTTGCCCCCCTGCAAAAATAGGAAATAAAAAGTTTTACGTTTTATTTATTTATTTATTTTTGAGTTCGATATTGCAGAACTTCGGTCCTCTGGTCCTCAATGATTAGAGGTTCGATGTTCTGCAATTTCGATACTCTGAAAGGAACCTATATATATATATATATATATATATATATATATATATATATATATATATGTGTGTGTGTGTGTGTGTGTGTGTGTGTGTGTGTGTGTGTGTACATAAATAAACAGTTTTAAGCTGTATATATCTCAATGCACTGATACTGCACAACATTGTACATCAAAAATGCATTTGGCTCATATAGATCAAACTTCATTTGTTATGTCTCATAAAAAAAAAGTTTCATCAAGTTGGCCTCTTCAGCACTTGAATAATAAACTCACAAACTCTTAAACACCTTAAGTAACATTAATTACATCACATGACCAAACTTCTAGTGAGTATGTATAAACCAAAAATATGAACTCACAAAACTTTATAAAAACCAAAAAGTGTGGAAACTAATTTAAGAACAAAGGTTCTACCATCATGCATATCTTATCATATTACTGAATAAGGCTCCCTTACAATAACAACTTCATGAAATCTATTGTGAATAAAGGCATCTGGCATTTAAAAGTAAGGCAATGAATTCCTTCTTGTAAAAAGGGCACAGGGTTTTATTCCTTTCACATCCATTTGCCTTCTGTGTGAATCAGAAGAAGTCACTTAACTAGACAGTACTTTCTTTTGCCATCCCTGAACAGACTGTGTCCAGTGGCTTATCCATTTAACAAATGTGAAATCAATAAATAAATTACAAACAAAAATGGAATAGTGTTAATATTGCAAAATACTATTAGTAATACAAGGCTGCCTTCTGGTGGCCAGTCAGAAACAATACAAGCCGTGATATGTATACATATAGATAATCAGAAATAATGCAAGATGTAATATCTATAGCCTATAAACATATATATATATTCAGGAGGACAACTTCTCTTTGTGATTTATCTGCCACAAGAATCAGGAGCACATGCAAACCTGCTATATTTTCATATTCAGAGTAACTGAAGAAATGAAAGTTCACCTATGATACATTTTGGGGTGCTGAAGGAAACCAGAACACATGGATAAACTCATACATAGACAGGGAAGGCATGCAGAATTCAGAAAAAAAACACATCTAAAGCCAGAAACTCAGCCAGAGCAAAGCACTGTGAAAAAGCAAAGCATCTCACTGTGCCACTGCGACAATGAGCAGTTGTTTCATACACATCTTGCTTCTGCCAAACCACAGTAGATAGCATCTAGCAAGTGCAACTTGTATGTTTGTGATGCTAAGTGAAAGAAATTATGGCCAACTCATTACTCTTTAATACGGTGCAAACCTCCACCCCCCTCCATACACACAAGCATAATAACAGTGCTGATGATGATGTTTGTGATAGAAAGTGAAAGAAATTATGGGCAGCGTGTTGCTGTTACAATGCAACCCCCCCCCCCACACACATATATATATATATATATATATATATATATATATATATATATATATATATATATATATATACATAAGCAATAGCAGTATTACTTTTTCACTGATTCCAGCAAATAGCAATACATTGTGCAACAGTAGTACTGCCACACCAGATCAATGACTGCTATTTAGCAGTCAAATAAACAACAGCAGGGAGTCACTATTATTCACCTCATTCAGGAGTAATGTATACCTGTCACTGTCCCTGATTTCATAGAATGTCCTTGATTTTGTCTCATACTTTTGCCTTACCCCTCATAAAATATTTCATTTACTGATAAATCATTCAGGATTACAGACAATCAATAATGCCTGAAATTAAAGTTTAATATTTATTGTTCAGAAAATGCATGCTGATGCAAAAGGTGCTCTTCTTTTAGCTTTTTAAGTGAATTAGAGTAATATGTAAAAAATATTATTGTTTTTGAGCCCTTATTCCTCCATTATTTTTGGCTTTGCCAAGAATTCTTGAGCAAAGAAATTGAGAGTTATAGAATCTGGTGTCTTGCCATTATTTATATTTATGAAACTCCCTGAAAGAGAAACCATCCCTAAAGATCAGGAGCATCTGATTAGCTTAAAATCTAAAATAAGAAATGAGATCACTTGTTCTGGTGTGATGATCTCTAGCACTTATCTTGTTGGTTCACTGCTTACTGGCTTTATCCTAACAAGGAAATATCATAACCGTGGATGCTTTTGTGGAGCATCCACACGTCAGGGATGACCAGGGGGCTAGCCATGGGTATTGTGGGTGCTTAATGCTATCTATGTGTCTCATGACCCAGGTCATAGCTGAAAAAGGGTATATAAACCTGCCCACTCATCTGGATAGTTAGTTAAAGTAATTAATGCATAATTAAAACAAACTCATAATTCAGAGTATCAAAGATTGATTTAATTCTACTATGGTAAATTCAGTGAGCAGGAGTGATTCAGAAACCTAATCCAGCACCTGCACCATCTTCCATACTCCTACTGATAGTGTTTGTAAAAGAAGGGCAGTGGTGGTACAATGGTCTTTACCAAAGTAATGAAAGACATCAGGTACGGAACTATGGGTAGCTTTTACTTTGATATGACCCCACTGCTTCCTGAATGCTTCATAGGTTCAAAGTATGTCTGACAAGTCTAAGAGATAAAGAAGGGGAATGTTCCAGGATGAGAAGGGCTGTACCTATCTTCCATTGTTTAGAAAAAAACACCCATTGAGTGCTCTGTATTAAGAATGTGAGCAAAAAAGATTTAAAGGAAGGTTATACATTATTTTAGCAATCTGAGGGAAAGCCATTGACTCCTAGTTTCCCATACCTAGGCATAAATACATGCATACATATTCTTTTCAACAGATCAAATGTCAGTGATATCTGCCACTTTGTGCAGCTATCACTGTGCACTGCAGCTGCTCCCCCTTTTCACTGCTTTTTGTTTTACTTGCCTTTTGCCTGATTAAGTATCTAAGTCATCTCAAATCTGTAGCTTGTTACATGCATCTACCATCTTTTCTGTGAAACAGATGTGTAGTAAGTCCAAGTTGAGATTTTAACCCTCTGATGGTCATTGGTGTTCCCTTCTTCCTTATCTATTCTTCTTCACACACTCCAGTCCTCCTTAGCCCCATTTTAATCATTTGCCTTAATCCCTCTGTGATGCCCTTGCCCTGGCCCAGCAATCAAGGATCCTCAACCCTCACCACTAACACCAGAGAGGGAGTCTCATATAGGAGAAAGGATAACAAATACACACAGTAAAGTGCAATTTCCCTTAAGAGCACACAGAAATCACAGTCAGTCTGGGGCTGGTTGCTCCCTTGCTCTCCAGGTCCCCAATAAGACTCCCCACTGGCACAGCTATAGGGTCCAGATCTCAACCTAGCTGGCAAGCTAACCTCTAGTACCCTCCTTTCTGTCCAACCAGTGCTTTGTGTCCCTGCCCAAGTAGCTGACACACACACACACACACACACACACACACACACACACACACACACACACACACACACACACACACACACACACACACACTTTGAGATAAGTATTTATACAACTTCACAGACACTCCTGAGAAAAGCTGACACAGATTATCCAGCTGTGTCCCTATACCCAGACTATTCGGTAGTAATTCCTGCCACAACCAAATAAAAATTATCAGCTACCCAAAGGCCCTTAAAAGGGTGTCCAATTATTACTGTGCAATATTATTATCCAATAGTAGTGTAACTTAAGCAATCAAGGCTTATTGGAAGGGCTCAGTACAGGATCTCTTATAAGCATGCAATGTACTCTAGAGCTTAAATTATCTCTACATAAACCAGCCACAGTTGAAAAGGGTTTAAAATGTAATAATAAATACTAAAAACACAAGACAATACTACTACACCACAGTGCTATTCAAGAGTTCAGAGATCACATAGAAACATAAAATAATTCAGTAGTACAGTTCTGACATAACAGAAAAACACTTAGTTTAATATTTTCTAATTTCCTAGCTATTGCTACAAGAAAACATACTTCTAACATAATACTTACATAAACAGAGCATAAGGCAGTGCTGAGTTGAATGTCCAAGATCAAAATGCTTAATAATTTTTGGTTCTCACTGTTTAAATTGAAACTGCAGTTCTGCTAAACATTACATCATCTTTTACACCTTCCTGGTTCCCAGGCCACACAGAAACTGCATTTACATTCTTTTACACTTAGAGCAATAAAGGACATTCCACATGTAAATTCTGGTCATTAACTTTAGCCTTAAAACAATAGGCAGGAAGTCTTCATCTAGCTGGACTGGAGCCGACTTGTAAAACATCAAAGGCAGTGATGAAATAATTTTAATTTCAAAGGACCAACAAGAAATGCTTGACGTAGCTTTCTTTACAGCAGATGGCAATGTTGCCATATTGTTTTAAGTTCAACAGTCACAGTATTTACAAATAATAGAATTATGCACCAAATTCTATTTGAATAGGCAGGCAGCCTTCACCATCTCTATCAGTCTTCACATTTCTACCCCTGGAGAACTCAAGCTAGTTTTTCAAGTGACCCTTGAGTATCACCACAGTATACCTACCCCATTCCCTGTCTTGAGAGACCATCTACATTGGCATTGCTACTCCCACTGCAGTGTTGCACTGACATATTATATGCTTGCAACCCCAGGCTCCATCTTAGCAACTTGGCATTTTGCTGACTGGCTCAGTTTAACCATATTAGAGGGTTGTGGTCTGTCATAACAGTGAATCTTCTTCCATACAGATAAGTCTGAAGTTTTTGCAATGCCCACACTATGGCTAGACATTCCTTTTCTGCAGTTGCATAGCATTCCTCCCTGGGTTGGAGCCTATGACTGAGATAAACCACCGGGTGCTCTTCCCCCTCTGAAGAAATCTGGCTAAGTACAGCCCCCACCCCATAGTTTGAAGCATCCACCAGCACAGCAAATTCTTTGCTGTAATCTGGACTGGCTAACACAGGGTGTCCTTCCAAAGCTTCTTTAAGCTTCTGGAATGCCTGCTCACATGATGGGGTCCACACTACCTTATCTGGCCTGTTCTTCCTTGTCAGTTCTGTGAGGGGAGCAGCTATGGTACTATAACTAGGGACAGACTTTCTGTAGTACCCTGCTGTCCCTAAGATTGCCCTCACCTGTTTTTTAGTAACAGGTGCAGGCCATGCCTGAATGGCTTCCACTTTGGCAGGTTCTGGCCTTATCTTACCACTCCCCACTCTATGTCCTAGGTAGGAGACCTCCGCCATACCCACCTGAAATTTGCTCGGCTTAATGGTCAACCCTGCCCTCTGTAGTCTGCCCAGCACCTCCCTGACATGCTGAAGGTGCTCTGGCCAGGAATGGCTGTAGATGGCAATATCATCCAGGTAAGAAAGGGCAAACCCTCCTGCTCCTGCTAGGATATTATCTACCAGCCTCTGGAAAGTTGCTGGGGCATTCTTCATCCCAAAGGGCATCTTTGTGCACTCATACAAGCCAACAGGAGTCACAAAGGTTGACTTCTCTCTAGCACTGGGAGTCAAGGGCACCTGCCAGTAACCCTTGGTAAGATCAATGGTTGTAACATACTTAGCCCCACCCAGCTGCTCCAGGGCATCATCTGTCCTAGGCATGAGGTAAGCATCAGACTCGTTGTGACTATTTAATTTCCTGTAGTTCACACAGAACCTGGTGTTGCCATCCTTCTTTGGCACCAGCACCACTGGGGAGGCCCAGGGACTGTTGGACTCTTGAATCACCCCTAGTTCCAACATCTTCTGTACCTCTTCCCTCAGAGTCTGTTTGACTCTTTCAGGCACCCTATAAGGGGCCTGCCTAATAGGTCTTTGGGGTCCTGTATTCACCTGGTGCTGCACCAGGTGGGTGCACCCTGGTTTCCCAGTGAACATGTCCCCAAATTCCTGCAACACTGCTCGGATTACTCGAACCTGGGTAGGAGATTGCTGCTGGGACATTGCTACCCCTTCCACTGAGATGTCAGCCCGAGCCTCACTGAAGAGGACAGTCCCCAGATCTCCCTCAGACTCCTCCTGCAATCCACTGCAAATGCTCAGCACAAGGGCCTCCCTATCATGGTAAGGTTTCATCATGTTAACATGGTAAATTTGTGCCCCTGCCATCTGCTTAGCAGTTCCACCATGTAGTTAACATTACTTACCTTTCTTACCACCTTGTAGGGTCCCTCCCAAACTGCTTGCAATTTGTTGTGTTTGACAGGAATGAGAACCATTACCTGCTACCCCACAGCATACTCTCTAGCTCGAGCATTCCTGTCATATGACACCTTTTTCTGTTGTTGGGCTTCTGCCAGGTTCTCATGGGCCAAGCCATTGAGTTCCCTGGGCCTCATCCTGAGGTTTAGGACATATGCCACAACAAACTCCTTGGGAGACACACACTCACCTTCCCACTCATCCCAAATTAAATCTAGAGGTCCCTGCACCCTATGCCCATACAGCAACTCAAAGGGTGAAAAACCTGTGAATTCCTGGGGAACCTTTCTATACGCAAACAACAGACGGGGCAAATATTTGTTCCACTCCCTGTTAAACTGATCTGCAAATGCCCGTAGCCTGGACTTGATTGTAGAGTTTAACTTCTCAACAAGAACATTAGTCTGGGGGTGGTAGGGGGTGATCTTCATGTGCTTCACCCCACAGGACTTCTACAGACAAGCCAGCAGGTCTGACATGAAATTGGCACCTCGGTTAGTCGGTATTTCTTTTGGGAAACTTACCCTGCTGAAAATCTCTAACAAAGCATTTGCCACCTTCTCTGCCTCAATGGATGACAAAGCCACTGCCTCAGGGTATCATGTAGCATAATCCACAACCACTAGGATATAATTATCCCTGTGGAACTTGGGGTACTCAGAGGACCCACAATATACATAGCTACCCTTTGAAATGTCTTCTTAAACACAGGCAAAGGCATCAAAGGAGCTCTCACCTTGTCTCCTGCCTTGCCTATCTTTTGGCAATGCTCACAGGTCCTGCAGTACCCTGTTATATCTCTGAAAATTCCAGGCCAGTAGAAGTTTTGCATAATACGCCTCTTTGTATGTTTTATGCCCATATGACCTGCAAAGGAAATATCATGGGCTATGTCTAGAAGTGCCAGATGGTAAGCTCTAGGCACTACCAACTGCTGTACTCTCTCACCTTCTAGCCCTCCCTCAGGGGTCCACTCTATGTATAGTAACCCTTTGTCACAGTATACAGATTCCCCCTTCACTTGAGAATCAGGTGCCTCCATAGCTACCTGCCTCAGGCCTTGCAATGTAGGGTCTGACAGCTGAGCCTGTCTCAACTCTCTCCTTGTAACCCTTCCCAGCTCCCCTTCCACAGGAAGTCTGGCATCCTCTGACAGTGGTGCATCACTGTCAGCCTGGGTACTACTACTCATCTCTACCTTTGCAGTTACCCTTTCCAAGGGAACATCAGTACCCACAAGCAACTGTGGCTCACTTTCAGTCTCACTGATACAGCATAGCTCACTCCCTGAAGTAATCACCTCACCAGTCCTGGCTGCAAGTATGCAGTCTGTCTGGGTCTCCCCCAGGCTACCAGACCAACATGCTTGTCTCCCAGCCTGACCGCGTGTAACTACATAAGCACATGGTACTGCCTCATCCAAATACTTCCCTCTCAGGACATCTGCAGGATGGTAGTTT
Source organism: Protopterus annectens (assembly GCF_019279795.1). Classification (NCBI taxonomy): domain Eukaryota; kingdom Metazoa; phylum Chordata; order Ceratodontiformes; family Protopteridae; genus Protopterus; species Protopterus annectens. Next base: position 1,314,854,716 of record NC_056735.1, on the reverse strand, counting down.
AGTACCCCTGTTTTCTCAATAAAACCTACTATTGGCATTTTGTCTTTCCCACTTACTGGCTCCCTCACCTTTGGTTCCCTACCTTGCCTCTATGGACACCTGTATGCCACATGACCCCTCTGGTTGCATTCAAAACATTTAACCCTAGCTCCTGGATGTATACCTGGACTAGTGGCTTCCCCTGCTATTGGCAGATTCTGTTGGGGCAGTCTGTGCTGCCCACCATTGGTTCCTTTAGACACATGAGCAGTACTGGGGGTCCCCTTCCTGTGCAGGCCTGCCCTGCTTGCCAGGTATTGGTCTCCCTTCTTCCCCAACTCATCTGAAGTAGCACATTGTCCATCAGCTAACCAGATCCTCATGTCCTCAGGCAAAGTGCTAAGGGCTTGTTCCCACACCAAAAGGTCTGCCAGCCCTTCAAAAGTGGTGACCTTACATCCACTCATGCAGCTATAAGAATAAGTGCTCAGTTCAGCAACATATTTCTACACACTTTCATCTGTCTTGCATCTATGCACACAAAGCTTTTTCCTCTACATTTCAGGTGTTAGCTTAAAACATTCTAAAAGACATTTTTTACAGCAGTATAATCAAAACAGACAGTGTCAGGCTTTTTTGACAAAAAAAGTTACAGCTTTCCCATGGAGTAAGGGGGTCAGGAACCATGCCTAGAGCCTTTGGTCAACTCTATACTGTTTGCATACCCTCTCAAACATATGACTGAAACTATCAAAATTATCCCCCTCTTTAAATTGTGTAATAAATTTACTGACCTGTTGTGCTTCTGGGGTCCAGTTACTCACTTCCCCATTACCTCCATGACTCTGGAGAAGAGTCAGCATTTCCCTCTCATGCCTCCTCTGATGCTCCTTTTCTTTGGCTTCTATCTCCAAATGCCTGGCCTCCAACTCAAGTCTCTTTAGCTCCAGCTGTTTTTTTTAAATCCACTGCAGAAAGGTGTAGCTGTCCATTCTCCAAGGATATTGTATCTCCACTGCAGGTCTGATTGTCCTCCTGGATGCTGTTTTCTGATGCAGCTGTAATCAAGGCTGCAATCAGGTCTGCCTTAGTCAGGTTTCCATGCACCAGTCCCCTAGCCTGACACATCTCCACCAGCTGGCTCCTTGTCAGCTTTCCATATTCCTCTGCTGACATGCTGCCTGCTCACCCTGACTAACTAAGCTAACAAAAGAAATGAAACAATTGTGATCTGAACTCTGAGTATTCACTGCGTGGCTCTTTTAGAGTACAAAACACCTTCAGAGATCACTGTACATAAGCTACAGGACTCACTCTAACCACATCACTACGAGCCAATCAGTATTTGACAACCAATTAATATGTGATGTGGATATTCCACTAATGCCCACCAATTAGTATGTGTAGTGGATCCCTCCACTGCCACCAATTAATATGTGAGCTCGTGCCCTAGTTCAGCAATCAAGGAGCCTCAATTCTCACCACTAACACAACATATAACAGAAAGGATAACAAATACACACAGTAAAGTGCAATTTCCTTAAGAGCACACAGAGACCACAGTCAGTCTGGGGCTGGTTTCTCTTTCCTTCTCCAGATCCCCAGTAAGACTCCATACTGGCACAGCTATAGAGTTGAGATCTCAGCTGAGTGACCAAACCAAGGCCTCCAGTACCCTTTCTGTCTGCCCAGTGCTTCATGTCCCTGTCCCAGTAGCTGACACACACATTGCCTGAGGTTTGATTTGCACACACACACACAGCCACATGCACACACACACACACACACACACACACACACACACACACACACACACACACACACACACACACACACACACACACACACACCTGGGAAAGGCCAGCACAGGATTACTAGCTATGCCCACTTCTGCCCAGACTAAAAGTTAGTTATTACTACCATCAGTCACCCCTTATCAGCTACTTTAAGGCCCTTAACAAAGGATGTCCAATCTTACTGTGTAATGTTCCTATCAATACAAATGGTAGTTTGACCAAGAGTAAGACTATTATGAGTGGCCCACAGTGTTAACAAATAAATATGCAAGTACTCTCAGAACTTAAATATGTCACACAAATATCAGCCATAATGATAGGTTTAAATATATTTAATAATAAATAAGAAAAGAGCAAGAAAATACCCAGTAAATAATCACAGTTACATCAGAGTTTTAAATCACAGGAAATATTTAAAACAATATTACAGGACAGTGTCAAATAAAGAAAAACATCTAAAAATGTTCAGCTATATTCCTGTATATATCTAAAAGAAATATACTGTTGTCTAGTACACATACTCATAGCAAGTCAGATGTGTGGTGAATGGATTTTGTCAGGTCAAAGACAAATACAGAATGCTCTGTCTCTCTCAGAGAATTCCTAAATTAATATATCAAATATTACTGTTGGGTTAGCTTGCAGGATGACATCACTTCTTGTCATCTGACTTTATTTCCAAAGATAAACCTCCATTGCTAGAAACTGCCAGCTTTTAGCATCTATTTGTGAAAAATACATAGCCCTCAGATCTTTGCAGCTGCTGGAAGATGTAAAACAATAACGCACTTACAAGACAATACAGAAGGCTCCCTAGTTTTAGACATGCTGTCTCCTTGCAGCATTGAAACCATCTTTTATGGCACATGTAAGAATTGATTAGACTGTACTTTATTGGAATTAACTGGAAACAACTGAAATGAGACTGGAATAAAAGTCTTTATCTCTTAATTATCCAAACTTATGCTGAACAGTCCCAGTCTCTCCTTTATAGGCCAAGTCTTGTGTACTTTCCAGAATGGATTTTCCAAACACTGTTGTTCATTTAATAAGGCTTTATTAGATGTTAATAATATCTGAATACTGTCTTTGCTAAGCTGGCTGTAATCTGATCTGATGCGCTTGGTAAACTGACATTTCTGTATAAAATATATACATTCTTAAACTGATTGCATAAATACATTTATTACCAGATTTAAACTGATCTGATTTTATACAATGTAGCATTGACTTTTACATTCTGCAATATATGTGAATACTGTCTCTGTGTGTATTAAGATATTGTTTATGCATTGCAACACTTTAATACAAATCTCTTAACTAATGACTGCTTAACAAAACAATAACACGAAAAAATTAATTTGCCAAATCTGTAACTGTAAACCCTTTATTCTGCGAATTAACTTGACCGTCATTTCTGATATGCCCTACACAACATACCCTTTTTTCTTTTTAACTGACCATACACGATATGTCTTTCTGAGCACATTAGCTGTGTCATCTGAACCTGAATTTATTTTATTTTTAACCCATAAATCTGCATTTTTCTGTTGTAACCAATTCTTTAAAATCTGTACATTTGCACAAACTACTGCATGCAAATTCTTACGTATCATATGTGTGCACTACTGTACATTCTGTAGCATTTTTATTTTTCCATAAAATCTTGTTACTGAGGTTTGAAACAACATGTAACTATGATGATATGTTAATACCTAGTACAGAGTTGTTACACATTGAACTGTTAGGTGCTGTAATATTTGACCCATAAATCCTGACAAGACTGCATTTGTATCCTCTAATAAAGGTCTATTTGTAACTGACATTGACTTGTTTGTATTAATTAATACATTATTTCTGAATTTTCTTGTAAACACTGAACTATTGTCATTTTTTTTAACATTAAACAATGACAGATACATACTCTGGTTTGGTGCTGGACTGTCACACCCTTTATAGACAGTTATGGAATGCATTCTTTCTTTATTTTGCTCTGAAGCAGTAGCAATTTCTCTTTGCTGTTTTTTTTTATTTATGCTGGAATTTACTTTACCAAAATCTGCACTCTGATTCCTCTTATCCCCTCAAAGTGCAATGTTTGCACTTGCTTCTGAAAATAAGAAACTAGATGAAGTAATGTGAACTTGAGACATTGTCTGCATGTTATGTATATTGACTTTGTTGACATTTTATGTTTAATACTGCAACATAATTCTGTATTTTGAATTACATGTAAACAAAAATTTATTACATTCTAAACATTTGTATTTGAAACTGTACTACAACTTAACTCTGTATGCTGAATTTTATGTGCTGAAGCATTTTCACAAGAATTTGTGTTTAAGTCTGAAACCGTGCTGAAAGAAACTGACTCATTATGTGAATGCTTTCCTGTGGCCTGCTTCTGTGAGTTAATCCTTTTGCGTTTAGATATATTTAACATTCTTGAACTAATAACCTTTAACTTTAAAATAAAATTTCTGGAACTTAGCTTTTTAGACTGCTTCAGTCAGGTTTTAAATATAAACCAAAGATTTACTGATGTCCTAACTGTAGAAGCATTACTTTATGTGTTTATACAACAGGCATGCAAATGACTTTTACTGATGAATTTAAACTTTTTTGAGCTGTTAACTAAAAAGTGCATATAAAGTCTTACATAACTTTATGATCCTGGAAGAATGTGTGGTATTGTCTGTAGCTTTTTAACCTTTTTGTTGATTCTTGGCTGTGTGATGTCACACTGGAAACTTGAAAGTTTGTACGTAGCTGTTAACTGGCTAATGGCTTTTATGTTTGGATGGAACACCGCTGAAGTTTGTTGATTTAGTACTGGTCTGCTGAAGTTCTTTGAGGCTTTTTTTGAAGTAAACACTGGTGCTGTGCAATTTGTTTAACAGCTGCAATTACTGTATGTAGAGGTTGTCTGCCCCATCCATTTTCTGCATGAGCTTTACATCTGGAATATTAGTGTTGTCTTACTGAAAGGTCTGCTCTGTAATGAGAAACTGTAGTGCCATCATTTCTGGATTATTCTGTGTAGAGTTTACAGTCTTCAGTTATAGAAAACACTGGTGTGCTGCTGAAAAGTCTGTAATGAAAAAATTGCTGTCACTGTAAACTGCTAATGAAAGCTTGAAGTTAAGCTGGCTGCTGCACTAAAAACTGTACTTGAAAAGGTTACTTACTACAGCTGTGTATGCTGAAGTTCTGAATAAATGTTTTATATGTAGTGCTGGTAAGATTGCTTGGACTGGAAATGCTGCTGTTTCATAGTCCTTAGAACACATGTAGCTGAACAAAAGACTGTTATTCTGTAGATTTTTTGTAGAACACACATAGTCTGACTGCTGATGCAATGTTACTATGGGGTTTTGGAACTCACTTTAACTGTTTTACCCCATTCATAGTGGCTCGTGGATCAGAAGATTCAAGGTTCGACTCCTGGCTGATTCGCCATTGTAAGAACTGATTAGACTGTACTTTATTGGAATTGACTGGAAACAACTGAAGTGAGACTGGAATAAAAGTCTTTATGTGTTAATTTCCCAAACTCGTGCTGAACAGATGCCAGTCTCTCCTTTATGGGCCAAGTCTTGTGTACTTTCCAGAATAGATTCTACAAACACTGTAGTTCATTTAATAAGGCTTTATTAGATGTTCACAATATCCAGATATTGTCTTCATTAACAGTGCTGATAAACAATAACAGTCTGTAGAACTGCTGGAATGCTGGTTAGTAATAACAGTGCTGCTAAATATATCCAATGTTTCTGCATGTTATTCTGATTGTCCGGAATAATGTAAACTGAAACAGTCTTTATTTGACCTGTCTTCTGTACTCAGGCTTGAGTGTCTGTATTGTAGCTTAATCTTTTCTGTATATCAGGTTTCAAACTAACTGACTGACTTCCCTAACTGTATCTCAAGTATATTTTCAAAACCCTGTAATGCTTTACATGCCTCCTTAGCCTTAGTAACATTGGTTTTCAGGCCTGGTCTGACATGTGCTTAATCTAACATTCCATTAAGTAACATTCTGTAGCTGGCAAAATTGTATGTTTCACCTTGAGAAAAGAACATTCTGTATTTTTGTGTTTTCTGCACATTTTATGCTTATTTTTCCTTTCTAATGAACTGTTGTTCTCTAAAATGTCTGACACTATATATTTTACCTTTTAGTCTGCATAATGCCTAATAACTACTTTAAAATGGAGGTCCCTAATCTAACAGCGCAGTTTTAAAATAATTTATTTTCAAATATTTTTATGAAGTTTTGCAATTTAACCTTCTATGTTCCAGTTTCCACTGTTAAAAAATATTCATTTACACAGTTACAATAGTGTATATACATTTCTGTTCTTTTCCAGTAGGGTAAACTGTGGATACATCTTTAAGCTCAGTACTGTACAAACCCTTTCAACACATACTTCTGTACTAGTAATTTCATATACAGACATTTGTAACACAAACATATGAATCATGCTGATATTCACAAATGATATATGATTATTTACAAAATTCCAGCTAGCTGTGCTGGCAGTATGTTCTTTTGTCACAGAGCTATTACATTTTCCTGCATTTCATATCTGTACATTTCTCTGTCTTCTTGACTTTGAATCCTTACCACGCACTTCTGTTTTCATTTTCTTCTGCCTTCTTTTCTGCTACTCCACTTTTGCCATTTTTTACTTTCTCTGCATGTTTTATTTTCCATCTCACTACTATTCTTAAGATTGTCTCTGCATCCTCCTTTTGTATTTTCTCCATAATGTCTCCATTGGAAATATCTCCTTCATTTTCTGGCTCATGTATCACCATTTCTTTAAGTAAATCATCCCAAAACCCTCCTGACTGGAGGGTTTTAATTATACATCCATCATTTGCTGACTCATCTCCATCAAGCACCTTTCTTTGAAACATTTCCTCATAATCCTGTACACATTCTCTGGTCTCGATATTTACTTTCTCCTCCATTTCTTTCATTACATTATCTCCATCTCTTTCCATCTGCCTCACTGGTTCTCGGGGCCACCTCTATGCCTGGAATGAAAAGAGGATGTGCTTCTCCAAAATGGTTCCCACTCACAACCGGGAAAAGTAGAGGAAGTTCCTTGATACTCTGACCAGCTTTTCCCTAGAAGTATGAACAACAGCTGGACTAATCCAGTTAAAAAAGGCTAAATTAAAAAAAAAATAGAATGCATGTTGATGCAAAATGTGTTACTCTGTTAACTTTTTAAGTGATTTGGACTAGTCTTCTCCTATCTATTTTCAGTTTTGCAGAACTTCTCTGATTTCTGCCTTGTATATATGCCCTGTTCTTGAGCAAGTCACTTAACCAGACAGTACTTTGGGGCAACTGGAAATATGGGCTAGTCTCTTCAATGAACCCCTGGACTGCAAGCCTAGTAATTACCTATGAACCAGATTACTTATGGTGTAAAGTAAGGAATGTGATTGTATTAAATAGGAGCATCGTCATATGAGCTATGTTCTTTGGATGTGATCCTGGGCTTCCTTGTTCTGTTGAATGTTGACAGTGTGGTTATTATTTTTTGTAAATAAAATGGACAGCATAAAGTCTGTGTGTTTAATGTTAATACTATGATTTTGAATACATTTTTTTCGTTTAGGTATGATATGGAATGAGTTTGGGCTACAACAGCTTGTCTATCACTTAATGCAGATGAGTAAGGCAATGAGCTGTTAAACAGCTACTTCATGTAGTACATTATTGATTCCCTCAGCCTTCATTTGTCTTCTATGTGACTCTGCCAAGTTACTTTACCAGACAGCACTGCTAGGCTGATCTTGAAAAGGGACACTTAAGTCCAGTGGAATGTCCCAGAGTGTTAGCAAATGATGTGACTTCTGATTACCTGCACCCTTAACACAGAGACTAATTAGTACATCACCATATGCTATTTCAGTATGATTCTGTTGTAGTTTAATGGGTTAGCAGATGAATTTTCGCTAGAGTTTCAAGGGAAAGATAATTACTGTTTCTCATGCTGTCTGATTTCAACATGAGTGTTTGCTTTGTTTAGAAAATAGTTCTCACTGCATTTTTTCTGTAACATTTGAAATAAAAGTTTTCGGTGCAATCCAAATCTATGTGATAATTACAACATTAAAAAAGAAAATAGTATATACACTGAAAGGTTTGAACAGAGTTTATGGTAAAAATATATGTATATTTATATGAATATGATTATAGTCAATTTTACATGATACATGGGATCTTGATCAAAAGTCACCAAAACTACTAAATGAGTTTTAACATGATAACTCTTTGCTTTTTTGTGTTTGGTAAGTAGAGTTTCATCTGATCATGGTGAAGACTTTCATGCTTAGATCAGAATCCATTTGAGAATATTGACTGTTATATATATATCTACTATGAATGATCAAAGTTGCAGAACATTGAACCAGACATCATCGAGGATGAGATGATTGATGTTCTACAACATTGAACATTAAAGTAGAACAAATTAAAAAAGATAAAGTCTTCTTGTAGGTTTTTGCAGGCACCTCTACCCCACCCCACCCCCACTACTTAAGTATACTAACTCTGAGATCACAATACAGTGAAGAAAATGGTAAATTTCCCATTCCATGCTGTACAGTACCATTCACTTTACTGCAGTGTGATCTTGGTGTTGTTATATTTAACTAGAAGGGGGTGTGGGGGTGCAGGAGGGCTTGCCCCCCTGCAAAAATGGGAAATAAAAAGTTTTACGTTTTATTTATTTATTTATTTTTGAGTTTGATATTTCAGAACTTCAGTCCTCTGGTCCTCAATGATTAGAGGTTCGATGTTCTGCAATTTCGATACTCTGAAAGGGACCTATATATATATATATATATATATATATATATATATATATATATATATATATATATATATATATATATATATATATATATATATATATATATATATACATATATATATATATATATATATATATATATATATGTGTGTGTGTGTATGTGTGTGTATAAATTTGGCTCATATAGATCAAACTTCATTTGTTATGTCTCATAAAAAAAAAAAAAAAAAAAAAAAAACAGTTTCATCAAGCTGGCCACTTCAGCACTTGAATAATATACTCACAAACCCTTAAACACCACATGACCAAACTTCTAGCGAGTATGTATAAATCAAAAATATGAACTCACAAAACTTTATAAAAACCAAAAAGTGTGGAAACTAATTTAAGAACAAAAGTTCTACCATCATGCATATCTTATCATATTACTGAATAAGGCTCCCTTACAATAACAACTTCATGAAATCTACTGTGAATAAAGTCATCTGGCATTTAAAAGTAAGGCAATGAATTCCTTCTTGTAACAAGGGCACAGGGTTTCATTCCTTTCACATCCATTTGCCTTCTTTGTGAATCAGAAGAAGTCACTTAACTAGACAGTACTTTCTTTTGCCATCCCTGAACAGACTGTGTCCAGTGGCTTATCCAGTTAACAAATGTGAACTCAATAAATTACAACTAAAAATGGAATAGTGTTAATATTGCAAAATACTATTAGTAATACAAGGCTGCCTTCTGGTGGCTAATCAGAAACAATACAAGCTGTGATATGTATACATACAGATAATCAGAAATACTGCAAGATGCAATATCCATAGCCTCTATATATATATATATATATATATATATATATATATATATATATATATATATATATATATATTCAGGAGGACAACTTCTCTTTGTGATTTAGCTGCCACAAGAATCAGGAGCACATGCAAACATGCTATATTTTCACATTCAGAGTAACTGAAGAAATGAAAGTTCACCTATGGCACATTTGGGGTGCACATGGATAAACTCATACATAGACAGGGAAGGCATGCAGAATTCAGAAAAAGCAAATCTAAAGCCAGAAACTCAGCCAGACCAAAGCACTGTGAAAAAGCAAAGCATCTCACAGTGCCACTGCGACGAGTAGTTGTTTCATACACGTCTTGCTTCTGCCAAACCACAATAGATAGCATCTAGCAAGTGCAAGTTGTATGTTTGTGATGCTAAGTGAAAGAAATTATGGCCAACTCACTACTCTTTAAAACGGTGCAAACCTCCACCCCCCCTCCCCATACACACAAGCATAATAACAGTGCTGATGACGATGTTTGTGATAGAAAGTGAAAGAAATTATGGGCAGCGTGTTGTTGTTACAATGCAACCCCCCCCCACACACACATATATATATATATATATATATATATATATATATATATATATGCATAAGCAATAGCAGTATTACTTTTTCACTACTGATTCCAGCAAATAGCAATACATTGTGTGACAGTAGTACTGCCACACCAGATCAATGATTGCTATTTGCAGTCAATCAAACAACAGCAAAGAGTCACTATTATTCACCTCATTCAGGAGTAATGTATACCTGTCCCTGTCCCTGATTTCATAGAATGTCCTTGATTTTGTCTCATACATTTGCCTTATCCCTCATAAAATTTTTGATTTACTGGTAAATCATTCAGGATTACAGACAATCAATAATGCCTGAAATTAAATTTTTATATTTATTGTTCAGAAAATGCATGCTGATGCAAAAGGTGCTCTTCTTTTAGCTTTTTAAGTGAATTAGAGTTGTTGTATCTTTCAGCTTTTCCTGGTTAGGGGTCGCCACAGCAGAACTCCGGTCCACAAATGATTGGCAGTAGATTTTTACGTGCCTAGTTGCTGGCCCTGATGCACAACCTTCAATGAAGGTACGCCCATTCATGCATGTCTCCACACAAAAGAAGATCTAGCTGAGAATCGAACAGGACGACGTCTTACTGTGAGCTGACAATGCTACCGCAGCACCACCACCGCAGTTTTTAAGTGAATTAGAGTAATATTTGATTTTGAGCCTTTATTCCCCCATTATTTTTGGCTTTGCCAAGAATTCTTGAGCAAAGAAATTGAGAGTTATAGAATCTGGTGTCCTGCCATTATTTATATTTATAAAACTCCCTAAAAGAGAAACCATCCCTAAAGATCAGGAACATCTGCTTAGCTTAAAATCTAAAATAAGAAATGAAATCACTTGTTCTGGTGTGATGATCTCTAGCACTTATCTTGTTGGTTCACTGCTTACTGGCTTTATCCTAACAAGGAAATGTCATAACCGTGGATGCTTTTGTGGAGCATTCACACATCAGGGATGACAGGGGGCTAGCCATGGGTATTGTGGGTGCTTAATGCTATCTATGTGTCTCATGACCCAGGTCATGGCTGAAAAAGGGTATATGAAACTGCCCACCCATCTGGATAGTTAGTTAAAGTAATTAATGCATAATTAGAGCAAACTAATAATTCAGAGTATCAAAGATTGATTTAATTCTACTATGGTAAGTTCAGTGAGAAGGAGTAATTCAGAAACCTAATCTAGCACCTGCACCATCTTCCATTCTCCTACTGATAGTGTTTGTAAAAGAAGGGCAGTGGTGGTACAATGGTCTTTACTAAAGTAATGAAAGACATCAGATACGAAACTATGGGTAGCTTTTGCTTTGATATGACCCCACTGCTTCCTGAATGCTTCATAGGTGCAAAGTATGTCTGAAAAGTCTAAGAGATAAAGAAGGTGAATGTTCCAAGATGAGAAGGGCTGTACCTATCTTCCATTGTTTAGAAAAAACACCCATTGAGTGCTCTGTATTAAGAATGGGAGCAAAAAAGATTTAAAGGAAGGTTAAACATTATTTTAGCAATCTGAGTGAAAGCCATTGACTCATAGTTTCCCATACATAGGCATAAATACATGCATACATATTCTTTTAACAGATCAAATGTCAGTGATATCTGCCACTTTGAGCAGCTATCACCCTGCACTGCAGCTGCTCCCCCTTTTCACTGCTTTTTGTTTTACTTGCCTCTTGCCTGATTAAGTATCTAAGTCATCTCAAATCTGTAGCTTGTTACATGCATCTACCATCTTTTCTGTGAAACAGATGTTTAGTAAGTCCAAGTTGAGATTTTAACCCTCTGATGGTCATTGGTGTTCCCTTCTTCCTTATCTATTCTTCTTCACAAACTCCAGTCCTCCTTAGCCCCCTTTTTAATCATTTGCCTTAATCCCTCTGTGATGCCCGTGCCCTGGCCCAGCAATCAAGGAGCCTCAATCCTCAGCACTAACACCAGAGAGGGCATCTCATATAGGAGAAAGGATAACAAATACACACAGTAAAGTGCAATTTCCCTTAATAGCACACAGAAATCACAGTCAGTCTGGGGCAGGTTGGTCCCTTGCTCTCCAGGTTATCTCTATATAAACCAGCCACAGTTGAAAAGGGTTTAAAAATATTTAATAATAAATACTAAAAACACAAGACAATACTACTATACCACAGTGCTATTCAAGAGTTCAGAGATCACACAGAAACTTAAAATAATTCAGTACAGTTCTGACATAACAGAAAAACACTTAGTCTAATCTATTCTAATTTCCTAGCTATTGCTACCAGAAAACATACTTCTAAGATACTACTGACATGAAGAGAGCATAAGGCAGTGCTGAGTTGAATGTCCAATATCAAATTGCTTAATAATATCTGATTCTCACTGTTTAAATTGAAACTTTAATTCTGCTAAACATTACATAATCTTTTACACTTTCCTGGTTCCCAGGCCACACAAAAACTGCATTTACATTATTTTACACTTAGAGCAATAAAGGACATTCCACATGTAAATTCTGGTCATTAGCTTTAGCCTTAAAACAATAGGCAGGAAGCCTTCATCTTGCCGGACTGGAGCTGACTTGTAAAACATCAAAGGCAGTGATGAAATAATTTTAATTTCAAAGTACCAACAAGAAATGCTTAATTTAGCTTTCTTTACAGCAGATGGCAATGTTGCCACATTGTTTTAAGTTCAACATTCACAGTATTTACAAATAATAGAATTATGTACCAAATTCTATTTGACTAGGCTGGCAGCCTTCACCCATTTCTACCAGTCTTCACACCCTCCTTGTTTACAGAGCAAAATGTCATTGTTTACTTAGTCTTTTCTTTAAGTTCAGTAAACCTATTTTCTCCTCTCCCTTGACACTTATTATCCTATTCTAGTCTTGCAAGGACACTGCATGTGGGTTTTGACACCTGAAGCTGGCACTGCAGTTGCCCAAATTTGTTAACAATAGCTGGAGTCTGTCCTCTACAGTCTCTTTTTGGTCAGATGTGCCTGTAATAGGGTGTGGAGTTTGACAAAATATTTAAACTTTAGAGATATCAATTAGTTCAACATTAAGCTACTTCTTTTGACTTCTGCAGTTTTTAATTAATGTAATGGTAAATACATATCATTTACTTGTTTCATGTATAATTAATATCAGCAAAAAAGGGGGGTTGAATAGTTTATTTTGTGAAGACATTTGCTCCCTTATGGGGTAAGTGACAATCACATAGGCTATCATCCATGCAGTCATCAAAGCTTTTGATTATTATGACCTCAACATTCTTCTTTAACTGCTTTGATTATTATGGCCTTAACATTCCTCTTTAACTGTTTTGATTATTATGGCCTTAACATTCCTCTTTAACTGTTTTGATTATTATGGCCTTAACACTCCTCTGCAACTGATATGCATGTGTACAGATACAAAGGTCTGCTATTCCTTCCCTGTGGATGTACACACTCCTATATATGTCCTGTGATGGAACACCTGAATGCTGTGTGACATTATGGTTTACATTTTTAGGTTAGTGGTGAATACAAATGTTTGATGTTGGGATTTTAAATTGTGATCAAAAAGAGGCAAAAAGAAACAGAACCAAAGGAAGCTTATTTGGAATAGCTGAAGAAAGCTTATAGCTTAAGGTAATTTGTTAGAACTTGAAGGCATGGATGTGTTCTTAAGGAAACAAAAAGTGTGGTTTATAAGTGATTTCTGCTAATGTATGGAGTTTAGTATACCTAGTTTTCTGGTTGGCATAACAATGTCAGGCTGCTAAAGAAAATATTACTTTAACAAGGAATTTTGCTAACATTGTCTACTTATATGCAATTATTCTTTATTTTGTGAAAGTGATATGAACTGGCTAGTCTTATTATGACATATCATTCTCGGCATTACTTCTTCTTCTTGTCACATTTAACGTGCAGATATTTCATTGTTAGACATCACTTTTTTCTGTCAGATTTACTGTGCATCTAGGAGCTGCTGTACATCAGCAAACAATTGTTTCCATGGCTTTAGCAAGTAAACAGATACCCCATCAGTAGTTACTTTCTGTCAGATTTCATGTGCAGATGTTTGTGACTGGCAGAATCTGGGATTTTGAAACTGAAGGTTGTGTGTGTGCATGTCTACATATATGTATGCACATGTTCACATGGAACACTGAACAGTCCACAAGGAACTATACAACAAATAAAAATGAAGAAAGAAGCCCGGACCACCGCTATAATATGCTAAAACATTTATCGTACCAAATAACTGAGCTCTTTCGCCAGAATCAGTCTGGCTTCTTCAGAGTCATCTGATACAGCATCCAACAAAGTTTAAATACCATCACATATTATCTGCACCAATTAGCTGTAGTTACTTACATGACATTATTCAAGCAGTTTAACCCATACCCTTACAAAAAACAGTGAGAGTAAAACATCTATACATTACATATACTATAACTTCATAAACATTACAAAACTTTGAAATTCAAATATAATTATTTTACAACCTTGACAAAATGCTATAGAAAGCACCAATATAAAATATACCAACTTATATTAACTAGTCCTACTATTAATTAATTAATTTTATTAGCCCTCATTTTTAAAATTGGCATCAAGGTAGTACTGTCATTTAATCCTGGTGAATTGCATGCATTTAATCTTAGTTGCCATTGCAATTCCTTAGTTTCTACCTCAACATTAAAATCCCCCCATCATAATTACATATTCTATCTTCAACAAAAAAACACAAACTTTTTAAAATTAGCACAGTCTTTGGGCTATTATTGAGTGTACTTTCTGATGAGTCTATGCAAGAAAAGTCTTACGTATCATGTTACGTATCAACTATGAGTGACACTTTAAACGACTGTGATAATGAGACTGTAAAGTCTTTCAATAATGTTGTTGATTTTTACTATGACACTCTAAAAGATGATGACCAGTTGATGGAGGCTATGGTCTCTTTGAACTGAGGAAGGTTGAGTATGAGCGTGACAATGAACAGATGATTTGCAATGTTGTTACTAAGCATGGATTCACGATATATAACTACACTGAGATTAATTTATGTTATGTGCATTTTAAACTGTTGAGTAAAGGGACTATGTTTGTGCCACACTTTCAATTGGATATAGCCAACTTGCTTATTAATTTAAAATTGTTTACTAGACAACTGAATTTGAAGATGTTCCTTTTCATCTATGGGTCAAAACAAACAGATGGTCTGTAATAATTTGACTTTAAAAAGAAGAAGCACCTTCATTCCACCATCGCACCCTGAGGTATTGACTTTTGAGAGAAATGTGGAAGGTGATTTTAGAAGGATTCTTAAACAAAATAGGCAAAGTAGTGATAATCTTACACAAGAAGAGAGAATTTTTCTTAAGGATCTGGTTAGTAATAGTGGGTGTAGATTTATGAAACCAGATAAAGGTGGTGGAATGGTGATTATGGCTGCTAGTGACTACAGCCTTAAGATGAATGACATTCTTAATAGGGAAGAGACATATTACAGGGCATCTAAAAATGAGGTTAATAGGGCTTACCTTAAGACTGATTTATATTTGCAAGATGCACTTTATCAAGGAATGATAGATGAGAGTGAATACAACTACTTGACAGTAAAACATCCGACATTGCCTGTTATTTTTGGTATACCAAAAGTCCACAAGGACACCTGCAACCCACCAATTAGGCCAATTGTGTCAGCAGGAGGTTCTAAAACTGAACCGTTAGCAGCCTACATCGACAAATGGTCAAAGGTGGT
This sequence comes from Protopterus annectens, assembly GCF_019279795.1. Classification (NCBI taxonomy): domain Eukaryota; kingdom Metazoa; phylum Chordata; order Ceratodontiformes; family Protopteridae; genus Protopterus; species Protopterus annectens. The sequence goes on along the minus strand of NC_056735.1, from coordinate 1,314,838,958 downwards.
AGTCGAGGAAGCTGAACAAATTGTAAGAGATTCTTGGCATTATTTACAAAGATTAGGTGTAACTAAAAATGAAAACAACTATGTTTTTTTTAACAGTAGATGTCATCAATTTGTTTACAGTTATTCCCCATGATGAAGGCTTAAACATGCTCCATGAAAGTTTGTTGAATAGTAAAAAGATCGATAAAACTAAAATAAATTTACTAGTTGAGCTTATGGAACTTGTGTTGAAAAATAATTTTCTAAGTTTTGAAGGGGAGCTATGCCAACAACTGACGGGGGTGGCAATGGAAGCAAGATGTGCTCAAGTGTTTTCAAATTTGGTGTTACTTTCTTGGGAGAATACATTCATATTTTCATCCAAATATAAAGAAAATATTCTTTTATATAATAGATTCTTGGATGATATACTCATTTTATGGAGAGGCGAGGAAACCAAAATTGATGAGTTTATTGAATATTTGAATGATACGACCAATTTCTTCAAATTTACTTATAGTTGGCATCAAAATGAGATAAATTTCCTTGACATTAACTTGAAAAAATCAATGGAGGGGTTGAGCAGCAACATCTACAGGAAGGAGACCTATTCCAATTCAATACTATATTTTGATAGCTGCCATCCTTACCATCAAAGAAAAGGTATAGTTAAGGGACAGATGGTGAGGACCTCTAGACTGGTAAGTGGCAATTCAGTCTTTGGTGAGGAACTATTTAAATTGATTGGCATGTTTTTGGATAGGGGCTACCCATTGAAATTGCTGCTTAATGTTAAAAGAGAAGTTTTGAGAAAAAGGGACAAAGTATATACCCCCATATTAAGGAACACAGTTTCTTTAACTCACGGTGAAGGGGACAATGAAAAGCGAAGTGATGTATTTGTTTTGAGTTATAACACACTTGCCTCCCCCCCCCAAATTGTTTCAAGTTTAAAAAATGGATGGAGATTTTGCTTTAACAATGCTAGTAAACAGCTTTTAGGTATGTAACCACAAATAGTGTATGGTAGGGGTAAAAACTTGAAAAATATACTTGAAAGTAAAGTGGATGAGAAAAAATATAATGTCTCCGTAATGACTAAGTGTGGGACATGCAGTTATTGTTGATTTAAAAATGATGGTACTTATTTATGTGTTAAAGACTATAAATTCTCAATTTCCTGTCCGGGCAGATGCAATTGTGATAGTACCAAATTGGTATATGTGGCAACATGCACAGCCTGCGATGGTTTCTATGTAGGCAAAACCATTTGCAGGCTGCGTGATAGAATCTCTGAGCATTTAAGATGTACTAAAAACAAAAAGGAACACAATGTACTTTATTTACACAGTAAAGACTGTGCTAATTTTAAAAAGTTTTTGTTTTTTTGTTGTAGATAGAATATGTAATTATGATAGAGGGGAGATTTTAATGTTGGGGTAGAAACTGAGGAATTGCAATGGCAACAAGATTAAATGCATGCAATTCACCAGGATTAAATGACAGTACTACCTTGATGCCAATTTTAAAAATGAGGGCTAATAAAATTAATTAATAGTAGGACTAGTTAATATAAGTTGGTATATTTTATATTGGTGCTTTCTATAGCATTTTTTCAAGGTTGTAAGATAATTATATTTATATTTCAAAGTTTTGTAATGTTTATGAAGTTATAGTATATGCAATGTATAGATTTTTTACTTTCACTGGTTTTTGTAAGGGTATGGGTTAAACTGCTTGAATGATGTCATGTAAGTAACTACAGCTGATTGGTGTAGATAATATGTGATGGTATTTAAACTTTGTTGGATGCTGTATCAGATGACACTGAAAAAGCCAGACTTTGATTCTGGCGAAAGTGCTCAGTTATTTGGTACAATAAAAGTTTTAGCATATTACAGCGGTGGTCCAGGCTTTTTTCTTCATGTTCACATGGAGGTCACAATTCCTTTGTGGTGAGAAAAGTATAGTAGATGAATGTACAAAAAAGGTTATATATTACATAAACATCAGAGGTGGTTCACACATACATTCTACTTCACATCCTTGTATATTAGTCACCCAGTTCTCTTTCTTTTAAAAGAAAGAATGGAAGCCCAGGATGCAAGCACTTTTGTTAAAGCAGTTGTAAAATGCCACAATGGAAAGCAATCATACCTCTCTACTGTACAGAGTTTCACAGAATGTCCAGGTTTTTGCCTCATGTTCTTGGTCCGTTTTTCATAAAAATGTGGTTTTCTGTCAAATCATTGGCAATTCATTAAGTACTGAAGTCAGAAAATAATAGCAGACATTTAAGTGGCAGACTTCATACCCTTCAGAAAATTCATGCTAACACAAAACTTGTTATTTTATCAACTTTCTAAGTTTGTAAGAGAACTATTTAAAATTTGTCCCTATGTTTGGGTGTTTGACCCTTGTTATTTATAGCTTTGACCAGATTTCTTGCTCTAAGAGTTTAAGAGGTATGAGGGCATTGCCTGCATTCATTTGTAATTTACATGAGTTTCTTCACCACATTATAGATACCTTACCATGTAGCTCTAGGCTAATTTATTTGTACCTGATATTTTTTTTTATTTTCTTGATTAAGTATAGTAACCTATGGAAGGATTCAACTACATTCATTCATACTACTAGGAGCTGCTGTGAATCAGCTGACAACTGTAAGCATGGATTTAACAAGTAAACATGTATTTTTATTTTTACCATTTGTTCACCAGGTAAGTGGACTGGTCTGTTGACCCTTTTCAGTCATGACCCAGGCTCAAAAAGCAGAAAATACATCACAGTCTTTCAGTAATCAATATTATATACCAAATGGGTATACAGTAAACTTCAGAACGTAGTAATATTGAATGCTTAAAGGGTAACATTAAAAGATGCATTAAGAGCACATTGAGAAACAAATATATTCAAAATGCAAGCTAAGATGTGCATAAAATACAGTGACATCACACATAAAATGCATAAACTCCTATATACACAAGAAATATTTGTGCATAAGATATCAAATTAAGCTGAGAAAAGTTTATTAAATGTATTCTAGCATTTATGACATGGGATGGTAAATTACCTAACCATTGTCATGGCAGCAGTTACAGATACATTTAATAAAAAGAATCTCTTTAAGTGCATATTTGAAGCTTTGAAAGGTTTCTGTATTTTTGATGTCTGTAGGCGGTGGTTCCAGATAGAAAGTCCTAGTTTAGAGAAGGTTGTCTCTCCTACAGCAGTTTTAAATGGAGGACGTACTACAATGAAACTGTTGTCCTATGTACTTCTGACTATATAAAGTTTGTCTTGTAAAGGTAGGTTTGCTCTTAAAAAGAGCCAGAGACTGTGTTTTAATACTTTCTAAATTAGAGTACTTACAAGAAAAGTGGCCATATGAGGCACCGAAAGCCATTTGGAATTTTTTAGCAAATTGCAATGGTGTGTCTGGAGATCTGCTAATGGAATGAATCTACAAATGTCATTATCAGCAGTCTATATTATATGCGTATTGTGGGCTGAATGCATAATGAGAAAAGGAAGGCCATATTCAAATTTGGGTATTAAAATTTATTTATTTATAAGTCCACTGGGCCTAGGAAGAGCCCATTTTCAGTGGAGGCTCGGGGAGAAAAGCTCCACAGTATTGCATACATAAACTCCATAGTAATACACACATAAGTAATAGAACAATGTTGATACATACAACAGTAAAAAATGCAATTGAAATCTAGGACAATGTCATTCCATTAATTACATAGAAAAACTATATGCAAGAGTAAAACTGTTAATGTGTAGGATCAAGTGTTATGGGCAGTAGTGTGACATAGGAGGAAAAGTAGTGGCAGAAGTGGCAATAACGTATTACAGTCAGCTATAGATGTGAAAGTTGAGTTCTAAGGTGAGCAGAGCTGACTTCAGGGTAAAAAACTGGTGATAAGTCAGAGTTAGTCGAGGTGACAGAAATGAGTCAGAAAGGTACAGAGGAGAAGAGGGGAGTGAAAAGGAAATCAAGTGCTGGGGTTATTTGGTGAGGTACAGGAGCATAGCCAGTGAGAGGAAAATGTAATTTGAGGGATTTTTTGAAGGAAGCAGGATTACAGATTGTCCTGAGTAAAGGAGGAAGATTATTCCATAACTTGGCGACAGATTGAGAGTACAGCATTTGGCCAGCTGAGAGTTTAGGTTTCTCAATGGATAATAACTTTTTGTTTTCAGACCTGAGATGGCGATTGGGTGGTATATGGTCAGTATGGATGTGAGGGAAGGGCAGCTTTCAGGTTGAAAGATTATCTTGTGGGCTGTAGTTAATTGTAGGTAAGTAAGGTGGTGGGGGGATTCTAGCCACTTTAGTTGATGCAGGGATAAGCGGTGGTGGGTAGAATATTTTGCATTTGTAGCAGATTTAGCGACTTTGTTGTAACAAGAGTCCAGCTTAGTTTTTAAGGAGGATTGTAGGTTGGTGAAGATGCGGGCTCCATATAGAAGGCTTGGAAGTAGGAAGGATGAGGCCAAGGCCTTTTTTGCAGAGAGACTGAGGAAATTGTTGTGCCTATATAAAGCACACAGCTTTTGATTTTTTTTAATGTTGTTATGTATGTGAAGGTCAAAGGTTATTTGTCATCAGTGATGACACCTAGCAATTTGGTACTAGGGTCAACTTCAGTGATAGTGTTATTATGGGAACTAACAGTAAATAGAGTCTTGTCAACAGGGCTAGATTTTGTGGGAGTAAATAATAATAGTTTTGTCTTATTGGGGTTAACGACGAGGTGATTCTGGGACATCCAGTGCTCAGTAGAGGTAAATGCTTCTTGGGTAAGATGCTGTAATTCAGTGACAGATTTTTGAGGAGCAGATGATGGCTGAGCCATCTACATATTGGATGACAGTACTGTGTGTTAGAGTATTATGAAAGTTATTGACAAATATACTGAAAAGGAAGGGACCCAGAATTGAGCCGTGAGGAACACCTGTGTTAGTAGTAATGAAAGGGGAGGAGGAGTGCTGCCATCTGGTAGATTGCTGCCTATTGCTGAGATAGTTGGTAAACCACTGTAGGGTGGAGGGAGATAGGTTAGGGCTAGAGAGTTTAGTAAGCAGTAGAGAGTGGGAAATGGTGTCAAATGCCTTTGATAAACCAAGAAAGAGTACAGAAACTAAGCAGCCAGCATTGTGAGCTCTGTTTACTGTGTCTAAGAAGGAAATGAGGGCTGTATTGGTGCTATGTCCAGGCCTGAAGCCATGTTGAGTGGGGGAAATCAATTGGTGTTTTACTAGATGACATATGAGCTGTGTATGGATGCAGTTCTCCAATATTATAGAGATGGGGGAAAGAATGGCGATGGGGTGGAAATTAGGGATGTCAGAGTTGTTACAACCTTTATGAAGAGGGATGAGAAATGCTTTCTTCCAGATATCTGGTATACAGGATTCTTGAATGGACCTGTTAAGGAGAATGCTGATTGGATAAGCAATGGAGGGGGCTGCTAGTTGTAGATATCCTGCAGGTAGATTATCTGGGGCATTTGTGCATGGTTTTAGTTTATAAAGAATTTTTTGAATGGTGGATGTGGGAATGGGTGATAGTGAAAAGGTGGATAGGGGATTTGAAGGGTTACGTGTTGGTGGTGCTCCTAATGGGTCTGTGCTGATGGGTGGGAAGGTAGTTGTAAGTTTGGTAATGGTGTCAATAAAGTATGCATTGAAGAGTGAAGCTTGTTCAGGGGGAGTTTTGTCTGGGTTTGGGCATGGAGCACTGTTTGTTCCTGGGTGGAGCAGGGAGTTATTTGCTCCCCAGAATTTTTTGTGATTTTGTTTATGCTGGTCTTGAATAGTTTGGATATATTAATTTTTGTTTTTAACAACTAAGTGTTTAGCCTGATTGCGAAGTTGTTTATATTCCATGAGATTGGCAGGAGTTTTGTTTTTTTCTGCCAGGTTTTCCAGGCTTTGTCCCTAGAGGACATGACTTGCTTTGTGGACTTTGCAAGCCAGCAGGCATGTTTTGCTTTGACTCTCTTTAAGTTGAGAGGGTCAAGACTATTTAGAGTCCTGAGGAAAGTGGAAGTAAAGAATTCCACAGCTTCATTAAGTGTAAGAAATGTCAGTGGCTCCAGTTTGTTTTCTGCAGGATGTCATTGAGGGTATTTTGGGAGACATGGGATAGATCTCTGGTATTTCTAAAATGGTGATTGTTAGGTATAAAGGTGGGCTTACGGGCTATGAAGGCTGGAGAGTGGTCACTAATACTGGCAGGGGGAGTGCCAAAGGAAGAGATTTTATCAGGATCAGAAACCAGGATCCAGTCCAAGGTGGAGCCTTTGTTTCTGTTATTGCCAGGTCTGGTAATATCAGAGATTAGTTGGGAGTAAATGTGAAGGTTGATATTTGCAGAGGGGTTTTTATTGGAGATGTCTAGCCAGTTGATATTAACATCGCCTAGAATGATAGTTTCATATTTTATGTTATTGCTTGTCCAGGCTAGAATGTCTTTAAGAATTAGAGGATTGTCAACTGGGGGGATGCATATGACCATGATGCAAGGATTTTTACAGTTATTGAGTTTGAGAAAGGTAACTAGTAGGTCTACGGAGGGAAAGGAGGGAATTGGTTTAGAATATGGAATAACAGTGTAGGTGCTTGGGAATAGTAAGGCGACACCTCCACCTTTTTCGTTGAGTCTGTTAGTTCTGAGGTAGAAGTAGTTTGGGGTAGAAATTCAGAATCTTTGATGTATGGTTTTAGCCATGTTTCTGTGATGGTAGTAAAATCTGGTTTATGTTGACTTAGCCATGCATGCAGCTGGGGAATTTTGTTCCTAATGCTTTGAATATTAATAGTGGTGAAGTTTAGGCATTTTGTGGAGTAGGGAGAATTATGAGAAGGGGGGCTGGGTTAGGATGTATATCACAGCAAAGTAATAGGTTACAGAGAGTAGAGAAATTGCTAGGGAGGGGGTTTTGGTGTTGCTGGAGTATTTATGTACATGGTAGCATGGAAGGTTATGTTGTGTGGAGAGCAGGGACTATTTCTTTTGTAGGATTATATCAGTTTGATACAGACTAGAACAGATTGTAGTATAACTGGGGAGGGTGTGAAAGTTGGGTGATATAGTGGGAGAAGGTCGGGGAGGTAGGTGGGTTGTATGAAATGAGGATAGTCTTAGTAGGATAGAGAGGTAGAAAGTAAATGTGAAGAGAAAGATTTTGAAAAAAGAGACATAGCTGTGTAGTATTAAATATGCGTGGTCAAGGTGAATGTTGAGCAAAAGTGTGAGTGGGGTGTATTGGTAATGTTGCAGGAGTTTAAGGCAGTGCAAGATGTATGAGGGTATAATGGTGTATTTGAATTCCTGAAAGGTGAGTTCAGTTATGTGTTGTGAGAGGTGGGTAAAATGGAAAGGTGTGGAGTCAGGAAGTGAGAAGAGGTAGCTAGAAAGAAGAGAGTGAGGGGTGAAGTTAGTGGTGGTAATGAGGATGGCTGTGAGTGGGATTGGTTTTTCAGAAGTGTGGGCACTGCTTGGAGTAGGAGGTGTGTGATTGGTAGTTGGGTGTGTAGGTGTGGCAAGGTTTGCTATAAAGGTAATTGATGTGGGGGTGGGTGGGAATGGGGGTGGGGTAGGGTAGAGGAGTGAACCTGAGCGTAGTGAGGGCAAACAAAGCGGGGCTTCCTGGCTGGAAGAGGCAGGAGTGCTGAAAGATAATCAGCCAGCAAGGTTTCAGCAATTGGGATACTTGTTATCAGGTAGGTGGGCTGTGTTCATCAGAGAGAAACACATTAAATATGATAGGATGGAGAGACTATATTCCCCTAATTATAAGGTTTACATGCATATGATTTTTCTTTGGATGTTTTATCAGCTTTCTTACAATTTACCACTTAATTATGAGGGATCGTATGTAGTTATCCCCTATTCTGTAATATGTAAGGGGAAGGCAGTATACAAGGACTAAGATTTGCTTATGCTGCCATCTAGTGGTGTAAGTGGGAAACAACAGGAATGGGTTCAGCTAAAGGCATATGATGCAAGGGGAAAGCAAAGAGCAAACACTACAGGGAAGGAGACGTCTTCGGGGGGGTCAGTCTGCAAGTGTGCTAGCCCTTAGTATTTAAAAAGCATAAATAGCACTAACAAAGTAGCTAAAAGCTGCAGGAAGTCACCTTCACTGAAGGCAAATGAGTGGCAGGTCTTTACAAACAGACAGTGGGACATCAGGAGAGTTTTGCAGTCCAAGTAGTAGGTATGTTGCTGTAAAGTGGGAGGGCAGCCCAAGTAGGAGCAATGCTCAATTCAAGCTGTAAAACAAAGACAAAAAGCTGAAGCAAAATGAAAGGATAGAGAAAAAATATATATTACTTCTACTGAAAGACTGGCAGACACATATATACACAGTGCGAGGGGGGGCAGGGCAAGTTATAATGGCGGTGATAGCCAGAAAGTGTCTAATGGTGATGATAGCCAGAAAGTAAAAGGATAATTGGTAGGAGACATAGTCTCAGTGGAGGCTCTACCATATAGCCATGTATAATATAATGGAAAGGGACCATGACTGGAGGCAGGGGAGTAGACACAAGGTGTCACAATTTAGAGGTTAGAAAGAAGTTGAAAGTAAGTCAGCAATATTAGAAAGGTCCAGAGGAGCTAAGTATGGGTAGTTACTTAAAGTTAAATAGGACAGGATGGGTAAAGTAACTGGTTTAAAAGGAGTTTCAAGGGCAGTGCAATGATAGGGACAGTAATAGCACTAGGCAGTAAGGGAATAACAAACAATATGAATCCAACTGCCAGAGGGAAGTAGAAGAAGCTAGCACTGTAAGACTAGTACAGGCAGTGAAGAATGCATAATACAGTAACCCTTAGCGACTACTGCACACAGAGAAATCCACTTAACATGAATACTACTATTAAGCCTAGTTCAAGTAGAGAGATACAGATAATATAGATATTTCCATGCATAGATCACTTTTAGCAATGGCCCTGCAAGCAGCAGGTGAAAGGAGGTGACCAATCTTGTAACACAGTTTTAATTAAGCAAGGACTATACCTCTTAACTCTCCAGATTTTCACAGAATGTCCAGATTTTTGACACATATTTTTGGTCAGTTCCTCATAGAATTTGTGGTTTTCTGGCAAATTACTGGGATAATCTGTGGACTGAAGTTACTAAAAAATGACATAAATGTGAGTTTCAGACTTGATATTCTTCAGAAAAATACATGCCAACACAAGTTATTCTAACAAGTAAGAGCAATAATTAAAATCTGCCCCTATTTTTGGGTCTTTGTTCCTCCATTATGTTAGGCTTTGTCCAGATTTATTGTGCTAAGAGGTTGAGATGTATGGCAAGGACATTATTAGTTACAAAATGTGTGTGTGGTAAAAGAAAGGGTAGGGTCAAGTATTAGGCTTAGGTATCTCTGTTCAGTGAAATTAGGTATTATGTTCCCATGTGTTAAGAGAATAGGAAGAATAGTGGGAAATTTCTTGGCTAAGACAAAGACCATGACACTGATTTTCTTAGGATTAGTTAATAGTTATTTAGTAGTAGACTAGGAACATAAATTGGAGCTCAGAGTGGTTAGTACTGGATTGTATTTATTAATTAATTATTAATTTAAGATTTGGTAATTTCAGGGGGAGGTCAACAAAGAGAGAGAGAGAATAGGACATATCACAAACCCTTGAGGTTCACCTGTATTACATTTACCAGCAGTGTAAGATGATACATTGCTATGGACTTGAAATGTTCTACCTTTTAGATAGCTGTGAAACCAGCAGTATTATCACCAAAGTTGAGTCATTTGAGCTTGTTGAGATGAAGAGTATGGTTGATTATTTGAAAAGGCATTGTCATGTCAATAAAGAGACCTGCAGTAATAAGTCTGTCATTCAGGTTGAAATAAACGGTAACAACAGCCATTACCAAGGCAATAAAAGTACTTAAGGCATTGTGAAAACCATGCTGTGCATCACATAATAGGCCATAGCTGTTAATGTGCTTAAGTAGTTGCTTGTATAGGTTTTTCAAATATTTTGGTAATAGAGCACAGTGTAGAAATGGCATATCATCTGTAGTTACTTTTCAAGTTTTTTACAAAGAAAACTGGAAAAAAAGCTGGCATTCCAAAGTTGACAAAAGGCCACATGTTAAGCACTTCCATCTAAAAGACTTCTTCAGACTGTGTGAAAAAATATATGAACAAGCTATTCATGTTCTTATTCATATGTATTATTTACTTTTAACTGATAAAATGTTATTGTTTGAAATGTTTCAAAAATGTTGGTTTATTTTTTTTAAAATAGTATATAGTCTTGGGATTCAATAAACTCACATGAAGCCTACACAGAGTTTGTGTTACCATGATGAGCAGCAGGGCATATTCATGCTGCTCATTGCACTCACACAAATACAAGTATGGGATCATGTACAAGCACAGAAAAAATATGCATTCAAGTTTGCTTACGAGCACACTTGCTCGGCAAAATTGTGAGGACAGCCACAATGACTACCAGGTGTAAAAATACTGCAATACCAGCATAAAGAGCAGTGTACTCAGTGCAATGTACAATAAAAAAAATTACTTGAATAATGAAATATTGGAGGAGAGGTGGGTTAAACAGGAAGGGCAAGTACAAGGAAACGTACACTGGGCAAGGAAAGTGTGCTGATTAAAATGGGCCCAAACATAAATGACAGGAATGAATAAAGAGTAAGAGGGCATGGTAAACATGTCAGTGTCCTCAAAATAGGATATGTCAATGTATGTAGACTTCCAGCACAAGTCAGTAACATAACATTAAGTACATAGCTAGATAGCACAGTACGCTCTGCTGTTTTACCTCCTGAACAAGTGTACTACAATATAAACAAACATTATAGTATATATGTCATGGTCACACAAGACTCCATGTCAATGGAGGTGAATGGTTGTGATATAAACATCAACGACATACTCACTGTACTGGACATTTAGCAAGGATTGCATATAAATTATGGGTATGTGTATACTCTGAAGATCTGCAAAATTACTTGCTTGAATAAGACTGACATGTCACCATAACTCTAAACCAATCAGGGGCACATAGCAACAGATGCAGACAGAAACAGGCACAACCATTCACAGTTTTATAATATTTACCACCATTAATCTGCTGCATTGACAGAATATGCAAATGTAACCTATTAGATGTTCTTCAGGAACAGATGTGTACAACTGTATTGATTGTCAATATTCCATAGGTGGAATTCACCTCCCCGTTACTAAAAATAACCAATTTTCTGATGGTTTAAGAAGGACATTGCTACAATTCCATTTGAAATCAGGGACAATTATGGCCAGTTGATAAGTTTGTATGCCACATATGCCACAATCACCACCTGTAAGAATCAAATTCATGCCATCACTGTTGTCACTGAGCTGTGTATTTACCAGGTGCAAACTGAAAGATGTATTACATGAGCATCTAGTAGAACAACTCAAAGGGAAGTTTGCACTGTCAAATCCTAATGGTTAGAGTATACATCCCAGAGAATAGTTCCATATGCCTTCCAGATGTGTGGGAGCTCACTGTACCAAATGTGATACACTTGACTAAAGCATCCCTGATGTAGGTATTGGCCATACAGATAACAACACATACAAACCACATTATTATGAGTGGATTCCCTATGGACAGCTGGGTATTGCATGCATCTGCCACATGTAATAGTAATGGATGTTGTCTGAAGCATCTGCAACTGATGTGTGAATTAAGAAGTGATCTGTTATAATGAATGGTGCTACAGTATGTGAGATTAATGGTAATGCCTCAACGATGCCCATGTGTACAGAAAATATAGCAGCGCAAGGTCAAGTGTCAACAATCAAGGGAGCTATCACTGTAATATTCTCACATAACAGACAATAAATGGAGCACCCTCTATAAGCACATGTCAAACCTCAACACATGTTTCACACGATCACTGTCCCCCTTGACATTACCAGTCAAAATGTTATACTGCCACAAAATCCTAACATACATCCATATGTGGTCATGGAGACTATCAAGTGGTAATACTGATGTGATATACTGGTACATCCATGATGCAATACAGTCAAATTATAACTGTACCAAGACTACAATAGCACTTCATAGGTTCAGAACAGAGTACTAGGCTAAAGGCCCAAGAGTCCATACAAGATTAGACAGATTTAACATGAGTGTAACAATTTTCAGTAGGTATGTAAACAAAGTCCACAGAGGTATGAGCCTATGCTATGTTATGTAATACCGACTGCCTCTGTCCATAAGGGATATGAGCATCACCCCAGGAGTAAATTTATGATTACACAGTTGTGCTTGAAGGTCAGGGAAGGGCTTTATTTTATGTGAATGGACAGTTTGTTCCAGAGAAGAGATAGTCTCTGAGAGATGCAGCTATCTCTCCAACATGATTTATTTATGTCAGAGCTAAATTAAGATCCTTGGAATGAGTGACCCTCATGCAGTTTGTTTTGCAAGTGTGTAACATTTCCAGCAGGGCCTGATCAGACACTGCCCTGTAGGCCAAACACAGAGCACCCCTTAGTAATCTGTAGGAGACAGAATACAGTAATAGGGAGTTCATTATTTCCATGTAGGACTTGATTTTTATAATCTGTATCTTCCTGGTGAGAAAACTCTGGGTTCGCTCCAGTTGCTGCAGATGTCTGGTGATATACATGCAAAACAGTGCATTGTACTCAATTACTGCTGTGATGAAGGCTGAGTACAATGGAATTATAACATCCTTTTATCTGGATGCCATGGCCTTACTCATGAGTTGTACCACTTAGAAATAATTTCTCACCACTATGAACACAGGGTTGTTGAAGTTTAGATTAATCTCAACATAAGTAACCATATCCCGTACCATTAGGTCTACTCTTAGGAGTTGTTGTATATGTTGCAATTAGGTGGGGTGTTTGCTTTAAAAAGGGAATAATTATGATTATTTTCACTTATTTTCTCTCCATGCCTCTGGCAACAATCATTTGTGTGTGTTAATCCTTTCTGCAGTATATTAGTATTGTTTGTGGATTCCATAATTGACCACAATTTGCAGTTAGCCATAAACTTGGTCAGACAAAGACCATCTACATTTGCACTGACTTCTGAGAAATAAATACTGAACAGGAAGGGGCCTAGTACAGAAACCTGTGGTGTGTCCCTTGCTAGAGGTGAATTAACCCACTTTGACAGTATGTGTCCTGTCAGTGTCCATTTGACTACCTACCTAGTGATGTAGGGATTTATGCCCAGTTGAGAGAGTTTCTCTATAATAACTGAGTGGGGAATTGTGTCAAATGCCTTGCCCAGGTCAAGTTAGACAGGATGCACAGTCTTTCTTTCATCCATGGTCTTGGTGACTTTCTCAAAGAAGTCAACAAGATTTAACAGACATGACTACAACATGGGAACTACAACATAGGCGGTAGTATACTTAACACTGAAAGTGTGATAAGAGACCTTGGGACACAGGTGGAAAGTAGTCTCTCCTTTGATAATCACATTGCCACAGTAGTCAGGAAATCCTTCTGCATGGCGCACCTCATCACAAAAGGTTTCTCATCCAGAAAAAAAAGGTCATTGTTCCCCTCTACTCATCACTCATTAGACCCATTATAGAGGACAATGCCCCTTTTGGTATGTACCTCACAAGACATCTACAACAACTGGAAAGGCCGCAGAAATACCTCACAAAGAGGATTGCTGGTCTCAAACAGATGCCCTACGCAGACCGTCTCAAAAAACTCCAACTTTACTCCGTAGCATATCGCCTACTCAGAGGTGATCTCTGCCTAACATACAAAGCTATGTCAAACCCAGAGCTGTTGGACATGCTCCACTTAAAGAAATCCCAATCCCTCTGAGCTACACGCTCTAGGGACCTAAACCTTGTCACCACAATAAACAGAACATGCCAGAGGGATAGATTCCTGTCCAAAAGACTTCCCATACTCTGGAATAAACTACCTATCTATATCAAACAAAGCTCCTCATTAGCACTCTTCAAGAAAAATCTTGATGATTGGATTGGAAATAGGAAATTCACCCTGGAGATCACTTCTGTGGCTCTGCTCGACAGTGGCACAGGAAAATAATTTTCTTGGATGGCAAAAGCCAGGGTACCTTTTTGGCTGGGCTTGTATAGGCCCTAGGGCTGATAGCCTAGTACCTACCTATGAACCTATAAACCTATGAACCTATGATCCTTAACAAATCTGAACTGGGTTTGTTTCAGAGTCGGGGAATTAACTATGTCCTTGTTAATAAGGTCCATGATGATTATTTCCATGGCCTTACTGATGAGGCTATTCAGGCTTATGTGTCTATAATTCCCTGGTTATGTTGAAGGTCCACCCTTGTGCATACGGATGACTGTTGTTGTCCACCATTCTGCTGGAACATAGTCTGTTTGGAGGCTGTCATTAAATAGGGATCCAAGTGGTTCTGCTAAGTCATATTTTCAGTTATTTTTAAGGCAAACTGGGCTGTTGTCAGGGCCCATTGATGCCATGTTTTTAGCCTTGGAGAGGTCAGAAATTACCTGCTCTCTTGAGATAATAGGCTGAGGAATGCTGACAGTCATACTTTCGGTGACGACCACTGGGGACAGGGGGTTGAAGTTTAATCCAAATATGTCAGCTAGTAGGTTGTCTACTTCCTATGGTTGAGCATGGGTGGTGCCATCCACAACAAGCTCTATGCATAGCTGGGCATTCCCATTAAGATTTTAGACATAGTTACAAAATGCTTTGTGACACCCCCTCCAAATAAAACATTGTGTAGGAATCACATGCAACACAGTGGAACTGTTAACATGGTCATACATCTCAACCTATTTCATGTCATTACTTCATTTGTATATTATATGCCTATATGTTTATCAGTGAAAAGGTGTGGGAGACAGCCTTTACACCATATATTGACATATTACCACTGTTGTGGATGCAGTTCATGCAGAACAGTTAATGAAACAAATGCTGACAGTCTCAAAGTGCTTCTGTGGAACATTTGAACAATCCTTGTGACTAGCAGTACAATTGTGCATACAATGAATTCCCCAAGGTGGAAGGTGAATCTGAGCATGTTATATGTTTCTGTATATAACAGCATTACAACATGTGGATGAACCTAGATGTATGTGCTTATGTAATCAGTATGACATAATATTGCTATATGCCAGATAACATTTCCAGATGCTAGGTATACACATGCACACCTGTGCCATACTGCAGCTGTCAGTGTGATAGTTGAATGAGAACTGTGTAGAATGTTGATATGCTTCACTACAAGAGCACATGCCTTAGGAAGGCAGTAACATACATAGCATCATCCCATGTCAACAGTCCTCAAGAGCCATATTACTATAACTGTTATGGAAGGAACATGTAATCACATGGCAGCAGTGGACATCAATACAATACCTCACATCACAGATTGGAATGCACTGTTGTAGGGCTACAATACATTCACACCTCAACTTAACACATGGATAACAACAACATTGATATGTGCAATCTTCAGAGGGCCATGTAAAATCCTATAACCATTATACCCATTTAAAACAATATCACTAAATCTATGAGAGGGAAGATAGAAATTGTATGTCTGTATGTGTTTATGTGTTTGAATTCATTACAGACTGCCTATGTCCACATGTAACATCTGCACCACCCATGGCAGAATTAGCAATCACACATCCAGTGGTCTGCAGATGGCTTGCACAGAGTAATGTAGTGGCTTCTTCACGATGTGTGTGCATGCATCATTGAGATGATGACATCCTCAGTGTTCTGCAGAAAGGATGATATGTGGACAAAAGAACAGGGGAAGTTAGATACATGGGGCTATGTAAAATGTTCTCCTGAGAGGGAGTCAAATGAAAAGAGATTCAAAACATCGTACGACTGTATTATATAACCAACCACACCAGCTGATTGAGGTCAGATTCAAACACAACACCTGTGTAGGTATACAAGCTGGATTCCATACAGTGTAACACTAGCACCATTATAGATGGATGACTTTAACAATTTCTGAGTGTACTTTATAGAGGATTACATCATCAATGTATGCTGAGAAGAAGATGTTGGGGGAGTGTGTGACATAGTTATTGACTCAACTTAAAAGGAAAAACACCACCAAAGTTAGATGTTTTATTAGAAAGAAGAAAACACATAAAAAGCATGCACTACTGCATGCTTCTGCGAATCTAATACACATAACACATAAGCAGCTACAATGGCTATACCAAAAAGCTATACAAAAAAAAAACAAAATCAAAATTAAAATTAAAACAATTAAACAATAATCATTAAAAATTCCTCCTTACAATACAACTACATCTATATATTATTCATCAAAAGTAGTATATATATATATATAGTTATATACCAATTTAAACCACTTAAACAAAAAAACACTTAAAACTTAGGAGCTAGCTATCTAGCTAGCAAAAATTAAAAAAAAAGAAAAAAAAAAAGCTCAAAACACAAATAACTCCACAGCCCCTAACTAAACCGTTAAAAAATCTTTCAAACATAGTGGATGAGCAATGGGATAGCAATATTAAACAGCAATGCTGGTGGTGTTAATATATTATAATATAATATAACCATCAGCAGAAACTGTGACTAAATGCATAAAAACTAAAATACATACAAACATCTTCTAATAAATATATATATATATATATGCTATATATATTATATATAGTATATATATATAGAATGAAG
Source organism: Protopterus annectens (assembly GCF_019279795.1). NCBI lineage: Eukaryota > Metazoa > Chordata > Ceratodontiformes > Protopteridae > Protopterus > Protopterus annectens. The sequence goes on along the minus strand of NC_056735.1, from coordinate 1,314,822,221 downwards.
ATAGAAATAAAACAAAAACAAAAACTTAGAATACTTAAATGCTTAAAAAAATAAGTATATTTATGTCCAACCAAAAAAAAGCTGAAACACAAATGTGTGGACATATTCCTGCATATACATAAATATAAATATGTATAGAGGTACATATGCATCACTGAAAGTAGTGGTGTTGCTATCATAACTTGTAAAAAAAATCATGGGTTAAATACACAACAAAAAGTGTATATAATGACTCTTGATGAAATGCCCTCAAAAGAGGGGCACAAAGCCTCACTGATCAACGTAAAGTTTGATATCATGTAGAGATGAATGTGAAAAAGACACCTCCTATAGATGGCCACTGATGCTAGAAAGTGCATGGAATCATGTAAATGTAGTGTTATCTCCTCATCTTCAATGCTGATCTGATACTAACATATGGGGAGGCCTGGGGATGATGTGGGATGATTCAAAGAATGACTCAAACTCAAGTTCTCTAATTTTAAAGTTGTCTCCTTGTCCTTTTTTAACATGTCAGGACATTTTTTTTTAGGACTTTAAAAAAAAAAGTAATGTCTGGAAATTCCAGGATATGTTTCATAGATCCTCCCTGAGACAAGCGTGGTCGGTCATACATAGAAGGCTTTTACATGACCTACATTTGGCCATGTAAATAATATTCATATCATACAGCTGGCCGTATGTTTAGGTTCAAATATTTCAGAGAGGTAGGTGTAAAAGATTGTGGGAGAAACCACATAGTTATTGACTCACATCCTCATGTAAAACTGTCTCCAGACTGATAGTTGAAAGAACACACACACACACACACACACACACACACACACACACACACACACACACACACACACACACACACACACACAAACACACACTCACTTTGATTACTGTGAGATTAGAACCCCTACCTGTTTAGTTGCACAAGCTAGAAAACACAGTACTTAACACAGCACCAACACAGATGTCTGAATTTAAATACTGTCAGAGTGTACGTTATAGGGGGTGACATCATAAGTGTATGGTGAGAAGATGCTGTGAGGATTGTGTAACAGAGATGTGGACTCACATCTTGGTGGAAAACTCTCCCCAGACTGATAGTTGAATGAGTGCAAACACACTCACGTTGACTGCTGTGAGATTAGAACCCCTACCTAAGTAGTTACACAAGCTAGAGAATATAGTACTTAACACTAGCACCATAGCACAAGTCTGACTTTAAGATTATCAGAGCACACTTTATAGAGGATTATATCATTATTGTATGGTGAAAAGATGATTTTGGGAGGTCTGTATGAAATTGCTGTGGAGTCATGTACAAGTGAAAAAGTATTTTCTGAATGATACTTGAGTGAGGGCAGCAGGACCTGGAGTTAAGCTCTTATGACTATGCGCACACAGACACACACGCTCACATTAACTAGTTACAAAAACTGGAGAACACAGTACTTAACACTCATACCATTGAAGATTTCTGATTTAATCATATTCACAGTGTTCTTTACAAAGGATGACATCATCATAGTGTCACAAGTAATGTATACTGTTATGAGACTTGTGTGCAAAGGCAGGACTTGAGATATGAATGTGTGATTGCAATTTGCAAAAATACATTTCAATACATTTTGGTGACCTATTTGAAGGAAGCTGTCATGAATGCATCTTGCAGAACTGAGCTATACATGTACATTTTACTCAAGATGTTGTTTAGTTAACGCACTCAGAGACACACACACACACACACACACACACACACACACACACACACACACACACACACACACACACACACACACACACTTTAGAAACACTAGTGGATGTATGTGTCTTCATATTCATTGGTTCATAAGTTCATAGGTGTTTACTAGGCTAACAACCACAAGGGCCTTTTTAAGCCTAGCCATGCATCCCAAATCTCTAAAAAGTTCTGATACTCTTGATTAAGTGTAAGCAGGTGCTTGGGCGATGAAATATTTTACAAGCAGATGCCTGGGAGATGAACCATTTACAGGTTGCTTGTGTCCATTAGAGGCATAGGTGCCGAACCAGGGATGAATTTCTTGTTCCCCATCCAATTGCCCAAGATACGCTTGAATTGGGTTATTGATGAACTCTGCTTCACATGGATGGGGACCCTGTTCCAGAGATGGGGTAGTCTCTGGGATACATGCCTCTCTCTCTACAGCAGGTCCTATTTATATCACAGGCAATGTTTAAGTCTTTAGAATGGGTAATTCTGGTGTTGTTTGTTTTGTGTATATGCAGGAAGTCCATCTGACAATGCCCTGTATTCCAGGTATAGATCTTCCCTCAAAAGCCTGTAGGAGGCACAATACAGGGATAGGGCCTTGAGGTGGTCTACACAGGACATTTTGTTTACACCCTGTATTCTTTTAGTGAGAAACCTCTGTGGACGTTCCAATTGTTAGATATGCCTAGTTAGATACATACCAAAGCTGCCACACCCAGCAATCTTTGGTTGTAGACCATGTGGTGTGTCAAGTGGGTTATTTAAACTCTTGCTTCTAAGGAAGTGTGTATCTGATGAAGTTAAACTATTGTGGATTAATGAAAAGTGCCTTATTATTTCTGAGCTTAATAAATACTGCTTTTTGGATCTAGTTGGACTCAACTGGTGTGTGATACAGGTCCACTCAACATACTGATTAGGCAGTTGGAATGAGAATATAAAGCAATGTCAGGAGTATCCAGTTTGCAACTCTGGGGACAGGGCTTGTTACTGCAAGCTAGTTGTCCTGTGTGCAACTAGGTATTGGTGAAATTTCAGTTGTGCTTTTACAGGTAAAATGTCGCTCAAGGTGTCTTTGTCTGTACAGGGCAGTGCTAAACACTTGAGGTGAAAACTAATATGTAGACCCTGAAAATTTAAGGATGAAGTATTTAGGCAGATATTCTGAAGTCAGCAACAAATCAAGCAGTACTTACTGAAAACAAAGAATTAGATTGTCAAGAATGATGAAAGTTCTGGTCTCACCACAGCTTCACTCTAATGAGATACAATGCTCTTTTGTTTCTTCTCTCACCAGAATCAAAACATTAGCACCAATCCCAAGATGAGAAGCAGGCCACAGCCTGTTTGGTGATCCACAGTCTTGTCCCAGATGATGCAGCCTTTTCCTGGTAGATGAACCAGAAACAGTCAGGAATCAATGGATTCTGCTCCTTCCCTCACCAGGAGTAGAATATGAGCACACATTTCACATTGTCACATATGAAGCAGTTATTAGGCTTTCTGGTGATCTGCAGTCTCCAGGAAATAATGTCCATGTGCTCCTCTCACCAGGAGTAAACAGAAGCACTAATCCCAAGATGACTACTGAGAGGCAGAATGTGGGCTGTCCAATAAGTGGTGGCCTTCCAGTAGATGTTTAAAGGTAAGATGAAAAAAAAAATGGGTTAATATCCTAAGCTCTGCAGTGTGCACTAAGCAGTTAGATATGAAAAAGGGGGTAACTTAAGTTTTAGCTGTCTAAGTGGAGAGCCACTACTAATTTTAAAAGAGCAAAATGGATTGAAAGGAGGTGGGAATTTTATATTCTGGTTCTATGGAATATAGTGGGATGGCCAGTAGATTTAAATAGTTGAAGGGGAGTGATTTCTCAAAATGATAATTTTGTGCTTACTCACAACAGCCAGTGAAAGGGGAGAGGAAAGGAGATATGTGGTCAAATTAACACAAGGGGCAGGCAACTAGAAAGCCAGTTGAGTTTAAGAACACAGTACCAGGGTACGAGGGTGGGAAAAATTTCTGTGTGACTTTACCAGAGATATAACTGTGGACTCTTTCTAAGTTTTAATATACAATTAAAAGCAGAATACAAGTAAAATACAGTGTAAAGAAAACAAATCACAGTATACAAAATAGAAGGCAATAAAGTTGTACAAAAAACAAGAAAGCAAAAGCAAACTAATATTTCCCTCACAGCAAGTTGTAGCAGAGTCTGGGTGAGCTGTTTAGATAAAGTGATGTCCACATTAATAGAATTTACTGACAATATCATTGTGATATAATCATGGATGAACAATGTCCAGTGTCAGTATGAACTCATACTACATTTAATAATGCAGTTATGCTCTGTATTTCTGTAGTCTCCTTGACAGTAGCCCAAGTACTGCTATATCATTTGCAAGTGTATTGCTGCAGTTCACACATAAATGTCAGAAAGTATGTATTCAGTCGAGAACACATCTGTGCCCTTCTCTTGTGTTTATGAATGTCTTTCCATGTAATGGAAAATAACAGCCCATTAACCACAGTAAGGCATGGGAAACACCTCTTTACTTACCGCATTGCTGAGAAACTGATTTGTGTGGATGATGGCACTTGATTCGCATTTCATGAATTAAACCAACCCCTTCAAATTTTACTCAAGATAACCCCAGCTCTCTTTATTCACACACTTGTGAAACATCTACCTATGCCCCTTCTACTCCTTTATTCTCTATGCAACCACTATCAACCTCTCTAGCACTTAAACTTCTAAACAAACTAAGCCCTTGCACCCTCTCCACAGACAATCTACCATCTGAATATCTACAACTTGGAGCCAAAGCTATTGTCTATGCTGTCAATATACTTACTAACCATTCCATCTCAGTCATATGTCCCCCAGCTCTGGAAAAAAATCCATCATTACTGCACTACATAAAGGCGGAAATACCTAGGATCTCTTCAACTATCAACCAATGTCTATACTCTCACCACAATCCAAACTCTTAGAAAAGTGCATACATGCTCAACTTCTAAAGCATCTCTCTGAAAATGACCTCCTTGCATCTACCCAACATGGAGTTTCTTGTGCACATAGGACTATTACAGCTCTACTCTCATTTAAAGATACTGTGAATATAACCCTGGATGCTGGCCTATTTACCTCAGTCATCCTATTAGACCTATTTAAGGCTTTCGACACAGTATCATACTCTAAACTGTTGCAACAAATAGAAAAACTAGGATGCTCCCCAAATTGCCTAACATGGTTCTCTATCTACCTAAAAAGCAGAAAACAGTCTGCCATTTGGCAAAATAAACAATCAGAATACCTGCTCAATAATACAGGAGTCCCCCAATTATTTATTTTAGGACCACTGCTTTTCAATATTTTCATTAATAACATTCACAAAGCATCCTAACAAAGTACACTCGTCCAATATACTGATGATTCCACTATCATCTCCTCTTCCAACAAGCTCTCCGATCTCCAAAAGATTACACAAAATACCTTAACATCCATTGACATCTGGCTAAATGATTCACAGCTATTGCTGAATCCCAAAATATTTAAGCTCCTGCTATTCTCAACAAAACCTCCAATTTCAGACTTCAAAATGTTGTCATAAAACAACACAGAAACTGAACTAGTGAAGACAGCAAAATTATTAGGAATAACAATTGATGACAAACTCACCTTCAAGCAGCATATTCTCAATTAAATAAAATAACAAAAAAAAAACATTTCAAGTTTGGGGAAACTTTACCATCATAAACTCTATATGGACAAGCCAACTAAAATAAAACTTGCAAACACTCTACTTATCCCTTCACTCCTCTATGGATGCCCCATTTTCACCAACCTTTACACATGCCTCTGGAATGACAAACCACTCACACCACTGTCAAGCCATTTCTGAATTGAATTGGCTTGAATTCCCTCACTACCTACATTACACCCAACCAACTCTTGCCCATAAACTAATACTCAAACCCAATAGCTACCCAGCACTCCATTCTATCCTACAATCATACACTCCAACATGTAATATTTGGTCTACTAACAAACACCAATTAAGAATAACCAAACCCAACAAGAGAGCAGAGCAAAGCCTATATTATCACAACATTGCTAAATTTTCAAACAGTCTCCCTTCCTACATCACTCAGCCAGACTCTTAAAAATCTTTCAAACCCATGCTAAAATGCCACTACCTCAATAATCCTGTCTGCTCCTGTTTAACTAAATCTAAACCACCATAAGCAATATAATATACTTATCCAGTCTCTACCATCTTCTTCCATTGTATAACTCCTCCGTATTTCAGTCTACACCTAGACAGTGACTATAATTTCTTAAAAAATATCTACATCAGATGTTTTTTATTTTATATTTCACAGTATTGTAGTGTTATAGTATTTCATGTTTTTCTATCTTTATTGTACTGGATGTTTTGTACTTTCATTGTTTGTCTTATAGCAGTAGCTAAGTAGCTATTGTAATTTTGTCAGTACCCATTTTCATTGTCTAGGTTATCTTTAAACACTTTCTTTTCTTTCTTTTTCTTTTGTCTGTTCCCATTAGGGGTCACCACAGCAGATCATCTACTTCCACTTCTTCCTGTCCTCTGCATCTTGCTCAATCACACCAACCACCTGCATGTCCTCTCTCACCACATCCATAAACCTTATCTTAGGCCTTCCTCTTTTCCTCTTACCTGGCAGCTTCATCCTTAGCATCCTTTTCCCAATATACCCAGCATCCCTCCTCAGCACATGTCCAAACCAATACAATCTTGCCTCTCTGGCTTTGTCTCCAAACCGTCCAACCTGGGCTGACCCTCTAATATACTTATTCCTAATACTGTCTAACCTCATCACACCCAGTGCAAATCTTAACATCTTTAACTCTGCCACATCCAGCTCTGACTCCTGCCTTTTTGTCAATGCCATTGTCTCCATCCCATATAACATAGCTGGTCTCACTACCCTCTTGTAGACCTTCCCTTTCACTCTTACTGGTACTCATCTGTCACAAATCATTCCTGACACTCTTCTCCACCCACTCCATCCTGCCTATACTCTCTTCTTCATCTCTCTTCCACACTCGCCATTACTCTGAACTGTTGATCCCAAGTATTTTAACTCATCTACCTTCATCAACTCTACTTCCTACATCCTCACCATTCCTCTATCCTCCCTCTCATTCACACACATATATTCTGCCTTAGTTCTGATGACCTTCATTCCTGTCTTCTCTAGAGCATATCTCCACCTCTCCAGGGTCTCCTCAACCTGTTCCCTACTCTCACTACATATCACAATGTCATCTGCAAACATCATAGTAAACGGGGACTCCTGTCTGATCTTGTCTGTCAACCTGTCCATCACCAGTGCAAATAAGAAAGGGCTCAGAGCTGATCCTTGATGTAATCCCACCTCCACTTTAAACACATCTGTCACTCCCACTGCAAATCTCACCACTGTCACACTACCCTTGTACATATCCTGTACTACTCTTACATGCTTCTCTGCCACTCCCGACTTCCTCATACAATACCACAACTCCTGTCTAGGCAACCTGTCATATGCTTTCTCTAAGTCCACAAAGACACAATGCAACTCCTTCTGACCCTCTCTGTACTTCTCCATCAACACTCTCAGAGCAAACATCGCATCTGTAGTGCACTTTCCTGGCATGAAACCATACTGCTGATCACTAATCATCACCTCCCTTCTTAACCTAGCTTCTACTACACTTTCCCATAACTTCACGCTGTGACTGATCAGTTTTATCCCTCTGTAGTTATTACAGCTCTGCACATTACCCTTATTCTTAAAAATCAGTACCAAAACACTTTTTCTCCAATCCTCAGGCATACTGTCACTTTCCAAGATTTCATTAAATAATCTGGTTAAAATTTCTACTGCCATTTCTCCTAAACACCTCCAAGCTTCCACAGGTATGTCATCTGGACCAACAGCCTTTCCATTCTTCATTCTCTTCATAGCTATCCTTACTTCTGCCTTGCTAATCCATTGTGCTTCCTGATTCACTATCCCTACATCATCCAGCCTTCTCTCTCTCTCTCTCTCTCTCTTTCTCTCATTCTCTTCATTCATCACCCCCTCAAAGTACTCTTTCCATCTGTTCAACACACTCGCCTCACTTGTGAGTATGTTTCCCTCATTATCCTTTGTCACCTTTACCTGCTGCACATGCTTCCTTGCTTGGTCCCTCTGTCTAGCCAATCAGTACAGGTCCTTTCCTCCCTCCTTAGTGCCCATCTTTTCATACAACTCTTCATACGCCTTATCCTTAGGCTTTGCCACCTCTCTTTGCCATGCACCTCATCTCCTTATACTGCTGTCTGCTTTCTTCATCTCTCTGACAATCCCACTTCTTCTTTGCCAACCTCTTTATCTGTATACTCTCCTGTACTTCTATATTCCACCACAATGTCTCCTTGTCCTCCTTCCTCCGTCCAGATGTCACACCAAGCATCTTTCTAGCAGTCTCCCTTACTAGCTCTGCTATAGTTACCCAGCTGTTTGGTAACTCTTCACTGTCACCCAATGCCCATCTTAACTCTTCTCTGAACTCCACCTCATAATCACCCTTTTTCAATTTCCACCATTTGATCCTTGGTGCTGCCCTCCCACTCGTCCTCCTCTTCTGATCACCAACGTCATTCTGCAGACCACCATTCTATGTTGCCTAACTACACTTTCCCTCTTCACCACTTTGCAGTCTCCAATCTCCTTCAAACTGGCCCCCCCTGCATAGGATATAAACCACCTGTGCACCTCCCCTCCACTTTTGTATGTCACCCTATGCTCCTCCCTCTTGTTAAAATATGTATTCACCACAGCCATGTCCATCATTTTTGCAAAATCCACTACCATCTGACCTTCTGCATTCCTTTCCTTAACAACATACCTATCCATCACTTCCTCATCCCCTCTGCTCCCTTCACCAACATGCCCATTGAAATCTGTTCCAATCACCACTCTCTCACCCTTGGGTACAATTATCACCACTTTATCCAACTCACTCCAAAATTTTTCTTTCTCATCCATCGCACACTCAACTTGCGGAGCATATGCACTAACAACATTCATCATTACGCCATCAATTTCCAGCTTCATAAACATTACTCTATCTGACACTCTTTTCACCTCCAAAACACTCTTGGCATACTGTTCCTTCAGGATAACCCCTACCCCATTTCTCCTCCCATCCACACCATGATAGAACAATTTGAACCCACCTCCAATACACCTGGCCTTATTTCCCTTCCACCTGGTCTCTTGCACACACAATATATCAACCTTCCTTCTGTCCATCATATCAGCTAGCTCTCTCCTTATACCAGTTATACTGCCAACATTCAAAGTTCCTACCCTCACTACCAGACTCCTAACCTTTCTCCTCTCTTCCTGCATTCGGGCATGCATTTCCCCTCTTCTTCTCCTTCTCCCCTTTCGGCCAAAAGTAGCCCAATTTCCGCCAGCACCCTGCTGGCTAACAGTACTGGTGGTGGTCATTGTTAACCTGGGCATAGACTGATCCGGTATATAAATCTGTATTGTTTTCCGCATATCTCATTTGGCAAATGTTTTACGCCAGATGTCCTTCCTGACGTAGCCTTCCCCATTTATCCAGGCTTGGGACCGGCACGAAGAAATGCACTGGCTTGTGCATCCCCAGTGGCTGGATTATTATTATAAAATTTTTGTGGAGCTTTTCTCCCTGGCCCTCCACTGAAAATGGGTCTCTGACCCAGTGGACTATTCTGGTCAAAAATGTTAATAAATAAATAAATAAATCAATAAATAAATAAATGTGAACTTGTACAGTAGGTTGCAAAATATGTTATGGGAGAAATTGCTGACAGATACTGTGATTTTCATGCTGTAGTCTATATTTGAAATGTTGTGGCCAAAGTTTTATTACATTAATAACTGTTGCCATTGTCTTCCCCATTTGTGCAACATTACATGTTAAGCAAACGCAGCTCTGGGCTTAAAGAAAAAAGTGTAAGATTTAATGTGGTTCTCCTTCCTTTATGCAAACAGGCTCAGTGGCGAGGTCTGGTCGTCATCACTCTGGACAATACTGAATGTGGAAAATACACCTGCTGCCTAGCTTTCTCTGTGGCACAGGGTGTAATAGCAGTGAGCTCCTGACCAGAGCACAGGTGAGCCAGGATGGCACTAGCTTAGTAAATATGATCAGGACTGAAAATGTGACTATCAATGACGGCACTAAACTATAGATCTTCCCCTAATTTTATCAGTGATGCCTACCTCAGTACAGTTGTACAACTAGTAGCTGTTTGCAATCTCACTGGAAATCACAACATCACATTAGATGAACATTTCAACCATCATCACCTAAACATGATGCAAAGTAAATCCTACAGCAGATTTTTAAACCTTGTATACTACAGGAGCACTTAGAAGCTATTGAATCAAGGTAACATGTTTGTATTACCTATCAGCAGTCATGTCAGTAAGCAGAAATCATGAGATGACCTGTACATCTATCAGCCTAATAGATACACACACATACAGAAGGGTGGGAGTGAAGGGGTGAATACAAGGTGAGATGAACATACACATAATGATGTTTGGTGTAATAGAACATTCATGGACATGTTTTTGGTCTGCTGTCATTATTAAGCTGCCATATTGTGTAGCATGAAGTGACTGATAGAAAGGTAAAGAAGGGTTAGAAGAGGGACAGCAAGCTTATGACAAACAGAACAAGGTTGGATAAATATGTGATAGCTGTGGTGATGGATGTCACTTCAAATACTCATTTTTGGCTAGTATTCAGTAAAGCTCATTGAGAACTCATAACAGTGGCAAATATTAAGATTGGGTGATTAAATATATCATGCACATATAACATCACAATAAGAAATGATGGAAGATGCATCTGGAATCGAACCCTTGATGCTATTGGCAAAAAAAAATCTTCTTTCAAGGGATTAATGTCAACACTCCACACAGGAAGTTGCATTTTGTCATATTTAGCAATCTAAACAAATGTCAGTGTGACTGTTTCAAAGTAGTGTCTTTTCTGTGTTTCTTTAACACAGTGAGTTTAAGCAGCATTGCATGGAGATAACTGGACTATTGTGGCCGATGGCAAAAACTCACCAGGTTTTGCCATAGGATGAATAGAGTCATTCACCGCCACTTGGCATTGGTGCAAAATGCCAAACTCTGTTCAAATGCAAAGGACAAACAGTGAAGTCTTTTTTATGGCCATTCTGGCCATGTGTGTAGTGTATGATTCTATTTTTTTGCAAAATTAAAGGTGCGAAAATGGGTGGTGAAATGGGGGTGGGGAAAACAAAAGAAAGAACAAAGAGGAAGTGCTAAAGGGATGCGTAGGAGGGAATTAAGAAAGAACCATAGATATCCACTTCTTCAACATTGTAACTTGAACTTGGATGAATTTAGTCTGTCACCGCAACATAGATAGATGACAACAATGCATAATATTGAATAGCCTATCAGACCAAATCATGTGTGTTGAGAAGGGGTCTACTTCAGTTCAGTAAATGTTTGATTGGACTGAATGGAGATCTCCGTACAGTGCGGAACGGGAAGATTTCCCTTTTCCACAATGTAGTGCGATCTCGGAGTTGGTATATTAAAGTAAGTGGGGTGTGGGGGGGCAACATTTAATTTTGTTTTTTGATGTTTTTTTTTTTTACTTCAGTGTTCAAACTATTACAAGTTCGAACATAAAGTCTGGGCCATATGTGGTTCAAACTTGTAATATGTTCGATCTACTGAAGTAGATCCATTGAGAAGACACATATGACAAGTGGAGAGCTATGTATGGGACAATTTCTTTTTCTGTGGGACAGATGCCCTTTTTTTGATTTTTGGAAAAGATGAATGTTAGGGAAAGGACATACAAATGTGAGGGTATGATAGGTAGGGTAGATGAAGAAGCAGGTGCAGACAAACAGAACAAACAAGACAGACACAGGGATGGTGATAGACACAAAATGTTGGTAGACACCATGACTGGGGACAGGTAGGGGACATCAGAATCACATGCCCATCAAGCTTGGGAACAGTGGAAAATCTAGCGCTCACCCTCAGAACTGTAATCATTGTTCCCTTCCACAGTTCCCTGTGAGACTGCTTGACATGGGAGTATCATTTGTATTTTAATGAGCAATCTCTGCAGGTAACTGATGCGGGCACCAAGGGCAGTTTTTGTGACATCACATACCATCCATGCCATATCCTGGTGGGTGTCATAATCACTGCCTCTACAAATATTCCCTTAGGGTACCAGTGCACCAGCAGCCAGGGCAGTAATACCTGATGTGGATAGGCCAGGTAGTGCAAGGGCTGCAGAGGTAGTGCTGTCAGGTTGCATCCCAGGGGTGCTGGGTGTTTGTGAAGTAGTCACTGGAGGGTTGACAGGCTGAGCTATAGCAGTTGGCCTACCTCACTGTGCTGAAAAACATTTGGTTTGTTGGCAGAAAGGTATGACATCAGAACTGTGTGTTTCCCTTAAATAAATGGAGATAAGGGGTGGGATGAGACAAAAAAAGAGATGATTAGATGCATTATATGTCATATTCATGCTTTATTACAATACATATATTTTTATTATTATATTAGCTATCCAGCTTTCCCAGTCCCAAAAATAATTGTAAATTGTTACAAGTAATCCTTGGAATATGCAGATATTCCATATATGCTTTTAAAGATACTACTGATTAACTTAACAACATTGCATTAAAGCCAATATTTCTGAAATTAAAATTTAAAAATTATATTTGTTGAATGTGAATGTATAGGTTACTTGTGGGAACTGAATCCACTTAATCTGAATACATTATTATACTTGACTAATGCAATTACCGACAGCAACAGAAGTAAGCATGCATGTTTGCTGTTAAAGTTAGTATCTGTATGCTTAATTTGCTACTGAGCTATAGAATCCCAGTATATTTAAAACAATCATTTTCATTTTTGCCGGATACATACCCCTTGCCTCTCTGAGTCTCGCCAATCTCTCAGCATGTGCCTCCCTGTTCACTGAGACTTCCTGTGCAGCTGTAAAATAAAGAATGAGAGAAAAAGAGACATGAAAGCATTATGCATACCAGTCTTACCTACTTACAACAGTCCATATCATTTTGGGTTGCTTTATTTGTATACTTACACAACTGTGGGATGTCAGCAGTTCTAAACTCATCCAGCCACTGATCAAGTTGTGACGTCTTGCACTGTTTTAGGTCACTGTAAGGGTACCAGCACTGCTCTCTAGTACATGGTATGTCAGCCACTCTGGAGACAGCCTTGGTGTGGCTGTTCCAAGCCTTAGCCTTAAACTGAGACATAGTATAGTCTCCCTGCAGCAGCCTATGGCTGTAGCACTTCACAAGGAGTGCAACAAATATTTTGACTCCTCCACACCCCACTTCTGTACCCTGAATTTAGCAGCATCCTTCTCAGCTCCTGCTATGTCTGCAAAGGTCTTCCAAATGTTTTGCAACTAATTTATGATATTGTGTTTTATGACCAGTGCACAAACAAGCACAACCATGCCAACTGCATTTGCAAGATGTTTAGGTGAAGAGAAACATTGACAAACAAGGAGGAAGGGAGTTTATGAAACAGCAATGATGATATAACATTTGTCATTGATTTATGTCCTGTATGCTGCTATACCTGCTCGCACTTTGTCCAATGGTCTACACTGAAATACTAAATGACTTGGCTTTTAAGCCATGACTTTGGAGGAATCAGTTGGATTACTTGACACTACTTTGTGGGTGCTTACAGATTGTTAAAAGTAATTTGTATGATGTGGAATTCAAACCTATGTAAAAAAAAGAGAAAGCATATATTTCTACGTAGGTGTTTTTTCCTCACTGCCACAAAGACATGTTTAGCAATTATGGTCATCACAGATGTACACTTTAAAGACTGACTGGTGCTATAGTTTCATTAAGACTGTGTGTGTGTGTGACATTACTAGGTCCTGGCTTATGCACTCACATTTGTGGTGCAGGACTAATGTCTGACAATATACTGGAAATGGTTAGAATTTCATTGCTTTAGTAATAGATTTGTGTTTTATGGGTGGCCACGGTGGTGCAGTGGTTAGCATTGCCGCCTCACAGCAAGAGGTTCTCTGGTTCGATCCTCGGCTCGGGTGCCTTCTGTGTGGAGTCTGCATGTCCTCCCTGTGGTTGCGTGGGTTTCCTCTGGGTGCTCCAGTTTCCTCCCACATCCCAAAGACATGCTGCAGGTGGATTGGACACTCTAAATTGGCCCTCGGTGTGCGTGTGAGTGTGCCTTCTGTGGAAGGTTGGGCACCAGGCTGGCAACTTGACAATGTAAAACTCCACTGCCATTCAATGTGCAGACAAGGTTATCTGCTGTGGCGACCCCTAACCGGGAAAAAGCCGCAAAAAGAAGTAATAGATTTGTGTTTTGTGGTACATACCTCACATAATATTCTGTTCCACACTAATACCTGTGCTATGGGAGAGTTTTAGATATGCTTCAGTAAACTATTGTGTCCATCACATGTATGCAACGGCATTTTTTTTGCATAATCATCATTGCCATGATAAACCAGTTACCGACATAATACATAAGATACCTACAAAAGCATGTCTATACTCAATCACCCTGCAGTACATGGCTATTAGTATGTAGTATTACCTTTGTAATTACATTTTTTTGAAAAAAATACAGTGGGACAAGCTAACTAAAAAGTGGATTGTGCTGGATTAGAACCCTGGTTCACCTCTGTTCTGACAATGAACTTATTGTGCACTTACGTTTGTGCCACAGGGAAAGCTAGGCAGCAGGTGTATTTTCTACACTCAGTACTGTCTAGAATGCTGAAGGCCATACCTTACCACTGAGTCTGTTTGCGCAAATGAAGGAGAACCAAATGAAATCTTACACTTTTTCCTTAAGTAGCGAACCATGTTTGCTCATAGGTTGCCAACACGCAAATATAAAAGCAATATCAAACATATTTTATTTGTGTAAATAATCATTATGACCATCCCAGAGCAAAAATAAGTGCTGTAGGACTCTAACCCTGCTTTACATATCCTCCCTCTTGTTTAGCTCAGTGTATTTACACCTTGTGTTACACAGACAATCAGTAACAGGTAGAATTTCTGCAATCATTACCATCCATGTTGCTGACCGCTGTGCAATGCTGCTGAGAGTGCTTGCAATTCATAAGGCAACTGACATTAAATTTTCATTTTTTAGGTAGTCAGCCATGTTTGTGCTAACCCATATGCCACACAAACAGTAAAGCCAACCCCCCCGAAAAGATAAAAAAAGTGAAACAAAGGTTAAACAATTAGATAGCCCTGGATTTGAGCCATCAAATTATTGCACTTACAAATTACAGTTATAGTGGGTTATCTCTCTTTGCCACAGACGCAGCTTTGCAACAATATCATGCGTATACATATAATTCACATTTCATATCCAGTATTAGCAGTTCATACACTTGGACATTTACAGTTGGTTGTACATGTGTGGCTAACATATTTAGTGCATGACAAAAACATTTATGAATATGTTTGTAGAAACGCAGCTCTGTCATCTGTTTGCATTCTAGTCATTCTTCCCTTAGCTCTGCTTTAATATCAGACATGCAGTCTATCGTGCATTTTCTATCATTTTGCTTTCAAGTTGTGATAAAAATACATAGTGAACAGCAGTTATCAACAAGTGCAGGAGACTTGTGCCAGTATTTACAAAAAAATATATATGTGGTGTTTTGCTTCATTTAAAAGCTCACTGAAATTATCACTTACAATCTTCCCATTCTTTTTCAATCAGACATTACGTAACTCATTTATGTCCTGCTGCATTTTAAACCTCATTCCTCCCTTGTATGTATTGTTCCCACAATTCTAATATTTCCTATGTAGTTTGCTACTACCCTTTTCTAAAGATCTCAATTCCAGTTGTTTTATCTCTTTTAGTATATTCACTGCTTCCAGTATAGTTGGCTTACATTTTTATTTATATTTTCCAGTAATTGCTTGTTTGGCAGCCACCATTATTAGACACAGCAAGGCCTTACCATGTCTAGACAGTTCCAATTCTGTATCATAGCTCAGAAAAATTATCTCCGTTGTCAGACCAATCTGCACACCCAGCATCTTCAACAGTGCATCTCACAGAGAATCCTTAAA
The DNA here is from genome assembly GCF_019279795.1 of Protopterus annectens. Taxonomy (NCBI): domain Eukaryota; kingdom Metazoa; phylum Chordata; order Ceratodontiformes; family Protopteridae; genus Protopterus; species Protopterus annectens. The sequence goes on along the minus strand of NC_056735.1, from coordinate 1,314,806,267 downwards.
GTCCGCCAGTTCACTGCACCCCCAGAAATATGTTCCAGGTTAGCTCTTTCTCTCCTGTCACACCTCCAACATTTGCTGTCTGCCTGAGGAAAAATCCTGTGGAGTCTACATGGGGTATAGAAGTATCTATGTAAATATTTCCAGGCAAAACTCTTCTAGATTTGATTGCATATTTGGGAGGCATACATGTATTCTCCCATTGTTTCTTTGTGAATTGCTCATCCAATCTCTCTTCCCAACCTTTCTAACCTCCTCTGACTGATTCTTATAGTTATCATGCAATATTTTATATGCTCTACTAATTCGTCTTTTTTAATAGCAGCTTCTATTCTAGATTCTACTAAAAATTCTTCCTTGCTGGTTTTTCATGTAGGACCCCCCTATTTCTCTCTCTATGTCTATACTCTGATATCAATCCCTGATAGGGAGGCAGTCTCTAACCTGCAGTCCAAATACATTCTTGGTATCTTCCCATTCTATCATTTTCCCTCTCCAGATATTTGCTTCTACTTCAACTGCTTTGTCAGTGGTTGAGGTGCCCACACCCAGACGTGGTAGGCCATGGGGTCATGGACCTGGACGTATTTGTGAGAGCTTATCCAGCAGACAACACAAACGTTCAGGTAACACTGCCACATCTGATCATGGGCATGGACATCCCAGTGCAACTCCTAGCAGAACAGTTCTCAAGGTTAGGGGCAACAGTGATGAACTGACACCTATATCATGTATGGCTCACACATGTCCAACATGCCAGGACTTAACGCTAACACAGAGCTTGGCTGTGTTCATGCAGACACTCGCACACACATTTCACATAGAGTATCCATACAGACACCCAAACATACCAGCTACATGAGGCATTAATGAGGGTTGCAGGTCATTCTGTCTCAGTAGCCCTTTGATATTACCTACATTTATGCCTGCCTGTGTTCCTTACTTACACATACAGTACTCACTACTTTGGTGTCAGCCTTGGATTCCTGCCCCTCCCAACCCCCACCCTGTGCAAATGATGATAACTGTGTCATCACTCTGTTTCTATCTATTTGATTCAGAGTTACATATGAATGTGTCTGATGTACAGGATGGATAGCTAAATGAGTGCTTAGGATATATATTGGTGATGTTATTCTGATTTTTTTCTGATTTATTACAGCATTTAGTGTTGTGATTCCTACCTTGAAATCGTTGATATGGCAGTCATGCTTATTGTTCCACTTGTGAGAATGTAGGGATAAGTAGAGTTTGGACTGATTGTTCTATACTGGGTATTTTAGTTGCATGAATCATGCTAACTGATAAACTGCATAAATATATATATTACATAAGTCATTTTGGTCACATATTGATGTCATTGCTGGACAACTCACACACATTCTACTTAGATACATTTTTAAGTAAAAGTTTACAGGTATTTGCTATTTATTCATGTCCTTACACATTTATTTTTCATTTACAGGTACAACACATACCTTGGCAGTCCTGGAGTTACAAATGTTGTCATTCAGGGCTGACTCTGTCTGATGCTAGCAGTACACAACCATTATATGGGTAAGTAAAGGTTGTGAGCATTGCCTGGCATCACTTTTACTGTATGTATGTGTATAGTATGAAAGTTGTATCCCTTAGGTTGTCAGCATGTGTGCAATCCATTGCCTATTGGTGAGGGCATATTGTGCATGCCTATGTCTACCAACATGCACAGCAGTTGGTGGTTCCCCCCTTTGACTCATCACCTGCATGTGGATGTGGTGGCCTTACCAGTAGTGGTGGAATGTTTGCTCCTATCCTCTGGTGTTTTTTGGAGCTGTTTTCACAGGATGATATTGTGTAGGATAGCACAGACTATGTTCATTTCTGCACAAGTACTGGGGTCATACTGCAGAGCACCCCCTGATGTATCTTTGCAATAGAACCATTACTTCAGTAGCCCAAACACATGCTGTATGATATTTTTTCTTTGAGTGTGTGTTTCGTTATAGCTTTCCTCTGTGTTTCTGTGTGTGTGTGTGTGTGTGTGTGTGTGTGTGTGTGTGCACATTTCTGATGGGCGTCATCAACCATGCTATGAGTGTATACCCTGCATCCCCCCAGAAAATGGGCTTGTACCGTATCACCCCTGGAAAACCTGTGGTAAGCTGTGAGTTGTATCAGACATGGGAGTCGTTATAATGGCCATGTTGCCAGCACACATGTACCGGATGATTCCCTTAGCATTACACATGACCTGACAGTTACTTGAGTGGAACCTCTTTCTGTTGATGTATACCCTTAAATACAACCAGCAACAAACCAAAGAGAAACACCCATAAAACGACAGCAGGAATCAGATCCACATTTAGTGTTATTACACTGACTTAGTGCCTCGGCCATAATAGCCTTCAAAGAGGACAAAATTACAAAAAACACATTCCCTTATATATACACATCATCAGCTGTCAATTAATAAAACAATCAATCAATTAAATAAACACTTTAATAAAATTTAAAGCAGACCTCCAATTTACTTCTCTATTCAAGCCTCTTGGTATTAAAGTGTCAAACTTCAGTATGAAAACAGTTTCTTTATACATTAAAGTGTTTTTAATTAGTCTTTCATCCCCCTTCCTGATAAACACTTCTTCAAAATTGTAGCTTGTAATAAACTAATGTCATTAGGATGTTTTTCCAAAAAATGAAATGCTGCAGGACTTTGTAGTCTCTGTTTCTTAATGTCTCTTATATGTTCCTGCAACCTAATTCTAAATTTTCTTTTGGTTTCACCAGTATAGAAAAGGTTGCTTTATACCCTTCCCTGTTAAGGTGGTTCTTTGATCTCAATGTGTGTGCAGTCTATGGCACCCAAGACTTCAGGAAAGTGTGCTGTGGGGTAGAAACCCTGCATAGTTCTAGCTGTGTCATCTGGGGTAGGGGGAAAAATGTCTAATCACTGTTGTGATGTAGCACTGCATTCAGGAATTGGTGAGGGATTCTGGATGCTGATGACTGTGACATCCCCAGCATGGCCCCTGTGAGTCTCTGAAAGGTTCCTGTAGCTAACATTGTAAGTACTACATATACAGGTATTGGTTCCTCTCAGTATGCCCTTGTTCTTAAGTGAGGACAAGAAAGGTTGCAGAGTTCCTGAAGTGTGTCTCTATCCACCCTGTAGCACTTTGCAATTTCCACCTCATGCAGACCATGAAAAGTTAAATGGGGTTAAAATACCCTTCTCCTCTTTGCCTGAGGTCTATCATCATCATCAGCTGCAGCATAGACTTGAGCCTGTTGCACATGCACATACGGAAGAGTAGCAGCAGCCCCTAACATTCTTTCCCTCCAGTGTAGTTTCCATGGCTGTACTCCAATAGGTTTTAGAATACAAGGCAAAAGGCTATAAGTGTACACGATTGCTTTATAGCTTGTTGAATGGCTCCTCCATTTTGGATTGTTTGATTAGCATACAATTCAGCTGCTTATGCAGTAATTAACATGTCACAATGTTTACCATGTTTGCAGAGCTCTACACATCAAATAGAATGGCCTATTGAATACAAATTAGCACACACAGTAGGGCTTATTGAATCCTGATATATATGTGGAATTTGTTAGTCATGTGACTTTTCTCTTTTTATTGCCAGGTTTTTCACAAAGACACCAAAAGCTAGAGGATGGTACAAATTTTATGGATGAGTCATTCAGGATGAGAGCAACAACATAACAGAAAAAGAAGTTATGTTCTTACCATAACATTCAATCTGTGTTGTAGATCTTCATTCATTCCTTACTGATGGGTTTTGTTTCCATCCTCAGAACTGACTTGGCCAATACACAAGCTTGCGCCAGGCAAAAAACTCTCAAGCTAAGTCATACCCATAGTGCCCCTCTCCTTCTTTTTTCAGATTGAATTTGCCTGCAAGGAATAGAGACAATGGAGGCCCTATCTGAGCAAATGCCCTATCAGGTAGTCAGGACCAAAAACGATCCTCAGGAGTCTTTGGGCAGGGGGTAGGAGGGTGGGATATAAGGAATGAATGGAGATCTATAACACAGATCAAACATTATGGTAAGAACATAACTTCTTTATTTGATGTTGTAAATCTTCATTCATTCCTTACTGATGGGATAGAGTCCCCAGCTACTTTATGTCCTGGAAGACCCTATGGAAGGATATTCCTGAGCACCATTGAATCAAAGGAAGCCCTCCCCCTGGAGACCATATCCAATTTGTAATGTGTGATAAAGGTATGGGGGATTGCCCAAGTAGCTGCTGCACAGATGTCATCCATAGAGGCTCTGAAATGAAATGCCAACCGAAGTGGGCACTGACCTGGTGGAGTGAGCCTTGACTCTAGTAGGTAATGTTAATTTGTTCTGTTGATAGACAAAGGCAATGCAATCTCTTAACCATTTTGACAAGGTGACTTTGGAAACAGTGTTGTCCAATTGTGGGCCAGAAAAGGATAGGAACAGCTTGTCTGACTTTCTGAAAGATTTAGTTCAGTCTAAGTAAAAATGTAGTTGTCTATGTACATCCAACAGGTGTAAACGGTATTCACCTTTGTTAGAAAATTTTGTGAACAAGACTGGTAAATCAATGGACTGGTATAGATTTGAATTTGAGATAACCCTGGACAAGAAGGAAGGGTTAGTTTGAGGTGATACTCTCTCATTATGGAAAATTAAATAAGGGCAATTAGCACACAAAACATGCAACTCTGATATTCTCTTGGCTGAGGTGATGGCTACCAGGAATAAGGTTTTTCAGGATAAAAACTTTATGTCACATGTGGCAGAAAATTTGAAGAGTGAACAAGTCAGAGTTTGTAAGACCAGAGTAAAATTCCAAGGCTCAGTAGGATTTTTAATAGATGGTCTGAGGTGCAGAACTCCCTTCATGAAGGTTTTGCAAGGACGGTGGGACATTAATGAAGAATCATTAAAACCATCATGAAAATTGGTGATAGCTGCTCAGTGAACTGTGAACTGAGCCTCCTGACCGGAGTAGAGTCGACAGGTATTCTAAGACCTTATGGACTGGGATTGAGAATGGGTCTTGTCCTTGTTCTTTAGCCCAGATTACAAACCTGAGCCATTTGCTATGATAAAGTTTTCTGGTGGAGGGTTTATGATAAGCCAGAAGTATGTTTCACACTGGGGAAGATAGGTTCATCTACCTGGCAATCAGCAGAAGTGGAGATACCAAGCGGTCAGCTTGAGACTTTGAATGTTGCGATGGACCAGCCCCTGTGGGTGAGAAAGGAGTCCCGGGGATGGATCCAGGGTCCACGGATGGAGAACCAAGTGAGGCCATAGAAAAGGGAACCAAACTTGATGGGGCCAATAGGATACAATGAGGATTACCTTGCTTCTCAACCATTATGCTTTCTTCAAGAACTGTGGAATAAGGGTAATGGGGGAAAGGCATACAGTAGACCCGGGGGTAATAATGTATCAGAGCATCTCTCAGGGAAAAGAAGCTGCTGCATTTGTGGTTCAAGGGAGAAGCAAAGAGATCAGAGCAAGGCCGGTCCCAATGACAAAAAATTTGTGTCACTACTACAGGATTGAGAGATGACTCATGAGGCATCAGAATGTTTCTGTTCAGTTTGTCTGCAATCAGATTGCAGTTCCAGGGAATGTGCATTGCTAAGAGAAAGCAGTTGGAAGCTATCACCCATTGCCACACTCTTAGAGCTTCCCAGCATAATGGATAGGATCTGACTCCTCCTTGCTTGTTGATGTACCCAGACTACTGGCATATTGTCTGATTGGATAGCAATTGTCCCCGACGGAAGGGTTGTTTGGAATGCTTGCAATGCTAGGAGCACCACCCTCAGTTTTAGGACATTGATATGCAGCCTGGCCTATAAGGGGGACCAAGTGCCTTGGATGGTCTTTCCCTGAGAATGCCTCCCACCCCATCAGGGAAGCATTCATGGTCACTGTAGCTTTGGGTTGAGGGGTGGAAGGGATGACACTACAACTCCTCCTCTGGCTTCATCCACCAATTCAGATCTTGTTTGCATTGGTTTGTTATGTGGATTGGGTAAGATATCGGGTGTGTTAAAAAAGACCATTGAGTTGCTAGGAGCCATTGAAGCAGCCTCATATGGAATCTTGCTAATGGAACCAGTGTAATTGCAGCCACTATAGAGCCCAGGAGTTGTAGGACTAGTCAAGCTGGGACAAGACTTTGAGAGAGTATTATTTGAAGTTGAGATCTCAATCTAAGTAGCCTGTAATGAGGTAAAGCAACTCGGCAGGATATTGTGTCGAATGTTACCCCAATGAACTCTAAGCTTTGAGTCAGTACCAGCTTTGACTTTTCTGTGTTTATTGAGATCCCTAGCTTTTCTGCTAGATTTTGTGTCTGATATGGCTTGAAGCAGTAGATTCCTGGTTGGAGCGGTAAGGAGCCAATCATCTAGATAAGGAAACACGTGGAATCCTTGTAGTCTCAGGTGAGCTATTACTACTGCCATGCATTTGGTGAACACTCTGGGGGCTGTGGAGAGACCAAAGGGCAGTACTCAAAATTGGTAATGACTGGCTCCCAGCTGGAAGCGGAGGTATCGTCTGCATCGTTTATCAATTTTTATATGGTAATGCACATCCTGAAGATCTATGGAGCACATTCAGTCATCCTTCTCCAGAAATGGAAGAATGGACTGAACCGTGATCATCTGGAATTTTGCTTGTTTGACAAACCTGTTCAGTACACTGAGAGCCAAAATTGGTCTACAGTCCCCTGTCTTTTTTGGCACTAAAAAGAATCTTGTGTAAAATCCGAATCCTATTTGGTTAGTCAGGACTGGTTGGATGACTCTTTTTCTTAGCAGTTGTAGGACTTCTAGTGCTGCTGCATCCCTCTGACTGGGTGGAAAGTCAGGGATTCACCTTAGGGGCCTGGGGTAAAGATTGAAGGGGATATGGTAACCTCTGGTCATTATCCTCTGCACCCAGGAGTCTAATGTTATCAATTGCCAGGATAAGTGGTGCAGAGAAAAACATCCCCCACTTGCTTCCAGAGGTAAGCAATTGGGCCTCTCTTCAGGAGAAGTGATGGGGTTGACCAGAGAAGGAATCTCTGGAGGCCTGGTTTTGTGGGAACCCTCTACCATGGGAGGGGCATCTTCCCGATGAGTCCCCCCCCCTGCTCTGAGGGAGACTGCTCACCAAGTGTGTCACAGAAAGGCCCTTAGGATTTTTTGAACCACACCTTTCTACCTCTCTGATTCCTGGTGTAGGATGGAAAAGTGTATGCCCACAACAGATAGGGTCTTTCTATCCTTCTCACATCTGGCTAACATGTCTTTAACTTTTGGGCCAAACAAGGAAGACTCATCAACAGGAGGATTGACAAAGGAAGATTTGAAGGGGTCCGCAAAGTCACATAAGCGCATCCAGGCGTGACATCTCATAACAACACCTGAACCAGCTGCTCTGGCTGCCCCCTTGGTTGTATGGGCGATCAACCACATGGAGGAGTTAGAAATGGACTCTTGGGTGGGCAAGCTAAGAGGTGACTTTATGCTGCACCTCTTCAGGCAATACCCCTGCCAAAGTACCTGAAAGGTCTGTAACCAGGTCCCTTTGGAGAAGTGTAAAATGTGCCAGGTAGTTCAGTGACTATAAAGCGAAGGTTTCTGAAGCATAAATCTACTTCCCTAGTTTGTCTATCATCTGAGACTCCCTGTTTGGAGGATAGACAGTCGAACTTTCTTCTGCAAGTTCTTTCTTAGTGGCTGCTGCCACAACCATGGAATCTAGTGCGAAACCTCTGGACCAGTGAAGACGGTCTTCTGGTGGAGAGAGGAATTTATTAGGCCTTCAGGGAATCAGCTCAATGGTGTCAGGGCCATACCTCTCAACCTGGAAACATCAAAAATCTAGACAAGGCCCATGAAAAATAGGTACAAATCTGTACGCTGATTAACGTCTACTTTGCATATATAATTATGTAACCCCACCCACTCCAATGGAATTGTGGGATACCAACTTTCAAATGCAAACTGAAGAACAGACAACTAAAATACGGCACCAGAGTCCCCCTGCAGCCATTCCAATGTTTCATTATCTGGCTATTTCACCCTATTTACCATAAACATTAATGTGCGCATACTGCTTTACTTCTACAATAATTATTTGGATTTTATTTTTACATTTTACAGCACAACAATGCACAAACACTAATAGACATTTGGCAAACAAAGCAATACTGCCTCACAATGAAAATAGACTTAGCATTAAAACTTATCTGCCCTTGAAACTCACATTCATTGAAACAGCTATGAAACCCACATCACATCCAAAGAAAATGCATCTGGCCAGTGGTGGATAAAGATTACCTTTGACCTGTTTTCAAATCATTGGCCCCTTGCACACAAAACAAGAAACATACATGGGTTCTTTTCTTTGATACACCTTCCTGACTTTATTAAATTATATTCCTTGTATAATACAGCACACTTGTTAGACAGATCACATTTTAAATTTATTGTTTGAACATTTTTCCAATAGGCTGTACTGTAGGCAATTAAACAAAATGCATGAACCAATAATGACAAAACTGCCCAGTTCAGAACATTTCCATCATAAAAGTGTACTTCCACACCCACACTATAAATAGAATGACAGTAGTGTAAGCCATAGGCATCTTGCACAGCTTATTGCACTTATTTTCAATTTCATTTTTTTGGGGGGGTGGACAAAAGGTCAAAACCAAGGGACACATTTTATTGCTTGTATAATTTTGTAAAGTTGCTAAAATAAAATGTGTTATCACCATGCATTTCACTGGCAAGTCTTAAATTCAGGACCCTATGCACTACAGTCAGAGCAACATACCATTATGCCAAATCAGCAGCTTCCTGAAAAATAGGAAGACTGAAACTTAATGGCTATCATTTAGTGAATTCATTTCTCACTTCTCACCATAGCTCTCAACCTCTTAGCACAAAAAACCTGGACAAAGCTCACAAGTGGTGGTGGCTAGGGACTTACCAGGGACACATTTTAAACATTGCTTGTATAATTTTGTAAAGTTGCTAGAATAAAATGTTGTGTTACCACCATGCATTTCACTAGCAAGTCTTAAACCCAGGACCCTATGCACTACATTGAGTTAGGAAAGACTCCTGGTCAAACATGTTGATACTCCAGAAGGAGAGTCAGGTCTCACGAGAAATGGACTATATTGTTGCCCAAAAAAGGGGTGAGTTGTAGGAGAATATTTGCTCCTGGGCAAAATTTCAGTTCTCAGCACCAAGGACAAAGGAGCCATGAGAGAAATCACTGTAGGTGTTGAAATTGTGTCTGGTACTGAAGTAACTATCGGTACCAAAGCAGGTATCATTGTTGTTGGTTCCATGGAAGGCATTAATGACTTCAGCACCATAGAGAGAGCTATAGGCTCTGGTGCCAGAATAGTCAGAGCAGACATTTTCTGTAATTTTGGTGTCAGTTCAGGTAATGTCTGAAGATTTTGGTTCCTTGGAACTTGGAGAAGTTGGAACTGAATGGCTTCTCTTTTTTCTTTCTTTTCTGGGAGGTATTGAGACCTCCGCCTCAGAAAGGGCCTCCAAAAAGGGAGTTTTTAGTAATCCCTTTAGGATTAATTTATTTTTCCATTCTGCCAAAGTGTGTGAGCTAAAATTTTTACAAATGTCACATGGCGATTGTAAGTAATTGTAATTGGAGGTGAGGAACTCTGAGGCAGTAGACACACAAAAGATGTCCATCAGAGTTGGGCATCTTTTGCCCCCATTTGTCACATTGCTTGAACCCGGTCATTCCTTTCTTGTCAGACATTGTATAAAGTAGTGTCACAATCCTGAATAAACCAGACAGACGTTCTATGTGAAAATATAGTCACAATTTTGATTAAACAACAAGTTACTCTAAGGTAAACACGCACACATAGAAAGAAATAATTTATCCTTTTTTTGAAGAAGAAGAAGAAAGGCAGAAGGGGGAGGGAAATATCAAAAATGGTAAAAGCCACAAGGGTAAGGGAGGGGCCTGTACCAACAATGGTACTAAGAATACCAAAAGGTAAGAAAAAGGGAAAGAAAACTCACACAAAAACTACAAGAGTAAAGAGGACTATTAATCGCTAAAAGGGAAAGAAATTAGAAGACTAGAAAAGTATCCGGAAAAGCTATATTGAAAAATGTTTACTACTTAGCTTAGAGCTTGCTTGGCATGTCTTGAGAAGTACATGGTAAACAAGATCTGAAGAAATAAGGAGAGGGACACTACGGGTATGACTTAGCGCGAGAGCTTTTTGGCTGGCGCGAGCTTGTGTATTGGCCGAGACGGTCCCGGGGACAGAACCAAAACCCATCAATAAGGAATGAATGAAGATTTACAATATTTACAACATCAGATGGTAATGTTACATATTTTGATAGGTCACTGCATATTCTTGTGACCAGCATGGGGACTTGTTTCTTATGGCAAAGTAGCTATAATCTCTTAAGAATTTGTGATATAAAAGTTTGTCCCTGTATTTGCTCCCCAGTTTTGTAACCAGAATGCAGTTGTTAAAGCTGCAAATAAAAAAAAAAAACTGAACTGCAAAGCTGTTTTACTGAAACGTTTTCTCAAGACAATTGACTATAAAGGAAAGAGCTGAAAACGTGTGTGTGCATGTGTGTGTGTGTGTGTGTGTGTGTGTGTGTGTGTGTGTGTGTGTGTATGGGGGGTGAGACAATGTCTCCTTCTACTCCATGCAGCATTGTTTGTTTGTTTTCATTTCCCATGTAGACTTGCTGGTTTCATGACACTGTGTTGCATGTAGATGGTATCTGTTTTTTTTTTTTTTCATGGACAAAATCCAGAGAGTAGGGATTTGAAAATAGCTTGTTCTGCCTTTTGATCACTGAAGTTGATGCAGTAGTTTTCATCCTTTTGATATTATTGTTCTTCATTATTTTTTATTTTCATTTTCCATTTGTTTACCAGGTTAATGTACCAAGCCAAGGACCCTTTTCAGGCATGGTCTAGACCAGTAAGGCAGTTGCAGAGTACTAGAAATTGTAACAGAGCAGTTAAAACAGTTAATACTTTTTCCAAAAAGCAAACACCTTTTTAACATCCATATGTCAAACAAACTTGTAGAGAAAGTTGCCCAACCTTGAGGCGCTCCTGCATTTGGAAAGAACCCTGCATTTGGATGGCATAAATATATGTGCAATCACGTAAACCTGGTTTAAATGCTCAGGTAGCACTCCCTCAACCTGGATTTTGTGTCTACTATGTCTTTAGTACCAATGGCAAACTGTAGCGATACATCCATATTTGTCAGAGATTATATCACCTCTAGACAGATTCCTAGAGACCTACAAATTGAACTTATCAAATTCCAAATCACACTAAATAAAATCAACTATCAGTTTATTGCCCATTGCAGGACACCTTCCATGGCCTAAAAATCAATATCAGGTTTCTAGTCATCATGGATGAAATCTCCATAAATAAGAACTCCAATCATTCTAGGAGACTTTAGCTACTCATCAATTGACTGGAATACCTACACCACTAATGCAGGATATGCTCAGAAGATTTTAGACTTAATAAATGAAAACTCAGTGGACCAGATTGTTACTAGACTTTAATAGAGGAAAAATATTCCTGACCTGATACTTATAAATGTAGCATCATCGTGCACACCTCCCCTAGTAACTCCCTCTCTGATTAAGTCAGACCATAAGCTAATAATTTTCTCTCAAATTAAATAAACCCCCCTGAAACCAATATATCAGAATTCAAAGACTTCCAGTGCACAGATCTCCTCAAATTCCATAATGAAGTCTTGAAATTTACGTATAAACAGCATTGCTATATGGTCAGTCCTGGTAGTATGGCATACAGCACTGGTGATGCCGGTCCATAAAGGTGACCCCACTACTGACCACAGGAAATATTAGCCCAGCAGCCTAATGAGTCTTATTTGTAAGGTCATGAAACACATTATAAAAGACTTGATTGACAATGACATTAAAAATCTCATCAGGTTAGAGCCGCAGCAATTTGGTTTTGTAAAAGGGAGAGTCTGTCTAATAAACCTGGTTAACTTCTTTGAAAAGGTAACACAAGATGTTGATAATAGTCACACTTTGCACACAGCTTACCTTGATATTGCCAATGTGTTTAGCAGTATTCCCCATGATAACATAATTAATAAACTAAAAGGGTTAAAATAAATCCCTATGTGTTAAGATGGATAACAATTTAGCTAAAAGATATGACAGACTAAATAGATTCTATGTATCCAAAATCTTTAGAAAGGAGAATTACTCAAACTCCTTCCTACACTTTTCAAGTTGCCACCCTTTTACATAGAAAAAGATCAGTTATAAAGGGCCAGCTGTTTCGAGTGGCCCATATGACTACAAGAGGGGATGACTTTTTGACTGAGTGTGAATTTTTAAAGAGCATGTTTGTAAAGAGGGGTTGCCCTCATAAATTATTAGAGCTCATCAATGAAGTCCAGGTTAAGGGAGAAACCGGATGCTATAGGCCGATTTTGAACATAGAGACCACTGTTGATACTTTTGTGCCTGTACAAAGTGTAATACCAAACCCTTACAATTTTATTTTTATGTTCAGCATGGATGCTTTAAGCATAAGGTCTATTATAATTAAGAACTGGAGCCTAATAACCAATGACATATTCCTTAGGGAGAAATTTACCGTAGCCCCTATGATTGTTTATAGGAAAGGGGCTAACCTTAAACAAATTTTGGAAGGGAATATTAGACCATTAACCACCAGGAAATATATGTTTAAGTGTAATATGTGCCGATTTTGTAAATACATGGACACTGGATCTACTTTTGTTGTAGGTGAGAAGAAATTTAGCATGAGGTATAAAATTGATTGCCAAACTAAACAGGTTATTTATTTGGCTAAGTGCACACATTGTCCCGTATTCTACATCGGTAAGACTGATATGAGGTTGTGGGAACATGTCTATGAACATCAGTATTGTATAAGTAAAAACAAATATTCCATACTCAAGTTTGAGTCTAATGTAACTAACAAACAATGACTTCATTATTTTTGATTTCCTAGACTTTATAAATCTTTTTATACAACCTATAATTCTATAACTATTATTAACCAATTGGTTGATATGATTAGAAAAACTCATAGCTGAATCTACCCATACACCCAGGTTCTTAAATCAGTCTACAGTTTCAATTACTGTGTGCTGTATTAAATACTCACCTTTCAATTTATGCCTATCAAATCTCATATACTTAGTTTTTGATGTCTTTATCAGCATATTATTCTCCTGTGCCCAAATGGTCAGCTTAGTCAAGTTATTTTGCAGGCATGCCTTATCTGTAACACATGTAATCAGTTTTCTTAATTTCAGGTTGTCTGCATATAGACTGTAGAACACCTCAGATGAAAATGTTAGGTCTGAAAGATACAATCTAAACAAGTAAGGGCCTAGGACAGAACCCTATGGGACACCTTGACTGTAACCAAGGATTTTGCCTGTCCAGTTGCTGTACGATACTTGCCATGTCCTATTTGTAAGCCATGCAGCTATCCATCTTATCAAGAGTACATTGTACTAATTTATTGATCTGTGTTATGAGTATGACCCTGTCAAATGCTGAAGTTAAATCTATATAAATTACATTACAGCACAATTTTTCATTCATAGCTGTTATTATATTGTTATAGAACATCATGCTACAGGTGGCAATATATTGGTTTTCAACATATGCATGCTGATATATGGTTTCAAGTCCCAGCCTATCCAGTTCTGACAGTAACTTATCCAATATTACCTTCTCCATTATTTTTCCATAACATGAAAGTAGACTTAAGGGTCTATATGACTCTGGATTTGTCCTACTCCCCTTTCCCTTAAAGACAGGTTTAATAAGTGCATGTCTCCAATCTTGAGGAATCTCCCCATACTTATATGACCTAGTGAATAATATATATAATGGTACTGTAAGTTCTTGCTGAAGTGTTCTCAGGTCATTATTACTAATTTCGTCTCCTTCCTGTGTTTTGTTTGGATCCAGTTTGTGCAGTTGTTCTTCAATATAGTTTAATTTGATTTCAGTATCTGGAGTTACCTGGATGTCACTAGGACAACTTACCATCCCTTTTGTGGAGCCTAACTGTTTTGCATAAGATTTTGTAAATATATCTATAATCTGTTGTGTCTGAGAATAAATTTTAGAATCTGCACACAGTTTATCAATTTATGTCTTACTCCTTCCACATCTTATGTATCTATAAAAAGGTTTCCTATTATGCTCAATATCTTTATATAAATTTTCTTTAATTTTTTCTTGATCTTGTCTCACTCTATGCTTAATCTGTCTGTCCAGCTTGTTTATTTCAGTTTTCAAAGTTGTAGCTCAACCTCTCTTCCATTTCTTATATTTTTGTCTCTCACCTTAATCAGATATCTTGTTATTGTGGAAATATATCCCCTTGATGTTGTATGCCTAGATCCTGATATTAAATATTTTTTTGATTTTTTGCACTCATACAATTTCTCTTTTAAAACTTTCCACATCCCATCTGCAGTTTTTCGACTGAACACCTCACTCCAGTTAGTTTTGCATAGTGACTGTTTTGCTTCCATATAATTTGTAATTAACCTTCTGTGGCTTGACTTAGATTTCAGTTTGGCAGAATTATCTAGCAACAAATTAACCTATATAACCTCATGATCACTGCACATCAGTGGTGGTAAAACTTGACTTGAAGTTACAGTAATTTGTTTGGGAACACAAACGTCTAGTATGTTCAGTCCCCTGGTAGGTTTTTTTACAATCTGTAGCAATTGTTGTTCCTGAATATATGCTGTGAATAATTTCCTTACTAACACTGTAGAATCAATATTATTCCAGTCTGTTTCTGGTAAATTTAGGCCCCCAACTAATATTATTCTTCCCTCCTGTGTTTCATGCAAGTAATATATGAATTCCTCAAGGTCATCTGCACTTGACTTTGGTGGTCTATGCACTCCAACAATTGTTATATGTTCCAGGGTTGTCTTTATTGCCACACTTACACAGTCTATAGTGTTGGAGTTATCACTGAAAATGCCTACATCAGATGTTTTTTTCTCTTTCTCTAAACACAGACACACACACACACACACACACACACACACACACACACACACACACACACATATATATATATATATATATATATATATATATATATATATATATATATATATTGGATTAACTTAAAAGTTAGATGATTTTTCTGAGCAAAATCAGCCACCTTCATATTACCTTCATATTACTTTTCCATGCCTGTTGGGTATTGACATCATTTCAACTGTACTAAGTACAGATTTTTGACTGACCTCAACATCAAAAAATTTATTTCATTTTACTCCTTAAAACAGTTGATGTCTTTAATAACACAATTATGCTCAATTTCTTTGAAATGAAGTAATTTGCAGTTGCAGACAAATTGAGCATTTAATGTAGTAACTGATGAAGGCCAGAGCTGTAGCTAGATTTAATTGTTCTTTGAGCAATACTCCAAACAGATGTCCCTAAGGAAAAAAAAAACTTCAGTCTAATTATAATATCTTTAAATCTCCTCTGTCCTTTTTTCCTCTATGCACTCTCTTAGCTTTAAATATGGTACCACTTTCATTAACACAGTGTAACAAAGACCTGTCATATACATAATAGCTCTTTTCAAGTTGTACCAGTAATTCACTTTCATTAAAAGTCAGTGTATGCACAGGTTAAAGCTGCATTGTCCAAGGCCAAGAATACAGCTTCCATGGGAGCCGACAATATCCATGGATGTGTTCTGCATGAACTACAAAGTGAACTGGCACCACATCTGTGTGTCCTGTTCAATCACAGCCTCACCTCAGGCTTTGTCCCAACCAAATGGTGCACTGCTACAGTCATCCCTTTCCATAAAGGGGAAGCAAATACAGACCCTGGGAATTATTGCCCCATTAGCCTGATGAGTCTGATATATAAGGCTATGGAGCACATCATCATGGACCTAATTAACAAGGATACAGGGAATCTCCACACTCTAGATCCCACTCAATTTGGTTTTGTGAAAGGTAGAGCATGCCTGCTCAACCTGGTTGACTTTTTAAGCCAGTCACCAGAGCTGTGGATGAGAGCAAGGCAGTTCATACAGCCTACCTCGATCTGGCCAAGGCCTTTGATACCATTCCCCACTCAGGAATTATTGATAAACTCACCAAACTAGGCAACAACCTCTATATCACTAGGTGGGTTGCAAACTGGCTCACAGATAGAACCCAGAGTGTGAAAGCAGCACACTCCAAGTCAGACTGCTGACCAGTCATGAGTGGTGTCCCACAGGGATCAGTCCTGGGTCTTCTCCTGTTTGGCATCTACTTCTCAGAAGTCCAGGCCAACATGGAGGGAATCTGGCTGACCAAGTTCACAGATGACTGTAAGTTGGGAGCCATTATTAACCCCCCAAGTGATGTAGACATCCTACAGTAAGGCCTCACTGAGCCCAATGACTGGTGTTGAAACCATGGCCTTAAGGTTAATGCCAAAAAATACATTATCATCCCCTTTGGAAAAACTCAGTTTCCACTAATTGCCACATCGATGGGAGCCCACTGTACACTGAAGGTGTTATAAGAGTTCTGGGGACAAAGGTTGATAGCAACCTCTCCTTCAACCACCACATTGTCACTGTGGTCAGAAAGTCCAAGTATGTGGCACATCTCATTACCAAGGGTTTTGCATCCAGGAAGAAAAAGATCATCATCTCTCTCTCTACTCTTCCCTCATTAGGCCAGTCATTGAGTATAATGCTCCATTTGGTATGTACCTCACTAGACACATGCAACAACTGAAATGGCCACAAAAGTACCTCACGAAGGGGATCCTAGGCCTTAAACACATGTTCTACATGGACAGACTCAAAAAACTCCAGCTATTCTCTGTATCATATCGTCTACGAAGAGGCAATCTCTGCTTGACTTACAAAGCCATGTCTGACCCAGCTCTGTTAGAAATGCTACATCTAAGGAAATCTCAATCTCTCTGCAACATACGCTCCAGAGACCTCAACCTCATTACCACAATCAACAGAACATACTGGAGGGACAGGTTCATAACCCAGAGACTGCCCATGCTTTGGAATAGACTTTCCATACATGTCAAGTAGAATGCCTCTTCAAGAGAAATCTTGATGAGTGGATGGGAAATAGAAAGTTCATTCCGAGGATCACTCCAGTGGCTCTACTTGATAGAGGCACTGGGAACTAACGTTGGGTGGCATGATGCCATGGCACTTCTATGGGCTAGGCTTGTAAAGGCTCCAGGGCCATTAGCCTAGTACACACCTATGAACCTATGAACATAGAAAACAACTATTATGTACCCATGCATACATACATAATAGCTTTACAAATATCTTCACATGCTAATTGTCATTTCAGTATTTAGGCAGCTGCATACATGCGACTGTGATTATTTAAGTGTATTGCAAGAAAGTTTGCACTTCCAGGCAGTGACCGACTGGCATATATTGAAAGCCATCAGTCATACCTTCTGTTTTTTCTTGCTTGTGTCCAGTGCAGCTGCCTCCTTTACTTGACCCTCGCTACAAATCTAATGACTGAGATGGGGTGGGTGGATCAGAGCATCACCTTTGTAAATAATTAAAACATCAACACTTTTTTTTTCTATGCATATCTGACTGTATCCCTGCTGGCAATTAGCAGCCCTTCCTGCTAGCACTGAGCACATTTGTCCCCCTGCCATACAGGGAATTCCTAACTTGAAGACAAGAGCTAACCAGAGATCCAACATCTTGGCAACCATGGAGGTTTCTTGTAGCCTTGCTCACATCACAAGATGAGAACAATGAGAGTGTTTCTATTTTGGTCTATAACCCCCCTGAGCACCCTTCTCACTGTGGCTGTCTACTATGCACCCCCCATGCATGTGAGTGCTTCCACCCACATGCTATTGAGGATTATTGTCACGGCTTCATAAGTCAAGCCCATAGCCCCAGTTAATGGCCACAACTTCATCACCTGCATAAGACGACAAAGCCAATCAGACCACCATTCCCACCCTTATGGTAGGCAAGCAGGTGCTACTCCTTCCTGCATTCTCTGATGTGGCTCTTTCTACACCCAAACAACTTGCCAGATTAGTTTCTTCTGGTTCATAGCTAGAGCTTTATTCCTCTATTGCAACAGAGCTGGGTTAAAACATCAAAGATGAACATTGTAAGGCAGTTAAATGAAAACAGAAATGCATGTAGGGTAATTTAGTGCTGGTTATCATCATCATCATCACTGTCATCATCACTTTATAATCTGCTAGTTCTAGTGTGGGTTATAGTGCAGTAAGCAGGGCAGGACAGATCAGACTATCTTATCCCCACCAATAGTCTGCAGCTCATGCTGCAGGATTCCCAGATATTCCCAGACAAGCTAGGAGATCTCATCCATCTAATGTGTTCTGGATCTGCTCCAAGGCCCCCTCCTACTGGGTTTTGCCAGGTGCACCTCTTGTGGGAGAACCCAAGGGGTGACCTAACGTGACACCTAAACTACCCCAACTGAGTCCTTTCAAGATGGGGGAGCAATGAGTGTTTGTGTTACTGCTGTTCATGTTACTTTGGAGCTGTTCTTACCTTAAATATACAACCGAGTATAAACTATTCTGACATACGAAAACCATGGTTTCCAAACTTTCCATTTTTATAAGTCTGTAAGGTAACTTGATTGTATAAAGCCTGGAACCACACAATATGTTATCATGCACAAAATTAATCAGAAGATACATATTTTCTTCAAAGTGACAAATTCAATAACAAAAACTACAGTTAATGTCACATGCTTTTTTTCTGTTTTATATATACATTTTAAAGCATTATTTATGTATACATTTAGGGCATTTTTATATTTGTGTTGGATATTAGCACGTAACTAAAAGGAAATGCAGAGTCTTAAAATCAGTTACAAGCATTAATTCCAAATGGTGCCTATGTCATACCAGTGTTATTCATTTCATAGAAACAATGGGGAGTAATGGGGAACTATACACTTCTATGCCGTGAAAGCAATGGTACACCATTTTAAACAAGGGTATATATATCAATGCAGGCCTTGGAGTTCAGCAAAGAGGGTGTCCTGTGGCATGATGAAAATTCCTTTGCAAGATCGATAATTCACTAGATATGTTGCTACACAAGAAGAAAAAAAAGCAGAAAAAAAGAAATAGAATTGTTTGTCAGAAAAGTACACATAGCATGATGTATTATAAAAATAGAACTGTCAGGGAGAGAAGTACATATACAATGATGTTTTGTAATCATTACTGACACAGTTAAATGAAAAAACAAATAAAAAAGCTAAATAATTGTACATTAGTATAATGAGCTTTGCAATGTACTGTATTGTATTTGACACAAGAAAACAAAATGGGTTTAAATTTAAAATACTTCTTTAATACCTGTGAATAAAAAAGTTATTTTTGTGCATGCAGTATATTGCTTTTCTGATGTGACAGTGCTTCATTCTATTTAGATCATAGTCATGATACCCTTTTATTTTATTTTATTGTATGTATGTATGAATTTAAGCAGTTGTTAACTAGGTACACATGTTGGTCCATAAACCCTATTAAGCCATGACTCAGGTCACAACCAAAAAAGTAAATAAAATATATGGACAATTTAGTGTACCAACATATATTAGGGAGGTGGGAGGAAATCAAAGTACTCAGAGAAAACACACAGAGACATGGGGAGAACATGCATCTTCACACAAATAGCAGAAAATACATCTATCAAGCAAATAAATGACAGGAAATCAGTTAAAATACAAAATAACATTTATTTAACATACACTAAGCACTTTCACCCTCTATTCTCATCTTTACACAGACAGGATTGAACCATGGACTGTAAAGCTATAAGGCAAAAATCTTTCAACAATGATACCACTGCAATGTTGCTACCCAGTGTGTAGCCATGGCTCTCTCGTAAAAGGGTTAACTGTGATGAATAAATCTGTGAGGTTTATGAAAATAAATAAGCCTCAGCAGCATGACCTGTGTTCTTGCAAAGGTGAGAGTGGTAAGAATCCCTTCCCCATCACCACCAAGCTCTCATACATGTAAATGCAAATTTGAAGTTTTGGAAATATGAACTGAATGCTTAAGATTCCCTGCCTTTCACTGACGTATCGTCATTAAACCATCATAGTTCTTTTGATTACTTCATTTATGTGTACTCTTAATTCCCATGAAAAAATATTATTTTGCAATTAGTTTCACTGATGACCCAGATATTAAAATTATGTAATTTAAAAATCAGAAAACAAATAAATGTAAGATATGCATGTAAGACAATAATCTGGACATTAAGATAAAACAGATGCATACCTGATTATGCAAGTACCTGTAGTAGCAGCCAAGTTGTTATCCATTTTCTATCCAAGTAGATACAGGTAGGCCCCTCAGCAGGACAATCCATGCTTCTTTAAGTCTATCTTACATACTGCTCATTGATTGGGGAGGGGGTAGTAGCAATGAATGAGTGGTGCTGGTCATCCATCCTTGGGGAGGGAATTCTTTGTTCCATCTAGCTGATCATTGGAGGCATGCACAGCAATGAAATATCTAGGATGACAGAAGGGGACTTAATAAGCCCATGTTGCTTATGATAGCCCTAACAGCATGGGGAAAAACATACCAGTATGACCTCTGGTATCACAAATGCTCATTTCAGCCTCCAGAGACTGGATTAGTAACTTAATAAAAATTACTATTATTGCTGGGAAGTCAATCACCCTTTCAGTCATTTGTCACCCTCTAAATACAGGTAAATGAATAGGATTGAAGCTCATCATGGATGCTTGAGGGTTATCAGGCACAGTGGAAAAAAGACACAGAAAAAGAATCTGTATCAAGTGGTATGATTTTCAGTAAGTTTTATAATATAAAAATTATTGCAACAGGTATGATTAATAAATGCCAACTGCCAGTAATGCAAAAAGGCCATTACTATACAATCTTTACTTTATTTATTTAAAAATGACACATAGAACATGTTGATCTGTATCATCAAAATTTGTTTCAGTTAATATCAGAAGAATAAAACTTAACATACATAGTACCAACTATAATGTTAAGTCTTAACAAGGAATTTTATAAATAACAATAAAAGGTTAACATAAGATAATCTCTTAATATTAATTTAGCCATCCATTATAATTGTGCAAATGATTGAAAACCATTCCAAAAATCAGACACTAATATATAATCATAGGCTCCTAGGCTGACACTAGGTGACTGATCTTGGTAGACAATATAGGTATCCTAGCCACAGCAGTTACCACTCATGCTGCCCTATCTATAAGGGACTGTGGATTGTGCTCAGCTTGGCCAAGTATATGCATTCCTACCATCCTTCTTTTTGCTGCATACATAAAAAAGCCCTTGTTCTCCTTCCTGACCTTCTCAGCCACGTCCCCGTAAGATGACATAATTGCTACCCTCACCTCACCTCCCTTGCTTTGCTCCTGCTTGTCTCCTAGTACTGGGTCTCCTCCACCTCCCTACCTCTTTCTTTCCCACTTACAAATCATAATGTTCCTATATTCAAACTATGTACTAATTATAAAAAGTTAGCAATTATAATTAAAATGCCATCATGTGTAACTAAAGTAAAGAGGTTCTTTAATGATAAGAATGACATTAGCAAGTAATTGTTGGGATATGTTACAGTCATATATTTACTGTAAAATATTGCCTAGACATAAACTAAAAGAATGTGAAAGTGTATTATTTAAAACTCAAGACAATTTTGACTGGGCTAAATCAAAAGTACAAAGTGGTAAAACTAGATATATGGAAATGGAGAATATTTTTAAACAAATCTCAAACCATAATGTATCAGCAGCCTTGCAAAACAGGAGTTTTTTGTCTTTACTTCATGATCTGTGGATGTGTGTTGGTAAACAGTCTAACAGAAATTCTTTGCTTCAGGCCACTAGCTGTGATTACCCACCACCTTCCCATTCCTTTCCTTCAACTCCATGTGTGAGCTCTTTTTTGTCTTAATTAGTAGTATCAGCTTCCTGTGTAGCCACAATCACCTTCCCTTCCTTTCTTCCTGTTTTTTTTTTTATTTTTTTTTACTATTAAACAAGAAGGATAGGCTAGCAACACCATGGCAGAACAGGCTGTAACTGATGAAGCAATAGCAAGGCAAAGACAGGATACAGGGGAAGATGATGAAGGAGCAGAACCCAAACTGAGGGAGTGTTGGGTGGGTGGATTATATTACACCATTGTCAAAGTGTCAGCATCTGATCCTCAACTATGAGCCATGACACAGATAACAAAGAATAGTATCTTGCCTGCAACATTCAAGCTATGCATAGCAGTGCACGGTCTGGCCACAATGTGTATGAGACATCAAGAAACACGTATTAGAGGAAAGAACCATCGTTATCACTTGCTCAGGTGGGGGAGACCGTGACAGTTGACTGGAATATTATAGTGTGGGGTAAGATCATGGGAAGTGAATGTGGCAGTCACATACTCTGGAATATTACTGGGAGTTAGGGATTATAACCTGCAATGATGGGATTGGGATGCCACACTGTGACCATTAGTGGCATGTACAGTGTGATGTCCCCATGCTGGGCCAGTAATCAATGAGCCTGAATCCTCACCACTGAGACTGGAGAGGGACATTCAGTTGGAATACAAATGGATTCACTCAGTATTTCTAGATGCAGACCTCTCTGTATTAAGTACAATTTCCCTTAAGAGCATACAAGGAACACACTCAGCCTGGGGTCCGGATTCGCTATATCTGTCTCTCCCCAGGTCCCCAGTAAGGCTATCCACTGGTACAGCTGTAGGGTTAGGTCCTCAGCCAAGTGTCCAAACCAAGTCCTGCAGCACCTTCTCTATGAAACCAGTGCTTTGTGTCCCTGCCCCAAATAGCTGACAGACACACTCTTTGAGATTTAATTTTAACACACACACACACACACACACACACACACACACACACACACACACACACACACACACACACACTCACACACACACACACATACCTGGGAAAGGCTGGCACTGATTACCTGCTGTACCAACTTTGGTAGATTCATTGCCATCAGTCAATTACTATAAGGCTCTTAAAAGGGTATCTAGTTATACTGGATGAAATTAATATTAATACAAATGGTAATGCTGACCAAACAACCAGGCTTTCAGGAGTGGCCAGAGTTATCACCAAATAAATATGTGCAAATTCTCTCAAAGCTTAAATATTTTCTAAAAAGGACCAGCCACAATGAACAGTTTAAATAATATTTAATAATAAATAATGAAAGAACATGAAAATACTAAATATTTATTTACAGTAAACACCAGAGTTTCAGACACATGGAATATTAAAAATAACACCGACGGAAAGTTTTACACAGTTATAGAAAAAAAGAGTATTTAGCAAGTTTCACTATATGTTGTTCGAACTCCAGTCGCCCACAAGCGCTTCTCCAGTCCGCTAATGATTGGCAGTAGATTTTCACGAAAGCTCTTGCCAGCTTTCAACACTCAACAAAGGCAAGATTTATTCTTTCATGTCACCAACCACCCAAACCGTGTGAGGAGGACATGCAGACTCCACAGAAGGCACTCCTCCGCCGCTCCAAGGAATTGAGCAACGGAGAACCTCTTGCTGTGAAACAACAATGCTACCACTGCACATCCTGCCTTACTAAAAGAATTACTGTTACTACTTACTGAATAGAGGAAAGCAAGATGGGTGAGTAGTCCTTGTTGTCATATCCAAGAGAAAATACAGAATGCTGCTGAGACTTCAGTCTCTCTGATATTAAAACATTATTTCTATGCAGAATGACAGCACATACATCTGGTCATATGACTTTGTTTCCTGCACTATCCCCCATCACTAGAAGCTACCAGGGTTTAGCACCTATGTGCTATAATACACACAGATAGAGCTTTGTTCAGATGTGGAGCAGCTGTTGGAAGTCATAAAACCATAAAACCATTTTACTCCTCCTACAGGAGATACCAACTATTCTCTATCCCAGACACTGCATCTCTGGCTCCATTCAAAACTGTGGGATAACATCTTTATGGCTTAACCCATAAGTAATTTAATTTAAGATATATTTTGCAAAGTCAGGTGGATTAAGACTGACTCTTAACTATGTTACAACATATGCATTTAAACATACATGTACGTCACTTTTCTTCTAGCAGATACATTTTAACACAAGCAAATCTCACAAATACATTTTCAGCACAAGCATCTGTATAAATCAGTTTGATATACAAATGACATATAATTATTTACAAAATTCCAGCTAGCTGCGCTGGCATATGTTACAAATTTACTGCCCTATTTTTCCTGACATGCCTGGCAGTACCTCCTATCATCACACACAGTGCCAGTTAACCATTTCAGGGTTGGACCAGTCTTATGCTAGTGATGGCATTGGTGTGTGGAACATTGTGTCATCACCTTGAGAAGTCATTCTATATTTATATCTGAAGGACTATTTCCAGTCATGACCAGAGGTGCTAGGCCATGTGCCACCAAATGGCACTGATGTTGATGTGCATGCAGTGCTCCATGTCCTCTGACACTGGACTGCCTATTCAACTGTGGCATGCATAACAGGATCCATGGTAAACATTGCACAGTGCAGGAAGGATACTAATGAAGCTGAATAGCACTAATGTCTGTGAAAAGCCTTCTCTGTGCACTACATTATGCATACCTAGTAGTGCAAACCATACATATATTTTTTAGCATTGGTAATGTGATGTGTGTACTTATTCAACAGACCAGGAAATGCCATTAACACCATGGTGCGGTGCCACTTTGCACAACATATGATTCAGAAACATGTTTTCATGTAGACAGGTGTACAATATTACTCTTCAAGCAGATCTACTGAGTGACCATGGCTTTTTCACCAGTGGCAACTGCAGAGTGGCATGGTGTGGCAGGGAGAGCAAAATTTTCCGATTCTTTCTGTGGAGAGACTTTAAGAAGTACCTGCTGGTATGAGGGCATCCTTAAGAACTGATGCTTGATTCTGCCTGGTGTGAGTGTTGTCTGCAACCATAGGCATCACCTGTACATGGGAACAGTGTATACTTTGTTATGAAGACCTGAGGTAGTGCCACTCTGACCTGTTTTGCAAGTGAGAAGCAGAGGGTTCATGGGATGTACAATATGACATTTAATGCCAATTATATCTCACTGTGTTATGTGTTGTCCTCCTATATTTAATTGTAGTTCTGAGAAATGCTATTTAACTACCTGTCTGCCACAGATCACAGGAGTCCCTCTCCATACAGTGGGGTGTCTTATTTTTTTTCAGATTGTGTCTCCCATGTCTAGGTGTGGCAGAGTAGGTGGCAGAGCCTGTACCTCAAGGGCAGCCAGTTGCTATGGCTGTGACTATGCCACAGGGGCACTCTGACTCTGCCTTACAGGAGTGTGGTAAAGGCTCTTCTGCTAAAGCTAAAAGGAGGATTCAGTGGTGCTGTCTGTTTCACTTCTCAGGAGGGAAGTGAAGAGTCATCTTCTGAAGCCTGAAATAGGGTCTCACCTATGGTTTTACCATGACAGATGTGGAGGCTGGTGGCCATTGAGCTACTCCGACAGATAAATATCTGCAATGGCAACATGGAGTGCATTCTGGAGAAGCTTGATAAGTCACTCAACTAGCAGGATCCTGCCATTGGGCCACCAGAGAATCACCTGGATCATAATATCAGGAATTATTGACTTCTGGGCCAGTCTGGAAACCAACCATGGTTGTACAAACCTTATCCCTGTCATGGCATTATCCTTTTCTTCTGTGTCATTTTCCATACTTTGTTCATTATACAATCTTCCATATTATCACTTGCCTCCATCTGTCTGTTTGTATCCATCTACTAACCTCCTCTTTTTTATAGGTTTGCAATCCCTGTCAGTGTCCGTGTTCTGTGTACCTGTCCACAGCTGCTATCAGCCCTTTTATCTCTATCACACCCAAGGCTGTCCCTCATTACTTTGCCTTCTACCTTTCTCTTTTAATCAAAAGACTGCTCCTTTTCTCACCCACTATTCTTTATTGCTCACCCTTGTGCTTTTCCTTCTGAATGTCTTACGCTATACCTCTCAACTGCCCAGATTTTCGCAGAATATCTAGATTTTTACCTCATATCTTTGGCTTGTTTTTCACAAAATTATGGTTTTCTGGCAAATTACTGGTAAATCATTGAGGACTGAAGTCAGAAAATAATGGGAGACATTTGAGTTTCAGACTTCACATTCTTCATAAAATCCATTCTAATGCCAAACCTGTTAGCCTATCAACTTTTTAAGTTTGTAAGAGTGCTATTTCAAAATGTCCATATTTTTGGGCCTTTGTCACCCTATTATTTGTGGCTTTGTCCAGATTTCTCAGTGTAAGTGGTTGAGAGGCATGTTTTACTCCATTTTCCTACTTTCCTATCTATCCTCTCACCTCTCCATTTATAAGATAAACATATTAATCAGTATGCTGTGCACACCCACACTGTTGTTTTTGTACAGCACTGTTCTGTGCTATGCTGCCTTATCAATGTCTAAATGCCACAGTCTAGTGGTGCTCACAGCCATGGCATTGAATGCTGCCATACATACTGCCTCAGGTAGAGAAGGATGATGTAATGCATGTTCACTGCTCATAGGAACACTATCCTGCTTTAGTGCTCCTCTACCTTTTAAAACTACTCATATAAATTAAAGGTAAGTCACAACAAAACAAAGCATAGATTCAACTGAAATGTGTAGCTTTTGTAGACTACTACAGCAGAATCCTGCTGTTAGCTGTATTTAAGATTTAATTGCAAAAATAGGTATGTATATGCTAAGTGTATATGAAGACAGGAGAAATGCATGATACTATCAGCCACCACTTTTAAGTATGCATGGAAGTCCAGCTCTTCAGATGTTTGGAAATTGTCCCATCAGTTGCATTTGTTAGCTGAAATTCAGTGAATTTTACTATGTGACATAGCCAATTAGTGTGGCTTGGCACAAGGCTATTGGCTGCACAGTGTATTGCTGAGGTGCACCTCCCCAAATCCCCCATCCTAAAAAATGGGAAATAGACTAAGTCAGAGATGAGCTGCTTCACTGTTAGATTTTAGCAGTAACACTGATAGCGAAGTTTCAGATGTGTAACGCTATGTCATGTATAACACTGATAGTGTAGTCTCAGATGTGTAACACTATGCCATATATAACACTGGTAGTGTAACACTATGTCATGTATAACACTGGTAGGTAACACTATGCCATATATAACACTGGTAGTGTCTCAGATGTGTAATACTATATCATGGATAACACTGCTGGTGTAGTCTCAGTTGTGTAACACTATGTCATGTATAACACTGGTAGTGAAGTCTGAGATATGTAATGCTATGTCATGTATAACACTGGTAGTGTAGTCTCAGATGTGTAACACTATGTCATGTATAACACTGGTAGTGACGTCTCAGATGTGTAACACTATGTCATGTATAACACTGGTAGTGTAGTCTCAGATGTGTAACACTATGTCATGTATAACACTGGTAGTGTAGTCTCAGATGTGTAACACTATGTCATGTATAACACTGGTAGTGTAGTCTCAGATGTTGGACTGTGTTTATTTTATTTACTGGGATGCAATGAATGATTAGTGAGAATTTTAATGGCCGTTTGCAATAAGTGTTGTTCAGTCTGAATGGAAGGTCCTTATAGCCAGCAGAATTTCATTTTTATTGCAGTGCAGCAAATTTCTTGTACATTTGCTATCAGTAATTTCTATGAGCTAGCTTCTATGTCCTTACATCACAGATTGTCACGCTTCTGTAATGCAGTCTTCTGTTCCATCTATAGGATGATAAATTTACAGGAACAGGAAGCTTTACTCATCAATCCATAACTGTATGTAATAAAATAAAAACATGATCTTATAAACTATGATGTCTATGCTACGAAATACTGGCATAATATTTTACAGTATTTATTTTATGTTATTTATTTTAATGGAGTTAATAGACAGGTCTGTTGAAATGACAGTCCAGTTTTTAGGGATTACGTTCCATTACCTATTTATTTGCCTGAGGGTTGGGAGTTATATATTATTTAACTTATGATTCAAGGGGAATCTGTACAAGATCAGTGCTGAAATTTTTGAACTCTCAAACAATGGCAGTAAAAAAAGGAAAAAAAGCCATAATAGACCACATATCAAAGTCCACTTTTCTTGTCTCCTCTTAATTGAAGTTAAAGTATATGCTTAGTTGGGTAATGGCTCCCACTTCACAGAGGAGAGGGAAATATAATACGTGTTTAGTATTATACACAGAAAAGACATGAATATTCTGGCAGTCAGTCCCTCCACATATTGTTGACTGTGCCTCTCAAACAAACCCTGGTGAAAGATAAATTTCATACAACCTCACAGCCTATTATGTTGGTTTGATTAAGAAGGTGGTTATCAATGTGTGCCATACTTCAGCAGTATCCTGGGGATTGTTTGTCAGCATCAGTTTTTATTCCTCCATGTGTTAGCTGCCATTGTCTTCGACATGTTCACTAAAGGTATTCAGACATTTGTCTTTAGCTCTGCAGTTTAGAATATTAACTCCCCTATTTGCATGGAAATTATTGCTGCCTACTTTTCAATCAATTTTGCCACTAGCTGTCACCCTTATAACATGATAAAAATATTACCAAATCACAGTTTCTAAAATGATCCAGAATTTGTTCCAGACAGAAGGATTATGAGAGCTTATGTATGGATATGGTGCTCTGATAAATACATAGGGGATATCCACAAGATAGTATGCACATAGCAAAACATTTGCAGATAAAAGTCATATTAAAGATCTTCTGATCTACAAAGAGAAAATTCAGATATGATGCCATGCCTCTCAACCTTTTAGCACATGAAATCCAAACAAAGCCTAAAATAGTGGAGGACAAAGGCCTAAAATTAGGGCTAGATTGTAAACATTGCTCTTGTAAACTTAGAATGTTGCTAAAATAACAGGATTTGTGTCAGCATGTAATTTATGCAAGGATATGAAGTCTGAAACTCAAATGTATGGCATTAGTTAGTGACTTTAGTCTTCATAGAATTAGTTGTCAGAAGACAACAAATTTTATGAGGAATAGCCCAAATATATGAGGCAAACATCTGGACATTCTGTGAAAATCTGGACAGTTGAGAGGTACGAATGTTACCTCCCTTCTTACAAGCCTTGGCAGTAATACATAGAAGCTACAGTAGTTAGTGGGCAAACAATGGTGCCTATTGAAACAGGACATGAATTTAAGTTATTTTATCTGAAAAATGTAAATGTATTGTTAGAAAAGGCATGACTTGGGCCAACAGTTTAGTTCATTCAAGAAGCACTTTACAAAACGTTGTATACAGAAAACAATTGGTACCAGCCCAGAATGATGCACATCTTTTGGCAATTGCTCTTTATGTAAATATATCTCAAAGAAATAAAAAGTACTATTAATTTAGCGTGAACGTGTGGTATACTTGGCAATGTGCTCTTGTAGTGTTTTCTACACAAGGAAAAGAAACATTGAATGTGATAACATTTTAATGCATTATTATATCATAAAGGTACTCGTATTATTTGAACTCACTGTGAAGCACACCGGGTCACATTCTTTGTTCTTGGGTATAGATAAAACATGTTTTCATTCATCCAACAAGTCATGCTGGCAAAAATACTAATCACAAGTGAACAAAAATGGATTACTGACTTTGAGACATTATTTACACTTGGTTTAAATGAGCATTTATTAAGTGTTGATATCTGTAAATCTTACTGAGCAGTCCTTTTGCATGGTTAACGAAAGTTCAGTTGTAGTGGTGCTGATTTTTCAAAAAGGTTCCTTTGTAGTTAGTACTCTTATTAATGTTTCTGGACTACTCAGTATGTTGAATATTGTCTGAATGTGATGTCATAGCATTATTATTTGATACATAATGGCATCCATTTGATTCCAGCTATTTATTACTTGACTATATATGGTCTTATTTAGTTATATTTGTGTTAACTATTGACATGATTTACTGCCTGCTATGTCTACCTTTGGCCACTGGATGTTATAGGATACAATGCATTTTGCATAATCAGTAATGGGATTAATATATTACAATTTCTAGTATATTACAATTTCTAGTAACTAGTAATATAACTAGTTACTTGTTCAAATTGGTAACTAAGTAATAGCAATATATTAATTTTTTAGTAACTAATAAATGTGAGTTACTTAAGCAATAACCCATGCCTGGGTGTGGGTAATGCTGGATTTACTCACGGTTGGTGTGGTTTGGTCACGATGGCAAAGCCCAAGTGGCTAAACAAATCAAACCGTGGGTAAATCCAGCATTACCCACACCCGGAAGTGGGTTATTGCTATTATACAATGACATTATTTAAGGAAAAAAAAATACTTACTTTTCTTAAAGAATGGCATTGTATAATGCCTCCTTGCTGCCCTTCCACAGCTGTCCAGTATTCTGAGGCAGTTCTGATGTACTGCGCATGCGTATGGTTACACAGTACATCAGAGCTGTGTGTGGAAGCAACGGAGAAAGGAAGATCTCCGTTGCTTTTATAAACGTGTCTCGCTATGTTAAAAGAGTTTAACATAGCGAGATAGCTTTAAAAAAAGCAAAGGAGATCTTCCTTTCTCTGCTGCTTTTTTTAAAGCTGTCTCGCTATGTTAAACTATGTTCTGAAACTTCGATCACCATAAGGTCGAACCCTTATGTTTGAATTGTCAGAACTTTGATAACGCTAAAAAAAAAAAATAAAAACAAAAATAATGAATAAAGTCTTGCAAGGAGGGAGGAAAGCCCCCCTGCATCCCCCACGTGAGGGGCTGTGCTCCCAACACCCTCCACTATTTAAATATACCAACTCAGAGATCGCACTACAGTGGGATAAAGGGAAT
Organism: Protopterus annectens; assembly: GCF_019279795.1. Taxonomy (NCBI): domain Eukaryota; kingdom Metazoa; phylum Chordata; order Ceratodontiformes; family Protopteridae; genus Protopterus; species Protopterus annectens. The sequence goes on along the minus strand of NC_056735.1, from coordinate 1,314,775,241 downwards.
ATATTTAAAGAGCGGGTGGTGTGGGGAGTGCAACAGTTAGGTAGGTTTTAGGTTTTTAATTATTTTTTTTTTTACGTTCGAATTCTTGAAACTTCGAACATCTGAGTTCAATGTTCTCAGGTTCGAAGTTTCAAGGATTTGACAATGTAACAGGCACCCCAAATACACAGACCCTGAAAATTTTAAGGATGGAGTATTTAGGCAGATATTCTGAAGTTAGAAACAAATCAAGCAGTACTTATTAAAAATAAAGAATTAGCTTGTCAAGAATGATGAAAAAAGGGGCGTCTCATGAATGGCTACTCCTGGCTACTAGTAGTGCTGGTCTCACCACAGCTTCACTCTGCTGGGATACAATGCTCCTTTGCTTCTTCTCTCACCAGAAGAAAAACATTAGCAACAATTCCAAGATAAGGGAAAGGCCACAGCCTGTTTGGTGATCCACAGTATTGACCTAGATGATGCAAGGGTCTGTAGGCTAGTTGTAGCCTTTTCCTGATAGATGCCTTGAATAGCAACTAGACCAATCAGGAATGTTAAGCACAGACACTCACTGTCTAATCAGAAACAGTCAGGAATCAATGCACTCTGCTCCTTCTCTCATCAGGACCAGAATATAAGTAAAAATTCTAAGCTGTCACCTATGAAGCAGTCTCCAAGAAATAATGTCCCTGTGCTCCTTCTCTTACCAGTAGAAAACAGAAGCACTAATCCCAAGATGACTACTGAGATGTAGAATGTGGGCTCTCCAAAAACTGGTGGTCTTGTAATACATGTTTAAAGGTAAGATGAAAAAATGGGTTATCATTATAAACACGGCAGCATGCATTAAGTAGTTAGATATGAAAAGAGGGAGGGGTAACTAAAGTTTCATCTGTCTAAGTGGAGAGCCACTAATTTTAAAAGAGCAAGATAGATTGAAAGGGGGTGGACACTTTTGTTTTCTGGCTGTATAGACTACAGTGGGAAAACCAATAAATGTAAATTTATGATGTGTGGTGATATATGGTGTGAATGACCTGAGATGTACCTCCCTGGACTACATGAAAAGAGACATGGAAGAGCTCTCCAATCTTGTAGCCCAGGCAGGTATGACCCTAGCCCTGAGTAGCATTCTGCCATCACCCAGAATGATGCCACAGTATAAGGACAAAATTATTGACTTCAACAATTGGCTAAGCTTCTGGTGCCATTCTAAAGGGATCCAGTATCTGTCTGCCTGGGATGACATGGTCAACAAACCATGATGCTTTGCCGGAGATGGCCTGCACCTGTCACCCTTGGGATTCTGGATACTGGTTAAGGTTCTTGCCACCCCTATAGTGCCTTTTTTAGGCAAGGTTCAAATGACAAATTCACCACCATAACAGGAACAGGCAAGCAAAAACTGAGGATGATGCTACTCAATGCTAGAAGTCTAAATCTCAAAATGCACTCACTCGAGACACTCCTTAAAATGGAGAACATCGCTATCTGTGCAGTGACTGAGACCTGGTTCAAGGCTCCAAAGAGCACCCCTGCACTACCAGGCTATAACTCATACCACACTTTTCAGCCATGTAACCTTGACCGGAACACCAAAGGTGGAGGTGTGTCCATATTCATTAAGGATATCCACACCTCCAGGCTAGTTGCTCAGCATAATGCAGCCGAGGTTATCCAAGTGCAGCTAACTCTGGACAAAACTGCAATCCAAATTGTAGCTTGCTACAGATCACCCACCATGCCCCAGGATTCTCACTCCTCTTTTCTTGATGTACTGGAAAATATTAGGGTTCAACCAAACACCCTAATAATGGGCGATTTCAACTACCCCACCATTAACTGGGAAAGCTACTCATATACCAACTCTTTCGCTCAACGCTTTCTGGAATTCATAAACTCCAATGCCCTGGATCAACTTATCCACACCCCCACCAGGGGCAACAATATCCTAGATATAGTCATTACCAACATGAGTTACCGGTGTTCCACACCTGAAGTCAACGCATCACTGGTCAGATCCGACCATAAGCTAATTACACTAGCTATCCACATCCTGCCCCCACCCCCCATTAAGGAAACCATGGTAAAAAATTTCTCCAAAGCCAACTTCATACTTCTTAAGACAGAGGTGGTAAACTTCATGACACCCATGCAGATGGACAATACAGTTACAACTACTGAATTCTACACAATTCCACTTTATAAGCACTTACATGAGTGCATGGATCATGCTATCCCAAACAGAACCAAGATGCTATCCTCCAAAAAAAGGAAGCCAATCTGGTGGTCCCCTGCCATAAACAAACTGTACAACAGAAGGAAGAAACTGTTGCAAAAGAGAGGAAAATCCCATGAGTGGAGGAGCTCCCTGGTCGGCCTCAGTAAGAAGCTGCAATCCCTGATAAAATCCTCCAAAGCTAGTTATGAAAACAAAATCGTCACTGATTCTAAAGACAACCACAAAGCATTCTATAGCTTTGTCAAGAATCTCAATGGCAACACTCAGATCTGCTCGGAGTTACAGCACAATGGCACTAAATATACAGACCCAAGTGATATTGCCAACATCCTGGCAGATAGGTTCAGTGCTAACTTTACCCCCTCTCACCCCCTAAAGAGCCCATCTCTATACTGGAAGAATGCAAAGTTCCTGTAATCATGGCTGCACAGGTAAAAACCACACTCTCCAAAGCCAAGAACACAGCACCCATGGGACCAGACAACATCCCAGGCTGCGTTCTACATGAACTACAGAATGAACTGGCACCCCACCTAAGTACCATGTTCAATCATATCCTCACCTCAGGCTTTGTGCCTGCTGAATGGTGCACAGTGACGGTTATCCCACTCCACAAGGAGGGAGCCACCACGGACTCCGGGAACTACCGCCCCATTAGCCTGATGAGCCTGGTCTGCAAGGCCATGGAATGTATCATCATGGAACTTATAAACAAAGACATTGGTAATCTCCAAACTCTGGACCCCACCCAGTTCAGGTTTGTAAAAGGCAGATCATGTCTCCTAAACCTGATAGACTTCTTTGAAGCAGTCACCAAAGCCGTAGACAAGGGTAAGGTGATTCACACAGCCTATCTAGATCTTGCCAAGGCTTTCAACACCATCCCCCACTCTGGAATTATAGATAAACTCACTAAACTAGGTATAAATCCCTATGTCACAAGATGGGTTGCCAACTGGCTCACTGAGAGAATCCACGCTGTGAAAGTAGCAGACTCCAAATCCGACTTCAGACCAGTGACAAGTAGAGTACCACAGGGTTCAGTCCTGGGTCCTCTCCTGTTTGGTATCTACTGCTCTGAAGTACAGGCTAACACAGAAGGTCTTTGGCTAATGAAGTTCGCAGATAACTGCAAACTAGGAGCCATAATTGAAACTCCTAACGATGTGCACATCCTACAAAAGGGCCTCACTGAGACAGATGCCTGGTGTCAAAGCCATGGCCTCAAGCTCAATGCCAAAAAGTGCATTGTCATCCCCTTTGGTAAAAACTCTGTACCCATGAACTACAACATAGGCAGTAGTATACTTAACACTGAAAGTGCGATAAGAGACCTTGCGACACAGGTGGACAGTAGTCACATCGCCACAGTAGTCAGGAAATCCTTCTACATGGCACACCTCATAACAAAAGGTTTCTCATCCAGACAAAAAGTGGTCATTGTTTTCCCCTCTACTCATTACTCATTAGACCCATTATAGAGTACAATGCCCCTTTTGGTATGTACCTCACAAGACATCTACAACAACTGGAAAGGCCGCAGAAATACCTCACAAAGAGGATTACCAGCCTCAAACAGATGCCCTACACAGACCGTCTCAAAAAACTCCAGCTATACTCCGTCGCATATCGCCTACTCAGAGGTGATCTCTGCCTAACATACAAAGCTATGTCAAACCCAGAGCTGTTGGACATGCTCCACTTAAATAAATCCCAATCCCTCCGAGCTACATGCTCTAGGGACCTAAACCTTGTCACCACAATAAACAGAACATGCCGGAGAGATAGATTCCTGTCCCAGAGACTTCCCATACTCTGGAATAAACTACCTATCTATATCAAACAAAGCTCCTCATTAGCACTCTTCAAGAAAAATCTTGATGATTGGATGGAAAATAGGAAATTCACCCCGGGGATCACCTCTGTGGCTCTGCTCGACAGTGGCACAAGAAAATAATTTTCTTGGGTGGCAAAAGCCAGGGTACCTTTTTGGTTGGGCTTGTATAGGCCCCAGGGCTGATAGCCTAGTACCAGCCTATGAACCTATGAACCTATAAATAGTTGAAGGGGACTGATTCACAAAATGATAATTTTGTGCTTAGAACAACCAGTGAAAGGGAAGAGGGAAGGAGGTATGTGCTCAAATTAACATAAGAGGCAGGCAACTAGAAAGACAGTTGTGTTTAAGAACACAACAGCAACAAGTGCGAGGGTTGGAAAAAATTCTGTGTGACTCACAAGAGACACAGCTGTGGTCTCTTTCCAAGTTTTAATATGAAATTAAATGCAGAATACAAGTAAAACACAGCATAAACAAAACAAATCACAGTATGCAAAATAGAAGAAGGCAATAAAGTAATACAAAATACAAACTGTGTCAGAGTCTTGGTGAGCTTTTCCAGTAAAGCCCAGACAATATCCCAGGATGCCTTCTGAATAGCATGAAACATGACCTATCAGGGCCTCTGGAATTCCTATTTAACTATAGCCTCCAAACAGGCTTCGTGCCTCATTAATGGAGAACAGCTGCAGTCATCCCTTTGCACAAATGTGGGCCATCTACAGACCCTGGAAACTACAGACCCATAAGTCTCACTAGTCTTATATGTAAATCCATGGAAAGAATTATCATGGAAATGATCAATAGTGGTATAGTAAACCTCCAGTCAGTGGACCCAACTCAGTTTGGTTTCGTCAAGACAGATCATGCCTATTCAACCTTTGGGAAAGTCACCAAAGCAATGGATGAGAGCAAAATGGTTCACACTGCCTACCTTGACTTGGCCAAGGCATTTGACACAATACCCCACTCTGGATTGTTGACAAACTCAAGAGGTTAGGCACAAACTCGTATGTCACCCGATAGATAGCCAACTGGCTCACAGACAGGAGTCAGGAAGCTAGAATTGGGGAGAACACCTCTACAAAGAGGCCAGTCACAAGTGGAGTCCCTCAGGGATCAGTCCCTGGACTGCTCCTTTTTGACATTTACTTCTCTGAAGTTAAGGCCAGTGTCACTGGTCTCTGGCTGACTAAATTTGCAGATTATTGCAAATTAGGAACTGTCATTGAATCCCACACTGACACAAATGTTGTCCAGGAGGGGTGACACAGACAAACAACTAGTCTCAGAGCCATGGACTAAAACTAAATGCCAAGAAATGCATAATAGTATTCTTCGGGAAGTTATCCACCCCTAGTAACTATCATATTGACACACACCCCTCAGAGTTGACCCAGTAATCAGGGACTTAGGAACACACATAGATAGTAATCTAACCTTTGACCATCACGCATCTACAGTAGTGTGTTGCACAATGTATACACAAAGGTAAGGCATCTAAGCCAAGGAAGTCATTGTTCCACTGCATTTGGCATTCATCAGATCTATCATTGAGTACACCCCCCCCCCCCTTTGGTATGTATCTAACCAGGCATATCCAACAATTGGAATGTTCACAGAGGTTCTTCACTAAAAGAATATGGGGCTTATGTAAAATGTCCTATGCAGACTGCCTCAAGGCTCTATCCCTGTATTGCGTCTCCTACAAGCTTTTGAGGAGAGATCTATGCCTTACATACAGGGTATTGTCAGACCCCACTCTGATGGACCTCTTGCATATCCACAAAACAAACAGCACCAGAATTGCCCATTCTAGAGACATAAACCTTGCCTGTGGTATAAATAGAACTTGCTGGAGAGACGGGTATGTATCCCAGAGATTACCCCATCTCTGGAACAGGCTCCCCATTCTTGGGAAGCAAAGGTCTTCCCTAACCCAAGTCACATGCAACTTGGACAATTGGATGGGGAACAGGAAATTCATCCTTGGTTTGGCACCTATGTCTCTAATTGACATATGTAGCCTGTAAATGGTTCATCTCATAAGCTCTTACTTAACACTTATCAAGGGTATCAGAACTTGTCAGAGATTTGGGATGCATGGCTAGGCTTAAAAAGGCCCTTGTGGTCATTAGCCTAGTAAACACCTATGGACCTATAGATCTTGTGCTGCTGGCTGTGTATGGTTTGGTTTAATTATAAAGACTAGTCTTCTTCTTCTGGCTGCTCCCATTAGGGGTCACCATGGTTGATTACCAGTCTGCAGAACAAGTGACAGTAGAGTTTTATGGTGTCAAGTTGCCAGCCTGGCACCCAAGCTTCCTTAGAAGGCACATGCACATGCACAGCTAGGGCCATTTTAGAATGTACAATCCATTGCAGCATGTCTTGGGAATGTGAGAGGAAACCAGAGCACCCAGAGGAAACCCACGTGAACAGAGGGAGGACATGCAGACTCTGCAGAGAAGGCACCCCAGCTAAGAATCAAACCAGAGAAACTCTTGCTATGAGGTGACAATGCTAACTGCTGCTGCACCATTGTGCCACCTGGCTATAAAGACTAGTCTGCTGGAGTTTTTCAACTATTAAATGCTATTCATCATCATTGTAATATTATGTATGCAACTTTAATAGTACACTTATTTGCATGTGTGTGTGAGTAAATCTCAGTATTATAATTGATAAACTATTCTTTGTAAAAGTAACAGTCCTTTAGTTAGCAACTAGTAATAGGCTAGGCTTAAAAAGGCCCTTGTGGTTATTAGCCTAGTAAACAATGTGAGAGGAAACCAGAGCACCCAGAGGAAGCCCACATGAACAGAGGGAGGACATGCAGACTCTGCAGAGAAGGCACCCCAGCTAAGAATCAAACCAGAAAAACTCTTGCTGTGAGGTGACAATGCTAACTGCTGCTACACCATTGTGCCACCCAGCTATAAAGACTGGTCTGCTGGAGTTTTTCGACTATTAAATGCTATTCATCATCACTGTAATATTATGTATGCAACTTTAATAGTACACTTATTTGCATGTGCGTGTGAGTAAATCTCAGTATTATAATTGATAAACTATTCTTTGTAAAAGTAACAATCCTTTAGTTGGTAACTAGCAATAGGCTAGGCTTAAAAAGGCCCTTGTGGTCATTAGCCTAGTAATAGTAATATATTACTTTTTTAGAAAAGTAATACGTAATAGTAATATATTACTGTCACTGAAAACTAATTAGTAATAGTTGCTTATTACTTTTCTAGAAACTAGCACAACACTGTGCATAATATACTGTATATGTGTGGCCTTGGATTATCACCATAACAAATGTCAGTTACCTTTTTTGCCACAGCTCCTTGCTGCCACATCAACTATTGAAGTTTTCAAGAAGGTCCATTCTCCGGACCTCACTAAGTATATATGCAAAGCACTTCTGTATGTAGGGTTTGAATTCATTTCACATAGAGGTATCAACTAGGCATTCCCAAAGGACTCTGACTATATGTTTGGGTTATCTGGGTCTGTCCAACTACTGCCCTCATTTTCTTACCCAAATCACAACCAAATAATGATCAGTTGACAATGCAGAACCTCTCTTGACCCAAGTGTCCCAAACCTATGGCCTCTTGTCTGATGACACAGCTATAAAGTCAATCATTGACTTCTGACCTAAGGTTTTATGATTACTTGTGCACTTGTGAGCACCCCTGTGTTCAAAAATAATGTTTGCTATGACCAATCCATGACCAACACAAAGTCCAAGAACAGTTTACATTCACATCAGGTAAGCTGTTCATAATAATCACATCCCCAGCACTTTCCATCATTCCCCCTTAAGCATTAGAACCTCCCTACAGAGCTACAGATTCCATGTGTGATTCCCTGTTAAGCACAGCCCCTGCAGTCTGTAAGGAGGCTGAATACTCTGAATAGGTGTCTATGCAAAAACAACCTGCAGAGTAGTACTGGGAACTAGGAGACACCAGGACACCAGGAGAGAGAACAGGGTGAGAAGAAGTGGGGATGAAAGGCAAAGGATAGGAGTGTGTAGAGGTAGTCAGTGTAGCAGTATTCAGAAGAGAGAAGAAAGAATAGGGAAGAGGATGCCGGGAAAGATGTGCCAAGGAGAAGGAGACAAGGTGGAAGGACAAGGCCAGATGATGGGATTGAGTGATGAGTGGAAGTCAGAGTCAAAGAAGGGTGCTAGGAAGGGAGGAGCAGCCTGTCAAATGGAATGAGAGGGAGAGAGGGGGACAGAAAACTGGAACCTGCTGTGAGGATAAAATGGAAAAAGTATCAACATCAGGAGGTAGAGAGGAAGGAGACATATTAAAAAGCAGTTTGGGAGAACTCAGGACAAAAAGCTGGGAGGGAATTATGAATGGATAACAGTGGATAGATCTATTGGAAGAAAACTAAAGGGATGGAAAATGCATCAGGTCCAACACAGGAAGGCAACAAGCATGTACAATCTGGATGACTGATGGTAATGCATTTAAAGGGCAAAGGCTTAATGCATAAATGGCAGTGATATGGGAAAGGAAATGAGGATAACGAAGGCCAACGTGAGGGCAGGTAAGAGGGTTTGGTTGTGGGAGACTTAATCACATCTCCCAGTCTTTGGTCATTAAAATTCATATTATTGCCCTCTAAAACTCATAGCTGTGGGACAAATAAGTGATCATTTCATTATTTTGCATAAAACAAGGTCACTGAGTACTATATCTCATATCATCAATATTACTCTTTGCATAGGTTTAGTTCAGTTATTTAACAATGTGTGATTGATTAAACAAGGTCTAATATTATAAGGAATGTCAGTGAATCTAGGAGGACCAAGCCTAAATCCAAAGGCAAAATTCATAACATTATGTGCACATCATAACAACTGAAAGATAAGGACTTAGTCTTCAATGGCATCAACAGTCTTGGCAAGAGAAACAGAAGACAGCAGGTTGCAGTGAAATGAGTCTTAGAGTTTGGATTTAGTGCAGAATGCAGGGAGTAAGTTACCAAGATGTTTACCAAGAAGGTGGGTGGATATTTGTTGTGGTTCATGTGGACATCAACAGCCTATCACAGGAGGCAGGTGAGGGGATCACAAGTAGGGCCAATGAGATGGTACATAGATGCAGGATTGATGATCAGAAGTAAGATTTACAGAAATACTGCCCTTGACAACAGCCAGTACATGAGGTAAGAAAAAGATTGTGAATGAAAATTACTGGCTGTGGCAGATGATAAGGGAAAAGGATGTATGACTAGAAGGAAGATGAGGAAAACTGACAGAGACACCAGTTCAATGTAGGGAGAGGGTCCATCTAGTCTAAAAAAGATAATGATATTCAGAAGAGAGTAGGAAAAGAACATGTTAAGTCATGTGCCTAAAAGAAAGATGGAGGAGGAGGAATGGGGTTTCAAGGAAACAGAAGTAGGAATAGGTAGTTAGGCTTAATGTGAGACAAACACAGAGTAGCGTAGAAAGAAAAAAGACTCAGTACATTGCTGTTTTTTATTGTTATGCAATGCAATGTGTCTGGGAAGGAAGATGGCAGAGTTGATGCAGTGATGCAGAAAGGGTGGGAGGACACTGCTACACATAAATATAGGCCAGTGTCAACAGGGGTTAGGAACTGAAGGTAACAATTGGAAAGATAGGGAGAACATAGAGATTACACAACAGGTAAGCATCAACTGCAAAGTGAGAGAGAAATGGAAGGAAGATAATAGCAGAGGGTGTACTCTGGCCATAATTAGGAGTAAGCACCTTAGTAATTAAGGCAGGGTAAAGGGGGTACGGTTAGAGTAATACAAATCAGTGGAGGAGGATCAGAGGTTGAGCAGAGTGAATAAAGCAATGGGACAAGACAGAAATTGTTTTACACTCTGATAAAGGGAATGAATTCTTGGACAATCTGCTAGTAAACTATTGTACCCAAAAGTATATAATTCTGGATGTTGTCATAAGCAATGTAGTGGGGATTACACATATCCAAGTGAAGATGCTGTTGGACAACAGTGATCACAGCATTGCTGTGTTTATTGAGGGGGAATGTAAAAATAAAAGGCAGTGATTATGGCACATGATTTTAGAGAAGTTTATTAAGGTGAGTTGTAGGAGAGGGTCAAAGTGGAGTTGTGGTCTTGGGAAAAATTCAGGGGGTAAACAATTTATGAGAATGATTCAGGGGCAGAGTACACAGGACTGTGAGAAATGGTTTAATGAGAAGCTTATAGGAAAACAGATGAGCTGGACAGAGTGTCTGCAATGTAATGTAAAGCTAAGGAATAAGACAAAAGATAGGGCCTCCAGGACATGGATTTTAAATAAAATAAATAAAAAAATTAAGTTGCAGAGGTACAGGAGGCACAATATGAAGGAAGCAAGAGGATGTCTAATAAAGAAACCAATGCAGTAAAGGTTTAAGTTAAAAGAGAATTTGCAGATAGTCAAGAAGGGAATCAAAGCTGGTAAAGTAGGTTGTAGAGAGGAAGGTCTGATCAAAATAGGTAGGAAATTATGGAAAACAGGAAAGAGGCAAAAATATTGAATGAATGTCTTGCTTCAGGTGGGGAAGGTGCCATGTTGGGAGTATGGCATGACAAAGAAGGAAGACCAACGGTTAGACATGGGAATAGAGAGGGAAGGAGTTCAGATGGAACTGGTTTCCTAAAAGAGGCTAAAGCAGATGAAGCTGATGAACTGCCTCAGAAGACCAGTGTGGTTGTAGATTCCTTGCTGGAGATCTTCAAACGATCAACGGTCACTGCAAAAGTGTTTGAAGACTGAAAGATGGTGACAGTGCTGCACCAATGTGAGAGGAGCTGACAGAGAAATCTGTAAGACCATAGTTGTGTCAGTTTAATAGCAATGGCAGAGAAAATCATGAATAAATTCCTAAGGAAAATAGCAACAGTACTCAAGAGAACATGCAGCATATATTCATGGCCAGAATGTGCAATTAGCAGAATGCAATCCAGTTTTATTATAGGTCTATAGGAGAACTGACAAGGATGTACAGCTGGCTTAGTGTAGTTGGACTTTTCCAAGGTGTTTGAATTGAGACTGCATCAAGGAAATGTGCAGGATCTGCGGTAGGACCATGAATGAGGAACTGGACTGTTGCATGGTTGAAGGATAGGAAAGTAATGAGTACAGTACTGCTGGAGCTGGAAGTGGACCTAGTACTCCTTTGTATGTGTGTGCCTGTGTGCCTGTGTGCCTGTGTGTGTGTGTGTGTGTGTGTGTGTGTGTGTGTGTGTGTGTGTGTGTGTGTGTGTGTGTGTGTGTGTGTGTGTGTGTGTTTGTGTGTGTGTGTGCCTGTGTGTGTGTGTGCATGTGTAAATGTGTGTGTGTATGTGTGTCTGTCTGTGTGTGTGTAAATATGTGTGTGTGTGTGTGTGTGTGTGTGTCTGTGTGCGCGCGTCTGTGTGTGTGTGTGTGTGTGTGTGTGTGTGTGTGTGTGTGTGTGTGTGTGTGTGTGTGTGTGTTTCAGTCACATCTAAAGAAACAGACAACAGGATCAGCCTTTTCAGTGATGACAAAAAACTAGATGAGCAGCAGAGGATGAGGAAATAGACTAAGGAAGGAAAGAAGAAAGTGAAAAGGCTGACCAAATAGGCAGAAAGATTGCAGTTGAAATTAATTGCAAAAAGAGTGTAAAGTTCTGCGTTTGGGCCAGAATGACCCTGATTTGAAGTATTGGCTTGGGATTAAAACTGAAGATAGCTGAGAAGGAAAATGGTCTGTAGGTATTAAGTCAAACAGGCAGGACTACCAAGAGCAGAGGGACAGAGCCATGGCATCATCAAACAAAATGCAGGGGTGTATCCTCAATGGAAGATTCCAGATGCAGTGAGATGGTGTGCCTCCCCACCACACACACTCTAGTGGGTCCTGGCTATAAAACACCTTGAGCACCCATGCAGGTCTGAAGTCTATACATGAAAATGGACAGCACACTAGTAAACAAATTTCTACACAGAAATGGTGTGCTGGATAAAGAGGAGGGTTGCTACATTAGATAATATAGTTCAGGTCTCCACAGACACAGGATGAGAAGATGGAAATGATGTTGTTGCAAATGATTATTTGGAGACGTGAACAGGAAGGAGGGAGGAGGAGGACTAGAGCACAAAACTGAGTGATTGTAGTAACCAACTACCCTATGGATCCCTGCAAGTATTTCTTCACAAAGGGTTTTTTGGACTCATGAAATGATATACTAAAATAATATACTACAGACAAAATTTTCAGAGGCATTAAACAGGGCATGTATCAGGTAGACAGAGGGGAAGGAGGCCAGGAGGGATGGTGTGGAGGTAGAATGTTATAGATGCTTATTTAAATGGCACAGTAAATAGGCTGATTATCTCCTTCCCCCATTAAGCAAATGTAATGTAGTTCCATAAGCATCACCTACAAATCATGATTTTTTAAGCTACTTAGGTATGTGAGTTTTCTGCGTTACCTACAGAAAGTGAAAAACTAACCTCACTACATATACCTTTTTAATAAAATTCAGATAAGCTAAAATGTTGTTATGCAAGTATAAAATTTCATTGGCAAATAATGTAAAAGGACATGAATTCCCTGTTTCTCTGACATGTTTAAACTGACTTACAAATTTACATATATAGTTCTTCATTTTCTTTGGAAAACAACCTTTCATACCATTAGCCATGTTAAGTCTGCATCTTCTGTTATGTACTTAGGACTATAGTTGGAGCTCTCAGTCACTGCTTTGGTGAAGTAAGTGATATAACTTCACCTCTGTGTTTCAGTGATCACTTTCACCCACAGTGTTGATAAGTTACACAGAAAGCCATTGGAACAGTTCCATGGAACCTTTAGATCTGCTGTTATTAGTCTTCACATAATCCTTGACTGTGGGGCTCGGTTCCAAGCCTCAGAACTGACCCAGACATCTATTTCATCTTGCGCCTTACAAACTCTCAAGCTATGCTTTTACCCATAATGCTCCTCTCAAAATTACCTCAGATCTCATTTGCTGCTTTGTGTGTCAGATGCATTCAACCACTCTCGAGGCTTGGCTAGGCTAAGATTTAAGTAAGTTTTTCCTTAAAGTTTTCTCTTGATAAGTTCTTTTTCCTCTTCTAGTATATCTCTTCTTTACCCGCTGCTCTCATTGGTTGACTCCCTCATATGTGAGTGATGCTCTTTTTCACTTTTTTCTCTACCGTTGGTAGTTCTTTCATAGTACCATTGTTGGTACTCCTCTTTTACCTTTTTTAAGGTATTCTTGTTTACCACAGTTGATATTTTCTCTCTCTCTCTCTCTCTCTCTCTATATATATATATATATATATATATTAGTTCTTGTCATCTCTGTGTGTGTGAGTGACTGTTTAAAACCTCTCCTCACTATAGCTGAAAAGGCTGACTCTCCAGCCAAATCTTCTAAAGGAACCTCAGGTTTTAAGCAGTGCCTTAAATGTCAGTGCAAAATGTTCAATTTGGATGGACATACATTGTGCATATATTGTTCAGGCAAAGTTCATTTGCAAGAGAGTTGCTCTGTCTGTCATGGCTTCTCTGCCAGGACTCTTATAGAACATAAGAATAAGCTCATTCTGAAACGTCTTCTGAAGAGTGACTTTGAAGAGGCCATTTCAGTGTCAAAAAGAGAAGCCAGTTCATCTTCTTCATCTTCTCCCTCCTCTAGAAAATGTCTTCTTCGGTTCCAAGCATTTCAGAACCTTTTAAGAAGGCTTCAAAGCATTCTTCAGTACCAATGAGTTCATCGGCACCAAAAGTAGAACAGGACTCAACACCAACAAAAATTTTGGAGCCGACATTGGTTTTCTTGGCACCCAAAGAACAACCACAATTAATCTCAGTACCAAGATCCAGGTACTCTTCTTTAATTGATCCTTTTAAGGATAGACCTCCCAGCCCCTTCACTGATGTCAGATGCCCTAGGTCTCCATCGATGGCATTGGTTTGGTCCATTAACAGTGTCTCCGAGGCTGACATCATGAGACTGGTGGATCAGCTCCTAATGGTGTGGGGTTGTCCTTGGTTCCTAGCCAAGCTAGCATCAGAAACAGACTTACTATGACACCACCTGTTCCTCCTCCAACTCCTATTGAGACATTGGAGTCCTCAGTTCTGACACTCCTGGCATTGACTGTCTCAGTTCTGCTAGCAACTTTGTCTTCACTACCTGGAGCTGCCTTGAGTTCCTCCAGCATTTCAGCACCAGAGGACTCCCAGGGTCGAGACTCCTTGGTTGGGTCTGAGGTGCATGGATTGGCTTCTTTAACTTTGGAGCCATCCATGACCCTTGGTGCTTCTGCCTTTAAAGGATTGACTCAGGCTTTAGTTTCAGGGGTCACCTCCTCAGTGCTGGGTGAGACCTTGGTTCTGAAGGAGTCTATTTCGGTTCCCGGATCCCATCCCTCTACGGGGGGGGGGTCAGCCTTCCAGATCATGGTGAAGGCCTTGCCCATTGGGGACTCACAGTCTCTGCCATCCCTGTCAGGACAGATCTCAATATCCCCTCATCTGGAACTCCAATTGGTCTCATCCCCTAGACAGAGGGCAGGAATGCCCCAGGAAAGACCCACCTTGGTGGTTTTCTCTTCAGATACTTCCCCAGACATCCTCCTGAGCAAGTACCTGTGAAGAGAAAATGCAAGAGGAAGCACTTAGACTCCTCATACGAGTCTTTCACTGAAGATACCGACTTTGATGAAGGGGAAGGTTCCCCCAGGTCATCCCCTGATGATGTTTCTTTCAGGAACATCCTGGAAATCCTAAAATAGAGGGGTGGCTGGTCTTCTCTACAGCCTTCTTCTGAGGAGTCGGTATACCTGGAGGCTTTTCGAGCCCAACCCTCTACTTCTTGGATCTCTCTACCAATTGATGATCTCATCAAATTGATTGCTTAGCAGGTGTGGAAGTTGCACAACTCCATTGAGCCAATCCCCAACAGACCTGATTGAATCCTTTCAGCCCCTAAAGATGAACAACACTGGTCAAAAGGTATACGCATTGATGCCATGGTGATAGCTTCAGCCACAAAGAAGGAACTTGCTGAGGAAAGTCCGACTATCCATCCTCCTAACAAGGAGTCTAGGACTATGGATAGGTTTGGGAAGAGCATTTGCACTTAAGCGATGGCACATTTCATGAGGTTGCAGAGGAATCTGATCAAAGAGCTCTTGGATACTGTCACAGAAGCAGTAGCTGAAGAGGTATGGGACAAAGTTGCCTCTCAGCTCGCAACCCTTGAAGTGATTTCTAACTCATCCATGAGGCTGATTGCCTATGCAGCTGAAAGGATGACATAAGCAGCGGGTTCAGGCATAGCCATTAGAAGGCATTCCTGGATGTGCTTGTGCGATTTTGCAGAGCCATTTAAAGCGTCATTCGTCAATCCTCTGTTTGATGGATCATCCCTTTTTGGCCCTAAAGTTAAAGACACTCTTGCAGATGTGAAAAAGATGGGCAGACTCTTTCTGCCATAGGCGTATGTTTCTCCACTCCTCAGAGGCCTTACTCTAGGAACCAGAGAAGTGGGAAAGTATGGTTTAAAAAATCCCAGGGCCTTTCCAGGATACACGTAGCAAAAACTTTCCCTGGGGCAGAGGGGGAATTAATGGAAGATGCTGTCCTAGAGGGGTCCAGAGATTCTTTCTCTGGTACTTCCTACTTCCTACCAGCACCCCTGAAGGGAGGCCCAACTGCCCTCCTCTGGAGGCAGTTGGGGGATGACTTTTCCTGTACCAGCCTGCCTGAGAACTAATAATTTCCGACAAATGGGTGCAGGGTATAATATCCAGAGGGTACAAAATCCAACTAGCCATACATCCAAAAACCCAAAAAAGACTCCCA
Organism: Protopterus annectens; assembly: GCF_019279795.1. Classification (NCBI taxonomy): domain Eukaryota; kingdom Metazoa; phylum Chordata; order Ceratodontiformes; family Protopteridae; genus Protopterus; species Protopterus annectens. Next base: position 1,314,759,326 of record NC_056735.1, on the reverse strand, counting down.
GATGTTCCACCCAATGACAGGGAAGCAGCAGTCATAGAAATTCAAAAACTGCTCGACAAAAAAGTCATCCAAAAAGTCCCATCAGACCAAATAGGATCTGGGTTTTAGATTCTTTTTAGTGCCCAAAAGAACAGGGGACCGGAAACCCATCTTGGATCTCAGCCAGTTCAGCAAGGCAGTTCTGCAAACCAAGTTCTGGATGGTCTTGGTACAGTTAATACTTCCATTCTTGGAAAAAGATGATTGGATGTTCTCTGTACACCTCTAGGAAGTGTATTACCACATAAAAATGGGCAAACGCTCCAGGAGATTCCTGTGCTTCTGGCTGGGAGCCAGTCATTTCCAGTTCAGAGCACTGCCCTTTGGACTAACCTCAGCCCTGAGGGTGTTCACCAAATGCATGGCATTGGTTGCAGCTCATCTTAGACTGCAAGCATTTTGAGTTTTAACATACTTTGATGACATGCTCCTCACTGCTACCACCAGGCATCAGTTAGAATGAGCAAGAGATTACACTCTGCATCTTTGCGCCTCTCTAGGCATCACAATAAGTTATGAAAAGTCAAATTTGCAGCCTTCTTTACAATTAGATTTCATTGGAGCTCCATTAGACACTGTTACAGGAATTGCTTCACTTCCACTAGAAAGACTACAAAGGATCAGATCTCAGGTCGGACAAATTATCCAAAGCAAAAGGATTCCAGTCAGATTAGTCCTACAAGCATTAGGCTCAATGGCAGCCTCAGTTACCCTTGTTCCCTTAGCAAGATATCACATGCAAATCTTACAGTGATTACTTGCCTCCCAGTGGTCTCTGATTCATCAGCCAATGTCTTACCTAATCATGATTGCCAATCACTGCAAACAAGATCTTTCATAGTGGCTCCATTCCAAACAGATTCTCTTGGGGTGACCATTCATTCCTCCACAATCCTGAGCCACAGTGACCACAGATGCTTCCCATATGGGGTGGGGGGGCATTATCTGGGAAGAACAGGCCAATGCATGTGATCCCAACTAGAGGCCAACTTGCACATCAATGTTCTGGAGATGACGGCAGTGTTGTTAGCATTGCAAGCATTCCAGGATGTCCTCCTCTGGGAACAGTAGCAATTCAAATGGACAACATGTCAGTAGTTTGGTACATCAACAAGCAAGGGGGGAACCAAATTTTAGCCATTGTGTTGAGAAGCCCTCAAAGTCTGGCAATGGGTGACTTCTTCAACCACTTTCTCACAGCAACGCACATTCCAGGGAGCTCTAACATGATTGTGGACAAGTTGAGCAGAACCATTCTCATGCCTCACGAGTGGTGTCTCAATCCTATTGTGGTGAAACAGACTTTTTATCACTGGGGTGAACAGTAGTGAGATCTTTTTGCATCCCCTCTGAACAACAAGTGCAGCAGTTACTTTGCCCTAATTGCTCACATCTGGGGGAGTCACCCACAGATGGTCTTCTCCACAATTGGCCCCTGGTCTTTCCTATGCCTTTCTCCTGACTCCCTTGATTTCCCAGTTTCTAAAGAAAGCCAAGAGGTCGGCGAACTCAATAATCCTCATTGCCCCTTTTGGCCTTGACAAGTTGGCTTCCCTTCCTTTGGCCTCATCTTCTTCAGAAACCATGGATACTGGACCAAGCTCCACACCTGCTGTCCCATCCACAGGGCATGGTTCATCTGAACCTCCAACATCTCAAGCTCACAGTATGGCTTCTCCAGTTCCCATGATTGCCAGGCATCCTTCCCTTTCCTCTTCTGCCCGTCAAATCATTGTGGCCCATCACAAGCCTTCAACTAGGAAACTGTATCAAAGTAAATGGGAAAAGTTTGCAAGTTGGGCTGTTATGAACAAACTGGACCCTTATATGACCCCAGTTCATAAGGTTTTGGATTTTTAGCTAACCTCTATCAATCTGGTTCCTCTGCCTCAACAACTAAAGTCCAACTAGAGGCGATCTTGAACTTCCATATGAGTTTTGATGGGTCATCCCTTATGTCACATAAACTTTGTAAAGCCTTCTTAAAGGGAGCCCTAATGTTAAGACCACCTTTTAAAGAACCCATTCCTCATGGGATCTAACACAAGTTCTTCAGTCTCTTACTTTGACTCCCTTTGAACCATCAGCTACTTGTGACTTAAAGTTTCTGACTTGGACAACTTTATTTTTAGTGGCTATCACATCTGCCAGAAGAGTATCTGAACTCCAGGCTTTGTCCTACAAACCACTCTGTATCATATTTCACAAAGACAGGGTCTCCCTTAGGACTAATCCATCCTTTTTACTGAAAGAGGTCTCAGAATCTACCATCAATCAGACTCTTCAGCTACCAGTCTTTTTCCCTAATGTTTCTAATAAAGGGGAGTACTCCCTTCACTTATTAGACATCCACAGACAGTTATGTTTTTATCTTCACAAAACAAAAGACTTTAGAAAATCTGACCAGCTGTTTGTTTCCTTTTCCTCTCTTTCTTTAGGTAATTCAGTTTCAAAGGTTACCTTGGCAAAATGGCTTAGAGACTGTATTATATTTATTTGTCAGTCAAAAGGGCTCCATCCTTCATGCCCAGTTAAGGCCCATTCAATTAGAGCTGTGGCAACTTCTGCAGTTTTTCACACCAGAGCCTCTTTAGATGACATTTGTGCAGCAGCCACTTGGGCTTCTTCTTATACCTTTATCACTCATTACAAGCTGGATCAAGTCTCTGGGGGAAGGGCATCATTCGGTTCAGTGGTGTTCAGGAATATTCTTCAGTGAGACCTCCCAAGATTTTAGGGTTGCCACATTTCCTTGTGACTAAAACCGGAGTAAGGCCATGCCTCCTGCATCACCCATAACTCCGCCCATTCTAACCCTCTCCTGCCCACGTTCAGCCCACTTTGAGATGTCACAGTGACATCAATTGATGGGGAACGCCCCCCTTTTTCATTTCCGATGCTTGGTTTCAAACAATTTACTATGCTTTTCTATAAAAAAGCATAGCAAATCAGCCATTTTTACAAACTCCGATGGTTTGTTTCCATTTTGAAACAGACTGCTGGAGTTTCTACAGGGTTTTCCAGACTACCAGAGAATAAATTTGATTTCCGGATAGTCCAGAAAAAAAATGGAGAGGTGGCAACCCTGCAAGACTTAAGTAGCTGGGGAGTCTGTCCCACAGTCTAGGATTACGTGAAGATTGACAACATCAGATAAAGAAGTTATGTCTTACCTTAATATTCCATTTGTGTTGTCAATCTTCACTAATCCTTGACATTCCCCTATTCTGTCCCCAAGCCTGAGACTCTTAGTGGATCGAACTCTCCCAGGACTGGCTTCATATTATGGACACATATTTGGTCTCTTATTCCTGTTTGCTATTTCTCTGCCACTAATTTAGGCAAACTCAGTCTGAGGTAATTTTGAGAGGAACATTATGGGTAAAAGCCTAACTCAAGAGTTTGGAAGGCGCAAGCTGAAATAGATGTCTGAGTTGGTTCCGAGGCTTGGAGCCGAACCCCGCAGTCTAGGATTAGTGACGATCGACCACACAGATGGAACATTATGGTAAGGCATAACTTCTTTTTTATATAGCCTTTTCAGTTAGGAGGCTAAACATTAGACATTCTTAAAGGAATCCATAAACCCTAATTAATAAACATTACAGTTTCTCATTAAGATAACTACAGTTTGACCATCCCTGTTTCCCATACTAGGATGGCTACCCATATTTGGCCTGTTTTTTTCTCTCAGTATTAAAGATAAATACTAGAGATCAACAGAAATCCTCACCTCTAACAAAAAAAAAAAAAAAAAGAAAGAAAGAAAAAGGAAAAAATCAGGCACATACAACTTCAGATACATTTTACCTTACTTCACTTGTACGTAAGCACCAACTCCAACCCAGCAGCAAGTGTTTAAATTAAAATAATTTTCAAATATTAAAAAAAATAATTTTCAGGGTAGCAACATGTACTTTTAATGGGAGCAGTATACTGTGCAGATCTGAGAACTCTGAATTATGGAATTCCAAGACGAAATATGTGAGCAGGCATGGAGATCGTCCTTACCTGCAAGCTGCAGTGACTCAGAGGCAGGAGTAACTAATAACGGAGTGCAGGAGGCAAAGACCCCTTCTTTTGTGTATGAGAGGAATACATCTGGAGACTCTCACAGAAAATGGCAGTTGAAAAATTAATTTTGACACCATTTACATGTTCATGTGCTGTTTGGGGTACTGAGAATTAATGACCATATCCACGTTTGATGAAGTGCATCTTAAATAATGTATGTAAGGAAAATGCACCGGATATATTTTTCTCCTGTTTCATGAGAACCAGAGGATGTTACCCATATAATATTGTTTTATAAGATATACAAAACAACTAATACTTACTTTAGGGTCATAATTCATAACATTGTAGCAAGATTTTCCTTCAAAGACAGACAGGCTTATATCTGAAACAAGAAGCAAAAAGGAACATCCCATAGTTAGAGGTATGCATTTGGTGCTGGTAAATGAAAAAAAAAAAGAGTGAAGGAATATCAGCAGTAAAAAGGCATCCTTGTTTTTTGTTTTAATGGGCATATAATATCTAATAAAACTGTAATATTTTAACTGTATGCTTGGTACTTTGACTATTTGAACTTTACAACAGAGAGAGAGAGAAAACTGCAGCAATCACTTCAGATTACACTTGTGCCTTTTTTACATCATTGTTATGACAAATAAATGAAACATTTTTATAGTTTAGCAAAGAACTGTTAATATCTACACATGCAAATAGACAGTGATGGTCTACATTATAAGAGTTACTCTGTAAAACTCTGCCCACGTGTTCGGAGTGACACATTTCTTTACGTAAAATATAAACTACCTATATAAAGTTAACAGAAAAAGCAGAACTTGGGTAGTAACCCTTATCAAAGTGTTCAAAATATGTGAATTGTGTATAGATATATACATGTCTCTGTATGGAAAACCAACAAAACAAAGATGAATGGTAAGGAACAGATAAGCATTGACACTGGAAATGAGGTTGCTGTATTTTCTAGACATGCATCACTGCTTAAATGCAACCTTGACATATAGTAGCTGGGGGTTATAGCATTTCTGAAAGGTACTTTCTGGGAAGGTAATACTTTCCAAATGAGAAAGAGCATTGACTTAAGTGTTGTTTCTGTCACAAAAATGTGAATCAAGACTGCTCTGAAACACTATGACATTACTGTGGTATGTCAACCATGTCTTGATAATATTCTCCAACTTGTCATTTTACTGATTCTTCTAAAAGTATTACATAAAATCTGTGCAGATGACAGCTGCTAATGTGCAAGCTGGTATATGAAACAGTTTTACACTGACTTGAGAGAGTACTTGCTTTTAAGTGATGCCCCTTGTATTAGTATTATGAATACCCCAGGGACAGCCAGAGATTTACACATTAACCCTGTCCATAATGTACCAGGGTGCCAATCCAGGGGCAAACTTGCATTTTTCCATCCACTCATCCAGATTATGCTCAAATAGAGTAAGAGACATACTTTAGTTGACATGGAGAGGAAGACAATTCCATGGAAGTGGTATTCTCTCTGTTAGACATATCTATCCCTCCAACATGTTTCATTTAAGTTGTAGAAGAGAATGAGATCTCCTGAGTGGGTGTTTCTGCCACTACTGGACTTGCATATGTGTACTAGATCTGAAAGGATTGGGTCAGTAGAGGCGGAGTGAGGCAGAGATTGCCTCTCAGTAGCCTGTAAGATAACAAAAAAGAGGGACAGGGCTTTGAGACAATCAGTGTAGCTTTTGTGATATAGAATCTTGATTTTCTTATTGAGAAAGCATTGTGATCACTTGAGTTCTGTCAGGTGTTTGGACAGGTACATAACAAAGGGAGCATTATACTCAATGACTGGCCTGATGAGTGCATAGTACAATGGAATGATCATCTCCCTGGACCTGGATGCCATAACCTTACTCATAAGCAGCACTATGAAAAAAGACTTCCTTCCAACAGTAGATAAATGGCATTTTCCTCATGAGGTCTCAGGTCCCTCAGTAGTGGGTCAGTTTTCAGGGTGTCCTGTCAATGCAATAGTTGTGGGGTTGAAGGATACAATTATACATTTTTGGTGTTATGTTTAGGCCATGGCTTTGACACTTGCTATTTGTTTAGGAAAAGCCTTCATGAAGGATCTTGGTATCTTCTGGAGAGTTTATGATAGCACCAAGTTTAAATACTTGGTCAGCCATAAGCCCTTAACATTATCTTTGACATCCAAGAAGAAGAAGATGCCAAAGAGGAATTGCCCAAGGATGAAACCCTGAGGTACACCACTAGTGATAGGTCTTTTGGAGGACACAGATCCACCCACCCTAATTGCCTGGGTTCTATTTGTGAGCCAGTTTGCTATCCAATGAGTTACATAGAGATTTACACTTAGCTGGATGAGTTTATCAATGATGCCTGAGTGGGGGATGGTGCTGAATGCTTTGTCAAGGTCTAGATATGCAGGGTATTGATTTTCCTCATACAATGCTTTGGTAGCCTTTTGGAAGAAGTCAACCAGATTAAATATGTAGGAACTGCCCTTGACAAAACTGAATTGGATCAAGTCAAGCATTTATGGGATGCCTATATCTTTATTTATTAATTAATTCTATAATGACGCTTTCTAGATTAGACTTTAGGTCTATAGTTGTCTATAGTGTCCAGGTCAGTAGATGTCCCACCTTTGGGCAGGGGAATGACTGTTGCAGTCCTCTGCTCATTAGGTACAAACCCTGAATGGAGGCTGATATTAAAGACACACCATAGGGTGTTTGAAAGGTTCTGTTTTAGGCTGACTAGAAGGCATCCTTGTATATTATCAGGCCCCATAGAAACAGTGTGTTGGGCTTGGATAGTGCTTTGAGGACAATGGGGACATAAAGTGGTCCTGTAGTTAGCTATGATAGAATACAAGGTTTTGTTAACTGTAAGTTGAACATAGAGGACTTTCAGGTTACCATCATGCATAACATGTCTGAAGACAAAATTTTGTTTTACGAATATAGAGACGCCCCCAACCTTTAGTACCTACATCTAGTGTGGTAGGCATTGAAACCTTGCACAAATAGTGTGATTTTAATATTCTTGAAGCAAGTCTCCATGACAATGCGTATGTTGATGTATTCTAGGGTCATATCATGAGTGCCTATAAAGAGTATATTCTTTTTGTTAAGGCTCCTAGCATTGAGCAGCAATACCTTCACATTATCTAAATTTTGTTTAGTTATGTGGGAAGCTTTTGAAGACTGACTTTTCCTAAAAAGGCATTATGGGGTGGACAACATGGACAGTGCAGTGAATCCCTAACAAAGGAGTTTGGACTAGCCATATATATATGTATGTGTGTGTGTGTATTTATATATATATATATATATATATATATATATATATATATATATATATATATATATATATATACATATATATAGATATGGTTAACTATTGAAATCCCAAAAATGCATTCATCAACCGGTCACAGTATCGACCCAAAATGTCGAATCCATAATGTTGAACAAGTAGCCAAGTCGAAACTGCATAAATTGACACCTGTAGTTTGATGTATTCGACATAGCAGGAGGTGATGTCAGTCACCCAACCTATGCAGCTAAATGTACCATTACACTCTACAGTCAACGGTACATGTATGTTACTATTTTGCAGTGGGGTAAGCCCTCCTGCACCCCATGCAAATTATATATATCAGCTCCAAGATCATGCTACAGTGAGGAAATGGCTTAATTCCCTGTTCCTCACTGAACCGCAATTTCCACTCACAATTTCTAAGATAATCGAAGTATACTACCCATTCACTGTTGTGTATTTGATGTATTCTGGTTTGGCATTGTGCCCCTTGGAAAAGTGCCTTTCGAACACATGCTGTTTGAGCAAAACCACTCTACAATTTCAATAGTATATATATATATATATATATATATATATATATATATATATATATATATATATATATATATATATATATCGATTCTCGGCTGGGGTGCTTTCTGTGCGGAGTCTGCATATCCACCCTGTGGTCGTGTGGGTTTCCTCCGGGTGCTCCAGTTTCCTCCCACATCCCAAAGACATGCTGTAGGTGGATTGGACACTCTAAATTGGCCCTAGGTGTGAGTGTGTGCATGTGTGTGCCTTCTGTGGAAGGTTGGGTGCCAGGCTGGCAACTCAACACTGTAAAACTCCACTGTCAGTCATGAGCGGACAGATGTTGTGGCGACCCCTAACCGGGAAAAGCTGAAAGAAGAAGAAGAAGATATACAGTATATAGTATCCCCTTTGTATGACACCAGAAGCCAAGCCAATTGTTGAAGTCAACCATCTTTTGTTATGCCTTAAGAAAATACACATGAATATAGGGATAACATGCAAAATCCACATAATTTGTTTAGCATTCTACAACAGAATTCCACCCAAAAACTTCTCATTAGCCCAATCATTATTGTCCTTTAAATTTCTTTTTATTACCCCCCATTTTATGTGTGATCCTGAAACTGCGGTATCTCTTTACCTTTACGATCCAAATTGCTTCTGACATTGTTTTTCCAGTTACATCCAAGTGAAATAATTATTCTATCCATCTCTGCCCCCTCAACTGAACACACACACACACACACACACACACACACACACACACACACACACACACACACACACACACACACACACACACACACACACACACACATGTTTTACTTGTCTGGTATCATTTTGCTCCTTTTTGCAATGGTTTCAAGTGTTTCTGAGCCATATTATTGATCTGGTACCATTATGTCACAATTTGTGGTGTTCTGAAGTTACCTCACATCAATGTATCTGTTTTTTTTGTTTGTTTGTTATAGTTATCTTGTATTTTTTTTTTGTTTGTTTTGTCTTTGTTTTTTTTTTTTTTATTTATTTTTTTTATTTACTGTTTTTTTTTTATGCTGGCTGAGGCATACTATTTCACTCCACAGATATTTTTATAATGACATTCATTTAGTTACTAATCATACATCCCACATCAGCAAGAGAAGCAAAAGAAAGTACATTATCAATGTCAGTCTTAAAATTAAATCTAGTCTTATTATCTTCTGTGACAGTAACTGGAACATCACATCAAAAGTGTTGGCTAATCCAGCCTCAGCTTTGTGTGGAAAACCCCAATAAGCACTCAGCAGACAGACTGACTGCAATAAGTTTATATGCTCAAAAGACCCAATGCAGTGATTCAGAGAATTGCCCAGCTACACAAATCAGTATGGCTGCCCTTGTAAATTAGCATGTCCAAAATGCTTTGGTCTCTCATTATATTAAATGGGAGAGACAATGTTGCAGGTAAGGTTAGCGAAGATCAGTGGGGATGTAGTGGTGAGGATGGTGTGAATATGTGCAATTATGTGTGTAGCAGTGTGTGTGTGTGTGCACCTGCATATCTGCAGAGGTATGACAAGTCTGAGATGACTTTTCTCCAGATTTACGAAGCCCTTTATAGCATGCAGGATTAGTTTAAGAGCAATTTTCGGCAATATGGCCGACGTGCGATCCAGGAACGAGCTCCCGGGAAGTGCACGTGAGCTCTTAGGCTAATCCTGCACGGACCGAGCTCCTGTATGCAAATGACCCTCATTTGCTGGAGAAATCCATGCAAATGAGGTGATATTGCAATCCAGGAAACTTGCAATAGTCCATGCAAGACAAGTGCAATCTGCAGAAATGTACTCGGTTACTAACTGAGTACATTTCTGCAAATTCCAAAACGAAGCTATGACAGCTCCAAATAAAGGCTGCATATTATTGAGGAAGCACGCCAATGGCCAAGTAGAAGGCTACTGGCACTGCAAACTGTTTAAAAAATAAAATAAAATAACTTCAATTTGTAGCGGCGCGCAAACGGGATGGGGGGGGGGAATAAACTGAAAATGAGCATTCTAACAAAAATCAGCATTCTGCCATGCAAGTCAATGGCAGGCAAAAGACAACTTGGCCAGTGAGTAGTGGTTGCTAATGGGGGAGGCTCAGTATGGGACATGCAACTATGCATTAGTAGGCAATCCTATGCAAATGAGGGAAAGGTTAGTGAATCCCAGATTTTCCCAGGGTGTGAGGCAGGTCCCAAGAGTGTAAGAGTATAAATAGCTGGGTGCAAGACTAGGATATAGGTGACATCATGGGGGGGTGTCAGGCATACTGTAAGTGGACTGGAGCCCTGTGGCTCATGACTGCTCCTAGCTTAGCACAGCAAAGTTAGTGATGTGTCCAAACTGCCTAGCACTCCTTACAAAGTGCAAGCGGGTGTGCGTGCCATGCACCAGGTCTTACAGGAAGAAAAAGGAAGTTAAAGCAGGAAATAGCAGCCCTGTGCACATTTTAGCACTCCGTTTGTGCAGCATGCACACAGGCTTAAACTGGGAAGCAATGGGAAGGGAAAACAGCAGTAGGAAGGTAATCAAGGAGAACTAGCTTAGCTGACAGGTGAAATGTATCAGAAACAGCCAATTACACAGGCAGCAGCCCAATCCAGCCCAGCAGACCACTATAAACTATACAAACACCTGTCCCCCTTATTTTTCCCAAAACCTCTGCACCACCAGTGTATACAGATGAGGAAATGTTACAAAATGAAGGCAAGAGAAAAAGTGTTAGGGGCTACTTTTGCTATCATAAACCAGCATGTGCAAGAGGCTGAGGGTGGTGAGGATGTGAATGCTGCTGAGCAACCCACAGTGAGTAGACGGAGAAGAGTGTACAGACCCAGTGTAACCTACCAAGGGCTACATGAGCTGGAAATAGTGGAGCTCTATAGGGTGGACAGGAACCTCCTACAGCAAATTGTTGAGCTGTGTCGGCCACGCCTCACACACAAAACTAACAGAGGGGAACCCATTCCAGTGGATACCAAGGTATGTGTAGGCTTAAGAATACTAGCCACAGGTACCTTCCAAAGGCCAACTGGGGATATGATGGGGATTTCACAAGCATCATCATCCAGGGTATTCCACCAGTTCCTGGATGCCATGTCAGCAAATGTTGATGAGCACGCATATTTCCCCATCACCCGTGAGGCATTGGCCAGCAATATGCATCTCTTCCACCAAATAGCAGAATACCCTGAGGTAGTGGGTGCAATAGACTGCACGCATATATGCATTAAAGCACCACCAGATGAGCGGGGTAGGGTCTACATTAACTGCAAGGGCTTCCCCTCCATCAACTGCCAGGTCATGTGTGATGCCCAGGGCATAATAATGAATGTGTGTGCTGGTTGCCCTAAAAGCTACCATGATTCCCGCATCTGGCATCTGACACAGCTGTACCAGACATTTGCCACTGGGGACATTCCACACGGTCACCTAGTGGGGGATGCTGGATATGCATTGGAGCCATGGCTGATGACACCCATCAGAAATGCACACACACCCGAACAAGAACTCCATAATGAGACACACGCACAAACACAAATCATAATAGAGCGTGTGTTTGGGATGCTTAAGTCATGGTTCCGGTGCCTGGAAACATTTGGTGGAGCCTTGCAGTACTCACCAACTACATGTACCCAAATTGTCCTTGTATGTGCCATGTTACACAATATGATCCTGCGGAAACAGCTGCAGCAGGAACAGCATAGGGTAGGGCCACACAGCCCCCCCACCAGTGCCAAGGCCTGCACAGGCACAGAGTGACTCGGAGAAGGAACAACCTGAGCCTACCCCAGTAGGCAGAAGGAGGCGTGCCCAGTATGCCCTGGCCTTGGCAAAGAGGCAACTCATAGCACATGCACTGACACAGTAGGGACCCAGGGAATGACACCTCTCTCCAACACGCACATACAGTAAAAGGGATGCCAAACATGACACTACCTGTGCTCAACCATGTATAGGGAGTGTACTATGTGCATCCGACATAGGCAGCCCTGCAGCACCGTCCTCAGTACTGGGACACCCACAAGGTGTGTGACTCACATGCCAGTTGGGGGGGCACATACCCAACAACAGTCACAGCCAGCAGGATAGGTGTAGACAAACACAGACAAATGCTGTACTATGGCATCTGAATGAGTCCTATGGGTAACCCCTCCCCCAGGCCTACACAGACAGACTACAGCAGGCCAGGCAGTTGGATGTAAGTTGTAAAATCTAGGAAGTCAAAAACTAGTATGTAGGTAGTGAAAGCTAAGATCTGTAGTACACTGGTATGACTCTAGCCAGCACGACAGGTAAGTCCATAGACTGAAATGGTGTACCCGACATACCAGTACAGTCCTAGCAAATGAGTAAACATATCAGGTGTGCCCCACCACCCCACCATCCTATGTACACTTATAGCAACAGTCAGGTGTGCCCCCCCCACCCCTTTGTAGAAATGTAGAAACAGTCAGGTGCCCTCCCCGCTATGCCGAAATGTAGCAACAGTCAATGCCAAATGACCGATGTATACCCTGCAGACACAGCATGCTACCTGTCGGTGTACAACACAAAGGTCCGCACCGCAGTACAAACTACCTGGACTTGATCCACACATGCAATATAGATGGCCATACCGGGCATGCTCACACACTTAGACGAATGAAGGCAATGTCAGTCAACAACATACTGAAAGGTCATACTGGGCCCTACATGAATAGGTTATGGCCCATGCACACACTGTCCTCCCCATAGCAGTATCATGACAAGTCTGCTGAGGTCATCCAATGTGAAATACACCTCTGGGAGAGCTTTAGCTCAGTAATCCCCATGGTGCATCCCATAACTGTGTACTGTTGTAATGATAAACTAGTTACGTAGTAGTTCTAACCCCAGACTTGGCAACTGTGTGAATGTGTGTTTGTGTACATGTCTCTCTGTCTCTGACTGTGTAGAGAGAAATGCTTTTTAGGCTACTCACACTCCGTACAATTCATATACTCACCTTTGGCAAGGCTGATGATGTCACTCACCTAGAAATACACCTCTGGGAATATCATAGCCCAGTAATCTCCTTAGCACATCCTGTAACTGCGCACTGCTGTAGTGTGATAAAGTAGTTAGGTGTAGGTGTTCTAACCCCAGACTTGGCAAGTGTGTGTGTTGGTGTGTGAATCTGTGTGTGTCTGACTAAGTAGAGAGCAATGCTTTTTAGGCTACTCACACTCCGTACAACTTATATACTCAACTTTGGCAAGGCTGCTGATGTCACTCACCTGGAAATACAACTCTGGAAAAGTAATAGCCTAGTAATCCCTCTAGCGCATCCTGTAACTGCATGCAACACTGTTGTGTGATAAAGTAGTTAGGTAGGTGTTCTAACCCCAGACTTGGCAAGTGTTGGTGTGTGAATCTGTGTGTGTGTCTGAGTAGAGAGCAATACTTTTTAGGGTACTCACACTCCTTAGAATTCATATACTCAACTTTGGCAAGGCTGCTGATGTCACCCACCTAGAAATACACCTCTGGGAAGACTGCAGCACAGTAATCTCCATAGTATGTCATGTAACTGCGTACTGCTGTAGGGTAATAAAGTAGTTAAGTAGGCGTTCTAACCCCCAACTGGGTAATTGTGTGTGTGTCTGTCTCTGACTTCATAGAGTGCAATGCTTTTTAGGGTACTCACCCTCCTTACAATTAATATACTAAACTTTGGCAAGGCTGCTGATGTCACCCACCTAGAAATACACCTCTGGGAAGGTTGTAGCTCAGTAATCTCTGTAGCATGTTCTGTACCTGCGTACTGCTGTAGTGTGATCTAGAGCTGTGGTAGGGTTCCATCTCCACCCATGGCAGTTCTGGATGTTTTGTGTGTGTTCCAATGTCTGTGCATGGAGGAATGCATTATAGGCTACTCGCTCACAATACATTTCAAATGCCTTACTTTGGTAATCCTGCTGATGTCATTCATTGTGAAATACATCTTTGGGGAAGGACTTCTCTAATAATCCCTGTGGTGTGACTTATAACAGCTCCATGCTGTAGTGTGATATAGACCTTGGTCAGGGGTTCTATACCCATACGTCAGCTGTGTATGTTTTGTGTGTGTGTGTCACTGTCTCTGTAGGGAGCAATGCATTTTAGGCTATTCATTCACAGTACAGCTGAAATGGCCTTCTTTGGTAATCCTGCTGATGTCATACAATGTGAAATACATCTTTGGGGAAAAAGTACTCCAGTAATGTCTGTAGCGCATACTATAACTGCGTAGTGCTGTAGTGTAATAAACTCGTTAGGTAGGGGTTCAACTCCCAGACATAACAGCTGTGTGTGTGTATGTGTGTGTGTGTGTATGTAAGTCGTATCCTGTGTAGAGGTGGCTGTGAGTCTGTGACCCCTGTGGGCAATGTGGAGGGGTTTTGCTTATTTCTTTTATGGTGGCCCTACTATATATCACAATGTCAACCATGCAGGGATAACAGATGTAAATTAGCTGAGAGGCAGGGGTGCAAAGCCATACCCATACATATGACATCAAGGCCAGCCACTTGTTTGGCTGTGGGGGGGATGTCTATTTGTACAAGACATATAGTGTGTGGGGCCTCACAACCCCATTAACGGTGCATGTGGACATATGTGTATTTGTTAATCTGCCATTGCTATCTACAAATGTATGGCCATCTATACCTATACCTATATAGATCTACACATCTGCTAATATATATATATATATATATATATATATATATATATATATATATATATATATATAACTATGTCTGTATACGCCTACATAGATATATATCTACGTACACATATGTAAAGTGCTGTGTATATGTAGACATATAGGTGTATACACATATATATGCATGTATATATGTGCATATATATTGATATATATGTATATCATTTTAGAAATTTATATATATATATATATATATATATATATATATATATATATATATCTACATATCTAGATATGTTGTATCTGTTTAGTTATTAATATAGGTACACACATACATCTAGATGTGGGTATACATTCTCTGTACTGTTGCATGACTGGAATAGATGATATGTTTTTGCAAACATCATATCGCTTTGTATCCGTCATGGCTTAGTGGTGAATCACTTTGTCTATGGTGTGCAGGGTCCTCAGTTTGAGCCCTGTGAGAGCTGTTTATTTTGTTGCTGGGCAGAACACAGCCCATTGGATACACAATGGTTAAGGCACTTTAAAGCAGTTGTAAGCAGGTTTGCGTGAGTTTGTGCGGAGCTAAGCAATGCCTACACAGGTTAAGCAATTCAGCAGCTAACTGAGTATAAGAAACTGTAACGAGACTTCCCGCGCAAACCCACGTACAACTGCTTTAAAGTGCCTTAATCACTCTGTATCCATCGGCCCTCGTTCTGCCTAGCAACAAAATAAACAACCTCTGCTAGTCTGAAACCCAGGACCATGCACACCATAGCCCAAGTGATTTACCTCTAAGCCATCTCAGATACACATAACCCTATTGTATTCACAAACATATCATCCAGCCCAGTCATATAACAGTACAGAGAATGTATTCCAACATGTAGATGTATGTGTGTGTGAAAACATATTCATGTCTAAACAGATGCAACATATTGATATATGTAAAAAAAAAAAAAAAAAATATATATATATATATATATATATATATATATATATATATATATATGCCTTCGTTGAAGGTTGTACATCAGGGCTGGTAATCCAGTATGTAAAAATCCACTACCAATCATTAGCGGACCGGAGTTCCGCTGTGGCGACCCCAAACCGGGGAAAAGCCGAAAGACACAAATATATATATATATATATATATATATATATATATGCATATATATATATCTATATATATATATATATATATATATATATATATATATATACATATATGTAAACAGATATATATAAATATAGCTATATAGGTATATACGGACATACATCTGTAGCTAAAGTGGGAACATAGCAGAAACATATATGTCCACATGCTCCATTAATGGGGTTGACAGGCACAAACAACATACATCATGCATGAATAGGTACCCCCCCACAGCCAAACACGTCTGCCCTGCAATACACTACCAACTGTTGCAGATCCCATAACCAAGACCTTATATGGCAAGGGCACAAGATGTTAACAGTACTCCATCCCACCTGTCTGATGTCAGGCTGGTATCAGTAACATATCATGCAGTACAGTCAGGCCCATAATGACTCCCATATTGCAGTCATCTGTTACCTTTGTTAGCCAGAGTCCTATACTGTTAGCCTGTACTTCAGAGATTTAGATGCCAAACAACAGTGGTCCCAGGACTGAACCCTGAGGTACTCCACTAGTCACTTGTCTGGGGATGGAGTTGGAGTCAGTTACACCTACAGTTTGGGTTCTGTCAGTAAGCCATGTGGCAATGCAGCGAGTGGCATAGGGATGTATGGCCGGATTAGTATGTTAAGCTATGTTTCCATACTGGGGGATGATGTTGAAGGGCTTGGTGAGGTCCACATAGGCTTTGTGGGCTGCCTTAGCATCTTCAACAGCTATGCAGACTGAGTCAAAGCAGTCAATCAGTTTCAGGAGACAAGACTGGGCCTCCATGAGCCCAATCTGTGTGGGGTCCAGTGTTTGAGGGTTGCCAATGTCTGTGCTCAAAACATCCCTGATAATGCATTCCATGGCCATGCAGATCAGGCACGTCAGACTGATGTGACGGTAGTTCCAGGGATCACTGGTGGATCCCCCTTGTGGAGTGCGATAACTGCAGCTATGCGCCACTCAGTGGGCACCAGGCCTGATGCAAGGCTATGATTACACATGACAGTTAGGTGAGTTGCCATTCCATTTTGTAGTTCATGTAGTACACAGCCCAGGATGTCATCTGGTCCCATGGATGCTGTATTCTTAGTTGTGGGTAGTGCATTTTCTGCCTGTGTAGCCATGATTACTGGACAATGGAACCCTTTACGTATTGACATGGGCCCCTTTGGGGGTGTGAGGGGGGTGAATGTGGCACTAAAGCAATCTGCCAGAATATTGGCATATTCCGTGGAAGCAGTCTATGTAATGCCATTCTGTTGCAGCTCAGAGCACTTCTGAGCATTGCCAGTTAGAATTCAGACATAACTATAGAATGCTGTGTGGTTGTCTGTGGAATTTATGGTGATTTTAGTTACATAATCAGCTTTGGAGGATTCCATGAGGGATCTCAACGTCTTACTGGGGCTGGTAAGGGAGTTGTTTGCATCCTTGGAATATCCTTTTTTCTTCAACAGTGTCTACCATCTGTTGTATACTCTGTTAATGGCAGGAGACCACCAGACTGGCTTGATTATTTGGGAGGTGAGCATCGTGGTTCTATGTGGGATGTCAGGAATCATGCACAAGTGGCTGTGCTCATACAGTGCCTTAGTGCAGGATTCATCAGTTGAATTGTCAGCTCCTGTCTCCATGGGTGTCACAAACATTGTCACTTCTGCCTTGAGTAGCATGAAGTTGGCCTTTGAGAGGTCTTTTATGTTTTACGGACAAATGTATATACATTACTTTCACATGTTCAGTTTGATTAGGTTATGGTGGGATTCTTTTGGTGGAACCGCAGTCCCATGTACTGTTGTGATGGCTTAGTGGTTAATTACTGCGACTATAGTGTACAGGGTCCTGGGTTCATGACCTGCAAAAGCAGGTTATTTTTGTTCTTGCCAGAAGAGCGGTGAATGCATACAGCCTGATTAGGGCAATTTAGGTTAGTCACACTCAGTACAATTCAAATACCCTACTTTGGCAATCCTGCTGATGTCAATCACTGTGAAGTACACTTATGGGGAAAGAATACTCCAGCAATCTGTGTGGTGCATGCAATAACAGCATAATGCTGTAGTGTGATACGGAACTCTGGTAGGGGTTCTATTCCACACATGTGAGTTGTGGATGCCTTTGTATCTGTTCCTGTGCCTGTGTAGAGAGCACTGCATGTTCTGCTAGTCACAGTCACTACAATTCATTCGCTCTACTTTGGCAGTTCTGCTGATGTCTGAAACAATTAGGCTGGTTAGAGCTTCTGAATCAGATTCACTTTAAACAACTCATCATTGCCCACAAAACCCTTTTCCAACCTACCAATAATCTGAAACAATTAGGCTGGTTAGAACTTCTGAATCAGATTCACTTTAAACAACTCACCATTGCGCACAAAACCCTTTTCCAACCTGCCAATACCCCAATATTTGCTAGTCTCATTACCCAATATAAGAACTTTTCAACTTTATGCTCATCTAATAAACCACTTGTATCAACATGTAAATCTAATAACATGGCAGGAGATGCTCTTTTCTCAAATGCAGTTGGAAAGTATTGGAACCAACTCCCCCATGAACTTACATCACTGTCTTCATTTACACTTTTTAAACACAATCTGAAACTCTATCTTAAACCCCATTGGTTATGTCCCTGTACAAATCTAGACTAATCTCATACTACATCCCAAATACCCTCTCTTAAGACCTAATTCCTGCTCTATCTGTGTCTTTTTAGATCAAGGCCTATAATTGGCAAAAACATATCTTATCCTAATAATGATAATTTAAAACACCTAGTTAAATTCTTCTGCATATAATTCTAAAGCATCCTACCTAAGGCAGGCAACAAATATTGTTTAAACTGTGAGCATTTCTGAACTGTTGAAACTTGAAGTATGCATTTGTTTAACAATTACTTTCTAGTTACTAATGAAATCTTGTACATAAAGTCTAAAATATCTTATCTAATGCTTGTAACATGTTTTTTGTATAAACTGTGAAGATTCCTGAACTGTTGTAAAATTTGTAGTATTTAACTGTATAACAACTAGTACCTGTATGTTAGTAGTCTAGTAATCTCTTGGAGCTTATCTGCCCGGGACTCTACTGAAAACGGACATAAATCCAGTTAGACTATCCCGGTCAACAAATGTAAAATAAAAATAAAAAAATAAAAATAAATAAAAATAAATGTCACTCACTGTGAAATAAACCTTTGGGGAAAGAATACTCCAGTAATCTCATGGCACATTCTGTAATGTCATAGTGCTTTAGTGTAACAACTAGTTAGGTAGGGGTTCTAATCCCAGATGTGACATGTGTATGTGTTGATGTTTGTCATTCATGCCCTGTGTGGAGGTGGTTGTGAGTATGTAACAACTGGACCCAGTGTTGAGTGTGTTTTTAATATTTCCTATATGGTGCCCCTAGCATAACTCACAATATCCACCATGCAGGGATAACAGATGTGATATCAGTATGTAGTCAGTCACGGGTTCAATACCCTGGACTGGTAGGTGTGTGACACAAACATGCTTACCATTTACTCTCCCAACCCACCCTGACTTATCTTTGCCTCTGTCTCACTCCCTCTCTGGTGGATGTGGAGACTTACACCTGCTTTACTTAGGCAGTGGTATGTGTATTGTCAGTGATGCTCATGATCAGCTGATGGCCTCTGCACAGATTACAGCCCTCCTCTAGCTGATTGCATGTGGAACAGCTGTGGTAACATTCCCACAGCCAATTGCATGGAAACACACTCCAATATCTAGGAACATCTTGTTGGTGTTGAGCCTTTTCATTCACTGTGAGCAGGAACTAGATCTGTTGTTTGACAAACAGCATCACAGATGGATTGGGGACTTACCTCTGACAACATACACTGTGGAAACAGGCCAGCACACAGGAGGGGGATGTGCCTGTCTGGACTACAGACTGTAAGTGATGCTATACTGTATTTGGGGTACTATTGGTTTAACAGGGTGTGTGTGGATATGACTGTCCTACACGGTTTAATACTTGTCATGTCAGTGCTATGTTTATGAGGAATCCCCATCTGTAGGGTCATCTGCAGACTGGGCAGTGTGTAGTGCCTTGTGTTCCTTGTGTTACCCACAGAGCATCTATCTCTCAACTGCAGAAGTAGTGTAAGGACTGCAGTCAGTAGACGGTGACAGCCAGGAGAGTTACTGATGTCATATCCCTCATAGGACATATGTTGCATCAAACCCTGTTACGACAGGTGATGTATGAGGTCATCACAGCGACATGTCAATATTGGGCCTGTGTTGGTGCCTCCAGCCACAACCCTGTCAACCTTTGTACGTATGTTATGCAGTAGGGGTGCATATGTTCTGTACACCATATTCAGTGACAGCATATCTGATAAGCCAGTGGAATATCAGACTGCTACATATGTTATGTATAGTAGGGGTTCTGTTTGAGGACATAGCCTGGGCATTCTGTGGTTGTGTGTACAGTACTGAGGTATGTGTAAGTCTGGTAACTGTTGACATTGTGTGTATAATGCATATGTACCTTGGCCTGTGTAGAGACTGTGGTAGATGTCATTGTTCTTGGTCCTGTTCTATCTGATGTTACATGCTGCTCCACTGTATGTCACCCTATCAGCTTACATGTTTGTAGGGGTGGACACAAACATGTCCCAAACCACAGACAGCCATTGGACCACATTGTGTAGTGGCCCAGTATATGTAGGGTTGTTGTGTGAGTGGCCCATATGAGGATGGTGTACATCAGATAGTCCATATACTGTAATAGTACGTTAGCTTACCATATGTGGCTGTGGCTGTGTTCACATTGGTTGTGGTTATGCACTTTCATACAGGTGTCTGTTACTCCGTGATGTGACATGCCTGTAGAACCTGCTATCTATGCAGGTACATGTGTATTCCCACATAGGAGATGTAGTCCAGTGTTGGGTCAGTCTGCCTGTAGCCTGTACTGTGCTTTGTTACATGCCTAGCAGCTTACTGTACTTATCCAGTGAGATGTCATGCCCAGATACTTGCCAGATGTACTGCTGCCTGGCTACCATAACAGCCATGTCTGTCAGACAAAGCAGTGGGATTCTGTTCAGATGTATGCCACTAACTAGTGGATAGTATGTTGCCATGGCACCTCTGTACCCGCAGTTATTATGTGTCAGGACAGACAGCGGTGTATGAATGCATAACCTATGGGGGCAAATGTATACCAGTATGTATGTGTTATACCCATCTACATGGCTGTTAACTTCCACATTGACAGGCCTGGTCCACATATCTTCCATGAAGGGGTTCTGTGTGTACACCTGGACTGACCTGAGTGTATCAGTCTGTCCACATATATTGGCCATATCACAGCTGTAGTCCACAGGGGCGTTACTGCGCTAGCAGTGGTACTGTACTATGATGACCTTAGGATGTCTTTAAGTAACAAATGGCTCACATGTTAACAGCAGATGTGGCCTTACACGTGCACCATTTCTGTGAAGACAATCCTTATTACAGTAGCAATAGTCTACAAATATACCTGCACTACATACGTGACATCCCCTTGCACTGAGAGGTTGGGACTATTGGGGCTGAGGTAGGGATCCACTCCATGTGCAGGACATATAGTGAACATGTATGTATAAATAAGTATACATATACATATCTTGCTTACTGTATGACAACAGTTGTACACATATGTGCCTGTGTTCCAGCCTCTGTCCTCCACCGACATACCAGGCTTTGCACATATGACATGCTGTCAGGGGTTGCTATGTAGTGGGCTGTATGTCATGCTGTCATCACTCCACTGCTGTTGTGTCCCCCACACATACTGGAGGGGTTGGGGCTATATATGTGTAGGTTTCACCTACACAATACATGTGTGCCTTAATGCATTCCAGAGGCCAGTGTATGTAACAGTGGTATATGGCCAGTATTAGTGAGTGTAGGGGGGTGCACCATGACTAACCTAGGCTGTTACAACATGTGTGGGTATCTGGGATAGGCTACTTTAAGGTATCTGGATGTACTTTACCATACAATCCACCTTGGGTAAATGCAGGCCTACTGCCACCTGCCATAAGGGATGTTCTGTTTGTCAGTGTGATTGTGATGGTGTCAGGTATGCCTTGTTATGTAACAGATACATCCCATTGTGTCAACTGGGGTCTATCTCCCGTAGAGATTGTGTACAGAGTGTAGATAGAGGCTGCTGACCTATACGTCTGCATTACGTACTGTTGATTGTCTGGTATGCTGTAGCCTAGTCTGTCATTACTAATGTACTACTTGTAGGCCTCGGCAGTGTATGTCAACTTTTCCAGACTACTGTCTTAGTATAACTGTTTTACAGTTGCATTACACTGTTCATATGGATGTCAGTATCTAAACAGCTACATGACATGCATATACAACTGTCATGATACACAAATAAAGCTTTCATATTCATTTATGCACACCTGTGTGTGGTGTTATACCGTTTGATATGTCTGTGGGTATAGGTTGCAGGCTATGAATGTCATTCATATGGGTGGCTCATACAGTTTCCAGTTGGTAAGGTGGTGACTGTGGGAATACTGGCTACTCCATACTGTGTGCACATACTACATATGTATATTCCTGTACAAATCCCTGCGTATGTATGTGTAGGTACATATATATATATATATATATATATATATATATATATATATATATATATATATATATATATATATATATATATATATATATATATATATATATATACTGGTATCTGCATATATGTGTCTGTGTATATGTATCCTAGGGATGGTCATGTCGTGTCTGGTCCTGGTTATGGGACAACACTTGGCACTGTATTACGGGGGGGGGTCATGCTTGGCTGGGGAGGTATACCAATTTGTACTAGATGTATATTGTGTGGGGCCTCTCAACCCCATTAACGTTGCATGAGGACATATATGTTTTGTTATTTTCCTATTATCTACAGATGTATGTCCGTATATACCTATATATATATATATATATATATATATATATATATATATATATATATATATATATGTGTGTGTGTGTGTATATATATATATATATATATATATATATATATATATATATATAAAAAAATATATATATATATATATATATATATATATATATATATATATATATATATATATATATATATATATATATATATATATATATATATATATATATATATATATATATATATATATATATATATATATATATATATATATATACACCTCTGCTGACATAATTATATAACCTGCCATACATATTTAGACATGTAGACATGGACATATATATCTATAGATGTAGGCATGTGCATGTTTATATGTTCATACATATTTATATGTATGTATATATGTATATATATATATATATATATATATATATATATATATATATATATATATATATATATATATATATATATACACATATATCAATATGTTGTAACCATTTAGACATTAATATATTTACTCACACACATACATCTACATGTTGGAATACATTTTCTGTACTGTTGAATGACTGGGCTGGATGATATGTTTGTGAATACATCAAGGATGTTTATATCTGAGATGGCTTAGTGGTAATTCACTTTAGCTATGATGTACAGGGTCCTGGGTTTGATCCTAGCAGAGGCTGCTTATTTTATTGCTAGGCAGAACAAGGGCCATTGGATATAGTGTGATTAAGGCACGTCTGAGCAATTGTAAGCGGGTTTGCATGATGGTAAGCACTGCCAACCTCCACTTATGTTTTCTTACAGTCAGTTAGCTTCAGATTTCTCAGCCTGTCTAGGCATATCTTACCCTCACGCAAACCCGCTTACAGCTGCTTAACAGTGCTTACTGCCGCTTACCCCTGTGCGAATTCCTTTAAAAGAAAAGAAAAATGGGTTGATAAGAAAGTGGTGAAAAATAGGGCACAAAGAGGGAAAGACAGTAGGGAAAATAGCTAGGCATGTGCAGGAAGGGATATAGGAAAAGTCCATAGCTGCCCATTTCTTATACAGCAACAGCTGTGCATATACACTATATTTGCAGGTACTTTTGGACCCTCAAACCCCTAGGAGAGAGGTGAGGACAACTAATAATGATTGTGATGCCAATTAGACCAGATTACATGTGTCCAGTGGACACGTGCAAAATGGACAGCTATGTATGGGGCAAGATTTTTTTGTGGGAACAGATTGCCCTTTTTTTTTTCAGGTGAGAGTGGGATGTTGGGGAGGGGTAGTAGCTATATTTGGGGAGGGAGGTTGGGTAGGTTAACAGACAAGACACACAAGATGCATACATGTGGGGGTAAACACCTTGGACAGGGAGGGGTGTTTGGAAGTCGCAAGCCCATGAGCCCCCCAATAGAAACAGTGGGACTGAGGTCCCCACCCATCGGCAGTCACCACTGCACCTTCACGGCCCCGAAGGTGGCTGTGCTGGGGGCTGTGTAGGAGTGGCAGGCTCACCCTCTAATACCGCCACTCGGCCCTCAAGCTGCCGTAGCCACTCTCGATACTCCAGATTGAGCTCCCTATGCACCACAGTCTGGACCTTTTGACGGGTGACAGGGTCCCCTCTGCGCCCACTCCGAGGGGGGGGCAAGCCCCATCCCCTGCAGTGGTTCCTCCCAAAGGTGGTGCAGGGCCCATGGAGGAGGAGGTCCCAAGCTGGACCCCAGATGTGCCATGGCCAGCTGAGGTGGGAAAGGTGGGTCTGCTGGGACCGGCCTTCCCATATGAGCTGTGTTGTCACAGGTTTATGGCAGATATGGGTTAGTAACAGTCAACAGCATTCAGGATTAGTTATAACAGCATGCATAAGTATTCCCATTAACTCGACACACCAGATTTAACACAGTTGCAGAGCAAGCAGAACACATGCATATATGGAACAACAGTGGCCATTACAGAAGCATGCAGGTTTCATTGATGGCAACAGGCCACCAATATGGGTGTGTTTTAACATGGCACATGCATAGAAACAAATGTGTATATTTATTAACCATTATGACATATGTCCCAAGAACGTTTGGAGTGTACACATACCAGTTGAGGAGTGTCATTGGGTTATTATGCACATATGGTAGGGGTGAGATAGATGATTCAATTAACAACTAATATATCCTTGTAGTATTCATAACATTCTTAGTCACTGCAGTGATCTTTCCCTTACATGTTTTATTACACTACACAATGGCCTTATATTGTACACTGTTATGTTTATAGATTATTATATACGTGACCTGTGTCTTAAATACAGGTGTGACAGGCTGCAGGTGTTAATGCAACATATGTTGAGAATTGCTGTCATACACATTGGGTGAGGTGCTAGAATGACAAGTTTGCTTTCATATTCATTCTCTGACTATGTACATGTTTGACTATCAGTTATATGAGATTGACAGCTGCCTACATTTCTTGGATCATCACACTGAACTTTCAGGGGAACAGGGTACCAAGCTGGTGATATGGGCCATTTATCTGGACATGCTGGACATATTGGAACAGTTGTGGGGTATGCATATGCATACAACTTACAATTTGAACATTCTAGAGAATTCTGTACTGCTGTTGGGTGCAAGTATGCATACAGCTTTCTATCTGAACATTGTATCAAAATCTGCACAGTTGTGGGGTATGATTATGCATACAAATTAGTAGCACTCCCAGGATTCAAACCCCTGCTGTGTGTGACAAAATATTACTGAAACATCACAGTACACTGTACTATCAGGGAACTGATGTACAACTTTCGACTGTTTTCTATCTGAGTTTCCATAACCTGTACGATATGTCTGACCTCTTGCCACTTCCAACATTGTTATGCAAAAGTTCATAGCCATTTTATCTGCAGAGCACAGTGTGGGTGACACTGCTTAAGATACAACAGTACTATTTATAGTATGGAACTGATCGCAAACATATGAGAGAAGTGTGAACAGAAGCACTCCAGGGATTATACCTTTATTCACAGAGTATTAACACATTTATTTCTTCTGGTACAACACTTTCTATGGCTCTTATTATCTTTGTTATGACAGTACATGCAGACTGATTACTAACCTGCCTCGTGATGCAGCCTTTGCAGCCTAGCATCATGGGCTTGCTGGTTCGCAGCCCGCTCATCTACAGCTGTCAGAGAAATGCATTCATATTTAGCCATACCTATCCATAGTATACACAAGCTAGGCAATTATTTACTACTTGGTAGAATGTGTACTTAGTACTGGGGCATTGGTCATCTGCTGACACTCCTGGATCCACTGTTCCAGGACATCCCCCCTCCATCACTTCAGGTCAGCATGGCGGTGCCTGACCTGCTCACCAGTCCGGGGGATACCTGTGGCACTGGTGAGGTCATGGGTGAGACTGTCCCAAGCCTCCGTTTTGTACTGCAAGCCCTGGTACTGGCCCTGTAGTAGTCTCTGATCATGGTGTTTTACCAGGAGCCATACCATGAATTTTGACTCCTGGATGCCCCACTGCTGCGCTCTGAATCAAGTGCCTTCACCCACACCAGCCATTCTGCCTGCAGTGGGAAGCTACAACCAGTTATGAGACGTATTCCCACCTGTGGGGTTTTAATACGACCATTTTCCTGCACTTTGCCATGATTGGCCAGTTTTGAAAAGGCTAAGTTATGGGCACACCTGCTTACATAAAGTTGACATTATTGAAAGAGGTATACCACTAGGCAGATTGAATTGGCTCCCCTACACATTGCTTACACTTACTGACATGAGCTGTGCTGCGGTTAGCACTGCTTCATAGTTGATTATCACTATATTTGCCATTTGGCAATGATTTATTCTTCATTACAGGTTATATATGTGTCTGGTATCCAGAGTGATTAAGGCACTTTAAAGCAGTTGTGAGCGGGTTTGCACGAGTTTGCACGACGGTAAGCACTGCTAAACTCCGGTTACAGTTTTTTACACTCAGTTAGCTTCTACTTTGCTTGATCTGTGTAGGCAATGCTTACCCCTGCACAAATGCACTTAAACACGCTTACTACTGCTTATTTTTGTTTAAACCTGCTTACTAGTGCCTTATTCATTATGACACTGACACTTCACATGTGCATTTAATGCAGTACTCCAGTTCACATTTAAATGTTATTATGTAGGTTATATGGAAAAAAGATGTAAAAATATGTTCATATACAGAATACACATGGAAAATTATATGTGCTGCAGTGGGACTTGAACCGGGAATGCCTGTTGGTTAGGTAGATGCTCTAACCACTACACTATTGCTGTGCTGCTTCATTTGCATATATATTCCTTGTTATCCTCTTCAGCCTTTTCAGCTGCTTTAACCGTAGCTAAGCGATGGGCAAACCCGCGCACCTATGGTTAGCTGTACTCGGGGTTTTAAAAAACATAAATAAAAGGGTTTCTTCATTTTATTTGATTGTACTGTTGCTGTTGAACACATGGGGACTGTTGGTGGGGATATGCGAACACTTATGAGTGGTCTTGCTCATTTATTTACACATTCTTCTGTTCTACTTTGCAGGGGCGTGTTTATTCTGAGAGCTCTGCTCTCAGACACACCCCCTGCACTCACCCACGCTCCATGTAGCATTTGGAGTTCAGGCAGTGCACCTTCATTAATATGCATGGCATGCTGCTGTGCTCCTCTTAAACTGCCGCTTCCGTGCAGGACTAAATTAGTCCTGCACAGAAGTTTAGTAAATCCAGGGGTTTGTGTGTGCGTGCATGTGTGTGTGTGTGTGTGTGTGTGTGTGTGTGTGTGTGTGTGTGTGTGTGTGTGTGTGTGTGTGTGTGTGTGTGTTTTTGCCTTGTGGGACACATTAGGTGGTTAGGTTGGAGATCGATAGTGTAAGTGTGTATTTTTGCGCCTGTATGAGGGTGAATGGGTGAGTGTGTCCATGAATGCATTATAGTGGGAGGGTGTCATGTTGACTGAATACCTTCGTGTGCATGTGGATGTCTATGAGTGTGTATATGTGTGTGTGTGTGTGTGTGTGTGTGTGTGTGTGTGTGTGTGTGTGTGTGTGTGTGTGTGTGTGTGTGTGTTGGGGGGGGGGCAACTGAGTAGGCTTCTTTGCCGATGCAGTGCATGGACTGCCAGTAGTAATTACCACAGAACAGTGCTGTGCAGTACTGGCTGTAATTGCACACAGATCAGAGGCAGGCAAATTAGATGATAATGTAGATGGTATTGTGGCTACACATATCTCTGAATCCCATTTTACATGACCATGTAAACTACACTTTATGGTGGTACTCGTTTATGCAAGAGTAAGGGATTCTTTCTGAATCATAGACTGACTGATGCTGTGTGTTCTGATGCTTGTAATAAAACATCATAAGGAAGATACATTATGTTTTCTGACTCTTGTAATAAAACATTCATAAGGCAGCCACATTGTGTTTTCTGACATTTGCTATAAAGTAGGCACACCGCTGTTCTGATAAACCATGCACAAGGCAGACACACTATTTTTGACACTTGTAATAAGGCATGCATAAGTAAGGCATAAGCTTGTAATGAAATTGCACACAAGGCAGGCACTGTGTATATTCTGCTGTTTGTAATGAAGTATGCATAAGGCAGGAAAATTGTGCATTTGGATTCTTGCAGTAAAGCATCCATAAGGCAGACATGAGGCATATTTTTGATATTTGTAATAAAGCATGCATAAGGTAGGCATGCTGTATATTCTGACATTTACAGTAAGAGAAAGCATAAGACAAACACTGTGTATTCTAATGCTTGTAATATGCATGCATAAGGCAGGCACATTGTGCATACAGTTTTTTTTTTGATAAAGCATGCATAAGGCAGGTACCCTGTGTGTCTGTCTGTCTCTTTCGGCTTTTCCCGGTTAGGGGTCTCCACAGCGGAACTCTGGTCCACTAATGATTGGCAGTAGAGTTTTACGTGCTGGCTTGCCGGGCCTAACGCACAACCTTCAACGAAGGAACGCCTGTTCACGTATGTCGCCACACAGAAGACGCTCTAACTGTGAATCAAACGGGCAATGTCTAACTGTGAGGCGACAATGCTACCACAGCACCACCACTGCAGTCAAGGCAGGTACCCTGTGTGTGCTGATGCTAATAAAAATTATACATAAGGCAGGCATACTGTGTGTTCTGATGCGTGTAATAAAACATGCACAATGCAAGCACACTATTTTCTAATGTTTATAATAAAGCATTCGTTTAACAGGTAAGTTGTGTATTCTGATGCTTGCAATAAATCATGCATAAGCAAGGGAAAATTATAATAGGGGCAATTTGAGCAGCTGCCTAGTGACCACTCCTCCATGGAGGTGTATAGCTACCCAGCCAGCACACAGCACTGTGGTCATCTATCTAAAATTATTTAATGTTCCTTTGTTAAATTCAGCACTCCAGCTTAGTTAGCTTGCATGCAAATGTAACAACAGTCACTGATATTTTAAGGATTTTATTTTATATTAAAATAAATAAGCACTTTTGAACACCACAGCAAGCACTGACCAGGAAAATGTTCTAATGTACATCACTAAGGCAGCCGGTCTTCGTTTATATGCAGTATGAGGTAATATATGTACTGCACATGTATTAGCACATTCAGCCAGTGGACTGCAAATAAGTTCTTGGCAGTCTCAATCAAATGTTAAGTAGTTACTACACATTAGCCTAATCCCTGCACCAGGAATTAAGACGGTGGTTTAGTAGGTAGTGGAGTCATGCAAATGGAGAGGTAACTTTTTTTTTTCTTAATGTAGATCTCAGCTTTTTCTGATATTGCCAAATGTCTGTGATATCACCTCATATTTTTGTTCTATTCCTGTAAAATTTGTTTTCCTTGTTTAACAATGACAACCGCTGGCTGCTGCAATCACTAAATAATGACAGACTTTTGACCTTAAGAACTTTTATCCTTCATAAAATGAACGTTATTGCAAAACGTTATTTTAGCAACTTTCTAAATATATAAGGGTAATGCTTAAATACGTCACTGATTCTGCTTATGGGCATAAGTATTAAATAAAGAGAGACTGAAACTATATCTTTAGTTTTATGTATATCCCTATAATAATACATCATTTAATTATTCAACTGGACCTGCTTACATACTTAAATCTCATATATATATATATATATATATATATATATATATATATATATATATATATATACACACACACACACACACACACACACACACACACACACACACACACATTTAAGATTTACGGAGTCATACATTTGTTTACCATTCATTATATCTAGGCTTTTTAACATGATTAAAATACTAACTCTTGACTCTGTTTGTGCAACTTAGTAGCTAATGGATCACAGTGATGCTCTTAATGCAAACACAGCATACACCCTATGGCAGGAGCAGGGCTGTTAATCGTGCAAGAGGTAAGAACTGCAAAGTTGTGCATGTGTGTGATTGTGAGTGTATGTATGTAGGGGGCATGATTACAGGTGTCTGAATGTGTGTGCATGTGTATGTGTGTGTGTGTGTGTGTGTGTGTGTGTGTGTGTGTGTGTGTGTGTGTGTTTAATCATCTGGGTGTATATGTGAGTGTGAAAGCATGTTGGCATGCATGTCTGTGTATGCGTCTGTGCATGCTTGCATGTAGGTACCTGTGCAACTGTGTTGAATAGGTTTATAGGAGAACACTAGCTAAGTTACCCATAAAAGCACAGTGTTTGATTCAGAGAAATGATAACAAGCCACTGATGAATTGTTGGTCCATGTGACTTTATCATGCTTCTGAATCACAGTATAAAGATATTGTGTATCATGTTTCTGAATCACAGTATAAAGATATTGTGCAATGGGGACTGCTGCACTGTCCACATAGTACTGGTGGTGATATGTCCTTCAAAAAAGAACTGACACTGACTAACCTGTCCTAGTGTAGTAGCTGGCCATGCATGATAACATTACTTACCAGTGTCCTATTGCGCAGACATAATGGTCTTCAAGTTTCCTGTTCCTGTGTGGTGCTGTGAAAAAAGCAAGGTTTGGGGGAGGCAGGTCGTCTATCCAAAATGAAATTGTTTTAGGTTTTGTTATGTTTTGCATTGCTAACTCATTTTAATTAACTTAAGTGCTGGGTTCATAAGCATTGTTTTATTTTTAAATAAGAAATAAAGTGTTTAAACATGACTAAAAGCATTAATTTATGCTTAGGTGACTTTGCCCCACATGCCCACCAGTGACAGTGATGCTGTGACATGATAAGTGGCTGAATCTGTTTATGCATGCATACTACATGGCAAAGACCTGGTATTCATGTACAACCTCATGCGTGCATACAGTGACCATGTGAAATTTTTGGGACATGAGCAAGTCCCGAAATATGGAGACTGAATGGCTGAAACAACAGACTTACATATACTAAGTCTGAGATGCTATTTCTTGGAATATTCCATTTTCCCTGAGGTATGGTGATGTCAGGGGGTGTGGGGGGGTACAAGGAGGGCTTGACCCCCTCTGCAAAAAAGTTAGAGCAGTTTTCAAGATTTCCTCTTCTGTGGTTTTGGCCCTTTTTTTTCAGCTTGCCGGCTCTTGGCATTTCGAGTGCTGACATTTTAACAGGGAACTTGTTCATACTGCAGAGGCATGAGCAGAGTCAGCTACTAGGATGTCAGCAAACACTCACTGCTGTCACTTGTACTAGAACATTACAACATGACTTCATATTGTAGCAGAGAAGCAGGAGGGAGAGAGAGAGTGAAGAGAATACATTATAAGAATATGGCAACTTTTTTGGTTGTGCATTACAAACTAGGCAAATAAGCTGATAGGAGGATAGTCAGTGGAAGGCATTACACAGTCCTAAAAATGAATTTTGATGGGCCAACAAGTTGAAAGCAATCCAGAGCCCAATGTACACTTAACCTGTCATTGTGCATATGACAGACACAGTGAGTGTTTGATGCTTATAGTTAAAGCAAGCATAAGGTAGGCTTATTGTATTTTAACAGTTGCAATATAGCATGCCCAAGTCAAGGACACTGTGTACTGACATGTAATAAAGGTATGGCAGGCACACCATGTATTCTTACACTTGCAGTAACACATGCATGAGGCAAGAAAATTGCATAGGTCTCTGTGTGGAATAATTGAAATATTAAGTATTTCAGTGTAACACATCAGAGAAGAAAGGAAATAATAGTAGTCATATTAATACTGATGTTCTTGTATGTATTTCAGTCAGATGAAGTGATTATTTTACAGAAAACCTTACTGTTTTATTTTTCTGCTACCTCTCCTTCCAGAGCTGAGAAGATGAGAAAAAAACAAGTCAGAGATCTTTCCTGCTGCTCTTGAAATGCAGGAGTCAATCATGTCCTATTTCTGCACCACACTCTGTCCCTCCTTTCAGTAAGCACTTATTAAAGTTTATGTACAAAGAACAAATAGCTCTAAAGAGCTTGAGTTAGTAAAAAAAAAAAAAAGAAGTTATGTACTCACCATAACGTTCCATCTGAGTAGGTAAACTTAATTTGTCAGCAACCTGTGGGTATCGGATCCATATCGGATCCGAGCCGGCAGCTTCAAACAGCTAAGATCCGAGCTCCAAGCTCCTCCCCCTTGCCCATAATCCCCTGCTATCCCTTCCTGACCTCAGATCGAGTTTGCTTAGTAACACAGAGCATTACAACACAAAGGATCACCTGCACATCCTAACCTAGAGTTATCCGTAAACGAAGGGCAAGGAATCCTTTTAGTATGCACTATAGGTTAGGGGGATGGAGGGAGGGATGGTTGCTGACAAATGAAGTTTACCTATTCAGATGGAACGTTATGGTGAGTACATAACTTCTTTATCTGAAGTAGTTAACTTCATTTGTCCATCAACCTGTGGGACAGAGTCCCCAGCTACCCAATCCTTGGGAGGTCCTCATGGAAGGATATTCCGGAGCACTGCAGAGCCGAAGGATTCTCTCCCTCTGGAAATTATATCCAACTTGTAATGGTTAATGAACATATGAGATGATGCCCAAGTGGCTGCTGAGCAAATGTCATCCAATGACACTCTGGACCAAAAGGCAGCAGAGGTAGAAATCGATCGAGTAAAGTGGGCGTGGACTCCTTCGGGTTTAGGTCGGCCAGATCACTTATATGCAAGAAGTATACATTGGGAGATCCATCTGGACAATGTAACTTTTGATACTGGTTTTCCCAAAGAGGGTTTAGCAAAGGATACAAAGAGTTGCTCAGATTTCCTGTGGTCAGCGGTCCTGTGCAAGTAGAACCTCAATTGCCTGTGTACGTCCAGAGAATGTAACTTGTATTCACCCTTGTTTTGATAATTTGGAAAGAATACTGGTAAATTAATAGACTGACTGATATTGGGCTCCGAAGCAACTTTGGGCAAAAAGGAGGGATTGGTCCTGAGAAACTCTGTCTTTATGGAAAACCAAGTATGGTGGTTTGGAGCAAAGGGCTTGAAGCGCCAAAACCCTTCTGGCCGAAGTGATGGCAATAAGAAAAGCTGTCTTCCAAGATAAGTATTTTAGATCCACTGAAGCTGCAGGCTCAAAGGGAGGAGCTGTCAGAGACTGGAGAACAAGAGTTAAATCCCATGGAGGAACTGCATCTTTAACAGGAGGCCTCAAGATGAAAGTGCCTTTTAAGAAGGTCTTGCATAATTTGGAAGAGGCCAAGGGACCGAGATCACTTCCCACATGATAGTGGGAGATTGCGGCTAACTGGACTTTGACCGTAGAGGAGCTAGCACCCTGGTCAAATAAGATTGACAAAAATTCTAGCACTGCTGGTAATGGAGCTGTAAAGGGGTCTAAGTTTTGTGCTCTGCCCAAATTAAAAAGCGTTTCCATTTGCTATTATAAACCTTTCTCGTAGAA
Source organism: Protopterus annectens (assembly GCF_019279795.1). Lineage (NCBI taxonomy): Eukaryota > Metazoa > Chordata > Ceratodontiformes > Protopteridae > Protopterus > Protopterus annectens. The sequence goes on along the minus strand of NC_056735.1, from coordinate 1,314,725,712 downwards.
GGCTTGTGAGCAACTACTAGAACAGCCTTAACAGAGGACAAGATACCGGGAGTCCTAGCTATTACTGGAACTGGATCAACCAGGCTGTAAGCTTGAGGTTGTCCAGGTTCAGGGATGTTAATCCTAGAGGGATCTAGAATCCATGGAGGATTCACTAGATGAGACCATAGACATGTGAACCACGCTTGACGAGGCCAGAATGGGGCTATGAGGATCACTCTGCTCCCCAACCGACGGGTTTTCTGCAAGAATTTTAGCATTAGGGGAAGAGGTGGATAAGCATAAAGTAGACTGGATGGCCAAACATGCACCAGAGCGTCTCTGGGGGATTCCCCCGGTGGGGGAATTAGAGCTAAGTAGTCGCTGCACTTTGCGTTCGAAGGAGATGTGAAGAGATCGCAGCAAGGTTGACCCCACTTGAGGAAGATTTGCTTCGCTACTCTCGGGTTCAGAGACCACTCATACGGTGAAAGGATGGTTCGACTCAGCCTGTCTGCCAAGATGTTCGACCGGCCTGGAATTTTCGTCGCTATGAGAAAGTGGTTGGTGGAGATCGCCCATTCCCAAACTCTCATGGCCTCTCAACAAAGTGGGTAGGATCTGGTTCCCCCTTGCTTATTGATATACCAGACTACTGACATGTTGTCTGTCTGAATTGCAATTGTCTCCAAGGGAAGAAGGGCTTGGAGTGCTTGCAACGCCAAAAGCACCGCTCTCATCTCTAGGACATTGATATGCAACAAGGTCTCTGAATGGGTCCACGTGCCTTGGACGGTTCTGCCCATACAGTGCCCCCCCACCCAAGGCGAGAAGCATCCATGGTCACCGTGGTTAGAGGAGGGGACATAGAGAAGGGGCACCCTTTCTGGAGGTCCGGGGACTGGAGCCACCAGAATAGGGCTTTCCTGCAAACCCTGCTGAGGGGGATGGGTGAACTCAGTGGATGTTGCAGGATGGACCATTGAACCTGCAAGGTCCATTGTAGTACCCTCATGTTCAAGCGAGCTAAGGGTAGCAGGTTGATTGTTGCCACCATGGAACCTAGAACCCCCAGGACCAATTCTGCTGGAGGAGCCGGGGAGTGTAGAAGGGCCAGCATGTGGAGCTTTAGTGTTCGAAGCTGGCCTGGAGTTAAGAAGACTTGCAGAAGGTTTGTGTTTAATCTGGCCCCAATGAAGTCCAAGATCTGGGTTGGTTGAAGAGAAGATTTTTTGATACTGATTGTGATTCCCAGTCGGGAGACCAAGTAGAGGAAGTAATCTCTGGCTGAACACAGTAGATGCTTGGTGGGGGCGGTCAGGAGCCAGTCGACCAGGTACGGAAAGACCTGTATTCCCTGGAGTCTGAGGTGGGCCGCTACAACTGCCAAGACTTTGGTGAACACCCTGGGGGCTGTGGTGAGACCAAAGGGAAGGACCCTGAACTGGTAGTGGCTGGCTCCTAGCTGGAAGTGGAGAAACCTTCTGGATCACCTGTCCATCAAAATGTGGTAGTACGCATCCTTGAGATCTATAGAGCACATCCAGTCATTCTCCTGCAGGAGTGGGAGAATGGATTGAATGGTAACCATCCGGAACTTTTCTTTGGCCACTGACAGGTTTAGAAAGGACAGGTCGAGGATTGGTATTAAGTCCCCCGTCTTTTTTGGCACCAAGAAGAACCTGGAGTAAAAGCCTGATCCAGATTGGTCTGGGGGGACGTGCTGGATTGCTCTTTTTTCTAGCAGCTGGAGTATTTCTGCAGCTGCTGCCTCCCTTTGATTGGGTGGAACATCGGGGAGGCTCCGGGGTTTGGGAGGGAGATTGAGAAAGGGGATCTTGTAACCTCTGGATATAATTAGAAGCACCCAGCGATCTGTTGTAATGGACTCCCAAACTGCTAGGTGCCTCGAGAAATGCCCCCCGACTGCCTCCAGAGTGGAGCAGTTGGGTAACCCTTCAGGGTTGCTGCACGGGCCGATCTGAAAAGGGTTCTCTCGACCTGAAATTCTTTGGTCCCCCTCTGCCTCTGGGCCGGTGTCCACCCTGTCTTCCTCTGCCTCTGAAGGACGAGGGGTCTGAAGCAAAATGGGACTGTTGAGACTTCTGGAACCACATCTTCTTCTGTCCCTTTTGGTTCCTAGAGAAGGATCTCTGGGGAGCAGAGAAGTGGACTCTGATGGCAGACAACGTCTTCCCATCTTTCTCGCTCTGGACCAGCATGTCACGTACGGTCTTGCCAAATAGCGAAGAACCATCAAACAGGGCATTAGTGAAGGACGCCTTGAAGGGTTCTGCAAAATCGCAATGGCGGAGCCAAGCATGCCATCGTAAGACAATGCCCGCTCCGCTAGCTCTAGTGGCTCCTTCTGTAGCATGGGAGAGGAGCCGCATACAGGTGTTCGCAATGGATTTGAGAGTGGCCACTCAGGTTGAGAATACTTTCTTATCCTCGGCCGACATGGACTCTGGGGGCGACTCGGCATATTCTTTGATGAGATCCCGCTGGAGTCATATCACGTGTGCCATATAATTCAGCGACCTTACTGAGAAGGTGGCTGAAGCGAACATCCGCTTCCCCAGGCAGTCCATCGTCCAAGACTCCTTGTCTGGAGGATGGATCGAGTAACTCTCCTGGGCTAGTTCCTTTCTGGTGGCAGCCACCACCAACATGGCATCTACAGGAGCACCCTTGCTCCAACACGTCCTATCAGAAGGGGGGCTGAGAATTTTATCTGGTCTCTTTGGAATGGGCTCCACAGTGCCCAGCTCCTTCCATGCCCTGGTAGTAATCAGGTCTACCAGGGGATCAGCAGGACGGGACACCCAAGAGGTAGATGGGCCTGCATCAAACGCCTCCAGAAACACAGACTCATCAGAGGAAGGTTTTTGGGCTGACCACCCCCCTCTAATTCGAAGCATTTCCATGATGTCTCCGAAGGAGACGTCTTCGGGAGGTGACCTTGGGGAACCTTCCCCTTCCTCTAAGTCTGTGTCTTCTGTCAAGGACTCAGGTGAGTCCAAGTGCCTCCTCTTGCACTTACGTTTGTGAGGAACCTCCTCGGGGGGGCTGTCCAAAGAAGCCTCACCAACCACATCCTGTTCCTCCAAGGGAACTATCTGGGACGTAGGCGCAGGCTGTCCCTGGGGCCGGGTGATGGAAGGTAGGCCCGTCTGAGAGGGAGTGCAGGGTAGAACCGTAGCAGGAGCCTGGGGCCTCGAATCCCTCGACAATACCCTCTCCACGACATCGAACGCCAAAGGAGAACTGCTCTCTCTGGGATCTGAGAGCAGTCCCCTCAGATCCGATGTGTGGATCGGAGCCGGCGCCGAAGTAATCGGATCTGAAGGGCCAGTATGCTCTGACCGAGACAGAGCCGAAGACACACTGACACCACTGAATCTGAAGCTCAGCTCTCAGCTCCAAGAGCTCGGATCCGAAAATGGACCAGTCAAACTCGAGGGTGCCGTTGGCACCAAAGTACGAGGTACTATCAGTGCCAACACTCCCCCGGCTCCCATGCTACCCAGCTCTGAAGACTCCGAACCCTGGAAGTGGGTTGGAGAAGGAGCAATAGGGGTGAAAATGGGGGTTGAGCTCCCCCCCGGAGGGGGGGGGAGGCAGGAGCACTCCCATCTGCAGCTGGGCCTGGAGGAACCTACGCATCATCTGGTCCATGTCTGCATCGGACAAGTTTCGGGTTGACCTAGAGGAGGCCACCGAGGTGGGCCGGGAGTGCCACCTCAATGACCTCAAAGGCGGCCGGGTTTCCTCCTCCTCTGGCTCCGGGGAAAAATGGGGTGAATGGAGCTGGGAAGGAGAAGGCCCGGAGGCCCTGGGAGAAGCTGCTTGCTTGGCCGGCGGGGCCGAGGAGGAAGACTCAGCCCGCCGCTTGTGGTGCTTCTCTTTTCTCCTCTCCCTCCTAGCTTCCCTCTCCTCCTGGCCTGAGGTGGGAGAGTGAGTCCCGGCCAGGGGAGCAGGGATGGAAGGTGGCACTGCCGCGGCCACGACAGGTGCCATGGAGGGAGAGGAGGATGAAGTCGAGTCTGGGGGCAACAGTCCCGCCAGAATCAACTTCAACCTCCTGTCCCTCAAAGCCCTGGGGTTGAAGGCTGCACAAATGGTGCAGCCTGAGGAGAGGTGGTCAACCCCAAGGCAGATAACACACTGAGTGTGGCCATCCGCTGGGGACAGCTTATGGCCACACTCAGTGCATTTAGAAAAGAAGGCTTTAGGGGCCTCAGACATGACTAGGGACAAAATTACACTAGGCCCAAAGACAGACACACCTTCACACACATGGGGGGAGGTAATTTAACTAAAATTAACTACAAAAACAGTTAACAACTGGAAACTAACTAAGGAGCAACACACACACAAATTTTTACTGCTATAATAGAAAAAGAAAAGGATTTTTCTCACAAAAACGATCTACTCCCACACCTGGAACTCGTTCAGAGCTGCTGACTGAACCGCGGCAAATTAGATCTGAGGTCAGGAAGGGATAGCAGGGGATTATGAGCAAGGGGGAGGAGCTTGGAGCTCAGATCTTAGCTCTTTGAAACTGCCGGCTCGGATCCGATATGGATCTGATACCCACAGGTTGATGGACAAATTAAGTTAACTACTTCAGATAAAAAGTTCAGAGTGTACCAGACTGCTACACTTTTTTCCTTTTAAACTGTAACAAACTGGCTACAGTTTATATCAGGCAAGCTCAGAGCACTACAGTGCTCAGATTTAACTTAAAGAAAGAAAGAAAGAAAAAGAAAGAAAAAGAAATGAAAAGAAACGTTTTCTTTTAACTGTAGAGTTAGACCACACAAAGAGTGCTATAGTTCGGCTTTGGCAGCAGATGCAATACTGTCATTTAAAACCTGTATGCATTATTACTTAAGACAGATCTTGGGATTGCCCAGTCGAGCCCTCTAACACTTTATGTGTGAGGCAGCTGCCCCTTTGCCCTACCCTAGCTATGCTATTGTACAGGAGCATATATGAGTGTGTATTGCTTTACTGAAATGTGAAGGCATTGAAACACGGTGATTTACGCCTGCATTTTGAAAATCTACTGATCAAAAAGCCCAAAACATTGAAACAAAAAATATTTCAAAATTAAAACAAATAGTTTTGTGATCATTTAACCAAAACCTTACCATTAAATTCGGACACACTTTGAATAGTGGTAGTGTTACAGAACAAATTTTTCTAAATAAAATGTAGGGTTGGCATTAGGAAGAGGTTTAAGATTAACATGCATTAGAAAAGATAAGCCTTCTTCAATGCATGGCTTGCTAAGTTGAAATAAACAGATGTTTTCTCATTACATATAGTTGAGGTTTACAAATGTTCCCCTCAGAAGCTGGCACTCTACCATGTTTGTGCAGCGTTTCTTAAATTAACTCTTGAAATGCCATATTCTTTGGTAAAAGTATATTTAATTTAAGTGCAAATAAAGAGAAGATTATACATTTTTGGGAACTGCTAACCTATATATGTAATATTTTACCTGAACTTAAGGTATGAAGCTCACTTTATTAATTTTTACCAGCCCTGGCCTGACCCTACCCCTAACTAAAAGTTTCTGCATTAAAATCCCAAATCTACACTTACCTTTCACCCCCCCAACACGCACTTGATTTTCCTTCTTTCAACATCTCATTTAAAAAAAAGTGTTTTTATGATTTATCTAAGTATTTTACCTTGTTGAGGAACTGATAATTCAAAAAATGTGAACACACGCATGCATACACAAGTACATATATATATATATATATATATATATATATATATATATATATATATATATAAATATATATATATATATATATAAAACATTTATTTATAAATGTATATCAGTTTCATTTTATGTGTCCCTCTTTTCAAGGTATTAATGTTCGCACATGCAATTTTATTTGCAATTATTATGAAATGCTCTATTCCCAGTTTCTACAAAGGTCACTCTACATTCCTTTGTTCTTCATACACATAAGACATAGCAAAGAAAACACAAACAGCATGACAGTGCAGCCACATATTACTATCCAGCCAGAAGTAACACATACATAAGTCACCTCATATATTTTGCTTTACAACACACTTGGTGTCAGGTAATACTTATCATAATGTTGAAAAGGAGTGCAGAAAATATGCACCAATTTTACCTGGAAAAGGATCCATATTTAAGACAATCTAATGATAGGAGACATCATATTATTACATATGCTTGAAAACAAACTGCCTGTTTTTTATCACCTAGGTCTGCTTCTCTTTGATACTCAGAGCTCCGTTTCCTATAAGTGGGTTATTTATAACCTTAGTTTTGCAGATGAACCACAGCTGGTTCTGCATTTACATAAAAACGCCACACAGAAATGTGCCATTAAACAGCTTCCAAAACATATTTTTCAGCTCATTGCCTTCCTATTTCACATGCCAAGTATTTCTTCAAAATTAATCTAATAACCTGCTGCAAAGGATCTGAAAAAATGTAGCACTTTTAACCCAAAAAGCCGTTTCCTTGTTTCAAATTGTACCTTCATATATGCGATCTTGAAACTCTCATTCTTAAAGAAACACTGCACTTGATTTAAAATCTTTACTGCGATAAATGTGGGTCTTACCTGACCTTATTGCCATCGTTCTTTGTTGTTACCAGTAGTAGAAGTTATCACCATAATTCAAATGTATCACAGCATTGAATAGTCCTTAGAATGCATTACAAAAAGCTGGTACAGGAGTTCACTTCTGTTAATCGAAACTGAACAGGCACTTCAGCGATCAAAATGACAGCTTTTTAAAATGCAATGCCCTCAATACTAACATAGATACTGTATAGTGCAACAGCCTCTGACTCCAAAGCCTGTGTGTGTGTGTGTGTGTGTGTGTGTGTGTGTGTGTGTGTGTGTGTGTGTGTGTGTGTGTGTGTGTGTGTGTGTGTGTGTGAGAAAAACATTTTTAAAGGAGTAAGTTTTGAACCAGATGTTTCGGCATACTAAAACCTGATTAACAGCTTTGATTAAATGTTAGAACTTTAGAGATAAATGCTGCTTGTATTTGAAGTTTATGGTTAAATTTACATGAATAATATCAGTATGCTGCAGGTAATGCATGCATATTACTCATAGGTTGCTGTTACATTTAGCAAGGCATATATTCCTCATTATGTAGTATTTTGTTCATAGGTCAGTTGTGATTGCCCAGTAACTATGCAATTTATGCATGTTCAAGAGACTTGACTGCCCTACTGAGCCACAGCCAGAGGGATGATATTAAACAATAATACCACTGTGTTGTGATCAAGAATAGACAAGAAAAAAAAACATTGTAGTGAACAACTGCTCTCTGGGTTTGTGAAAATACATCTTTACAGAGAGATTATGCACATATAGAATGAGCTACCCCAAGAGGTGATGGAGAGAGAATCCTTGGAGACACTGAATCCAGCAGGAAACAGGTGAAGACAGAGGAAATAGAAGAATGGAGAGACGATAGAAAAGTAAATTCACTCAAAGCACATACCACGCAGGCTAATTGTTTGCTTCAGTGATCAAACAGAACTTGACTATAGGTTCATAGCTTCATAGGTAGGTACTAGGCTATCTGCCTGAAGGCATTTATAAGCCTAGCCAGAATGTATTGGCTTTCACTGCCCCCTTAGATTAGTTCCCTGTGCCTCTGTCCAGCAGATCCACTGAAGTGATCTCCGAGGTAAACTTTCTGTTTCCCATCCACTCGTCAAGGTTTCTTTTGAAGAGTGTTAGTGAGGAGCTCTGCCTGATGTAGACTGGGATCTTGTTCCAAAGCATGGGAAGTCTCTGGGACAGGAATCTATCCCTCCAGCACGTCCTATTTATTGTTGAGGTGAGATTTAGGTTTAGAATAAGAAAACAATAATAATGATAATGATGATGATGATAGAAGCTCATTATGACACCCCCTGGTTGTGTGTTACCATGTAATACTGTCACAGCTGGTTGGTACAGTGTTTGTACATCTAGTTTGACTCACTCAAGGTGTGATGTTGTTCTAGTAGTAGTACATGGTAAATACATGAATTATATTTCAATGTACATTCTAGCAGTAGTACATCATAAAGATGTGAATTATATTTCACTGTACTCACAACTGCTGTGATTTGGTTGAGAAGGAAAAGCCTGAGTCAAGAAAGACACAGATGGAGTGGGTTATAAGTGATATACTCATACCTGCTGGTGTGCAGTCCGGGATACATAACCTGATGTGGTGCCCTGTCTCACATGTTGTATTCTGTTATATCTGCTATCGAGGTTTAAGTGGCCAGAATAGAGTTTTTCCTCGGATAGGTTACTTATGTTGGCATGGGGTATGTGATTTCATCATTGCTGATGCTGTTACTGGACTACTTGATTTTCAACCCTCAGGATTTTTTCCTTCAAAAAGAAAATCCTTGGATGCCTACATTGCCCTAACATCTCCAGAGTAATTGCGCTTAATTACTGTTGTTTTGAATTTACATCCTTAGCTGACTTCTTAAAACTGAAGATGAGTTCTGAGATACTTGTGTTATATAGTACATATTAGTTTTTGTTTTGTTTTCTTCTTGTTTTACGGTTCTGTTTGCTACACATTTCATGTTAGAACAGCTGTGGATGGGGCCTGTTAATGAAGCTTTGTTCCTGCTCTGTGATCCAGGTACTGCATTATAATTCTATTCTATGTAGCCCCTTTTCCTGCTGATATTTCTGGTGGCAGGCATCATTACTTTTCTGGACCTACAATGGCACTTAATGGTTTTATTCTGCATGTTGATTTAACCTGCTAGACCTTGTTTAAATATTAACACCACTGCAGCCTTAGAACCTGTTAATCAATTTACATCTTCGTGCTTTAACAATCTGTTATTGTAGTAGTTTGATTATTAACATATTAGAAGTTCTACTATCCAAAGCATATCTGAATGTTAGATCTTTCAGTCTGCAATTTGTTAATATTATTCATGTGCATGCTTTATGCATGGGTTCCTTGATTGGAGGGATTAATGTTTGAGTAAAACAGGCAGTATTTTTCTTGCATGCTGGTTTTGCTAACAGATGGTGCTGAGCTTTCCTTACCATCTGAGTCCTGTAGAGTACATTCATATTTTTCAAATCCTTATCAAATAGTACCAAGCTATCCTTTTTAAGGGACCTTCTAGTCATTATTCATCTATACAACCTTTGATGCAGGTCTAGAATTGCACTGTGTCATGGGGTTGAGGTGGGGGAGTTAAAGGCTCAGGTTTATCATATTTGCTGAACTGAGGTTGCTGTTTAGGTCAGGGTGAGCTGGTGCTGCAAGATGAGGAAATATGACCTTGATAGGTGTGGCTAGGGGTGGGGGCGGGCTTTGTCTGGTTGAAGTATATGTGGCATCAAACCAAAAGGTCTGGACTTTTGGATAGGACCTGCTTGGTTCCACAGCTCTGTCTAGGGTTATAGCTAGATTGAGCCAAAATAAGCCTGGTATCATTTCATACATCCTTTGGGGGCGGCCACGGTGGTGCAGTGGTTTCCGGTCTCCGCTTCCTCCCACATCCCAAAGACATGCTGCAGGTGGATTGGACCCACTGCCAATCAATGTGTGGACAAGATGATCAAAAGCCAAAAGAAGAAGAAGAAGATCATTTCATACATCCTTTAGTGGTTGACCTGGAATTTATCATGGGAAACTTGTTGGACAACAACTGTGGACCACATCCTGTGGAACACATCCTGATGTGACGGTTCCTCTGGGTCTCCATATAGTTAACAGCCCTAGACAAAGCAGTACTTTGCCTCACGTCTTGTATTATTGTATGTGTTAATAGGTCCAAAATTTTTAGTATGGCCTTAAGGCAAAAGTGAACTGCAGATTCCTAAAAGTTTGTAGTCTGTTCAGCTACTCATGGCCAGGTAATATGTTTAATCATTCATGAATATATCTGGGATGATGTGAATCACTGAACTCACCATATAACCACTCTGTATTTTAGAACATTTTCATTTCACTCAGGTGACTGCCTCTGCCACCCACATACAAGTACACTCACTGGACTTAATCTTCCATCTGGGTGCTGTAACCATGGACATGGTTCATAGGTTTATAGCTTCATAAGTAGGTACTCTGCTACCTGCAGTTGTGGGCCATTTAATTTCCCTTTTGATCCTTGAGTTAACCTATCCCATTTGGAGTTAAGATTGTCCTTACCTATCCCATAGTCAATAATTATCTATTACCCCTATGAGAATAACTGGGATCATACCATTGATATTTTTAGGGTTGCCTCTGTCCATTGGTAGCAGAGAGGGCAGTCCTGAGGTAAAGTTTATATGGCCAATCCAAGATCCAAGATGAGCTTGAATATGGACAGCGATGAGCTTTGTATTATGTGGATGGGGAGTCTGTTCCAGAACAGTGATATCCTTAGTAAGATGTATCTGTCCCTCCAAACCATTCTGATGAGGTTGCAGAAGATGTTTAGATCTCTAGACCAAGTATTTCTAATGCATTTGACTTGCTGATGTGCAGTAGGTCCATCAGTACTGAATGCCTTATTTGCAAGACACAGGTCACCTCTTTGCAGTTTGCAGGATACTTTTGAGTCCGTCAGTGTAGAACATATTGTTTAGGCCGTGTAACTTTTTAGTAAGATATCTCTAAGGGAATTCCAATTGTTTCACGTGTCTGGACAGATACTTTCCAAATCCCTTTGTTTATAAGTTGCTCAATATAGAAGAACTTTCTTACATCAGTGGGTTGCTGTCCACATAATTTCTCAAATCCTGAACAACTGGGTGAAATCTAAGGGGCATATTGTCAATGTGGTAGTTCCCTGGGGTAGATGACTTCCCAAAGTATACAATAATGCCTTTTTTGCCATTTAGTTTCAGTCCATGATTTTGGCACCAGGTATTTATTTAGGATAAATAAACCTTCCTGCAGGATGGCTAAGCCATTTGGGGATTTAATGACTGCTTCTAGCTTGTAGCCATCTGTAAGCATAGTCAGATAGAGCCCTTTGGTATTGACTTTTACTTCAGAGAAGTAGATGCCAAACAGGAGAGGTCCCAGCACTGAAAGTTGATGACTGGTCTCTTTGTTGAGGTAGATTTCCCAATTATGATCTCCTGCATCTTATATGTGAGCCACTTGGCAATCAATTGGTTGACATATGGGTTTATTTAGTTTTTCTGCTATGACAGAGTGGAAGAATGCATCAATCCCTTACCAGTCTGTAGGATACTTTTGAGTCACTCCAAGTAGGACATATTGTTTAAGCCTTTACCATTTATTAAAATGCCTCTGTGGGCATTACAGTTGTTGCATGTGTCTGGAGAGATGCATTTCAAAGGGGGCATTATGCTCCCCTGTCATCGACACCCTCATTTACTGTGACAGAGTCATAATGGTACTTGTTGTTTAAGGACTTTAGTGCATCTGTGATCTGATAGATCCTGGCACCAGACAAGCAACTAACCATGACTCTTTCTTTGCTCAGCTTGGTAACGGTAAGCGGTACATCTCTATTCTTATAATGGAGTCATCTATAACAATAATGTTTGGTTGGGTCGATGCCTGCCTTACAGGCTCAACATCTGTGACTTTAGGACTCCATGTGCTACGTGAGGAGGCAGGCTTAACTTGCTGAGTGTGCTTTTTGCCTTTTTTGATCTTTGAGGTTTAGGCAAGCCAATCTTTAGAACCTCAGTATATAAAAGATTATGTGAATTGTGATGGCCTTGGCGAGGTGTCATATGTGGTATACTGCTGAAGATTTTGATATCTGAGTTTACTATTTGTGAGATTTTTCCCTCCAAGTACATTATATGTGCATATCTCGCACAACTGTGTTATGCTGTTTGTGGAAGAGATGAACCTCTGATGGCATGAGACAATTCTTACACTGAAGAAGTTGTGGGGAACTGCTGGTCTATGGTTTCAACAGGAATAACTGCGTGGAGTTTGGTTAGTTTAGGATAATGTTTGAGTGGATTTGCTACTAAATACTTAAAGTACAATGTAAAACAGCTAGCACTGGAACCTTCTTCTGAAAATACAAGTAGCCAGTAAACTAATTACAACAAGGTTCACTAATTTAACATTAAAATTAGTGCAAGCAGTATCAGTACACTCAGTATTAAACAATTTTATCAAAGGCCTCTTAGCCTAGTGAATAGCAAGATGATATTTCTATGCTTATAATCAACATCCAATAAACGGGGAAAGGGAGGAAATTATGTTGCCAAATTATCATAAAGGGTGAACAACAACAGATACACTGGGTTTAAGAAAAGGAAGGAAAAACTATTAGACCCTTAGCTCTGAGATGACTTCCCTAGAACTGCCCTAATGCAAACAGAAGTCCTGATCTAGCCTGATATAGACACAGTACATAAGAATGAAATTAGAACTTAATACCAACAGTTAGTCTGCTTAAACAGCAAAATGCAGTACAACTGTGTACTGGAATTACTAATACAGCCTTAAAGACCTTGGCTAAAGCAGATACAGACTGCTAAAATGAAGTGCCATACTCTATCATCTAATTTACTTTAAGCTTGGGCTTCCACTAATTCAGCCACCCTGTACTGGGCTGTTTCAATATATGGTTTTGTGTAAGATCTCAAATGTCTGTTTCATTTCCATGTTTGACCAGCCCTTGAGGGGATCAGTTTCAATGAGCTTGAGCTGACAGCATGGTTGCTGCATATACCAGGAGATATCCAGTGTTTTGGTTCAAAAAGTGAAAAAAATAACGGAAAAAACAGGGTGAAAGCACTTAGTCTTTTTCTGTTAATAAACTTTGTCAAGTGTTACCATTCTGTACAGGTTTGGTGGCGTTTTTTATTTTTATTTTACTAGTTTTGGTTCAAACAGCCCCAATGAATGAAAGCCATAAGCTAATGATCACTTCTTAACCATGTTATGATTTGGAATTTTTCAGGATGTATTGGCTGGTATGTTTTTTTTTTTTAAACACCTTTACTGAATTATCACTTGTGACATTGGCAAATTTACATTTATATAAAAGTAATCAAAGTGTTTTAACGAGTTCACGTTTGCAAATATTATACTTTACATATATTGCTATATATCATATAACCTAAGCAACATTACATAAATTATTCAATTCCTGTTCTTTTTTTTTTTTAAACAAGAAACATCTTTATTAAACCATCACTTACAACATAGGCAATTATACATTGTGGTTTGCTTTCATTTATATAAATGTATTGGCTGGTATGTTATGGGCAAATAGAGGAAGACCTTTCTGTTGGAGGACAGACTTAGTTTGGATGAACATTATGAGGCATATCAAATAGGTATCTCCTATAAGAAGGCAATATCATTGTCTAGCTAGAGCTCTCTACCAAATCTTGTCACCCACTTCTGTTCTTTGAGGTGGGAAGACAGGCTATGAAGCTCAGCCTATCTTACCACCCATAATACTTTTTCCTCTTCTCACTTTGAAAATGTTGCATATATCTTTGTGACTAAGATTTCCAATATCAAACAGACCTATCCCCAATGTTGTACCAATGGTGTACTATTGTTTAGACCAGCCACTACACAGGAGGGGAAGAAAGGTGGGGGTGCCTCAATTTTCTTCCCGAAAAGCCTCACACCAAGGCTGGTAAAGCAGCATGATGCTCATGAGATTATTCGTGTCCAACTTATGGTCAACAAAGTCCCTTATCATAGCCTGGTGAGGTGCAGAACACTATGTATGACCCAGGAATGCCATAGCACCTACCAATATGAACTAAAGTCACTCAGCATAAATCCAAATACCACAATCCTGGGTGACTTCAACTATCCAGCCATATATTGGGAAACATATACCACCACTAACGTGCAAGCACAGAGATTCCTGGACTTTGTTAACACAAATGCTCCAGAACAGCTAGTCAGAGTACCCTCCATGGGTAACAACATCCTTGACCTTGTCCTCACTAATATGAGTGAGTCATGCTCCATCACCAGTGTAACATCCTCACTCATCAGGTCTGATCATAAAGCCATCTACCTCATAATAAAGATAAAATCATAGTTCCACCTGGACCAAGGAACTTTAAAAAACTTTTTCAAGACTAAGTTCCTATTTTGAGTGATACTGTGGCTAGATTGAAATTCCCACAAACCCAGAAATCTCTTCTGTTTATGTGGAAACATACACTGCTGACTTTTAACGACATGTACGTAATTGCACAGAAGCAGCCATCCACAAAAGAAAGTGTGGAGCAAACCCTAAAAACAAATGGCCTTGTTGGAAACACAGCATAAATAAGATTTATAACAAAAGGTAGAAAATAATAGCCAAAAATAAAATGTGCAACACCCTGCAAAATAAGAATCTAATAATCATCAAATTAAACAAGCAACTTAAGAACACAATAAAAACTAACAAGACCAAATTTGAGAAAAAAAAATAGTCACCCAGGCCGAGAATAACCACAAAGCCTTCTTTAGGTATATCGGCAATCTCAACACATACACTAGTGTGCTGAGCTAATTGTAGATGGTGCTACCTATACTGAAGCTGTGGATATAGTAAACACGCTATCTGACAATTTAGGCTCAAACCTCAACCCCTCCCATCCCCAGTAATCTCCCAAAATGTATCATGAAACCACACAACCTTAGCTATCACACAGCACTAAGTCCTGTAAGTACTCTCAAAGGGTAACAATACAGTTTTAAAGGGCCATCACAATATCCCAGAATGTCTCGTAAATAGCATGAAACAAGGCATTTCCATGCCTCTAACAACACTTTTCAACTTTAGCCTCCAAAATGGATTTTTAACAAGTGAATGAAGGGCAGCAGCAGTGGTCATACCTCTGCTCAAGGGAGGGCCATCCACCAACCTGGGCAATTACCTTTTCATAAGTCTCACCAGCCTCATGTGTAAAGCCATGAAAAGATTTATCATGGAACTAATTAATAAGGACATAGGAGACCTCCAAACACTGGACCCATCCTGTTTTACAAGCAGACAGTGCACACTGCCTACCTTGACCTGGCCCAAGTTGTATTAATTACCCCACTATTAACTAGGAATCCTATATGATGCCCAAACATACAGACACAGAGATTCCTGGATTCTGTAAACACAAACTTCCTGGACTAGATTATCAGTATACCAACCAGTGATGCAACCATACTGGATTTGGTCCTCACTAATATGGGAGGGTGCTGCACACCTCCTATAATGTCTTCTCTGGTAAGGTCAGACTACAAAATGTCCTCCTTTGAAGTAAAAATAAAACCTGGAACACCAGCTAACCCTGTAATATTCAGGGACTACTTTAATTCTAACTTCCTGCTATTAAGTGATAACCTAGCAAAATCTCAACCACAATAAATCCCTGGAACACTGCAGCCCACGCAGAACTGTTTACAGAAACCCTATGCATGCATATTATTAGCTGCATAGAAGCAACTGTATCCATCAGGAAGAAGTACAGAACTAACTCAAAATCAAAACAAGCCACCCTGGTGGAATCACAAAATCAATAGGCTGTATAACAGAAGGAAGAAAATTATGGCAAAGATTAGGAGGTTCAGCACCCAGCAGGATAAAAGCACTTGTATCATAGGTTCATAGGTTCATAGATTAGTACTAGGCTAACTACCCTTGCAAGCCATTTTACCTTGTGTTTGTAAGGCAAACACCTTAACCATTAGGGTCAAACTAAACAAACAACTCAGAGGACAAATGAAGTCTACCAAAGCCAAATTTGAGGTAAATTTGGCCTCCCAAGCCAAGGACAACCACAAAGCATTTTTTAGCTATGTCTGCAACCTCAAAGACAATATTCAGTTGTGTGCAGAACTCATTGTAAATGGAGCCACCTATATTGAGCCAGCAGATATAGCAAACCTACTGACAGACACATTCAGCTCCAACTTTATCCCCCTCTTTCCCTCGACCTTTCCTCAGGAAATACCGTCAAATATAACTCCACCTGTCATCACTGGGAACATGTCCTTAATACCATTTCTATGGCCAAGAATGCTGCATTAGTGGGCCCAGACAAATATTCCAGGATGACTTCCTGAAATATAACCAATCAGGCCCTCTGGAATTGCTGTTCCACTTTAGCCTCCAAGCAGGCTTCATGTCTCATGAATGGAGAACAGCAGTCATCCCTCTGCACAAAGGTGGGCCATCTACAGACCCTGGAAACTACAGATCCATAAGTCTCACTAGTCTCAAATGCAAAGCCATGGAAAGAATTATTATGGAAATGAACAATAATTACATAGGAAACCTTCAGATACTGGACCCAACCCAATTTATTTTCATCAAGGGCAGGCCATGCCTACTCAGCCTGGTGGGCTTCTTTGAGAAGGTCACAAAAGCAATGGATGAGGGCAAAATGGTTAACACTGCCTACCTTGACCTGACCAAGGCATTTGATGCAATACCCTACTCAGGAATTGTTGACAAACTCAATTGGTTAGGTACAAACTCTTATGTCACCCAGTGGATAGCCAACTGGCTCAAAGAGAGGACCCAGGAAGTTAGAATTGGAGAGGTCACCTCTACAAAAGCCCAGTCACAAGCAGAGTCCCTCAGGGATCAGTCCTGGGTCCACTCTTTCTTGGTATTTACTCCTCTGAAGTCAAGGCCTATGCCAATGGCCTCTGGCACACTAAATTTGCAGATGATTGCAAATTAGGAGCTGTCATTGAATACCCCACTCACACAAATGTTCTCCAGGAAGGGCTGACACAGACAAACAACTGGTGTCAGAGCCATGGATTAAAGCTAAATGCCAAGACATGCATAATAGTATTTTTTGGGAAGCCATCCACCCCTGGTAACTATCATATTGGCCCATAGAGTTGACCCAGTAGTCTGGGACTTAGAGAGACACATAGAAAGTAATCTAGCCTTTGACATCATGCGCCTACAGTATTGGGGAAATCATTCTGTGCTGGACAACTTATAAATAAAGGTATATCATCTAGACCCAAGGAAGTCATTGTTCCACTGTATTCAGCATTCATCAGACCTATCATTGAGTACAATGCCCCCTTTGGTGTGTACCTAAACAGGCATAATCAACAATTGGAACATCCACAGAAATTTCTCACTAAAGGAATACAGGGTGTAAGTAGCATGTTGTAAGTAGGCATTTTCACTGCTCTGTCTTGCTGTTCATATCCATAAACAAGAGTTTTCAGTTTCACATCTTTTTATTTTTTTTTATCTTGTTTAGTCTCATCCCACATATCTTTAGCTGCCGTAACAAAAGTCTTTAATCTATACACCTAAATATTTCATCTTATGTCCTAATAAATATGGGTACTGCTGAGCCAGGTTGTGTGTAGGTACATAATCAACAGCTGTAGCCTTTGTTTTTTCTTTAATTGCATTTCCTGAAAAGAACAAACTTTCTGAGAATGTTCTACAACACTGAGATGTCCTGTTTTGGATTTATCAGATCCAAAATAATATCTGCAAATAAAGTCAACTTTTGATTGCCATAGCAGTTATATCCTTTAATTTCTGAGTCCCTTATTTTCTTTGTCATTGGCTCTAAATGTAAAGCAAATAAAGGGAAAAGTGACACTCTTGCCTAGTTTCTCTGTTCAAATAGCTTATCAGAAAGGAAACCTCCCTCTTAAATTTTTAATTCCAATCCTTCATATATCCTCCTAATTAACCTTATTGTATCAGGAAATGCAAATGTTTTCATTGCCATGCTCCTAAAATTCCAGCTTACTCTGTTGAATGCTTTCTCTTCATAAAGACACACCATTACCAACAGCTGTGTTTTCTTATGTTCTGCTTCCCTCTTGATTGTCATTGTATTATTTATGTCAAATGTTTGCCTCCTCTCCACAAAAAACACATTAACTCATATCTATCAGTTTTATCAACAACTTTGCCATTCATTTAGCTATTATAGAATGAAGCACTTTACAATAGTAGTTTAAAATTGAAATGGGTGAAGTTGACCATCATTAGGTAATACAACCACCACAGGTTTCTTCCAAGATGCTGATACTTCCCCTTCTTTTACAATACCATTAAAATCTCCCAGGTAGTTATCACTTTTTCCTTCTTAACTTCATCAAGAATACTATCTGCTCCACAAGACTTTCCCACAGATTGATTTTACATCACCATTTTTATCACATCTCCTCCTACCTTAATTTGCCTTTGAGCTTCATCAACCTCCAAACTTGGCATAATTATCTTCTATAAATATTTCAATTTGTGCTCTTTCTTGATTTCCACATTTCTCTGCTTTATACAAATTTTCATAAAATGTATAGACTATCTCTAATCTATGAGATCTTGAGTTATTTTTATTGTCATAGGCTACCTAAGTTTGGTGACAGCTCTCTCTACTTTCTGTTGCCTAATTTGCAGTGCTAAAAGTTTTTGTGCTCTGAAGTCATCAGAATGGTTGCTTAAATGCAGTCTTTTTTAAACTCTTGTGTATTATCCAAATACTCCCTTATTTTCTTCTTAGCACTCTTCACTTGAGCCTTCTCTTGTTCTGAGATTCTCCTTATTCTGATTTACTTTAAATTTTGTAACTACTCTAAATAATTCCTATTACTACTTTACAATATCTATCTTAGTTCTACCCAGTTTTTAAACTCCATTTTTATTTTATCCCACTCACTGGACATCACTTTTGAAGAATTTTTCTGTCTTTCATAATAACTTTCAAATAGTTTCTGTTACCCATTCCTTAAACTCTACTTAAGTAGGTGTGGAAGCACCACTGTCTCATCTTTACTTCATTCCCATTTTTATCTTCATTTTTATTAGTGCTAGCTATTGAATGCATGTCAGAGCTTTTATTAAAATGCGCATGTTCCCGTGAAGTGTAATCTCCTTCCACTCTAGCCAAATTATTGTACTCTGGGGAATAATGTGACAATTCTGTTATAGTTCCTACTACTAAATCAAATATTTTGTATCAAATATTTTGTAATTTCCTCAGAAATCTACCTTTTGTTGTGTGTTACCTTCTAGGTTCCCTTGATACATATTCACTATTGCACGTCAAGTGCCCTACTGTAAGTAATAATCCCTACTGAATGCAGATTATTTCTCCCAAAATGTTCTATAGCTCCATAGTAGCACTTTTTGATGAAATATATATACATACCAGTGTAATCCTCTTCCCCTCTGTAGCACCTTACTACAACAAATCTACCATTATTGGCTTTTTTCCTGTTCTATAACTATTCCAGCCCCTCTAGTAATTAGTATTATTCTCCATCCTGGCATTTTTTATCAAATTCATGTGCTGATTTCATTCTAAATGTGTCTTCGGCAGCATTGATATTTGCACTTCGTTTTGTTTGGTTGGGAGGGTGATCTAATGGTTAAGGTGTTTGCCTTACAAACACAAGGTACAGGGTTTGAATCTCACAGGGGATAACTGGCTAGGCTTAAAATGGCTCGCAAGGGCAGTTAGCCTAGTACTAATCTATGAACCTATGAACCTATGAATGTGTAATGCTGTTTACATTCCGAGATAATTTAGATAGCATAACCATTATGATAAAAAGCTATTGTTCTCATTAATTGTACTTGGCAGTTCTTTTGAATATGTAGAATGTGTTTTTAACTTTTGTCTTACATGAACACACTAATGTTTGACAGGCTAATGTTTTATACAGTTGCTGCTTCTTTTTTCCTTTTGGAATCTGTCACATTTTTCAAGACTTTAATTTTTTGCCTGAGGGTTTTCATTATACTAGACATTTTCAGAACACCCTCATCTTAAATTAACTTGGAGCAAACACACAAAACTATGTACCTCTTCAAAAAAAATTAAATTTATCCCTCCAGATAGGAGCATTTACCTCAACTAGACAGCTGCACCTGTAGGTGTTAAACTAAAATTAAGGTTACCCATGCTGTCTCAGGGGTCAGAGCAGTGGTTTCATAAACCAGGGGTCATGAGTTTTTTCTGGTCTGCAAAGCTATGGAGCATATCCTCATGGAAATCATAAACAAAGACATTGGGAACCTCCAGACACTGGACCCTACCCAATTCGGCTTTGTTAAGGGCAGATCTTGCCTCTTGAACCTGGTCGATGTCTTTGAAACAGTTACCAAAGCCATAGATGAAGGGAACTTAGTCCACACAGCCTACCTGGACCTCGCAAAAGCCTTCAACACAATACCCCACTCGGGCATCATAAATAAGCTCACCAGCTTAAATATCAACCCCTATGTCACAAGATGGGTTGCAAACTGGCTCAGGGATAGAACCCACATGGTCAGAATAGCAGGTGCCATGTCAGACTCTAAACCAGTTACAAATGGCGTCCCACAAGGCTCAGTCCTGGGACCTCTCTTGTTCGGTATATATTTCTCAGAGGTACAGGCTAACACGGGTGGACTATGGCTGACCAAGTTTGCAGATGACTGCAAACTGGGTGCTGTAATATACTCTCCAGCTGACACAAGCATCCTCCAAAAGGGTCTCACAGAGATGGATAACTGGTGCCAGAGCCATGGCCTAAAACTAAATGCCAAAAAGTGCCTAGTCATCCCCTTTGGGAAAAACAAAGTGCCCACAAATTACCACATAGGTGGTAATCCATTAAGTATGGAAGAAGTAATTAGGGACTTGGGGACCCAAGTAGATAGCAATCACTTCTTTGACAATCACGTTGCCAAAGTGGTTAGAAATACCTTCTATATAGCCCACCTTATCACAAAAGGGTTCACATCTAGATCAAAAGAGGTCATTGTGCCCCTCTTCTCATCACTTATCAGGCCCATAATTGAATACAATGCCCCATTTGGGATGTACCTTACCCGACACCTGCAGCAACTGGAAAGACCCCAAAAGTATCTCATCAAGAGGATCAAGGGGCTCAAACAGATGCCCTATGCAGTCTGGCTAAAGAAACTCCAGCTCTACTCAGTCGCATACTGCCTACTCAGAGGCGATCTGTTTCTGATGTATAAGGCCATGTCCAACCCAGAATTAATGGACATGCTTCACCTCAGGAAATCCAAATCCCTTAGAGCTACATGCTCCAGGGACTTGAACCTCAGCACAGAAATAAATAGGACATGCTGGAGGGACAGATTCATATCCCAGAGGCTCCCCTCACTCTGGAGCAAAATCCCAATCCATGTTAGGCAGAGCCCCTCACTGACCCTCTTCAAGAGAAATCTTGACGAATAGATGGGAGATCGTAAGTTTACTCCTGGGATCTCTTCTGTGTCCCTGCTTGACAGAGGTACAGTAAACTAACCTTAAAAGGGCTACCTTCTGTGACCTACTATACAGAGGCACAGTCAACTAATCTAAAAGGGTGGCGAAAGCCAAACGCACTCTGGCTAGGTTTATAAATGCCCTAGGGCAGATAGCCTAGTATCAACCTATGAACCTATGAACCTATGTCCTATGCAGACCACCTCAAGGCCCTATACCTGTATTCTGTCTCCTACAGGCTGTTGAGAGGAGATCTATGCTTGGCATTCAAGAATTGTCAGACCCCACTGTGACGGGACCTCTTACATATCCACAAAACAAACAGCACCAGAATTACTCAATATAAATATAACCTGCTGGACAAAAAGGTATATATCCCTCAGCATACCCCATCTCTGGGACAGGCTCCCTATCCATGTGAAGCAGAGTTCCTCCCTAACCCAATTCAAGTGTAACTTGGACAATTGGATTGGGAAAAGGAAATTCATCCTTGTTTTGGCACCTATGTCTCTAATGGACAGAGGCAGCCTGTAAGTGGTTCATCTCCCAGGCTCTTGCTTGTAAAGGTTTCATCTCACAAGCCTCTGCTTACACTTATCTATGGTACCAGAACTTGTCAGAGACTTGGGATGCATGGATAAGCTTAAAAAGGCCCTTGTGGTTGTTAGCCTAGTAAACACCTATGAACCTATGACCATATGAACTATACTCTACTTGGGAACTGTGGATAAGCTTGTCAAACTTGGAGTAAACCACTACCTCTCTGGATGGATCAGAAACTGTATCATAGATAGGACACAGGAAGTCAGGCTAGGGCTTGCCACCTCAACAAAGACCGGTCATGAGCACAGGGCTCTGCTCTGAGGCCACTGTTATTTGGCATCTACTTCTCAGAAGTTAAAGCAAATGTCAAGAGTATATGGTTGACCAAGTCTGTGGATAATTGCAAGCTAGGAGCATTCATTCAATCGCCCAAGGACTCAGCCATCTAACAAGAAGTCTTATCTCAAACAAATAACTGGTGTCAGAGTCGTGGACTAATACTAAATGCCCAAAAGTGCATTATTATTAGGTCTTTGGAAAATTAAAAATCCTGGGAATTATTACATTGACAAATCACGTCTAAGAGTAGACCAAATAGTCAGGGAGTGTTGCATTGCATGTGCATTGAGTGTGACCTAACTTTTAACCAACATATGCCCAGAGTTGTGAAGAAATGCTTCTATATTATGCAGCTTATAAATAAAAGAATAACATTTAGGTATAGAGAGGTCACTGTCCCAGTTTACTCAGCTCTCATTAGGCCCATCATAGTGTACAATTCCCCCCGTTGGTATGTAACAATTCAAGCACCAGTAACAATTGGAGTGTACACAGAGGTTTCTTACAAACGGAATAGTAGGCCCAAGGTACATGATCTACTTGGAACTCTTCAAAGCCCTGCTTCTAGGCTACCAAGAGGTGATCTATGAGTTATAGAAGACAGTGTGGATGTGATTTTTTATATTAGGTGACTGATTTGACTGTAACTCAACCTTGTGAGGACAAAATTGCTGGTTGTACTTGCTACTGTCTACCTTTCACAGGTTCATTTTCTTTCCACTCTTACTTTTTATGAGATCAGTCTGAATTTGTATCTTATATACTTTATAAGGGTGTGATTCTTAATACCAGGTGGATGATTAAGAACCCCATATTATCAGTCATCAGGACATCTTAATTTCATCTGAAAATCATTACGTGCATCACGTACCTCACTCCTTCTATGGGTCATTGAAACAGATGCCCACAGTCTTGTATCCCCTCACTTGAAGTACTGCAATTTACCTTGGGCTGCTAGACAATGGCGTGGCACAGCTTCAGCGAATGCAGAATTCTATAGCCAAGCTTCTTCCAGTCATATTTCTCCTCTGCTTTAGGACTGATATTGGTTGTTAAACATTATCAGTATGGTGTTTAGCTTACTGCTTTTGACTATTCATGCCTTACACAATCTGGGTCTTAGCTGTCAGAATCCCCTGCCACCCATATTGGCCTGCAAAAAATGTCAAGTGAGGAGCTTCAAGCTGTTACCAGAATGTAGCTTCAGAGTTCAGGTAGGCTATTGTTTGCCTGTTTAGCTTCACTCCTATGGAACCAAATAACTTCCCTGATTTGAGAGTGTGACTCTGAGGCTATTTCTGGAGGTTTGTAAAGTTCTTTCTTCATGGGAATGTTAATTTAAATCAAAACAAAGGTATTTTTAATTATTCTAATTTATTTTAAATATTTTTGTTATGTGACTTATTACATTTTTTAAGCAGAACTGCATGCAGTTTAACTGTTGTTTAGTGATTTTGTGTATAGCTCCTAGTCACTAAAATATTAAATAAATCAATAAATAATGCAAATTAATAAAGTGGCTTGGGAGTTCTTGTATAAAATAATATTTTTGTCGGTTTAGTATTTGTAATGCACTTACGGAACTTGTGTACAAGTGATTTGTATGTTTTCTTTCCCAAAATGTGATGGGAAAGAGTACACATATAACTAAAAGTAAGTACTAGCTCTTTTTTTATTTTAGAGGAACAATAATATATTAGAAATTGCTGGTGTATAGCAAGAAAAAGAAAATGGTTGTATATTTTTTCACTGTAAACAGTCAAAGTAAAAAGAGTGAGGCTGAAGTCTAAATAAACTAGTTAATAATTTGAAAACTAGTTGAGTTGCCCAGTTCTGTGAGACTGTAGTACAGATGGTTTAGCTATGAGGTATGATAAACAAGTAATTCTTTATTTACAAAAATGGCACTTAGTGAGAAAAAGAACATGGCAGCAGTTTAGCTTCCTTGATGAAGTGCTACAAGAAATGAAGCATGAAGAGGAATTTTTAAGTTTAAATTCCCAGCTGTAAGTTATGTAGCAACCTTCTCGTGGTTTGCTCATTCTTTCTGAAGATTTGACTAGTGTGTAGGGTGTTTGCCACCCACACCACTATATAATTTAACAATAATTCCCAGATTATGCATGGGTAAAGCAGGATTTACCCATGGCTGCTGTGATTTGATCAAGATGGCAAGGTATGAGTGATTAAACAAAGCCAGCTGTGGGTAAATCCTGCATTACCCAGATACAAGAGTATATTATTGCTATTGTGCAATGACATTATTTAATTCATAATAATAATAATAATAATGATAATAAAAAGAGTTCTAACTTTTCTGAATAATGTCATTGTATAAATGGACTTCAGTGCTCTTTGCCATGTTCTGGTAGTCTGGGACATCCAAGAAGTGTACTACACATGCACAATATATTGCTGTGTCTGCTTTTTTTAAAGGTGGTGAGAGCTATGACACTGAGAGACATCTGAAGGGAGTTAATAACCTGAGTTCCCCTGATTATAAGTGGAAACTTATTTCATAATATTGGAAGATATTCTGTACCTTTTACATTTTTTCTATTATTAATATTTAATATTAACCCGCGGTGGTGGTGCTGCGGTAGCATTGTTGCCTCACAGTAAGACGCTGTCTGGTTCAATTCTCAGCTAGAGCGTCTTCTGCATGGAGATATGCGTGAATGGGTGTACCTTCGTTGAAGGTTGTGCATCAGGGCTGGTAACTTGGCACGTAAAAATCAACTACCAATCATTAGAAGACCGGAGTTCCACTGTGGCGACCCCTAACCGAGAAAAGCCGAAAGACACAACATCAATTAATATTAGGTTTTCAGTCTGATGTTTGCTCCCAAAATTATATAGTTTAGACCTAGACTTTCAAATGAAACAGGATTAAACTTTGCCTTATATTCCAAACAGGCATTACCTCTAAGTAGCCTAAAAGAAATGGAATATAATGACAGTTCCCAAAGCCTTTATGAATAGTGCAAGTATGCCAGCCCTATGATTTACTTTTTCAAGGTATACTTGGATTCCAACACTAGCCCAGGAATGAATGAATTTTTAACTATAACACCCCTATTAAAAATAAGGGCTAACAAATTATAGAGTAGTTCTGATTTCGGACACTAGAGGGCATTAGTATAGGATGGTTTCCCTAGTCCTTTTCACCAAATCAATTGTTATATATTTAGTGGTAAAACAGGTTTTTTAACCATTATTTATTTATTTATTTATCTAATTATTTATATTATATATAAACAATGTATCAGTTTTTAAAGCTGAATGTTAGTTTTTAACCTTTTTTTAACATGCGTCTTTAATAAAAAGCACAGAGCACTTTCATGATAAAGACATTAATATTAATGAATTTAATGAATTAGAAGTTTGGATTGGTGTGTTTGAATGGGTATGGTAGGAAATATGACCAATGAAATAGATATCAATTAATTTATTTAGTATTTAAATGTGTGTTAAAGTTTTTTATATTGTCTGATGAAGTCTTTATGACGAAAACGCAGTTTCCTTAATGTGTATGTAAGAGCGTTTATTTTCACTGTTGGTATTGCTGGTTTCGAGACCAGCAAGCAGCGTGGTTATTTTAACCTTGTGGAATAAAATTGTTTGGATCACCTTACAGCGGACCTTGGCACTTTTTTTGGACTTTTTAGTTTACATCTAGTGCTTACATCTGTTTTTTTACTTTTTCAAGCTGTTGTAGGTAGCCTTTTTCAAGGCTAATGAATGAAACATTGTATTTAGTAATGGGGTTACTCAGTGAGTTAGAATTTGGTGGAGTATCCTCCCTGGCAAAGACTTGAAATGCTCCTTAGAATTAAGTTACAGAGCATATTGTTTTGATTTTAGTGGATATATCAGCACATCAAAGTGTAAAATTGGTTTAGTGGATATATCAGCACATCAAAGTGTACATTTGGTTTAGATCACAGTCTTCACAGACAGCAATGTAGAAGAAAACATTTTAGAATATGCATTACCAACAAAATTAGTTCAAACTGAAGTTTTATTTATGAAATTATAATATAGAATATTATATGTAATACTAAAATCATAAAAAGGTAATACACCATTGTCTGCTGTCATAGTAAAAAAATTATTAAATTATAGGAATGAAGTGCATATGTGTGTGTGTGTGTGTGTGTGTGTGTGTGTGTGTGTGTGTGTATATATATATATATATATATATATATATATAGATATATGCATATATTATTTTTTTTATAAATATAAAATAACACGTTGATTTTTGGAAATATATAGTGCATCTTTAGATATGCATACTGAATTTAGAAATGTGGAAAATGTGGACATGTTTTTAGGTGTGTGTTGCAGGATGCTGTATGGGAAT
Source organism: Protopterus annectens (assembly GCF_019279795.1). Classification (NCBI taxonomy): domain Eukaryota; kingdom Metazoa; phylum Chordata; order Ceratodontiformes; family Protopteridae; genus Protopterus; species Protopterus annectens. The sequence goes on along the minus strand of NC_056735.1, from coordinate 1,314,699,273 downwards.
ATTTTAGTAGTAGGTAGCTGCACTCCCATGCCCTTCAAGAAGTTAGTTTGAAGGATCCCCTAGAAGGAAGACTCTGGATGTGTGGAGTATGTCAACGCACTCAAGGCTGCTTAATGGAGTACCAAACAAAAATACTTTCAAAACTAAAAACTTAACAAACAAAACAAAAAGAATTCCACTGGCATACACGAGCTTCGTGCTAACAATGCTGATTTATTAAATATTAAAGCACAAAACACTATGGCTGAGCGTTTTCGCCTCATAAGGCATCATCAGAGTCATATGTTTTCATTCAGAACACACCCTAAATATTATACGTCATTTCCTCTTTTCCAATACTTTCAGAAATGTAACCCTTACCATACCTATACATTTTCAGTTCTATTAATGGTTTCACTTAAGTCAAGAAATACAAACATAGAAAGTAAAAATGAAAATGTGAAAACCAAAGTAAAAAAAACAATTTAAATTTCTGAAAGAACTATAATAATAACATACTTGAAATATCAAATATTTATACTGTTGTAATTCAATTGTGCAAAACTAACAAAATTACAGTAAACAATATTTCCAAAGGTAATAATTCCATAGCACACAGATGCATGTCCATAACCTAGCACAATTTCCTCTTTTGCTTTAACACACTAGCTATAGAAATGTATTCATTAATTCCAGGTTCAACCTTAGCGTTCAATCTAAGTTGCCATTTGGTTACCTTAATTTCTATGTCTAACTTGGGGTCACCTCCTCTATCTTCTCTTTAGAACCTGTCAATTGTGAAAAACAAAAATCTTTTGTAATTTGAACATACAGACGAGTGTAGGAAAAGTGAACTGGATGTTTTCTTGTTTTTAATGTCCCGAAGTGTGTTCAGCAATCCTGTCTCTCAGCTGCCTAGTGGTTTTTCTCACATAAAATGATGACAGGAAAAACATGTGGCCACATAGACCACCATCTTGGTGTTACAATTACACCTTCCGGGACATTGTAGATTCCTGTGGAAGCCCGCAGTCTCAACATATGGCCCATCGTTGATAGACCAGTTACAGGCCCCACATTTACTCATTCTTGAATTATAATTTCCCTTTATATTTCTATCATCCAGCTCCAGCCATTCCTAAATATTTCTAACTTTGCTATATACCACTATGAGCCTTTACCCCAGCTTACCCCTAAGCTCAGCATCAAAAGACATTCTCCCAAATAACATTGAACTTGGGGATCAATTGGGGCATTACTTGATTGTAGGGTATAACAAATGCCTCATCTTTCAAAGTAGTTCTCTGATCGTTGTTCACTAAATTCTCCCCTGTTCTTAATATGTGTGCAAATTTTGAAGTCCTACCTTTGTTCACCTCATTCTTTATCTTGTACAACATTTTGGTAGGGTATCCCAGATTTTAAACATATCAATATGGATACTCATCTCTTGTTGGAATATCATGTCATCACTAATTAACCTTGAGATCCAGACCATCTGGCCTTTATCCACACTTCTTTTTTGGTGGGCCGGATGACAACTATTAAACTGAAGAAAAGTGTAGAATAAGTGTCTTTCCTATAGATGGTTGATCTCAAGGTTCCTTGACTTTTATCCAATTCTATGTCTAGATAGTGAATCTTTGAAGAATGCAGCTGGTGTGTAAATTTTAAACAAGATGCAATCAAATTCAAATAATACACACATTCCTTTGCTTCATCAATTGTTCCTCCCCACAAAATCAGTATATCATCCAAGAACCTCAAAAATACAATTATCTTGAACCAGAAAGGTGAGGTGAACACAAATTGTTTTTCCCACTCTGTCAACACTGAATTCACAAAAACAAGGGCACATTTGGCACCCATAGCCACTCCTGTAGTTTGATGAAACAGTTCCCCTTCAAAATACAAAAAAATATTTTTCAAAATAATTTCCATTAAGTTCACCAAAAAGTAAATTTTATCATTTAATAACAAGTGCCCATTAATCAAACTGTCAAGATACAGTTCCAGTCTTTCCTGATGGGGTATGACCAAAAATAAATTGATCATATCAGTTGTAAGGAACATAAAGTCCCTACTCATGTCAACCACTTGAAGCATTTCCAAACAATGCTAGGAGTCTTTAAAAACCTGCGGGCCAACTTGCAAAGTCCCCTTTGAGTAGTGATCTACATATGCCACCAGGAGCTCAATTTCAGAACCGCTGGCAACAACTATGGGTCTGAAGGGGGGATTTGAATGGTCCTTGTGGCACTTTGGGATGCCAAAAATAGATGGAATAACAGGTGTACTATTAGTCATTTAATCAAACTCCACTTTAGTAATAAGCCCCTCAAAAAGTGTGTCCCACAAAAAAAATGTCAATTTTAGTGTATGCCCTGTTCACCTCACTTTTTGAGACTCTTTCATATGTGGTCGAATCATTCAAAATGTCATACATCCTTCCTGCATAGTCTAAATGTGACATAATTACAATCCCATCCCCCTTGTCAGGTTTCATGAATCAGTAATCTTTGTTTTTTATTAATTCTCTTAAGACTGCCCTTTCATCACTAGTCAAATTGTCCACAAAACCAATCTTAGTATCACATATTTTCCTTATTTCAATCTCAAACAGTTTTTCTAGGACCTTCACTAGTGGGTTACGGGGGGGGGGGTGAAAGTACTAATGTGTTTCAAAGGTTCCAGTGCATTTTCCACATAACTGTTTTGTGATGAAATAAATAAACTCAAATTCAATTTTCTAACATACATCTTTAAATTTATCAACACACTCACCACATCAATCTTGTATTCAGGGATGAAGTTAAAACCTCTTTTTAATAACTTAAAATGTGTTTCCCTGAGCAACAAGTCATTAAGGTTATAGAGGATGAACCCATCCTTAACTACAATATCTATAGTGTGTTTATTTGCAGTCTGTGTAGATTCAGATAGTGCATTGTTAGACATATTTGTGTTCAAATAAGCATCAAAAATTTCCGAAAACTTTATAAATGACCTATTAACACTATTTACTTCAAGAGACTGATCACCCTGTAAGTTTGGATCTAGAACAGTGTTACGCATTTCATCAAATGTGTCATGCCCAATACTGCAAATGACAGTGTACATTTCATTACATACATCAAGGTAAGGATGGATATCTAGACATAGAAATGGATAAAAGTCAGGGAACCTTGAGATCAACCTTCTATAGGAAAGACACTTATTCTAACACTTTTCTTCAGTTTGATAGTTGCCATCCAGCCCACCAAAAAAGAAGTGTGGATAAGGGCCAGATGGTTTGGATCTCAAGGTTAATTAGTGATGGCATGATGTTCCAACAAGAGATGAGTATCATTATTGATATGTTTAAAATCAGGGATACCCTATCAAAATGTTGTTGTCAAAGGAAAAAATTTTAAAGACCAATTTACGTAAGGTTTAAGTATGGCACCCTTTATTAACTTGTAGCAAGGAGACAAAACATGCAGGCAGAATGATTTGTCTAAATTACTAGTGAGCAGTATGCTACTTTTATACAGTTGACGTAGTTAGACACAGCTTTCTGTATTACTCTACAGAAAATGTTACTTAGATTTTCTGCTGACATGTTTAGATTTAAAACTCATTATGTGTTACATAGAAAATGTTACTTAGATTTCCTGCTGACATGACTGGATTATTGTTGATTTACAAAAACATTTGAGAAAAACAACCTGGCCTTGGGGCTTATTTTTAGCCCACCACAATCTTTCAATTCTTCAATTGTACAGTTCTAATATATGTGTTACATTTTGCCTAGATTCAAGGTACATTTCTAGGTTAGGTACAAGTAATGCTCACTACGTTTTATACTTTCAAGCAGCCTTTGTTTTTATTATCAATAGCTTCAGCGCTGTGTACTTTCTCATGGCATAAGCAGAAAATCAATAACTCTTTGTTAAGTCTCATGACACTAGTAGAAATGAAACACTTCTTATTATTTTCATGACATTAGCAGAAATCAAATGCTTCTTGTTAATTTCCATGGCATAAGCAGATCATAGCTGCGCATATTTTTATGACATAAACAGGATTGGAATGTCTCTAGTAGCTGTGCAGATTCATGCAGTGTGAACAGAATAAATGTATTAATCCTTTTAAACCTCGAATGCACTAAGCATGCATATTACTAATACATATTTTTCTAACAGTTGTACAAGATAAAGAATTATGTGAAAAAAGGTAGGACTTCAAAATCTGCACCCATATTAAGAACAGGGGAAAATTTAGTGAATAACGGTCTGAAAACTACTTTGAAAGATGAGGTATTTGTTATACCCTACAATCAATTAATGCCCCAATTGATCCCCAAGTTCAATGTTATTTGGGAGAATGTCTTTTCATGCTGAGCTTAGGAGTAAGCTGGGGTAAAGGCCCATAGTGGTATATAGCAAAGGTAGGAATATTTAGGAATTGCTGGAGCTGGATGATAGAAATATAAAGGGAAATTATAATTCAAGAATGAGTAAATGTGGGGCCTGTTAACTGGTCTATCAACGATGGGTCATACATTGATATTGCCGGCTTTCACAGGAATCTACAATGACCCAGTAGGTGTAATTGTAATACCGAGATGATGGTCTATGTGGCCACGTATATTTCCTGTCAGGCATTTTATGTGGGAAAAAACACTAGGTGGCTGAGAGACAGGATTACTGAACACACCAGGGACATTAAAAATAAGAAAAAATCCAGTTCACTTTTCCTACAGTCATCTGTATGTTCAAATTACAAAAGATTTTTGTTTTTCGTAACTGACAGGTCCTACAGAGAAGATAGAGAAGGTGACCCCAAGTTAGACATAGAAATTAAGGAAACTAAATGGCAACTTACACTGAATGCTAAGGTTGAGCCTGGAATTAATGAATACATTGCTATAGCTAGTGTGTTAAAGCAAATGAGGAAATTATGCTAGGTTATGGACATGCATCTGTGTGTTATGGAATTATTACCTTTGGAAAGATTGTTTACTGAATTTTGTTAGTTTTGCATGATCACATTACAACAGTATAAATATATGATATTTCAAGTATATTATTATAGCTCTTTTAGAAATTTAAATAGTTTTTTTTACTTCAGCTTTCACATTTTCATTTGTACTTTCTATATTTGTATTTCTTGACTTAAGTGAAACCATTAATAGAACTGAAAATGTATAGGTATGGTAAGGGTTAAACTTTTGAAAGCATTGGAAAAGAGGAAATTATGTATAGTATTTAGGGTGTGTTCTGAATGAAAACATATGACTCTGATGATGCCATATGAGGCGAAAGCACTCAGTCAGTGTTTTGTCGTGTTTTGTGCTTTAATATTTAATAAATCAGCATCGTTAGCACGAAGATCATGTATACCAGTGGAATTCTTTTTGTTTTGTTTGCTTAATGGAGTACACCTACTGGAGTATTTATAAAGGAGAGACAGAATCAAGGGTTGAGTGAGATCTATATTGTGGGAAATAGCTGTCTTTATTAGATGGACTGTTTGGTCTCCGAAACCTAAAGAAGGTGTTTTATTGAACTGTACATCTAAAGGCACTTTATGTCTTATTTATTTGAAAGTAAAAGCTAAGACAAACTGTTATTTTTATTAGATGTCTACAATAAACACATGTTTTTTATAACTCAGTTCCTCTAGTGATCCTTGGACATTGTAATGGTGAAAAATGATGGCAGTTGGCCAGATATGTGCCATTTATTAATCCCTACAGTACCTCTTCTATAACATGCAAACCATGTTTGGGTTACCAGTTCCCTACATCACTGTCATTGTTGTGTCCCCGAGGCATTCCTACTTCTGTTCCTGGGATAGTTTTCTGACAACCCAATCCACAGAGAACATACTAAAAAGACTTGTCGACTCACAAATAGGACCTGACCAGAAGCAGGTGCAATTAGTGCAGCAAATAACTGTACTCATCAATGTAGCTGCCAGCTCCAAAACTCTGTCAATTATAAAGATGTTAACCAAGGAGGATAACTCACAGTCACTTTAAAATGCTATGCCACCCTAAACAACTGGAACTGACCAGACTGGAATAAAAATGCCATCTCAGCTGACAGGAAAGGCAGTAAAAATGTAAATGGACATGGAGAGAGCTAATTATATGGACAATGAAAAAACTGAAAAAAGATTTTTTTTTTTTAAAGATGGAAATCCTTCAGAAAGAATCAGTAATATTTTATAAATTCTCCTTTAATGCTGGCAAACTGGCAATAGCACATGCACATGATGTAAAACATATTTTAACAGTTTGAGTAAAACCTGATGGAGTAAATTGAAAATGTTAGAATCTTTAACAGTAGACAGCTTTAAAAGAGTGATGGCTAAAGACAGTTATTGCAAGGTGATCTCAGGGACTAAATAATAAATAAAACATTTTAACAGGATGGTACAATGTTTAAATATGAATAGTCTGCTTGCAAATCTAAACCTGCAGTAAAAATGTGCCATCTTCTGTAAAACAAAAAGCAGTAAGCAATGGGTTAATTTGTTTCAAATGTGGGGGAGGGGTCATATTGTTGAGTTATGTATTCCTCATTCTGAAGACAATGCTGCTAACAGAAATGTAAAAATTGAAATGCGTGCTTTGAATGAGATGCATCCATGGAGTATGATAAGACAAGAGATGGAATAATTTATCCAACACTGTGTTGTGTTACAACTAAGCTAATGAAATGTATACCTGTAGAAGGAGAAGTTACATTCTAGAAGCATGATTACTCTTGTCGAGACCTCTAGTATGTAAGCACAAGATTAGTAATAACAAAAAAGTGGAGGCAATATGCATTCATGCTGACAAAAATATCCCCTCACACATGTATATATTCAAACAGCTCCATAAAAACTGTTACATCCTGTGGCTATAACCTATGAATTGACTCAATATGCAATATTAGGAAACTACTTCCCACATTTTAAAGCAGTATTGGAAATGTGGGAGGAGGGAGACTATAATGGACACTTTGTATCATGCTGATATACACGATAAAAAGATGTAAAGCAACATCTTGATTCAACCATTTAGCATAAGAACAAGGGTGGTGAGCAAAGTAGTGATACTCATATATGGATCCCAAATCAAAACCAGGAGAAGTGAGCTGAGATAGAAGCTACAAAAAAGGCAAGAATTTCATTGTGATTAAACAGTAAAACGGATTTTTTTATGATATCAAAAATATTCCCCAATGATAGAGCAGCAGAAATCTCAAATTGTAAGAACTATCAGTATAAGGACTGAAGGTGAACTGAAAGTGAACCATGAAGTATGAATCAGTACAAGATACAAATATGCACAAAGCCTCACAAAAGCCATCAGGTCAGAACTTAAGACAAAAATAGAGGATGATGGACCTTCAAAATAAAGTGAATTCTAAAAGTGTGGCAGGTACAGAAATTTAGAGCTCTGGCCCTACTTATTTTAATGTAAAGAGAAAACTGAAGTAAAGCAGACTCTCAGCAATGTAATGCATATGTATATATGTGCATATATATATATATATATATATATATATATATATATATATATATATATATATTATCTATATCTGTATATATAGATATAGATATTCTTTATAGAGCGTAAGCTTAAAAAAATTGTTTGGAAATATGTTTAGAAAGGCAACACAGTGAAAAAATACTGAAAGGGTGGTATTTACTCACATTTGGTATGAAAAACAACACAAAAATGAAAGTTGAGAGCACTCAAGAGATTTGTACAGGTAGCACAGATAAAAGTAGAAAGCAATTTTTGTCTGCAAATACCCTTCCTAAAGGCAGATGTAGAAGAAGCTTCAGTGCCAGTGTTTTGGGGAAAAGTTATATATTTCACGTTAAAACAAGTTAGGGAGGAATGTGACCCTGAATAAGGAGTCTTTTGAGTAGAAACATAAAAGTTAAAAAAGTAGAATGGGAAGATGATTCTTCACTTGGTGCAAAAGAAAGAACATAACTATGGTTGCAGGGGAAGGATAGTGAACAAAATGTTCCCATTACTTCTTAGCCTATTTAGAGTTAAAAAGTAATATTTTACCTAGATTAAATAATAGTGAATGTAGCCCATGGTCACATTTTGGGAAGTCACCATGGGATGGACAAGACAAGAGTACTAGCATGATCCTACCAATCAGGCACATTTTACATATTCTTGTCTAGAATGCTAAAAAAGCTAAGCCTATCATGGATTTTAGGAGTCCACTTATCCCAATGCCTGTCAAAGGAGTGCTATTTGAATATACTGCTATGGAGATTGTAGGGCATCCGGTAAACTCTAGCAATGAGCATCAGTACACATTAGTAATACAAGCCTGTGCTATGAAATTTCCAGAAACATGGCTACTACATAAATCTAATGCTATGACTATTGCAGAGAATCTGTACTGCTCTTTTTCTGAGAAAGAAATCCTTAAAGAGGTACTTACTGATCAAGGCACTCCCTTTATTTAAACTGTATAGCAATCAGTTATGCCAGTGCTTTAGAGTCAGACAATTGAACTCATCAGTTTGCTATATGGTGACTAATGGATTAGTGAAAAAAATAATAAAATACTGAATAATTAAGTACAGGCTAATAAAATTTATTGACAGAAACAGGAAGAACTGTCACCAGTTGTTATGCTGTAACAGCGGTAACACAAGCTTCAATTCAGTTTACCCCTTTGTACATCCATGTGGCAGGCATCCCAGAGGACTGCTTGACAATGCCAGGGAAACATGGGAAGAGGAAAAGACACCATTTAAAAGTGTGATATTGCATTGTGTTAGTTAATTATCAGGACTGGCTAAAACTGGTTATGTCTATAGTAAAGGGTGCATACAGAGAGCCCAGGTGATGCAACAACAAGTTTATAACAAAAATACCTGACTTAGAGAATTTCACCAATGAAATCAAATATTAGTACAAGTTCCCTCCACAAAAACAAAGTTAATGCTAAGGGCCACATGAGGTGATTGAAAGCATAAGTGCATGGAACTAGAATGTTAGACAACCAGGAAGGAAAATAATATTAGAAATCCATCACAATAGAGTAGTGCAGCCATGTAAAGAAGAAGATAATGCTGTAGTGAGCTTGCAAGCTGAAGTCTATTGAAAAGATACACCAGAGAATTTCTACTTCAGATTTAGTTAGAGGAATCCTAGTCATGAGTACAGCAGCAGGAAATAAATGAGTTTTTGAGAAATGTCAGAGGAGACTAAACTGGTAGAACATAACACAGATACAGTACCTTGAATAAAAGTTATACTGAGGTCTTACAGAGAACCAGAGTCACAAAAACAGTTACAAAATGGGAAATTCTAAACATGTCCAAGCTAGGAATGCTAGAGGAGCCACAAATTAAACTAAGCCACCCAGCAGTGATAGTTCCTATACCTGACAGACATACTGGATTATGTGATGACTTTAGCAGGATACATTAAAGATGGACAACTATCCTATGCCCACAACTGATGAGGTTATAGAGACCCAAAGAAAGTCCAGATATTTGGCAACACTGGACTTGACAAAATGATACTGGTAGATACCGCTACTTACCTCCTGTTTCAAAGAGAAAAACAGCATGTACAACCCATGATAGTCTGTTTCTATACACAGTGTTGCCATATAGCATACATGGAGTCTGAACCAGCTTTCAGATGCTGATTGATAAAGTACTGAACCCCCAGCCTCCAGTCAGGACCTGCTGCTGCATAGCTGGATGATATGTGAACATTCTTTCAGGGAACTGGGAGTCCCACTTACCAAAAATGCAGGCTATGTTAAGGTAGGATCAACTGCAAATGATAAGTAAATAAACCGGGTCGGGTGGAAACCAAGTACTTAACATATCTTATATGAAGAGGGGGGTTAAGACCACAACTGGAAAAATAGAGACCATACAAAGTGATATATAGTCTCCAATAAACAGTAGGTGACTGCTTTTCTTGGACTAGCTGCTTACTATATAATAGTTGTGTCTAATTTTGGGACTAATGTCTGCTCTTTGATAGATCTCACAAGGAAGGAAGCTCCTAACAAGGTGTAGTAGTCTCTTGAGGCAGACAGTATTTAATAAACTAAAAATTATCTAGTGATCTGAATCTCTGTTAGGGACTTCTGATTTTACTAAATAATTCACCCTGCATGATTCAGAGGTAGGTTTAATACTGGTGCTATCCTATAGCATTCATGGTGTACAGCACCAGGTGTTAATTGAGCGCAAAGTTAAATAATGCTGAAAGGAGATGCTCCACCATAGAAATAAAGTGTTTATGAATTAAGTGAGCCCTCTATTCCTTGAAGTACTACTATTGTCAAGGTATTCCAACCTTGTAACTAACCATGCCCCTTTATATTGTTTGAGTTAGCATACAGATAACAATACCAAATAGTGTGGATGGGCACTATCCCTGCAACCTTTTCTGCTCACAGTCACCCATAGGCTGGACTCACTAATCTGAATGACAATGGGTTGCTCAGGTCCTACATCCCATTACATTGCATCCAAAATCCATGGCGTTTGAGCCTGGGTGAGTAGATGTAACATGCTGAGTGCAGTACAAGTGTACTGTGCCTTTAAGTGCAAGACATATCAATTAGACTGTATGAATACTTTCACTAAATGTTAGTCAGGAAATTGATTTGTAAAAGCTAGTAAACTGTGATTACTGTGATATATATAGGTCTACCTGAAAACGCCGAAATCGCAGAACGCTGACAATGAGAACACCGACATCGGAAAATCGACAATGGAGAAGACCGACAGTTGAGAATCCCAAGGCTGAGAACACCGACATGTTAAGGTAAGTGTGCAATAGGGACGGACGTTAGGGTCAGGGTGTGGGTAAGGTAAGTGTGTGATAGTGATGGACGTTAGGATAGGGTGCGGGTCAGGTAAGTGTGTGATAGTGACAGAGTTTAGGTTTAGGGGTGGGTTAAGTGAGTTAGGGTTAGGGTGCGGGTAAGGTAAGTGTGTGATAGTGATGGACTTGAGAGTTAGGGGCGGATTAAGTGAGTTAGGGTTAGGGTGCTGGTAAGGTAAGTGTGCGATAGTGACGAAACTTAGGGTTAGGGTTTGGGTTAAGGTAAGTGCATAGATAGTTATGTATGTAAGGTTTAGTGTAGGTTTGTAAGGTTTTTGGTGTGCTTGTGTTGTGTGTGTGTTTTTTGGGAAAGGTATTTGTTTTGTTGATTGTCAGGATTTTGGTTTGTCGGACATGTGAAGTTCCATATTTTTGAACTTTTTTTTTTCGTTTTTTTCATGTCGGTTATTTCGTTGTCGGTGTTTTGGCATGTCGGTGTTATCAGGTAAATCCATTTATATATATATATATATATATATATATATATATATATATGTGTGTGTGTGTGTGTGTGTGTGTGTGTGTAGTTTACACACAAAATATGGGAAGTTAGTTCTACATTTTGAATATCAGCAAAGAGGTAAGAATGAGCATGCCTGAAGACCTGGGTGGCATAGATTAAGACTGCCCTGTTAAGGTCTGTTGAAGTGGTAGAGACAGTGGTCATGTGTAGCTCATTTAAATGTGTAATGGCTTTTGCTGTGACAGCATTTGACAGGGAGTTTAGGTATTTATTTCTTTTTCTCCACTGTTGTGAGATCTCAATGTTGGTATATATGCAAAATCATGGGGTTATGGGGTCATGGGGTGCTGTTGCAGGGGGATTTGTTCTCCTGCAAAAATATTTTTTTCTTCTTTTTTTTTAACTTTTTCTTTTGACCTTTTGAGTAAGTGATATATTTATTTGACTGTTGGTGATTTGGTAATTTTTCATTTCATTCATCATTTGATGATGCATTCATTTATAAAAGTATATTCTGAAACATCTTGCAGAAAATTGATACTCACAGAGATGATTTCAGCAAAAAATGGCCAAAATTACATCAGTTACAAAAACAAAAACTCTCCTTTTGCAATTGGTTAACTTAAAAAAAAAAATCTAACAAAACCACTAGACCAAATCTGTCTGAATACTGATACTGTTATGGAAAGGGTTTTTCATAAGGCAGTGCATGGGGTGGGAGGTTGGCATAATGGTTAAGGTGTTTGCCTTACAGCCACAAGGTGCATGGTTTGATTCTCACATGGGATAATTGCCTAGGCTTAAAATGGTCCACAAGGGCAGTTAGCCTAGTACTAAACTATGAACCTATAATGTACGGGGCTGGGACTGGGGAGGGACACAGGGTTAGAGTTAACAGTTAGTACACAGGAGTAGGGGAGAAAGGACACTTGGACACAGAACACATATCTATATATATGGGTGCCATGGGTTTGGGTGCAGCATGCAGTTGCTTTTGGTACTTTTTGTCAGTAGTTAAAGTGGTTGAATTATATTAAAGTCAAACTGCAACAGGTTGACTGTAATACACTTTAAGGACCTAGTCTGTTTCTCCATGGTTGTCCAAATGTGGAATTAGTACATTAAATTTCCAGGAGTGTGGGGTCTCCTCCCCCATGTAAAAGTAAAGTTTGCAGTAGTTTTAGGTGATTGCAAATGTGATGTGTTTGTGTACATTTGTGATCACATCAGTTTGATGTCTTTATTTATTTTGTAAATGATAGTGATTGCCGATAAACTTATATATATATATATATATATATATATATATATATATATATATATATATATATATATTACCGTTCTCCTTTTGACCCAAGTCATGGCTGGAAATAGGCCACAAAGTAATACTTCACTACCTACATACCTTACTATTAAATACATTTAATTACATTTTATTGATTTAGACTTTATATGTCACTTGCAGCTTTGATACTGATATTCTGGTTCAGAGCAGTTAATGCTTTAATGCAAGGAGGCACACCTAATGATAACATGTTGTCCTCTCTGGTCATTTTAGAGTCTCAGTTTTTAGCAACTGCACGTCTACCTTTGTCTGCACTATATTTTCAAGTCCCAAGTTTTGTCTCCTATGTTATGGTATCCTCATTTTTGTAAGCAACGTGTATTTTTTCTCTTTCTTTGTAAAAATTGAGTAAACTACTTCAGTTTAGTCAGTTACATACCAAATAGAAAACCCTAAAGTGAGATTTTGTTTTTCCATTGCAGGATGTACTGGTTACAAGACAGGAAGTAAAGCAGGAAGAGCTCTCTCTGGTATATGAAACTGGAGTTTAGCGGGTTTAGCTCGGTGTACAATGTTTTCTCTTATAGTAACACGTACAGTTAGGATATTACAATCCAACAAAAATCAGTGAGGTGAAGCAAAACCAAGCTCTCTTTATAAAATGAACAAAGTTTATTTTAACAGACAGTCTTTTCAAATAAACCATGTTAATTGTATGAAGAGAGCTTGGTTTAGCTTTGCCTCACTGATTTTTGTTGGACTATATTTTCTGTGGTGTTTGATGAAGCATTTATCCCTTCATGTCAAATTGTATTTTTCCCCACAAAATATCCGTTATAACTATGTGGACATGTCACAGACACTTGATTTATCATAATGCCGTAGAAAAGGCTACAGCAAAATTTCACCTTTCAAACAAATCACAAAAATAATTACAGTGAAAAATATTATGCATGGTTAAGAAAAGTTCTATTAAACAAAGCTACACAAATCAAAGAACGCACCCTAAAGTATCTCATCTACCCTAGCTGTTTTAGTGAAATCTTGCCCACCTGTAGGTGAATGACATGAGTTTTGTTATACCCTGAAGCACTGTGTCTCTCCGTGTACACAGTGATACATACTATTACAAAAACTAGCTTGCATTTTCACACTATGTAGAGCTCTAGCACTTATCATATCATTCTCATCTCACACATTGTCATAATAAATAGCAAATGTACATTCATATCTGCAGTAACCTTAATTTTAAAGTGTGTACCACATTGCTATATATAATACACAGTCTGAAGGGTACATGAATATATTTTATATACATAATTTTATACATTTTAACATCATCAGATTTTAACATTTAATCTCTGCATTATTTATTACTGTTTTTGGCTATACACACCGTTTGATCTAGTGGAGAAAAATATTTATGAGGTATTCAGGTACAATCTGAGATAACATAAGGTGTTTTGCAGCCATGTACCTTGACTGTGCAAAGTGTAACTTTTATTGTACAGTGTAAAGCAATGAGATACATAAAATGCATTAAATTGATGCTGGTCTGAATAAGACAATGATTAGTAGTGCCAGAGTGCACCATGAATATTAAAAGTGCAGATCCAGCACAGAATGTTTCCTCACCTTTGTGACTGCATACCTCATGTTTTTGATCTGTTAAAACAGGCTGGATCATTGTGCTCTACGCAACATGTGCATTGAGTAGTCAGTAGTGCCAGAAGAACTGTTTGAAAGTCACAGTGTGTTTACTGTTCTAAATGTAATTTGAAACGCCATGTGCTACTGAGTGTACTAATGTGTAAAGTGTGTGTGTGTGTGTGTGTGTGTGTGTGTGTGTGTGTGTGTGTGTGTGTGTGTGTGTGTGTGTGTGTGTGCATGTGTGTGTGCTCTGTGTAGATGTATATAGAATATATGAGAAGTAAACACACACACACACACACACACACACACACACACACACACAGACATGCATACATGCAAAGACACCTACCTTTATTATCTTAAAAGGCAGTCCCATCAAAACTGATGTATAACAGACATGCTATCAGCTTATGTCATATGAAAGCTTTGCCAGTGCATTTCTTAAGAAATTACTAGTAAACGGTAAGCAACACGCAGCAGAAGATGAGATCCACATGAGATTGCTTAGCTGCCTATTTTGGCATCTTGATGATAATTCTAAGCCCAACAACAGAATGCTTAAAATACATCTGTCATTTATATATACAGGTAAGTACACACTTACTCAAGGTGAAGACATAAACAGGCATTAGCCATTAGATGAATTCAACAGCAGGTTTGATGAACTGTTTTCTGATGGAGAAGTCACATGACATACACAACCATGTACAGGAAATCCCCTTTAAAGTCACAGCTGCAGTATCATTACTAAATATCAAATATGACCTCACACGCTACTACATCAATATTACTAAGATGTTTACTAAAATTGTTTGTTGAAATAAGTATTTTTATATGAATCAGTATACAGCTTTTTTTGTAATTCGGTTCCTTAATCAAAAGAGCACACGACATCCAGTTCTCAGAAAACATAACTAGTGAAATGAATGACAAAGCCTTTTCTTAGCCTTCAGGTTGCCACTCTCTGATAAGGATGGAAATGTTGAAATTGCAGTGAATAATCACTGTATATCAGAAAACTGTGATGAAAATGATGGCAGTTCTTGTGAGATTATCTTGAAAAGGAAGCAGGTATACTAGAAAATTGGTGAAGCACCTGTTTTGTAGTTGCAAATTGATGAAGCACCTGTTTTGCAGTTGTTAAGTGGGATATATATTCTGTATTTCCCAAGGTTCTGAGGAACTTTTTGTAATATGTGTTCACCAAAAGGCTTATCTTATTATTCATCTCTCATCATGCCTAATAAAATATATTTTACCATCATGCACTGGCTGGCTATCTCCTAGGGCTCTTTACCGTGGGACAGAATCCAGATTATACACTGTTGTATTAGTGATGTGACACACACACACTGGATACTCCAAACTATTGTTACATTGTGCCATTGGTACATAAAGCTTACAGCATGGTTGATCCATTAACTGTTTTGTTAGTTGGTTAAATGTTAACTGAATGAATTATCAGGTCTTCATCAGACACTCCAAAGTTTTAATCTGTGCAGTAACTACCTCTCAACCTCTAAGTGCAAGAAATCTGGTTAAAGCCTGAAATAATGGGAAGGCAAAGGCCCAAAATAGGGACAGTTATTAAATATTACTCTTATAAACTTAAAAAAGTCACTAGAATAACAGGATTTGTGTTAACATGCATTTTGTGAAGGATATGAAGTCTGAAACACAAATGGATGTCATTATTTCATGACTTTACTCCTCAGTGATATACCAAAAAACACACTTTTTATGAGAAACAGAACAAAAATATGAGGCAAAAATCTGGACAATTGAGAGGAATTGTCCAGTCTATTTATTTTTGCTGCTTTGAGTATCACATATTTTCTTTTGTCATGATGACTCTGAATTCTCATTATTTTAGGGAACTAAAAACAAAGTATTTCTTGCAGGGGATAAACCACCTTGCACCTCCCCACATGAGGGATCCCCCCTCATTCCCCTAACTTAACTCCACAGTCACAGAACAGTGTGGAAAATTGCAGATTCCCAGTTCTCTGAAAGTGTTTTTTCACATAAGTATTTCTCAGTGGCAGCACTCACAGAAACTTCCAGCAGACAGTTGCCACATCCCCTATTTTCAGTGGCAATTGGACGGGTTGAGTTTCAAAATATGTAGTACAGAAACATAAACACTATTGCACAAATTGAACAAACTTATTAAAAACAATAAACCTGATGTCATTCTCTTTATGTCTGTTTATTCAAATAGTAATAAACAGTTAAGTGCTTTCATCTTTTCAAGTAATAAGGCTTCTTCAGAATAAGTTTAAACAACCAACCATCCCATTTTTTAAAAACAAAGACCAGGTCACATGATACTATTAATGTTCACAAGATTTAAAGAGCACCAAATATGATGATATACCAGACTGGTATACTAAAAATTAAAGAACACAAAACCCCATATTCAAACAGCTTCACAACTAAACAGGACTTAAACAACTATCCATTGATGATCAAAAAATTGGCAAACAATAATAATCTATTTTTAAAATGACAAGTTCCTATGTTATCTAGCCCTTGCTTTCAGTTTCAAAAGGCAAGCAATGGATGCCATTTCATTCAAACCTGGCCATTTTGATGCATCCAGGTTGTTTAAATGTATTATTCTGAAAAAGTCTTATTATTCCTTGGAAAGAAGAAAGCGCTTAAGTTTTATTATCATTTGAATAAGCAGATATAAACGAAGAGAACTGACACTTGGTTTATTATTTTTCGTACAGAAATGTAACTTTAGTAAAAAATTGAAAACAGTTACAGAAACAACTGTCCTAAATTAGAAACAATGCATACTGAAGCTACTGAAATTTAGTGAACCTTGTTCTGCTAATAAAATTCTCTCTAGGCAATAGTGTGCGCGTACACACACACACACACACACACACACACACACACACACACACACACACACACACACACACACACACACACACAAACACAGATTTGTTTATAGAAAACAGGGCAGCAATACAAAAATTTACTTAGGTACAATGAGTACTCCTAAGTCACATAGACTTCTTTGAAGCAGTCACCAAAGCCATAGATGAGGGTAAGGTGGTTCACACAGCCTATCTAGATCTGCCAAGGCTTTTAACACCATCCCCACTCTGGAATTATAGATAAACTCACTAAACTAGGTATAAATCCTATGTCACAAGATGGGTTGCCAACTGGCTCACTGACAGAACCCACACTGTGAAAGTAGCAGACTCAAATCAGCTTCAGACCAGTGACAAGTGGAGTACCACATGGTTCAGTCCTGGGTCCTCTCCTGTTTGGTATCTACTTCTCTGAAGTACAGGCCAACACAGAAGGTCTTTAGCTAATGAAGTTCGCAGATGACTGCAAACTAGGAGCCATAATCAAAACTCCAAAAGATGTGGACATCCTACAAAGAGCCTTGCTGAGACAGATGCCTGGTGTCAAAGCCATGGCCTCAAGCTCAATGCCAAAAAGTGCATTGTCATTCCTTTTGGTAAAAACTCAGTACCCATGAACTACCACATAGGTGGTAGTCTACTTAACACCGAAAGTGTGATAAGAGACCTTGGGACACAGGTGGACAGTAGTCTCTCCTTTGATAATCACATTGCCACAGTAGTCAGGAAATCCTTCTATGTGGCACACCTCATCACAGAAGGTTTCTCATCCAGGAAAAAAGAGGTCATTGTTCCCCTCTACTCGTCACTCATAAGACCCATTATAGAGTAAAATGCCCCCTTTGGTATGTACCTCACAAGACATCTACAACAACTGGAAAGGCCACAGAAATACCTCACAAAGAGGATTACGGCCTCAAAGGGAGGCCCTATGCCGTCCGTCTCAAAATACTGCAGCTTTACTCCATTGCATATCGCCTACTCAGAGGCGATCTCTGTCTAACACACAAAGCTATGTCAAACCCAGAGCTTTTTAGACATGCTCCATAAAGAAATCCCAATCCCTAAGAGCTACATGCTCTAGGGACCTAAACCTCGTCACCACAATAAACAGAACATGCTGGAGGGATAGATTCCTGTCCCAGAGACTTCCCATACTCTGGAACAAACTAACTATCTATATCAAACAAAGCTCCTCATTAGCACTGTTCAAGAAAAATCTTGATGATTGGATGGGAGATAGGAAATTCACCCGGGGATCACTTCTGTGGCTCTGCTCGACAGTGGCACAGGGAAATAAGCCTCTTGGGTGGCGAAGGCAGGGAACCTTTGGCTAGGCTTATATTGGCCCTAGGGCCAGCCAGCCTAGTACCTAACTATGAACCTATGAAATCACACTGTTCCATCAGACAGATGGAGATGTGGTATACCAACTACACAATTTTATTACCAATAAAAAGCCTGAGATTTTTGTGCCAATACTTTAACTGCAGGGCTTCGTTATTTTATTTTTAAGAATGAATGCAACCTTTTATCAGGCCCCTTGTAATTCTGAGAATCATAATTTTGATCCTCAAATTATGAGGAGCAATAGTGGATTTATATGCTGTGTCTGAGGTTGTGGTACACTGGATTATTTCCTCTACTCAAGTGAATGACTGTTGAGGTAGTACATATACTGTGGCGTGCACAACAGTCTAATGACATGTTTTGACATTCACCGTTTTGTCTGAATTGAAGTTTGTTTTTACTGCTGCAGGACTTGCAGTAGTAGCCATTTTCAAAATTAGAATAATAGTTACACTAATAATAATTAAAGAATAACAAAATTGAATAGTTTAATTTAAACACAGCAAGGAAAATTAACTAGGCTTAAAATGTACTTACCTATGAACCTATGAATGGTGGTGCAGTGGTTTGTCTTATAAAGGCAGGCATGTTATTCTATATTTCTGAGAAATAATGTTCAAAGATAGTGCCGCCATATCAGGTAAAGGCAACATGTTAATCCAGATTTCTAAAAAATACTGTCCAAATACATGACCTACATAGCTGCTCAAAGCAGCCATGTTATTCCAGGTTTCCAGGTTTTGAGGAGATACTGTCAAAAGATACCACCTCCATCTCTGGGCTTCCTCTTCCCATGTAAAGCTGAGATGTATTTGTAGACCTTAATTCCAGGTAAGCCTCATGTTTATTGTTTGGTATAAAGGCTTGTTTAACAATTAATATTCAACATGCAGGTGACATATGGCTGTGTACCCCAGGATATCTTGTGAAAGGTTCTACAGCAATGCAGGGACACAGGACTGCTGATGTTGCTATGTGCCATCCTCTCTCTGTATTTGAGCAGCAAGCATTACATTCCCACACATAACACTATAGAATTGAATACATTCTAGGTGGGTGCAGAACTGTGCCAGGGGTATGTGTTATCTCCCCTCCTGTTCATGGTATTCATGGACAGGATATTGAAACATGGCTAGGGTCTGCAGAGTGTGCAGTTTGAGGCTTGAGAGTTGCATCTTTTACCTTCTGTAGGTGGTGAGTCCTCTTAACCCCAGGGTGGTGTGATCTCTAATGCACTCCTGAATCTTTTACCTCTGAGTGAGAAGAAGCTGGGATGAAAATTAGTGCCTCTAAATCAAAGATAGAAGTTTCTCCTGATAAGGAATAAATTGCTCTCCCAAGTAAGGGTTCATTCAGGTCGAAAGCTTGGATAGTTGTAAAACCTATGTTGATCCAATAGAAGGTATTGTATCATGTCTGTGTTCCAGTGTCTTTGTTTTTTGTTAGTGGACCAACAATGGAAGGATTTATTTTTTTTCCCCTAAAGTTTAATGCGTGAAACATATAACACATTCTAGGCAAAAAGTTGTAATGTTAATCCTATCTTCATACTTATAGCCACAACTGACTCCTCAACCAGTACTTTGTTGATTTGTTGACTAGGATAAAGAAAGTGATGCAGGAATTTTCTTTGCACAGTCAAGCTGCATTCAATATGTACATTAGTTTTCTGATATACAGTCTAAAATGACATAGAAGTGCCTATGTGTGATGTTCAGAATTGTTGTAGCAAATGTTGTCTGACAAATCGGTGGATAAGTTGTGCAGTTCTGAGTAAGTGCTATGTGCCAATATTCAAACTAAGCTAAACAAACCTCAGTTTATAGGGGTATTAAATGGTATAAGATAAAAACACATGATATGATTGCTATACTTTGTGCTATTAATTACTGCTTAACTTGAATACAGACACAATAATGGTTTAATAAAATATGTATGTCAATTAGCATAATTACAATGTTTTAATTATTGTAAATGAGGAAATGCTGACAGGTCTAATTCACACAGAATTAGGGTGATATCTGCAGGTACACAATAGAGGATAAGACAGAAGGTGTAGAATTTGATTCTCATATGGGATAAATGGAGCTAGAAGCTTTACAATGGCCCACAAGGGCAATTCAGAACAGTACTAACCTATGAACCTAAATAAGGGCACTTGTTTAGTGTGGTTATAGACATAATGGTAAGAGAAAAAAAGTCTGTCTAGCAACTGAATATGCAAAAAACACATGTTAGCCGGTTGAAAAGCCATAACAAACTGTAGTGTATTCTACTGGTGCAATGAGCGTTACCATACTGGGTTGTAGACAGAAGAAGGCAGGGCATTGCAAGATGTGACACAGATAACATATTTTGGGTAAATTATGGTATTAAACAGTATGTCAGCTTCATATCTGCATGTATTAAACTGACTGGGCCCAGACCCAGTAGAACTCTGCTGATATGTTCACCAAGAAAAGAAAATGTAGAATTACCTCTATGCATCAAAACTGTAAAATATTATTGCATTTGTTTCTCATGTTATACAAATATAAAATATTGTTGTTAATGGATTAAAGTTGATTTTCAATGTGCATTATGAAGTATGGTTGGCCAACATGTGGCTGGACAAGTTAATACATAACAAAGGAATATCATATGACAGACAGGATACATGGCAGAAGAGGTATTGTAAAAATATTGTATTTTCCTTCTTCCCAGACATGAACATTTGGTGATGTTAATATCTGCATTAACAACCAGGAACAGTTTAATGAATACCAGATGTTATCAAATGAAAGTGTACATATCAAAATATATATTTTGCACTGATACTTTGGGTCTAACTTCTACAGCTAAATAGACAACTACAGCTGTCTGTTAGATTATTAAAATATACAAATTATATGTCTATCACTATTTGTGCAATTAGTTCTGAAACAGAATTTTGGTAACTGAATTGCTTCTATCAAAATAAATGCAATACTTCCTTAAAAAATGCTGCTAATATGAGGAACTTTTGCTATTGTTGCAGAGTTATTAATTCTGTAACAGAAATTATTTTTGTTGTTAATTACTCAGGGTAAAATCAGGAATTCAGTTAAAACTTTGGAAACCAAAGAAATAATTTACTGAGCTCTAACCAGCAATAAAAAGATTTCTAAATTTTCTTTTATAGGGTTTGTTTAATTTCTTTACCCTGATTTTTGATTGGTTTTGAGCCTGTCTTGTCATCTTCATTATTTTTAATCTACATCACTAACTTAACTCAAAAGTTAAGTTACTTTTTCAATACTGTGGTGAATTTTATCTTAGTTGTTGCATTATTGCTGTAGTATTGATTGTTTAAATGTTGTGTTATAATGAATTATAAAAGTTTTGTGTCATAGGTGGAAAAGGTCCTTGGACAAGTTCACTTACCCAGCAAACAAAATAAATAAAAATAAGAAAGGATAATTTCAGAAGCAAACCTGTGGGATCTTTGATGTTTCTTATGCTATTTTAAGTCTGGTTACTTCTTTGCAGATCATCTGGTGTTACATGGATTTCTTATGAGAAAAGATTTCTCATGTTATTGTAAGACTGTGTACTTCCTTGTAGTTGATTATCTGGTGTGACAGAAACATCTCATGATGTCCTTCTAAAGCTGAGTACTTTCACTCATATATGATTATCTGTGTGTCACTGGGATTTCTCATGCTAACTTGCTAGACTGAAGGTGCTGACTTGTATGTGATTATCTGGTGTCACTGGAATTTCTTAATCGCTCTCACTGGACTGGTGCTTACTTGTATATGATTATCTGGTGTCACTGGGATGTCTCATGCTCTCACTAGACTGGAGTGCTTACTTGTTGTCTGTACCTCTCTAGAGCCAGTCAATCAGGAGGATTGAGATCCATCACCACTGACACTGGAGGGGATGTTTCCTTCATGGAATACAAATGGATGTTGCTTGAGTTATTTCTGGATGCAGACCTCTCTGCATCAAGCCTGAATTTCCCTTAAGAACACACAGGAGGCACACTCACGGTGCAGGGATGCTGGATTTCTATATATCTGTCTTCCTCCAGAGGGGTCCCCAATAAGACTGCCCAGTGGGTACAGCTGGCAGGGTTTGGTGTCCTTCAGCTGATTGGTCAAGCTTTCATGTCCTCTGCACCATGTCTGTAGAAACCAATGCTTTGTTTCCCTGCCCCAAGTAACTGCAGACACACACTCACGCTTAATGGCCACGGCAGAGATTAACCTGCTGTGTCCCATTCTTGCCCAGAGTATAAGGTGAAGTTATCACTTCCACCAGACCTCCTGAACCAGCTATGTGGGCCCACTTAACAAAGGGTACCCAATTATACTGTGTAATAATTAATACTAATACAAATGATCGGTAGTTTGACCAAGACAGCTAGGCCTTCCAGGAAGTGTTACACAGTGTCACAGTGGAAATAATATAAGCACTCTCAAAAGGTTAAATACTTTCTAAAAGGATCAGCCACAATAAAGGTTTTAAATATATTTAATAATAATAAAAGGCATGAAAGGATACTGAATATATATTTACAGTAAACCCACAGTTCAAATCCAATACAAGAAATATTGAAAATAGGAGCGAGTGGGCAGACTCAGACAAAAAGAAAAATAATATCTTAACTAAGTTTCACTATATTTTGCCCTGACTGAATCTAGAATTACTATTTCCTACTTACTTAACAGAAAGGCAGATGATGTGGTGAATGGTCCTTCTTGCATTTGTTGGTCCCCAAGACAAGAATACTCGAGTACTTAACAGATTTCTCTTTAACCAATAACTTCAAAAATTTTCCAAGATGCGGCTGACCGAGGCCATCCTTATCCTGGTCAATACGTTATACCGACTCCTAGAGTTAGCCTTATACTATTCATTTGCTTTTTGGAAGCTTGAGACAGGATGTTGCCTCATATGTGATAAAATGCGTATCTAAAGAAGTTTTACTGATGTTTGTGGCAGTGCACAGCGGGAGCTTTCCACTTTTACTGAGCTAATAGACTTGAGGCTTCTTCAAACATGCTGCATCTCCAGTTCTGTTCAAAGCTGTGAGATCGAAAACTTGCTTCATGGCAGCAACAGGTGAGTCCAATTAACGATGGCCCTGCTTAAAGTAAGAGAAGTAAGCTAGCTGTTTAACCCTTCTCTTTAGTGTCCTTTGCTAAACATATATACATGCAGTCTCCACATGTGCCTCCATACTTCAGGAGGAAATGCTGTTGTCGTTTTTAACACTAGCAACTTTGCCCAAAGCACCATTATGATTTCCGGCATCCATACAGGTTCTAATACAGATTTTATTACCGCCAATCATGTCTGTACAAAATTGGAACTTTGATATTCCAAATGCCATACAGTTGTAAAACATACTTGTAACTTATAAGCATTTGTACAAATCAGTTTGAAATATTCAGAAAATGCCAAAGGGTTTCAGCTACCGATTGCCTATGCCCAAGCATCTTGCCATGCGGATCAGTTTAGTATTCAAAGGACATATCATTCTTTACAGAACTCCATCTGGCTATGCTGGCACTAGCCCATATCATCACACACTTGCTCATATAATTCTATCTCTAGTGTCACTGGGAGTTTCTCATGCTCTCGTTAGACTGGAGTACTTACTTGTATATGATTATCTCTGAATTGTCACTGGGATTTCTCATGCTCTCACTAGACTGGGTATTTTATGTAGAGAGTCAGGTAGATTTTTATCCAACCGGAGAAATATTTTGGGAAATAATTAAGAGTTGATGGAATTTATTTTGGAAGGGAAAGAGTTAAGTGAGTATAAAGTGATCTTCCCTCATAGAGCAAGGATTGGTTTAGGACTGAGTGATTTGAATGGATGGCACAGACTGTGCGGTTCGGGATCATGTGTATAGCACAAGCAGAAGATTTTAAGGAAGAAATAGAAAGGGATGATTAAATGAGGAATTCAAGAAATAATGAAGAGGTAAGGAATTTAGATGGGAAATGTAAGGGAGAATAACAATGCAAGAATATTATAATAGTCATAAGGAGTGCAGGTGTTCTGAGCTAAGCCAAGAGATGAAGAAGATTTTTGCCAAATTAATGAAGCTGCCAAGGAGAATAAAAAGGCAAAAGCTGAAATTTACTGGACAATAAATAGCATAGAAACCAAGAAGGTATGAATGAAAATAACTAGAAAGGTATTAAAAGTTAGTAAGTGTGATGAGCAGAGTTTGGACTGCCAAGTTGGCTTCTTGAACCTACCATGAACTCAGAGTATATGGAAAGAAATGATGGATATGGAGTATGATAAAGACTAACGCCGCTAAGTAATCATTTTTTCAAGTCTAGAACAGAAGCTGCTGTCAAAAGGGGGCACATAGTAAGAAATATAAAATATAAGAATATGAACTATAACATATTGCATTATAACTCCTAAGCATCAATCAAAGAAGTTAGAAAAGACTAGAGAAATTGAGTCAGGAATGCAGTTACAAGGGAACTTAAAAAAGGGGGGTAAGCAGAAAATCAATAACTCTTTGTTAAGTCTCATGACACTAGTACAAATGAAACACTTATTATTATTTTCATGATATTAGCAGAAATCAAATGCTTCTTGTTAATTTCCATGGCATAAGCAGATCATCGCTGCACATATTTTTATGACATAAACAGGATTGGAATGTCTCTAGTAGCTGTGCAGATTCATGCAGTGTGAACAGAATAAATGTATTAACCCTTTTAAACCTCGAATGCACTAAGCATGCATATTACTAATACATATTTTTCTAACAGTTGTACAAGATAAAGAATTATGTGAACAAAACAACAAAGGTAGGACTTCAAAATCTGCACCCATATTAAGAACAGGGGAAAATTTAGTGAATAACGGTCGGAAAACTACTTTCAAAGATGAGGTATTTGTTATACCCTACAATCAATTAATGCCCCAATTGATCCCCAAGTTCAATATTATTTGGGAGAATGTCTTTTCATGCTGAGCTTAGGGGTAAGCTGGGGTAAAGGCCCATAGTGGTATATAGCAAAGGTAGGAATATTTAGGAATGGCTGGAGCTGAATGATAGAAATATAAAGGGAAATTATAATTCAAGAATGAGTAAATGTGGGGCCTGTTAACTGGTCTATCAACGATGGGTAATACATTGATATTGCCAGCTTTCACAGGAATCTACAATGTAGGTGTAATTGTAACACCGAGATGATGGTCTATGTGGCCACGTATATTTCCTGTCAGGCATTTTATGTGGGAAAAAAACACTAGGTGGCTGAGAGACAGGATTACTGAACACACCAGGGACATTAAAAATAAGAAAAAATCCAGTTTACTTTTCCTACACGCATCTGTATGTTCAAATTACAAAAGATTTTTGTTTTTCGTAACTGACAGGTCCTACAGAGAAGATAGAGAAGGTGACCCCAAGTTAGACATAGAAATTAAGGAAACTAAATGGCAACTTACATTGAATGCTAAGGTTGAGCCTGGAATTAATGAATACATTGCTATAGCTAGTGTGTTAAAGCAAATGAGGAAATTATACTAGGTTATGGACATGCATCTGTGTGTTATGGAATTATTACCTTTGGAAATATTGTTTACTGAATTTTGTTAGTTTTGCATGATCAAATTACAACAGTATAAATATCTGATATTTCAAGTATATTATTATAGCTCTTTTAGAAATTTAAATAGTTTTTTTTACTTCAGTTTTCACATTTTCATTTGTACTTTCTATGTTTGTATTTCTTGACTTAAGTGAAACCATTAATAGAACTGAAAATGTATAGGTATGGTAAGGGTTAAATTTTTGAAAGTATTGGAAAAGAGGAAATTATGTATAGTATTTAGGGTGTGTTCTGAATGAAAACATATGACTCTGATGATGCCATATGAGGCGAAAGCACTCAGTCAGTGTTTTGTCGTGTTTTGTGCTTTAATATTTAATAAATCAGCATCGTTAGCACGAAGATCATGTATACCAGTGGAATTCTTTTTGTTTTGTTTGCTTAATGGAGTACACCTACTGGAGTATTTATAAAGGAGAGACAGAATCAAGGGTTGAGTGAGATCTACATTGTGGGAAATAGCTGTCTTTATTAGATGGACTGTTTGGTCTCCGAAACCTAAAGAAGGTGTTTTATTGAACTGTACATCTAAAGGCACTTTATGTCTTATTTATTTGAAAGTAAAAGCTAAGATGAACTGTTATTTTTATTAGATGTATACAATAAACACATGTTTTTTATAACTCAGTACCTCTAGTGATCCTTGGACATTGTACTGGTGAAAAATGATGGCAGTTGGCCAGAGATGTGCTATTTATTAATCCCTACAGTACCTCTTCTATAACATGCAAACCATGTTTGGGTTACCAGTTCCCTACATCACTGTCATTGTTGTGTCCCTGAGGCATTTCTACTTCTGTTCCTGGGGTAGTTTTCTGACAACCCAATCCACAGAGAACATACTAAAAAGACTTGTCGACTCACAAATAGTACCTGACCAGAAGCAGGTGCAATTAGTGCAGCAAATAACTGTACTCATCAATGTAGCTGCCAGCTCCAAAACTCTGTCAATTATAAAGATGTTAACCAAGGAGGATAACTCACAGTCACTTTAAAATGCTATGCCACCTTAAAAAACTGGAACTGACCAGACTGGAAAAAATTGCCATCTCAGCTGACAGGAAAGGCTGTAAAAAATGTAAATGGACATGGAGAGAGCTAATTATATGGACAACGAAAAAACTGAAAAATGATTTTTTTTTTTTAAAGATGGAAATCCTTCAGAAAGAATCAGTAATATTTTATAAATTCTCCTTTAATGCTGGCAAACTGGCAATAGCACATGCACATGATGTAAAACATATTTTAACAGTTTGAGTAAAACCTGATGGAGTAAATTGAAAATGTTAGAATCTTTAACAGTAGACAGCTTTAAAAGAGTGATGGCTAAAGACAGTTATTGCAAGGTGATCTCAGGGACTAAATAATAAATAAAACATTTTAACAGGATGGTACAATGTTTAAATATGAATAGTCTGCTTGCAAATCTAAACCTGCAGTAAAAATGTGCCATCTTCTGTAAAACAAAAAGCAGTAAGCAATGGGTTAATTTGTTTCAAATGTGGGGGAGGGGTCATATTGTTGAGTTATGTATTCCTCATTCTGAAGACAATGCTGCTAACAGAAATGTAAAAATTGAAATGCGTGCTTTGAATGAGATGCATCCATGGAGTATGATAAGACAAGAGATGGAATAATTTATCCAACACTGTGTTGTGTTACAACTAAGCTAATGAAATGTGGTATACCTGTAGAAGGAGAAGTTACATTCTAGAAGCATGATTACTCTTGTCGAGACCTCTAGTATGTAAGCACAAGATTAGTAATAACAAAAAAGCGGAGGCAATATGCATTCATGCTGACAAAAATATCCCCTCACACATGTATATATTCAAACAGCTCCATAAAAACTGTTACATCCTGTGGCTATAACCTATGAATTGACTCAATATGCAATATTAGGAAACTACTTCCCACATTTTAAAGCAGTATTGGAAATGTGGGAGGAGGGAGACTATAATGGACACTTTGTATCATGCTGATATACACGATAAAAAGATGTAAAGCAACATCTTGATTCAACCATTTAGCATAAGAACAAGGGTGGTGAGCAAAGTAGTGATACTCATATATGGATCCCAAATCAAAACCAGGAGAAGTGAGCTGAGATAGAAGCTACAAAAAAGGCAAGAATTTCATTGTGATTAAACAGTAAAACGGATTTTTTATGATATCAAAAATATTCCCCAATGATAGAGCAGCAGAAATCTCAAATTGTAAGAACTATCAGTATAAGGACTGAAGGTGAACTGAAAGTGAACCATGAAGTATGAATCAGTACAAGATACAAATATGCACAAAGCCTCACAAAAGCCATCAGGTCAGAACTTAAGACAAAAATAGAGGATGATGGACCTTCAAAATAAAGTGAATTCTAAAAGTGTGGCAGGTACAGAAATTTAGAGCTCTGGCCCTACTTATTTTAATGTAAAGAGAAAACTGAAGTAAAGCAGACTCTCAGCAATGTAATGTATATGTATATATGTGCATATATATATATATATATATATATATATATATATTATCTATATCTGTATATATAGATATAGATATTCTTTATAGAGCGTAAGCTTAAAAAAATTGTTTGGAAATATGTTTAGAAAGGCAACACAGTGAAAAAATACTGAAAGGGTGGTATTTACTCACATTTGGTATGAAAAACAACACAAAAATGAAAGTTGAGAGCACTCAAGAGATTTGTACAGGTAGCACAGATAAAAGTAGAAAGCAATTTTTGTCTGCAAATACCCTTCCTAAAGGCAGATGTAGAAGAAGCTTCAGTGCCAGTGTTTTGGGGAAAAGTTATATATTTCACGTTAAAACAAGTTAGGGAGGAATGTGACCCTGAATAAGGAGTCTTTGAGTAGAAACATAAAAGTTAAAAAGTAGAATGGGAAGATGATTCTTCACTTGGTGCAAAAGAAAGAACATAACTATGGTTGCAGGGGAAGGATAGTGAACAAAATGTTCCCATTACTTCTTAGCCTATTTAGAGTTAAAAAGTAATATTTTACCTAGATTAAATAATAGTGAATGTAGCCCATGGTCACATTTTGGGAAGTCACCATGGGATGGACAAGACAAGAGTACTAGCATGATTCTACCAATCAGGCACATTTTACATATTCTTGTCTAGAATGCTAAAAAAGCTAAGCCTATCATGGATTTTAGGAGTCCACTTATCCCAATGCCTGTCAAAGGAGTGCTATTTGAATATACTGCTATGGAGATTGTAGGGCATCCGGTAAACTCTAGCAATGAGCATCAGTACACATTAGTAATACAAGCCTGTGCTATGAAATTTCCAGAAACATGGCTACTACATAAATCTAATGCTATGACTATTGCAGAGAATCTGTACTGCTCTTTTTCTGAGAAAGAAATCCTTAAAGAGGTACTTACTGATCAAGGCACTCCCTTTATTTAAACTGTATAGCAATCAGTTATGCCAGTGCTTTAGAGTCAGACAATTGAACTCATCAGTTTGCTATATGGTGACTAATGGATTAGTGAAAAAAATAATAAAATACTGAATAATTAAGTACAGGCTAATAAAATTTATTGACAGAAACAGGAAGAACTGTCACCAGTTGTTATGCTGTAACAGCGGTAACACAAGCTTCAATTCAGTTTACCCCTTTGTACATCCATGTGGCAGGCATCCCAGAGGACTGCTTGACAATGCCAGGGAAACATGGGAAGAGGAAAAGACACCATTTAAAAGTGTGATATTGCATTGTGTTAGTTAATTATCAGGACTGGCTAAAACTGGTTATGTCTATAGTAAAGGGTGCATACAGAGAGCCCAGGTGATGCAACAACAAGTTTATAACAAAAATACCTGACTTAGAGAATTTCACCAATGAAATCAAATATTAGTACAAGTTCCCTCCACAAAAACAAAGTTAATGCTAAGGGCCACATGAGGTGATTGAAAGCATAAATGCATGGAACTAGAATGTTAGACAACCAGGAAGGAAAATAATATTAGAAATCCATCACAATAGAGTAGTGCAGCCATGTAAAGAAGAAGATAATGCTGTAGTGAGCTTGCAAGCTGAAGTCTATTGAAAAGAGACACCAGAGAATTTCTATTTCAGGTATAGTTAGAGGAATCCTAGTCATGAGTACAGCAGCAGGAAATAAATGAGTTTTTGAGAAATGTCA
Source organism: Protopterus annectens (assembly GCF_019279795.1). Taxonomy (NCBI): domain Eukaryota; kingdom Metazoa; phylum Chordata; order Ceratodontiformes; family Protopteridae; genus Protopterus; species Protopterus annectens. The sequence continues at coordinate 1,314,668,995 of NC_056735.1, read as the reverse complement.
GAGGAGACTAAACTGGTAGAACATAACACAGATACAGTACCTTGAATAAAAGTTATACTGAGGTCTTACAGAGAACCAGAGTCACAAAAACAGTTACAAAATGGGAAATTCTAAACATGTCCAAGCTAGGAATGCTAGAGGAGCCACAAATTAAACTAAGCCACCCAGCAGTGATAGTTCCTATACCTGGCAGACATACTGGATTATGTGATGACTTTAGCAGGATACATTAAAGATGGACAACTATCCTATGCCCACAACTGATGAGGTTATAGAGACCCAAAGAAAGTCCAGATATTTGGCAACACTGGACTTGACAAAATGATACTGGTAGATACCGCTACTTACCTCCTGTTTCAAAGAGAAAAACAGCATGTACAACCCATGATAGTCTGTTTCTATACACAGTGTTGCCATATAGCACACATGGAGTCTGAATCAGCTTTCAGATGCTGATTGATAAAGTACTGAACCCCCAGCCCCCAGTCAGGACCTGCTGCTGCATAGCTGGATGATATGTGAACATTCTTTCAGGGAACTGGGAGTCCCACTTACCAAAAATGCAGGCTATGTTAAGGTAGGATCAACTGCAAATGATAAGTAAATAAACCGGGTCGGGTGGAAACCAAGTACTTAACATATCTTATATGAAGAGGGGGGTTAAGACCACAACTGGAAAAATAGAGACCATACAAAGTGATATATAGTCTCCAATAAACAGTAGGTGACTGCTTTTCTTGGACTAGCTGCTTACTATATAATAGTTGTGTCTAATTTTGGGACTAATGTCTGCTCTTTGATAGATCTCACAAGGAAGGAAGCTCCTAACAAGGTGTAGTAGTCTCTTGAGGCAGACAGTATTTAATAAACTAAAAATTATCTAGTGATCTGAATCTCTGTTAGGGACTTCTGATTTTACTAAATAATTCACCCTGCATGATTCAGAGGTAGGTTTAATACTGGTGCTATCCTATAGCATTCATGGTGTACAGCACCAGGTGTTAATTGAGCGCAAAGTTAAATAATGCTGAAAGGAGATGCTCCACCATAGAAATAAAGTGTTTATGAATTAAGTGAGCCCTCTATTCCTTGAAGTACTACTATTGTCAAGGTATTCCAACCTTGTAACTAACCATGCCCCTTTATATTGTTTGAGTTAGCATACAGATAACAATACCAAATAGTGTGGATGGGCACTATCCCTGCAACCTTTTCTGCTCACAGTCACCCATAGGCTGGACTCACTAATCTGAATGACAATGGGTTGCTCAGGTCCTACATCCCATTACATTGCATCCAAAATCCATGGCGTTTGAGCCTGGGTGAGTAGATGTAACATGCTGAGTGCAGTACAAGTGTACTGTGCCTTTAAGTGCAAGACATATCAATTAGACTGTATGAATACTTTCACTAAATGTTAGTCAGGAAATTGATTTGTAAAAGCTAGTAAACTGTGATTACTGTGATATATATAGGTCTACCTGAAAACGCCGAAATCGCAGAACGCTGACAATGAGAACACCGACATCGGAAAATCGACAATGGAGAAGACCGACAGTTGAGAATCCCAAGGCTGAGAACACCGACATGTTAAGGTAAGTGTGCAATAGGGACGGACGTTAGGGTCAGGGTGTGGGTAAGGTAAGTGTGTGATAGTGATGGACATTAGGATAGGGTGCGGGTCAGGTAAGTGTGTGATAGTGACAGAGTTTAGGTTTAGGGGTGGGTTAAGTGAGTTAGGGTTAGGGTGCGGGTAAGGTAAGTGTGTGATAGTGATGGACTTGAGAGTTAGGGGCGGATTAAGTGAGTTAGGGTTAGGGTGCTGGTAAGGTAAGTGTGCGATAGTGACGAAACTTAGGGTTAGGGTTTGGGTTAAGGTAAGTGCATAGATAGTTATGTATGTAAGGTTTAGTGTAGGTTTGTAAGGTTTTTGGTGTGCTTGTGTTGTGTGTGTGTTTTTTGGGAAAGGTATTTGTTTTGTTGATTGTCAGGATTTTGGTTTGTCGGACATGTGAAGTTCCATATTTTTGAACTTTTTTTTTTCGTTTTTTTCATGTCGGTTATTTCGTTGTCGGTGTTTTGGCATGTCGGTGTTATCAGGTAAATCCATTTATATATATATATATATATATATATATATATATATATGTGTGTGTGTGTGTGTGTGTGTGTGTGTGTGTGTGTAGTTTACACACAAAATATGGGAAGTTAGTTCTACATTTTGAATATCAGCAAAGAGGTAAGAATGAGCATGCCTGAAGACCTGGGTGGCATAGATTAAGACTGCCCTGTTAAGGTCTGTTGAAGTGGTAGAGACAGTGGTCATGTGTAGCTCATTTAAATGTGTAATGGCTTTTGCTGTGACAGCATTTGACAGGGAGTTTAGGTATTTATTTCTTTTTCTCCACTGTTGTGAGATCTCAATGTTGGTATATATGCAAAATCATGGGGTTATGGGGTCATGGGGTGCTGTTGCAGGGGGATTTGTTCTCCTGCAAAAATATTTTTTTCTTCTTTTTTTTTAACTTTTTCTTTGACCTTTTGAGTAAGTGATATATTTATTTGACTGTTGGTGATTTGGTAATTTTTCATTTCATTCATCATTTGATGATGCATTCATTTATAAAAGTATATTCTGAAACATCTTGCAGAAAATTGATACTCACAGAGATGATTTCAGCAAAAAATGGCCAAAATTACATCAGTTACAAAAACAAAAACTCTCCTTTTGCAATTGGTTAACTTAAAAAAAAAATCTAACAAAACCACTAGACCAAATCTGTCTGAATACTGATACTGTTATGGAAAGGGTTTTTCATAAGGCAGTGCATGGGGTGGGAGGTTGGCATAATGGTTAAGGTGTTTGCCTTACAGCCACAAGGTGCATGGTTTGATTCTCACATGGGATAATTGCCTAGGCTTAAAATGGTCCACAAGGGCAGTTAGCCTAGTACTAAACTATGAACCTATAATGTACGGGGCTGGGACTGGGGAGGGACACAGGGTTAGAGTTAACAGTTAGTACACAGGAGTAGGGGAGAAAGGACACTTGGACACAGAACACATATCTATATATATGGGTGCCATGGGTTTGGGTGCAGCATGCAGTTGCTTTTGGTACTTTTTGTCAGTAGTTAAAGTGGTTGAATTATATTAAAGTCAAACTGCAACAGGTTGACTGTAATACACTTTAAGGACCTAGTCTGTTTCTCCATGGTTGTCCAAATGTGGAATTAGTACATTAAATTTCCAGGAGTGTGGGGTCTCCTCCCCCATGTAAAAGTAAAGTTTGCAGTAGTTTTAGGTGATTGCAAATGTGATGTGTTTGTGTACATTTGTGATCACATCAGTTTGATGTCTTTATTTATTTTGTAAATGATAGTGATTGCCGATAAACTTATATATATATATATATATATATATATATATATATATATATATATTACCGTTCTCCTTTTGACCCAAGTCATGGCTGGAAATAGGCCACAAAGTAATACTTCACTACCTACATACCTTACTATTAAATACATTTAATTACATTTTATTGATTTAGACTTTATATGTCACTTGCAGCTTTGATACTGATATTCTGGTTCAGAGCAGTTAATGCTTTAATGCAAGGAGGCACACCTAATGATAACATGTTGTCCTCTCTGGTCATTTTAGAGTCTCAGTTTTTAGCAACTGCACGTCTACCTTTGTCTGCACTATATTTTTAAGTCCCAAGTTTTGTCTCCTATGTTATGGTATCCTCATTTTTGTAAGCAACGTGTATTTTTTCTCTTTCTTTGTAAAAAAATTGAGTAAACTACTTCAGTTTAGTCAGTAACATACCAAATAGAAAACCCTAAAGTGAGATTTTGTTTTTCCATTGCAGGATGTACTGGTTACAAGACAGGAAGTAAAGCAGGAAGAGCTCTCTCTGGTATATGAAACTGGAGTTTAGCGGGTTTAGCTCGGTGTACAATGTTTTCTCTTATAGTAACACGTACAGTTAGGATATTACAATCCAACAAAAATCAGTGAGGTGAAGCAAAACCAAGCTCTCTTTATAAAATGAACAAAGTTTATTTTAACAGACAGTCTTTTCAAATAAACCATGTTAATTGTATGAAGAGAGCTTGGTTTAGCTTTGCCTCACTGATTTTTGTTGGACTATATTTTCTGTGGTGTTTGATGAAGCATTTATCCCTTCATGTCAAATTGTATTTTTCCCCACAAAATATCCGTTATAACTATGTGGACATGTCACAGACACTTGATTTATCATAATGCCGTAGAAAAGGCTACAGCAAAATTTCACCTTTCAAACAAATCACAAAAAATAATTACAGTGAAAAATATTATGCATGGTTAAGAAAAGTTCTATTAAACAAAGCTACACAAATCAAAGAACGCACCCTAAAGTATCTCATCTACCCTAGCTGTTTTAGTGAAATCTTGCCCACCTGTAGGTGAATGACATGAGTTTTTGTTATACCCTGAAGCACTGTGTCTCTCCGTGTACACAGTGATACATACTGTTACAAAAACTAGCTTGCATTTTTCACACTATGTAGAGCTCTAGCACTTATCATATCATTCTCATCTCACACATTGTCATAATAAATAGCAAATGTACATTCATATCTGCAGTAACCTTAATTTTAAAGTGTGTACCACATTGCTATATATAATACACAGTCTAAAGGGTACATGAATATATTTTATATACATAATTTTATACATTTTAACATCATCAGATTTTAACATTTAATCTCTGCATTATTTATTACTGTTTTTGGCTATACACACCGTTTGATCTAGTGGAGAAAAATATTTATGAGGTATTCAGGTACAATCTGAGATAACATAAGGTGTTTTGCAGCCATGTACCTTGACTGTGCAAAGTGTAACTTTTATTGTACAGTGTAAAGCAATGAGATACATAAAATGCATTAAATTGATGCTGGTCTGAATAAGACAATGATTAGTAGTGCCAGAGTGCACCATGAATATTAAAAGTGCAGATCCAGCACAGAATGTTTCCTCACCTTTGTGACTGCATACCTCATGTTTTTGATCTGTTAAAACAGGCTGGATCATTGTGCTCTACGCAACATGTGCATTGAGTAGTCAGTAGTGCCAGAAGAACTGTTTGAAAGTCACAGTGTGTTTACTGTTCTAAATGTAATTTGAAACGCCATGTGCTACTGAGTGTACTAATGTGTAAAGTGTGTGTGTGTGTGTGTGTGCATGTGTGTGTGCTCTGTGTAGATGTATATAGAATATATGAGAAGTAAACACACACACACACACACACACACACACACACACACACACACACACACACACACACAGACATGCATACATGCAAAGACACCTACCTTTATTATCTTAAAAGGCAGTCCCATCAAAACTGATGTATAACAGACATGCTATCAGCTTATGTCATATGAAAGCTTTGCCAGTGCATTTCTTAAGAAATTACTAGTAAACGGTAAGCAACACGCAGCAGAAGATGAGATCCACATGAGATTGCTTAGCTGCCTATTTTGGCATCTTGATGATAATTCTAAGCCCAACAACAGAATGCTTAAAATACATCTGTCATTTATATATACAGGTAAGTACACACTTACTCAAGGTGAAGACATAAACAGGCATTAGCCATTAGATGAATTCAACAGCAGGTTTGATGAACTGTTTTCTGATGGAGAAGTCACATGACATACACAACCATGTACAGGGAAATCCCCTTTAAAGTCACAGCTGCAGTATCATTACTAAATATCAAATATGACCTCACACGCTACTACATCAATATTACTAAGATGTTTACTAAAATTGTTTGTTGAAATAAGTATTTTTATATGAATCAGTATACAGCTTTTTTTGTAATTCGGTTCCTTAATCAAAAGAGCACACGACATCCAGTTCTCAGAAAACATAACTAGTGAAATGAATGACAAAGCCTTTTCTTAGCCTTCAGGTTGCCACTCTCTGATAAGGATGGAAATGTTGAAATTGCAGTGAATAATCACTGTATATCAGAAAACTGTGATGAAAATGATGGCAGTTCTTGTGAGATTATCTTGAAAAGGAAGCAGGTATACTAGAAAATTGGTGAAGCACCTGTTTTGTAGTTGCAAATTGATGAAGCACCTGTTTTGCAGTTGTTAAGTGGGATATATATTCTGTATTTCCCAAGGTTCTGAGGAACTTTTTGTAATATGTGTTCACCAAAAGGCTTATCTTATTATTCATCTCTCATCATGCCTAATAAAATATATTTTACCATCATGCACTGGCTGGCTATCTCCTAGGGCTCTTTACCGTGGGACAGAATCCAGATTATACACTGTTGTATTAGTGATGTGACACACACACACTGGATACTCCAAACTATTGTTACATTGTGCCATTGGTACATAAAGCTTACAGCATGGTTGATCCATTAACTGTTTTGTTAGTTGGTTAAATGTTAACTGAATGAATTATCAGGTCTTCATCAGACACTCCAAAGTTTTAATCTGTGCAGTAACTACCTCTCAACCTCTAAGTGCAAGAAATCTGGTTAAAGCCTGAAATAATGGGAAGGCAAAGGCCCAAAATAGGGACAGTTATTAAATATTACTCTTATAAACTTAAAAAAGTCACTAGAATAACAGGATTTGTGTTAACATGCATTTTGTGAAGGATATGAAGTCTGAAACACAAATGGATGTCATTATTTCATGACTTTACTCCTCAGTGATATACCAAAAAACACACTTTTATGAGAAACAGAACAAAAATATGAGGCAAAAATCTGGACAATTGAGAGGAATTGTCCAGTCTATTTATTTTTGCTGCTTTGAGTATCACATATTTTCTTTTGTCATGATGACTCTGAATTCTCATTATTTTAGGGAACTAAAAACAAAGTATTTCTTGCAGGGGATAAACCACCTTGCACCTCCCCACATGAGGGATCCCCCCTCATTCCCCTAACTTAACTCCACAGTCACAGAACAGTGTGGAAAATTGCAAATTCCCAGTTCTCTGAAAGTGTTTTTTCACATAAGTATTTCTCAGTGGCAGCACTCACAGAAACTTCCAGCAGACAGTTGCCACATCCCCTATTTTCAGTGGCAATTGGACGGGTTGAGTTTCAAAATATGTAGTACAGAAACATAAACACTATTGCACAAATTGAACAAACTTATTAAAAACAATAAACCTGATGTCATTCTCTTTATGTCTGTTTATTCAAATAGTAATAAACAGTTAAGTGCTTTCATCTTTTCAAGTAATAAGGCTTCTTCAGAATAAGTTTAAACAACCAACCATCCCATTTTTTAAAAACAAAGACCAGGTCACATGATACTATTAATGTTCACAAGATTTAAAGAGCACCAAATATGATGATATACCAGACTGGTATACTAAAAATTAAAGAACACAAAACCCCATATTCAAACAGCTTCACAACTAAACAGGACTTAAACAACTATCCATTGATGATCAAAAAATTGGCAAACAATAATAATCTATTTTTAAAATGACAAGTTCCTATGTTATCTAGCCCTTGCTTTCAGTTTCAAAAGGCAAGCAATGGATGCCATTTCATTCAAACCTGGCCATTTTGATGCATCCAGGTTGTTTAAATGTATTATTCTGAAAAAGTCTTATTATTCCTTGGAAAGAAGAAAGCGCTTAAGTTTTTATTATCATTTGAATAAGCAGATATAAACGAAGAGAACTGACACTTGGTTTATTATTTTTCGTACAGAAATGTAACTTTAGTAAAAAATTGAAAACAGTTACAGAAACAACTGTCCTAAATTAGAAACAATGCATACTGAAGCTACTGAAATTTAGTGAACCTTGTTCTGCTAATAAAATTCTCTCTAGGCAATAGTGTGCGCGTACACACACACACACACACACACACACACACACACACACACACACACACACACACACACACACACACACACACAAACACAGATTTGTTTATAGAAAACAGGGCAGCAATACAAAAATTTACTTAGGTACAATGAGTACTCCTAAGTCACATAGACTTCTTTGAAGCAGTCACCAAAGCCATAGATGAGGGTAAGGTGGTTCACACAGCCTATCTAGATCTCGCCAAGGCTTTTAACACCATCCCCCACTCTGGAATTATAGATAAACTCACTAAACTAGGTATAAATCCCTATGTCACAAGATGGGTTGCCAACTGGCTCACTGACAGAACCCACACTGTGAAAGTAGCAGACTCCAAATCCAGCTTCAGACCAGTGACAAGTGGAGTACCACATGGTTCAGTCCTGGGTCCTCTCCTGTTTGGTATCTACTTCTCTGAAGTACAGGCCAACACAGAAGGTCTTTGGCTAATGAAGTTCGCAGATGACTGCAAACTAGGAGCCATAATCAAAACTCCAAAAGATGTGGACATCCTACAAAAGAGCCTTGCTGAGACAGATGCCTGGTGTCAAAGCCATGGCCTCAAGCTCAATGCCAAAAAGTGCATTGTCATTCCTTTGGTAAAACTCAGTACCCATGAACTACCACATAGGTGGTAGTCTACTTAACACCGAAAGTGTGATAAGAGACCTTGGGACACAGGTGGACAGTAGTCTCTCCTTTGATAATCACATTGCCACAGTAGTCAGGAAATCCTTCTATGTGGCACACCTCATCACAGAAGGTTTCTCATCCAGGAAAAAAGAGGTCATTGTTCCCCTCTACTCGTCACTCATAAGACCCATTATAGAGTAAAATGCCCCCTTTGGTATGTACCTCACAAGACATCTACAACAACTGGAAAGGCCACAGAAATACCTCACAAAGAGGATTACCGGCCTCAAAGAGATGCCCTATGCAGACCGTCTCAAAAAACTGCAGCTTTACTCCATTGCATATCGCCTACTCAGAGGCGATCTCTGTCTAACACACAAAGCTATGTCAAACCCAGAGCTTTTAGACATGCTCCACTTAAAGAAATCCCAATCCCTACGAGCTACATGCTCTTGGGACCTAAACCTCGTCACCACAATAAACAGAACATGCTGGAGGGATAGATTCCTGTCCCAGAGACTTCCCATACTCTGGAACAAACTACCTATCTATATCAAACAAAGCTCCTCATTAGCACTGTTCAAGAAAAATCTTGATGATTGGATGGGAGATAGGAAATTCACCCCGGGGATCACTTCTGTGGCTCTGCTCGACAGTGGCACAGGGAAATAATTTTCTTGGGTGGCGAAAGGCAGGGTACCTTTGGCTAGGCTTATATTGGCCCTAGGGCCAATAGCCTAGTACCTAACTATGAACCTATGAAATCACACTGTTCCATCAGACAGATGGAGATGTGAGTATGCCAACTACACAATTTTATTACCAATAAAAAGCCTGAGATTTTTGTGCCAATACTTTAACTGCAGGGCTTACGTTATTTTATTTTTAAGAATGAATGCAACCTTTTATCAGGCCCCCTTGTAATTCTGAGAATCATAATTTTGATCCTCAGAATTATGAGAGCAGTAGTGGATTTATATGCTGTGTCTGAGGTTGTGGTACACTGGATTATTTCCTCTACTCCAAAGTAGAATGACTGTTGAGGTAGTACATATACTGTGGCGTACTTTAACAGTCTAATGACATGTTTTGACATTCACCGTTTTTGTCTGAATTGAAGTTTGTTTTTTACTGCTGCAGGACTTGCAGTAGTAGCCATTTTTCCAAAAATTAGAATAATAGTTACACTAATAATAATTAAAGAATAACAAAATTGAATAGTTTAATTTAAACACAGCAAGGAAAATTAACTAGGCTTAAAATGTACTTACCTATGAACCTATGAATGGTGGTGCAGTGGTTTGTCTTATAAAGGCAGGCATGTTATTCTATATTTCTGAGAAATAATGTTCAAAGATAGTGCCGCCATATCAGGTAAAGGCAACATGTTAATCCAGATTTCTAAAAAATACTGTCCAAATACATGACCTACATAGCTGCTCAAAGCAGCCATGTTATTCCAGGTTTCCAGGTTTTGAGGAGATACTGTCAAAAGATACCACCTCCATCTCTGGGCTTCCTCTTCCCATGTAAAGCTGAGATGTATTTGTAGACCTTAATTCCAGGTAAGCCTCATGTTTATTGTTTGGTATAAAGGCTTGTTTAACAATTAATATTCAACATGCAGGTGACATATGGCTGTGTACCCCAGGATATCTTGTGAAAGGTTCTACAGCAATGCAGGGACACAGGACTGCTGATGTTGCTATGTGCCATCCTCTCTCTGTGTTTGAGCAGCAAGCATTACATTCCCACACATAACACTATAAATTGAATACATTCTAGGTGGGTGCAGAACTGTGCCAGGGGTATGTGTTATCTCCCCTCCTGTTCATGGTATTCATGGACAGGATATTGAGGCATGGCTAGGGTCTGCAGAGTGTGCAGTTTGAGGCTTGAGAGTTGCATCTTTACCTTCTGTAGGTGGTGAGTCCTCTTAACCCCAGGGTGGTGTGATCTCTAATGCACTCCTGAATCTTTTACCTCTGAGTGAGAAGAAGCTGGGATGAAAATTAGTGCCTCTAAATCAAAGATAGAAGTTTCTCCTGATAAGGAATAAATTGCTCTCCCAAGTAAGGGTTCATTCAGGTCGAAAGCTTGGATAGTTGTAAAACCTATGTTGATCCAATAGAAGGTATTGTATCATGTCTGTGTTCCAGTGTCTGTTTTTTGTTAGTGGACCAACAATGGAAGGATTTATTTTTTTTCCCCTAAAGTTTAATGCGTGAAACATATAACACATTCTAGGCAAAAAGTTGTAATGTTAATCCTATCTTCATACTTATAGCCACAACTGACTCCTCAACCAGTACTTTGTTGATTTGTTGACTAGGATAAAGAAAGTGATGCAGGAATTTTCTTTGCACAGTCAAGCTGCATTCAATATGTACATTAGTTTTCTGATATACAGTCTAAAATGACATAGAAGTGCCTATGTGTGATGTTCAGAATTGTTGTAGCAAATGTTGTCTGACAAATCCGTGGATAAGTTGTGCAGTTCTGAGTAAGTGCTATGTGCCAATATTCAAACTAAGCTAAACAAACCTCAGTTTATAGGGTATTAAATGGTATAAGATAAAAACACATGATATGATTGCTATACTTTGTGCTATTAATTACTGCTTAACTTGAATACAGACACAATAATGGTTTAATAAAATATGTATGTCAATTAGCATAATTACAATGTTTTAATTATTGTAAATGAGGAAATGCTGACAGGTCTAATTCACACAGAATTAGGGTGATATCTGCAGGTACACAATAGAGGATAAGACAGAAGGTGTAGAATTTGATTCTCATATGGGATAAATGGGCTAGGCTTACAATGGCCCACAAGGGCAATTAGAACAGTACTAACCTATGAACCTAAATAAGGGCACTTGTTTAGTGTGGTTATAGACATAATGAGTAAGAGAAAAAAAGAGTCTGTCTAGCAACTGAATATGTAAAAAAACACATGTTGTCGGTTGAAAAGCCATAACAAACTGTAGTGTATTCTACTGGTGCAATGAGCGTTACCATACTGGGTTGTAGACAGAAGAAGGCAGGGCATTGCAAGATGTGACACAGATAACATATTTTGGGTAAATTATGGTATTAAACAGTATGTCAGCTTCATATCTGCATGTATTAAACTGACTGCCAGACCCAGTAGAACTCTGCTGATATGTTCACCAAGAAAAAGAAAATGACGCCAGAATTACCTCTATGCATCAAAACTGTAAAATATTATTGCATTTGTTTCTCATATTATACAAATATAAAATATTGTTGTTAATGGATTAAAGTTGATTTTCCAATGTGCATTATGAAGTATGGTTGGCCAACATGTGGCTGGACAAGTTAATACATAACAAAGGAATATCATGTGACCCAGACAGGATACATGGCAGAAGAGGTATTGTAAAAATATTGTATTTTTTCCTTCTTCCCAGACATGAACATTTGGTAATTGTTAATATCTGCATTAACAACCAGGAACAGTTTAATGAATACCAGATGTTATCAAATGAAAGTGTACATATCAAAATATATATTTTGCACTGATACTTTGGGTCTAACTTCTACAGCTAAATAGACAACTACAGCTGTCTGTTAGATTATTAAAATATACAAATTATATGTCTATCACTATTTGTGCAATTAGTTCTGAAACAGAATTTTGGTAACTGAATTGCTTCTATCAAAATAAATGGTATACTTCCTTAAAAAATGCTGCTAATATGAGGAACTTTTGCTATTGTTGCAGAGTTATTAATTCTGTAACAGAAATTATTTTTGTTGTTAATTACTCAGGGTAAAATCAGAATTCAGTTAAAGGAAACTTTGGAAACCAAAGAAATAATTTACTGAAGCTCTAACCAGCAAGATTTCACAAATTTTCTTTTATAGGGTTTGTTTAATTTCTTTACCTGATTTTTTGATTGGTTTTGAGCCTGTCTTGTCATCTTCATTATTTTTTTTAATCTACATCACTAACTTAACTCAAAAGTTAAGTTACTTTTTCAGTACTGTGGTGAATTTTATCTTAGTTGTTGCATTATTGCTGTAGTATTGATTGTTTAAATATTGTGTTATAATGAATTATAAAAGTTTTGTGTCATAGGTGGAAAAGGTCCTTGGACAAGTTCACTTACCCAGCAAACAAAATAAATAAAAATAAGAAACATAATTTCAGAAGCAAACCTGTGGGATCTTTGATATTTCTTATGCTATTTTAAGTCTGGTTACTTCTTTGCAGATCATCTGGTGTTACATGGATTTCTTATGAAAGATTTCTCATGTTATTGTAAGACTGTGTACTTCCTTGTAGTTGATTATCTGGTGTGACAGAAACATCTCATGATGTCACTAAACTGAGTACTTACTCATATATGATTATCTGGTGTCACTGAGATTTCTCATGCTCTTGCTAGACTGGGTACTTACTTGTATGTGATTATCTGGTGTCACTGGAATTTCTTATGCTCTCACTAGACTGGGTACTTACTTGTATATGATTATCTGGTGTCACTGGGATGTCTCATGCTCTCACTAGACTGGGTACTTACTTGTTGTCACAACACCTCTCTAGGCCAGTAATCAAGGAGATTGAATCATCACCACTGACACTGGAGAGGGATGTTCACATGGAATACAAATGGATGTACTTGGTATTTCTGGATGCAGACCTCTCTGCATCAAGCACAATTTCCCTTAAGAACACACAGGAAGCACACTCAGTGCAGGGTCTGGATTTCTATATATCTGTCTTCCTCCAGGTCCCCAATAAGACTACCCAGTGGTACAGCTGTAGGGTTTGGTCCTCAGCTGAGTGTCCAAGCCATGTCCTCTGCACCATGTCTGTGAAACCAATGCTTTGTTTCCCTGCCCCAAGTAGCAGACACACACACTCACACTTAGGAATGGCTGGCAGAGATTAACCTGCTGTGTCCCATTCTGCCCAGAGTATAAGGAAGTTATCACTTCCACCAGACACTCCACAACCAGCTATGTAAGGCCCTTAACAAAGGGTACCCAATTATACTGTGTAATATTAATACTAATACAAATGATCGTAGTTGACCAAGACAGCTAGGCCTTCAGGAGTGGCCCACACAGTGTCACCAAATAAATATAAGCACTCTCAAAGGTTAAATACTTTCTAAAAGGATCAGCCACAATAAAAGTTTTAAATATATTTAATAATAATAAAAGAGCATGAAAATACTGAATATATATTTACAGTAAACCACACAGTTCAAATCACAAGAAATATTGAAAATAGAACTGATGGGCAGACTCAGACAAAGAAAAATAATATCTTAACTAAGTTTCACTATATTTTGCCTGACTGAATCTAGAATTACTATTTCCTACTTACTTAACAGAGAAAGGCAGATGATGTGGTGAATGGTCCTTCTTGTTGTTGGTCCCAAGACAGAATACTCAGTACTAACAGATTTCTCTTTGTAATAACTAAAATTTCCAAGATGGCTGACAGAATGGCCTTATCTGGTCACTTGACTCTAGGTTCTTATACTATTCCCTTTTGAAGCTTGAGACAGGATGTTAGCATATATGTGATAAAATGCGTATCTAAAGTTTTACTGATGTTTGTGGCAGTGCATGGGGCTTTCCCACTTTTTACTGAGCTAATGAACAAAGGCTTCTTCCAAACATGCTGTCTCCAGTTCTGTTCAAAGCTGTGAGATAAGCACTTCCATGGCCCAACAGGTGGTCCAATTAACAGTATTTTTCTTAAAGTAAGAAGTAAGCTAGCTGTTTAACCCCTTCTCTTCCAGTGTCCTTTGCTAACATATATACATACAGTCTCACATGTCTGCTCCTTCTTTTTCCAGGAGAATGCACTGTTGATACGTTTTTTAACACTAGCAACTTTGCAAACACATTATGATTTTCAAACATCATACAGTTCTAATACAGTTGTACCATAATCATCTGTACAAATTGGTTTGATATTCAAATGCCATACAGTTGTAAAACATTTGTAACATAAGCATTTGTGCAAATCAGTTTGATATTCAAATGCCATAGAGTTCTAACACAGTTGTAACACAAGCATCTTGTATGGATCAGTTTGATATTCAAAGGACATATCATTCTTTACAGAACTCCATCTGGCTATGCTGGCACTAGCCCATATCATCACACTTGTATATGATTATCTGGTGTCACTGGGATTTCTCATGCTCTCGTTAGACTGGGTACTTACTTGTATATGATTATCTGGTGTCACTGGGATTTCCCATGCTCTCACTAGACTGGGTATTTATGTAGAGGTCAGGTAGATTTTTATCAACCAGAGGAAATATTTTGGGAAATAATTAAAGAGTTGATGGAATTTATTTTGGAAGGGAAAGAGTTAAGTAGTATAAAGTGATCTTCCTCATAGAGCAAGTTGGTTTAGGACTGAGTGATTTGAATAGATACTTTAGAACTATGCAGTTCAGGATCATGTGTATAACACAAGCAGAAGATTTTGCAGGAAAATAGAAAGGGATGATTAAATGAGAGGGGAATTCAAGAAATAATGAGAGAGTAAGAATTTGGATACAAATCCTTAAGGAGAATAGCAACAATAGTACAGAATATTATAGTCATAAAGGTGCATAAGGTATTCTACAAACTAAGCCAAGAGATGAAGAAAGAAGATTTTTGCCAGTGAAAATGACTGCAAGGAGGGAATAAAAAAAGGCAAAAGAGAGCTGAAATTTACTGGACAATAAATAGCATAGAAACCAAGGTATAGATAGAAAATAACTAGAAAGGTAAAGTTAGTAGAGTGTGATGAGCAGAGGTTTGGACTGCAGGTTGGTGACTGCCGAACCTACCATAGACTCAGAGTATATGGAAAGAGAAATGGATATGGGTAAGTAAAAGACTAGCACTGGTAATGTTTTTTTTTCAAGTCTAGAACAGAAGCTGCTGTCAAAAAGGGGGCACATAGTAGAAAATATAAAATATAGAATATAGACTATAACATATTGCATTATAACTCTAAGCATCAATCAAAAGAGGTTAGAAAAGACTAGAAAGTGAGTCAGGAAATGCAATTTACAAAGGAACTAAGGATAGACATATATATGGCTTGGAAGTATTTGCATAGATATTTTTATACTCCAAACAGGCTTCAGGGGATTTTTTCCTCAGGTAGATAGAAAATGCTGAAGGTGTGAAGGAAAAGAAAGTGGTAAATGGGAAGATGTTTTATTGGAGTATAACGAGTTGGCAGATTTATAAATTCCCTACAGAATAATCTGTCAGAAATTTTGGAGGAGTAAATGGCTGTAACAAAGGAAATGGTTTGAGATGAGACACAGGAGAAAAAACAATTACTAGAAAATGGAAATCAAAATTTAAACAGAGTGTAGTTGAAGTACTGAATATTGGCGATGACATAAAAAATAGAGGTGAGATCTTTGAAAAATAGAGTATAGGAAATTACATAGTAATAAATGTAATTTGTAGGAAAAATACATACAGAATAATTCTCAGTAACAGGGGCAGGAGTAAGGTTTAAGGGAAGGTAGAAATTGAGCAAATTATGAATAATTTTTAAACAGAAAGAAAACATATGCATATTGTATAATGCATGAGCATGACAAATGTTGATATTGTTTGCTTTTTTTCTGTCAATGTATGTGTGCCTATATCTTAATTGATAATTTAATAAATTTGTTTAAAAGCAAAATTCAGGGATTGAAGAAGATAATTGTAATCTCGTTTTCCATATTTTTCACCATTCAGTGTCAGCGGTGATGGCGAACTCAGCAGGAGTAGAAAAGTAGACATGATTCACCTGTATTCAGCAAGACCTTTTACTTGTTCCCACAAAGGCAGCTGGTGAAAATTGGAGGAGCTGGGAGTAGAACCAACACTGAGGAACTGGATTGCTATGTGGTTAAATGGCAGAACACAAAGAATTATGTTATGTGGGATGACATCAAGATATAGAAAGTCCTTAGTGGAGTAACACAGAGGTCTGTCGTGGGTGCATCACTGTGCAATGGGCTGGTCTAAGGCATATCTAAACGAGTACAGAACATGAGGAACATGATAGTCCTTTTTACTGATGATACAGAGGAAGAGGAAGATGGAAAAATAATCTAGAGATGGATTTGTAAAGACAGACCCAAGTGGGTAGAAGGGTGTCAGTTGCAATTCATTGCACAGAAATTAAAAGTACTGCACTTGAGACACAACAAGCCCAGTGTAAGTTATTAGCTTGGGAGTATAACACTTATGGCATCAGAGTCAACTCTGTAATCTCCTTCTTAGACTGTAATTTTATTTTGATACCATTATATATGTCCTGTAGTCCAGTAACCATTATGTGTCAGTACTCAGCCTATCTGCAATGGGATAGACATTAGATATGACTTCCTCTAGGAGTGTGGCTTTACATTTATTATGGAGACATTATCAGGTAAAAACTGCCTTAGATGAGTAAGAGCATTGTGAAGTAGTAGCCTGTTTTACAACTTTACCTGAAATAGTGTAGGTTCCTTGCAAGTTAACAAGTTTCAAGTTTTTGAATGTGTTATGGCTATAGGATAAATCATTAGGCTCCTTCTTATCTGTTGACCACCAAACCACATGAAGGAATTATTGCAAGCGTTTATGGATTTCCTCCACAGCATATTGTTCCTTCATCAAGTCTGAATCATCTTTGGTGAATTTACTGTTTGTAAATGGTGAGAATTTTGTATGTAAGAATTTCTTTCTAGTATTTGTTTGTGTGTTTTTGTACTGGTGATTGCCTCTGCAAACTTCTAAAAGGACAAGCACTAAAGGCATTGTTTTCAACTTGTGTTGTGACCCCTTAACTGAGACCAGAGCTGGTTCTTTGCCTTCAGCTTAGAACTCCCCCTCAGTGAGTCATTCAACGTTGAGCACATCAGGCACAGAAATGTAAGCTGAATAACAAGCATTGACTGTGCTTTTGTCCAAACTCAGTTCTGATGTCCTGAGATCACAGCAGTGCCCTAGAATCAGGCCATTGGTGATGCTTTTGATCAGTTAGGCTATGCACATCCTGCAAGGTTTGAGTGCCATAACCATAATATTAGCTTGAACTTCATGTTCTTTCAACAAGTGGGAAAAGGCTGGAACGCAACTGGAAATGCATTAGCCTGCTTGATGACAAAAATAGCCTAGATTAACATTATTTGCTGAAACTGACCTGGAAAAATTCACCTGTCTTGTTTTCACTGTTGTCTTTATTCAGTCTCAAAACTACTTATTTTAATTCCTCCTGTAGCTTTAATGTCACTATTTATCCAGACTTTATTTTTTATTATGTCTGTAAAATCATATGCATAAGGCATATGTAGAGGTAAAACTACCACTTTCTTTATTTCTCACTGAGATAATTTTAAAACTGCCTATCAATTTCCTACCACTTTATTCACCACCGTAGTATTTATTTTATTTTATTTTATTTATCCTTTGCTGGTTGGGTTAGTCCCATTAGGCTAGTAACCTCATTTCAGGGGAGACTAAAGGTGGTATTTATACTACTAGGGAAGTTTTTTCAGGGAAACAGGGAACTTCCACTGCTACTTTTGATAGGTGTAGTGGGATCTTTTACAACCACCAGAGCTAGAAATGACATAACCAGAATGGACATCCGTAATGCTGCAATGCAGGACAGCAGTCAAGTCACCTGGAGTGGGAATAGAATGCACAGCTTTCTGGTCTTCATGTACCAAAGACAAGTGTGCTACCTGTTGAACCACTAACACTGACTATTCAGTTGCTGACACTGGCTGAATATAACCCCACTAATTAGACACAATTGTTCAATCCCTTTTAGTAACCGAATATCCTCACCTATTCACCTGTTCTCCATAACTTTATTCCATGTATTTTCATACACTGACATTAAAGTTCTTGTTATTTTGCTACTTAATCTATAATATCATAATATCTAATACTTTATTATGATCTATACTACGAAACAATTTTATAACATTGTGCACAAGCAACCTGCTTTTATTTTCCCACCTATTAAATTGTCTATTACCTCTTTTAACAAAAGTACTATCTCTCTTGTTTCCATTTGTAGTATGTCATACTTACCTTCATATATCACAGTCTGTATCACTGTACTAAACCTGTTTTGTACTATATTCATAAAAATCTTATAGCCTGAGTTACCTAATATAACTTGATTCCAGTTCTTAATATCGATCCTTTTACTTTCTTATATATGAATTTTATAACTGCCTTACCAATTCTTTATCACTAATTCCTTCATCCATTAGTACAGGCATTAATTTTGAAACATCTTTCTCTATAGAGCTCTTAATCAAAAAAAAAAATTAACTTGATTCATCCAAAAAATGTATTCATTTTTTTTTCCTTTCAACAAGCATTTTGGCTTAATATATTCTTCTTCATTCCTTTGCCAATTATTTTTATAAATGTGTCATTCTTTCTTTTCACTTTTGTTGTCATCCCTTTCTAACATTTCTGCATACTGGTGTTCTACTTTACTATATTCATTTTTTCCATTTCTCTTTCCCCATTATCACTTATACACTGTTTTAGTTTTCTTTATGACTAATCCATCACTGTGGCCATATTTCATAAAAATCCTTCATTGCTGTATGCTCATGTGATGCCCGTGCACTGGCCCAGCAATCAAGGAGCCTCAATCCTCACCACTAACACCAGTGAGGGGCATCCACATTGGGAAGGATAACAAATGCACACACAATAAAATACAATTTCCCTTAAGAGCGCACAGAGATCACAGTCAGTCTGGGGCTAGTTTCTCTCTTTCTCTCCAGATCCCCAATAAGACTCCCCACTGGCAGAGCTATAGAGTGGGGTCCTTAGCCAGGGTCCCAAGCCTAGTCCTCCTAGCCCTCTCTCTGTCCAACTAGCGCTTCTTGTCCCTGCCCAAGTTAATATTTACAAGTGACAGAATTATCTACAGAATTCTATCTTGCTAGTCTGGCAGCCTTCACATATCTTCACATATCCCCCCCTCAGAAAACTCAAGCTAGATTTTCAAGTGACCCTTGAGAAAGGTTGCTTGAGAGGGTTAGGTCTATTTGAGTATACCTTGCATCATTCTCTGTCTTGAGAGCCCATCTGCATTGGTATTGCTACTCCCACTGCGGTGCTGCACTGACATATCATATGATTGAAACCCTAGGCTCCATCTCAGCAACTTGTTATTTTGCTGGCTGGTTCTGTTTAACCATGTTAGGAGATTGTGATCTGTCACCACAGTGAATTTTCTTCCACACAGATAAGGCTGAAGTCTCTGCAGTACCCACACTATGGCTAGACATTCCTTTTCTACAACTGCATAGCATTCCTCCTTGGGTTGGACCCTATGACTGAGATAAATCACTGAGTGCTCTTCTTCCTCTGAAGAAATCTGGCTAAGTACTGCCCCACCCCATGGTTTGAAGCATCCACCTGCACAACAAATTATTTGCTTTAATCTGGACTGGCTAACACAGGGGGTCCTCCCAAAGCTTCTTTAATCTTCTGGAATGCCTGCCTACATGCTATGGTCCACACTACCTTATCTGGCCTGTTCTCCATTGTCAGGTCTGTGAGGGGAGCAGCTATGGTACTAGACTGGGAACAGACTTTCTGTAGTACCCTGCTGTCCCTAAGAATTCCCTCACCTGCTTTTTGGTAACAAGGGATGCCATGCCTGAATGGCTTCTACTTTGGCAGATTCTGGCCTGATCTTACCACTCCCCACTCTATGTCCCAGGTAGGAGACCTCTGCCATACCCACCTGACATTTACTCTGCTTAATGGTCAACTCTGCCCTCTGTAGTCACCCAGCACCTCCCTGACATGTTGAAGGTGCTCTTGCCAGGAATGGCTATAGGTGGCAATATCATCTAGGTAAGCAAGGGCAAACCCTCCTGTCAGGATATGATCTACCAGCCTCTGGAAAGTCACTGGGGCATTTTTCATCCCAAAGGGCATCTTTGTGAACTCATAGAAGCCAAAAAGAGTCACAAAGGCTGACATCTCTCTAGCACTGGGAGTCAAGGGCACCTGCCAGTAACCCTTGGTAAGATAAATGGTGGTGAGATACTTTGCCCCACCCAGCTGCTCTAGGGCCTCATCTGTCCTAGGCATGGGTTAAGCATCTGACTCTGTGTGACTATTTAATTGCCTGTAGTCCACACAGAACCTTGTGCTGCCATCCTTCTTTGGCAACAGCACCACTGGGGAGGCCCAGGGACTGTTGGACATTTGAATTACCTCCAGTTCCAACATCTCCCATATCTCCTCCCTCAGAGTCTGTATGACTCTCTCAGGCACCCTATAAGGCCTACCTAATAGGCCTTTGGGGTCTTGTATCCACCTGGTGCTGCACCAGGTGGGTGCACCCTGTTTTCCCCAAACTACTATAACACTACTTGGATTTCTCAAACCTGGGTAGGAGATAGCTGCTGGGACATTACTACCCCTTCCACTGAGGTGTCAGTCTGAGCACTAGTGAGGAGATCCGTCTCCATATCTCCCTCAGACTCCTCCTGCAGTCCACTGCAAATACACAGCACAAGGACCTTCCTATCATGGTAAGGTTTCATCATGTTAACATGGTACAATTTGTGCTCCTGCCTCCTGCCTAGCAGTTCCACCATGTAGTTAACATCATTTACATTTCTTACCACCTTGTAGGGTCCCTCTCAAGCTGCTTGCAGCTTGTTGTGTCTGACAGGAATGAGAACCATTACCTTCTTCCCTACAGCATACTCTCTAGCTAGAGCATTCCTGTCATGCCATACCGTTTTCTGCTGTTGGGCTTCTGCCAGGTTCTCCTGGGCCAAGCCCATGAGTTCCCTGAGTCTTGTCCTGAGGTTTAGGACATATGCCGCAACAGACTCCTGGTGAGATTTACACTCACCTTCCCACTCATCACAAATTAAATCTAAAGGTCCCCTCACCCTATGCCCATACAGCAACGCAAAGGGTGAAATATCTGTTGATTCCTGGGGAACCTCTATGTAAGCATACAACAGATGGGGCAAATATTTGTCCCACTCCCTCTTAAACTCATCTGCAAATGCCCGTAGCATGGACTTGATTGTAGAGTTTAACCTCTCAACAAGACCATTACTCTAGGGGTGGTAGGGGATGGTTTTCAGGTGTTTCACCCCACAGTACTTCCACAGACAAGCCAGCAAGTCTGACATAAAATTGGTACCTCTGTCAGTCAGTATTTGTTTGGGAAACCTACCCTGCTGAAAATCTCTAACAAAGCGTTTGCCACCTTTCCTGCCTCAATGGAAGACAAAGCCACTGCCTCAGGGTATCTTGTAACATAATCTACTACTGCTAGGATATACTTTTTCCCTGTGGAACTTGGGGTACTCAGAGGTCCACAATATCCATAGCTACCCTCTGAAATGGCTCCTCAAGCACAGGCAAAGGCATCAAAGGAGCTCTCACCTTGTCTCCTGCCTTACCTACCTTTTGGCAATGCTCACAGGTCCTGCAGTACTCTGTTACATCTCTGGAAATTCCAGGCCAATAAAAATTCTGCATAATATGTCTCTTTGTATGTTTTATGCCTATATGACTTGCTAAGGGAATATCATGGGCTATGGCTAGAAGTGCCAGACGGTAGGCTCTAGGCACTTCCAACTGCTGTATCTTCTCACCTTCTAGCCCTCCCTCAGGGGACAACTCTCTATACAGTAACCCTTTGTTCCAGTATACAAAATCCCCCATCCCTTGAGAATCAGGTGCCTCACTAGCTACCTGCCTCAGGCCTTGTAATGTAGGGTCTGAGAGCTGAGCCTGTCTCAACTCTCTCTTTGTAACCCTTCCCAGCTCCCCTTCCACAGGAAGTCTGACATCCTCTGACAGCGGTGCCTCACTGTCAGCCTGGGTACTACTACTCACCTCTACCTTTGCAGTCACTCTGTCCAAGGGAACATCAGTACTCACAAGCAGCTGTGGCTCACCTTCAGTCTCACTGCTACAGAGTAGCTCCCTCCCTGAAGTAACCACCTCACCAGTCCTGGCTGCAAATATGTGGTCTGTATGGGTCTCCCCCAGGCTTCCAGACCACATGCTTGTTGTTAGATATTATGAATATAAGGCTGAAATTAATTCTGTTGTAAATATGCTGAAAGAAAAAGTTTGCTTGAATATATGTATAGAGTTTACAATGTGCATTCATACTATATGTATAACAGACAGGCTTCTCTTCACAGCATCAGAAAATGCCTAACAAAGCAATACTGGAAAACAAGCATTACATGATTTTCTCATGTTTGTAGAACAAATATCTATTAACAGAATACTTTTTTATAAATTCAGCAATACGTGATGTTTTTCCAG
Organism: Protopterus annectens; assembly: GCF_019279795.1. Taxonomy (NCBI): domain Eukaryota; kingdom Metazoa; phylum Chordata; order Ceratodontiformes; family Protopteridae; genus Protopterus; species Protopterus annectens. The sequence goes on along the minus strand of NC_056735.1, from coordinate 1,314,646,111 downwards.
TAGGAACAGCTTATACAGATGTTTCCTTTCAGAATGGCATCCTCACATCAGCAAAAGTGCTTAAATCACAAAGGGATGATAGAAAAGTATAAAAACAGACTTTATGTGACTTCCCATAAAAGGCCAGAAAAATATACCAAGAGGAAATAACAATCTGTTGTGTGCATGACTAGCTCTATATATAGCTATTGTAGTAATTCAGTTATGTGAGAGAAGGACAGAGAGAGGTATTTTGTATCAGTTTGTTACAGGTATCTGTAACTGTGCTTATAGCTGCAAGATATATTTCTTTATCAGTGTGCAATTTGAAAGGCTTGGTGCTTTAAACAGACTACAGATGGAGTCATGCAGAGCTATGTGTCTCTGATTTAGCAGTAAAAGCACAGCAAGACTGTGTGTCTTAAGAAGACTTCAAATTCATCACACCAAGCACCAAGAAGTAAACAGAGCAATATAATTTTTCAATGGTGACCCTTTGACAACGTTCCTAACCTGTATCCAAAAACAGGGGGAGTGAATGGGTAATGTCACTCCTGTAAAAGCACAGTAACGTTTATGTGAAGTACTTCAGATTTCTACAATTTTCAACAGTTTGTAGCAATACAGTTTAATAGACGTCTAAATCCAGTGAGACTGCATTGCAGGAAGGTGGAGCAGTTCCATAAATTCTACAGAAAAGGTACAAGATGAAGTTGTAAGACTGAATCTGCCAGTTTTGCTGTACCAACTTCACAAGTGACTACAGAAACTTTTCAACCATCTACAGTAAAGCAGCTTGGCCATCTGCCTGTCTGTTGACTGGTAAGAAAATTATTCTGTGCTACATACAGTATGAATGCCATGGAGGTAATAATAATAACAGAATAACTGTATATACAGCATATTAGCAAATGTAAAACCTTATTAGGGCAAGTTAAAAGTAAGGCATTATGCAAATGGATTGCAATTTGATAGTAAGGCATTATGCAAATGGATTATAATATTTAAATGGTATCTGAAATAAAATCATGTGTGGTATAAAATGTTTATTGTGTGTACAATGTCATAAAAATACAGTGCATGACATTATCCAAAGGTTAGACTTTACAGACAAAAATTGTAAAGGTAAAGAACCAAGAAAAGTTAATATGTTGACATTATATTCAAATGTTAGACAGTTATGTTCTGTCACTAGATGTAAAAGGTTTATTTCAGAGTTGCAGCAACAGTCAAATCAGTTACTGATAGAAACTCTAGTACATTTTGTTACAAAGAAATGTAATAAACTTCTAAAAGGCAGACACAATGAGTTCAGGAAGCTTAGACAAGTTATAGACACATCTTTTCAAAAGTGCATAGGAGTTTCAAATTCAGCAGAACAGCTTACTAAAGAATGTCAGAAAGAACATGCAACATCACAGGAAATTCAACAGCAGTTGCAGGATAAAGGAAATAAATTAGCTGAACTGACAGATACTGGGAACTTCCTGCATACACAGCTAATCTGTGCAAAAGAAATATATTTTATAATATGTTTATGTTTTGAAAATGGTTAAGCATGCATGCTAGGATGGTAGGGACATGACATGCTTGTATAAAGATATACAGATACAAGACAGACATGCATGTATGTTCTTTTCATCTAGAGTACATTTGTTTACAATACACAAAAGCAAAAGGTAGACGTCAGCAAATATATATATAAATATAAACATATGTTAATTAAGCTAATATCTATTTTGTTTTTTTTACAATGTTTTATAATTGTATAGTAACACCAAACAGTTAAAGTTTAAAAAGAAAATCACAGATGGTATTTGTCAAACAGTTTTTGTAAAATTAATGACAGAATAGTTAAATAAAAAAATAAAAAAATACTGAAATCCATGTAAGCTAATTGTAATGTAGTATAAATGCATAGTTATGCAAATCACAATCACATTAAAGGAAAAATGCTAAAAGAATTAACTATAGTTTACAGAGTATGAAATGTGAGCTCTGACCTTCCTAGACTAGATGAATAGTTACAGGAAATGCTGGAAAGATAAGATAAACAACAAGACTGATTGCCAGATAAGTAGCTTGAGTTTTTCTAAAGCATCATTGTTATTAAAACATAATTGTTAAAATGTTTACAGGCAACACTATTTGGTAATAAAATGTCACAATTGTGCATAGATGTCACTGATAATCTGTTTGCAAGTAAATGTTAAAAGAAAAAAAACTCAGTTGGCTCAAGTACAGCCAGCAAATGGGCTATAGTATACATACAGTTCAAATCAATTGTGCAGAAGGGTGTAAATACCTACTAGAGGTAGTAAACAGCAAAAGCTTTATAAAAAATTATCAAATCAGACAGGGGTCTATAGTTTAGTAACCTAATAAAATAAATGTATAACCAAAGTGTTGGGCTGACATACATTATATCCTCACAGCATAGGGCAGGTAAACAGTGCTGCAGTACTACAGGGGGAGGGGTACTTTCTCAGTTTTACACTGACTGTATAAGGGGGAAGGGCACTTTCTCAGTTTTACACTGACTGTATAAGCAGTACTGCACAAGGGTCTGAAATAAAGCTACAGAAAAAAATAAAACAACAAGGGTCTGAAATAAAGCTACAGAAAAAATAAAACAACAAGGGTCTGAAATAAAGCTACAGAAAAAAATAAACAACAAGGGTCTGAAATAAAGCTACAGAAAAAATAAACAACAAGGGTCTAAAATAAAGCTACAGAAAAAATAAATAATAAGGGTCTAAAATAAAGCTATCTCATTCCTTCTTAACAATACTCTTTTAGGGAGAGGAAAAAACAGGTATTAGTGTATTAAAAATACTGGTAAACTGGATTAAACCTAACAGGATAAGATATTTTACAAGCTGTTAATAGCTGTATTTACAACCTGTTAAACTGTAAAGCTATACAAGAGATGGTTTAAAAAACAAGAGATGGCTTAAAATTGATTACAGCTATACAAGAGAGAGTAAAGGCATGTAAAAAACTGAACAAGATTGGTCACTATTTTATTATGTTTTTGGCAAAACAATGTTGGTATAAAAAAGCATGAATATTTTTAATTGCTGAGTATGTAGTTTAAAATAACAGGACATATCAGTATCAGTTCCACTAGATATTTCTAAAGAGACATAAAGATTTTCCAAGATTTTGCTCAATATTAATGTTATTAAATTTGTAAGATTAGACTAAATGTACTTTATAGTCATTGTATGTACAAATGCAGAAGAATTCAGTACAAATGATAGTCTTTGTATGTACAAATGCAGAAGAATTCAGTACAAATTAAATGAATGTCTAGTAATAAATATGTGTGAAAAAACATGTTTTAAAAAAATGGGTCCAGTATACCTAGTAAATTGAAATGCATAAATAGCAAACAGTCTGTGTAAATACATACTGATCAGGATACATTGTAATAAGTTTGAAAGTAATTTGTCAAGTTGTAATATCATTGGTTTTACCCCAGTAAAATAATTGCTTTCAAATATTTATCATCTAAGCCCAGTTCAGTATTTTACCAAGATGTTAATGAGCAGTTCAGAGACATGAACACAATGTGATGGTTAAAATGACATTAAAACTGTATATTTTCAGCAGTGTATAAATGCTTGCAGTAGCACATAGTTATTGTCTCCTATAGTTAATTCAACAGTTGCAAAGAGTTAATGAAACAATTCTAAGTCATAAATTAAATTCTGTGATTGCAAAAGAATAAATTAATCAAGTAAAATTAAAACAGACACAGCTCATAACTGATAAAATATTTTCACAGAATGGTCTGCAAAAGAAAAAGTTGTTAAATACATTCAGGTTTGGTAGTAATACATGTTTTCATTGTATTAACTATGTAAAATTGCATTTTGACTTGTATCAAAAAAGACTAAAGGTTTTGATCCTTAATGTGTTTTTATATAGAATGTTTTGAGTATGTTTAAAAGCAGAGGGAATTGTTAGATATTATGAATATAAGGCTGAAATTAATTCTGTTGTAAATATGCTGAAAGAAAAAGTTTGCTTGAATATATGTATAGAGTTTACAATGTGCATTCATACTATATGTATAACAGACAGGCTTCTCTTCACAGCATCAGAAAATGCCTAACAAAGCAATACTGGAAAACAAGCATTACATGATTTTCTCATGTTTGTAGAACAAATATCTATTAACAGACATACTTTTTTATAAATTTAGTAATACGTGATGTTTTTCCAGTAGGAGCAGCTTATACAGATGTTTCCTTTTAGAATGGCATCCTCACATCAGTAAAAGTGCTTAAATCATAAAAGGACAATAGAAAAGTCTAAAAACAGACATTATGTGACTTCCCATAGAAGGCCAGAAAAATATACCAAGAGGAAATAACAATCTCTTGTGTGCGTGACTAGCTCTGTATATAGCTATTGCAGTAATTCAGTTATGTGAGAGAAGGACAGAGAAAGGTATTTTGTAGAAGTCATCATTCATATCTGTAATGAAGGAAAACTTTGTAAATATATGCTACAAATCTGACAGACTACGTGTGGTTTGTTATAAAATAAGTTATCTGTAACTGTGCTTATAGCTGCAAAATATATTTCTTTATCAGTGTGCAATTTGAAAGGTTTGGTGCTTTAAACAGACTACAGATGGAGTCATGCAGAGCTATGTGTCTCTGATTCAGCAGTAAAAGCACAGCAAGACTGTGCGTCTTAAGAAGACTGCAAATCCATCACACCAAGCACCAAGAAGTAAGCAGAGCCACATAATTTTTCACTTGTCTTGAAGCATGACCATGTGTAACTGCATAAACACATGGTGCTGCCCCATCAAAATCCTTCCCTATCAGGACATCTGCAGGATAGTAGTTTGGTACCCCTGTTGTCTCAAGACAACCTACTATTGGCATTTTGTCTTTCCCACTTATTGGCTCTCTCACCTTTTGTTCCCCATCTTGTCTCCGTGGACATCTGTATGCCACATGGCCCCACTGGTTACATTCAAACATTTAACTCTAGGTTCTAGACATGTACCTGAACTAGTAGTTTCCCCTCCTACTGGCAGATTCTGTTGGGGAAGCCTGGGCTGTCCACCATGGGTTCCTTTAGACCCATAAGCAGTACTGGGGGTCCCTTTTCTGTGGAGGGATGCCCTGCTTGCTAGGTATAGGTCTCCCTTCTTCCCCAACTCACCTGAAGTAGCACATTGTCTATCAGCTAACCAGATCTTCATGTCCTCAGGCAAAGTGCTAAGGGCTTGCTCCCTCACCAAAAGGTCTGCCAGCCCTTCAAATGTGGTGACCTGACATCCACTCACCTACCTATGAAAATACGTGCTCAGTTCAGCAACATATTCACACACACTTTCATCTGCCTTGGGTTTATGCTTATGAAACCTTTTCCTATTAGGTTTCAGGTGTTAGCTTAAAACAATTCTAACAAACAATTCTTAACAGCAGTATACTTAAAACAGTCAACGTCAGACATTTTAGACAAAATACTTACAGCTTTACCATGGAGTAGGGGGGGTCAGGAACCGTACCCAGAGCATTTGGTCAACATCATACTCTTTACATATCCTCTCAAACATATGAATGAAACTATCAAAATTATCCCCCCTCTGTAAACTACAGAAGAAATTTACTGACCTTTTGTGCTCCTGGGGTCCAGTTACTCCCTTCTCCATTACCTGCATGACTCTAGTGAATAGTCAGCATCTCTTTTTCAGGCTGCCTCTGCCTTTCCTTCTCCTTACCTTCCAGGCATAGCAGTTTTTCATTCTCCTCAGCCTGCAGATGTCTCAGTCTCTCTGCTGCTTCTGTTTCCAAATGCCTGGCCTCCAACTCAAGTCAATTTAGCTCCAGATGGATTTTTAAGTCCTCTGCAGAAAGGTTGAGCTGTCCATTCTCTGAGAATTGTATACCTCCACTGCCAGTCTGATTGCTGTTTTCTGATGCAGCTGTGACCAAAGCTGCAATCATATCTGTCTTAGGTTTCCATGCACCAATCCCTTAGCCTGGCATATCTCAGCTAACTGGCTCCTTGACAGCTTGCCATACTCCTCTGCTGACATGCTTGCCTGCTCTCCGAGACTAACTAAGCTAACAAAAGAAATAAAACAATTGTGATCTGAACTCTGAATATTCACTGGGTGGCTGATTTAGAGTACAAAAACACCTTCAGTGATCACTGTACACAAGCTACAGGAATTCATTATCCACACAACTACAAGCCAATTGCCAACCAATTAATATGTGGTGTAGGTATCCCACCACTGCCACAGATTAATATGTGATGCCTGTGCACTGGCCCAACAATCAAGGAGCCTCAGTCCTCACCACTAGCACCAGTGAGGGGTGTCCACATTGGGAAGGATAATAAATACACACACAGTAAAGCACAATTTCCCTTGAGAGCACACAGAGATCACAGTCAGCCTGGGGCTGGTTTCTCCCTTTCTCTCCAGATCCCCAATAAGACTCCCCACTGGCACAGCTATAGAGTGGGGTCCTTAGCCAGGGTCCCAAGCCAAGTCCTCCTAGCACTCTCTCTGTCCAATCAGTGCTTCTTGTCCCTGCCCAAGTAGCTGACACACACACACACACACACACACACACACACACACACACACACACACACACACACACACACACACACACACTTTGAGATACGATTTATATACAACAACACAGACATTCCTGGGGAAGACTGCCACAGGTTCACTAACTGTGCCCCTTCTTTCCAGGCTATTAAGTAGTAATCACTGCCACCAGGACCCTTACTTATCAGCTACTAAAAAGGCCCTTACCAAAGGGTGTACAATTATTACTGTGCAATATTATTATCCAAATGGTAAGTGTGACTGAGCAGCAAGGCTTGTTTGGAGTGGCATTGTACGGTATCACTATATACATGCAATGTACTCTAGAGCTTAAATTATCTCTACACAAAACAGCTACAGTTGAAAAGTTTAAAAATATTTAATAAATAATAAAAACACAAGCCAAATCTCTGCAATTCAACACAGTGCTAGTCAAGAGTTCAGAGATCCAGGAAATGCTTAAAATAATACTGTAGTATAGGCTGACATAAATATAGAAAACAGCTAGACTAAACTTACTATTTTCTAATTATTTCTAGGAGAGACACTAAAGTCTAAGATCCTACTTACATACAGACAGAGCAACGCAAACACTGGTGAGTGGTCAGTTCTGAAGACAAATGCAAAATGCTCTCTCTGTCTGAGAAAGTCCTTTAAATTGATAATACATCCTACTGACTCATTTTGGATTACATCATTCTTAACAATTCTCTGGTTTACCAGCCTAACAGAACTCTACATTAACATTTCTTAGTAAGCTTGCACCTGGTCAGGAAACTAAAACAATTAAAGACATCATATATGTAAAATTTAGCAATTAACTCTAGTCTCAAAACAATAGAAAGAATCTACTGGTTCAGACACCATGGCTCCATGCCCTGAGATCAAAGCAGTCATAAAATGCTTGACTTAACAGCTTTCTTACAGCAGACTGCACTGTTAACATTTTTGCAGTTCAACATCCAATACAGTCTTTTCACATTTAAGAGAACAGGATTGTGGCTTATATTAATATTTACAAATGACAGAATTATCTGCAAAATTCTATCTAGCTAGGTTGGCAGCCTTCACATGTCTTCACATATCTTCACATAAGCCTGTGGCTTATATTAATATTTACAAATGACAGAATTATCTACAAAATTTTATCTAGCTAGGCTGGCAGCCTTCACATATCTTCACAGCTCATAACATTTGCCACTTACTTCATAAACTTTCCTTTTATTATCTCTCACTTCCCATATTTTGCCCATATTGCCACAGGAGCTGTCAAATCTGTAACTGTTCTTTCCCTTGTTTCTCAGTTCACCCAAGTGGTGTTTTACCAATTATATAAGGAGGAGCAAGAGTTTAATTACCAAATACAACAATTTTGGACTTTTAGTGCAAACCATCCGACATGCCAATATAATCAATTTCTGCTTTAATATTTCTCTTTCATGTGTATAATCTCTCTCTCTCTCTCTTCATAAATGAAGTGCTCAGTTCTTCATTAATTCCTTATGTCTTTTGTTATTTTCCTTGCCATTTTTCACAAGTTACATTTAAAATAGCCAACCACTATAATGCCCATGTTAATTAACACAAATGCTTTAATTTCTTCAAACTTTCTCATGCTGTGCTTTAGAGATGTGTATAAAAGTTTGGCATTAGTTATTTTTGTAGTGAAAATTTGCCAATTATATTAACAAACAATAATTTATATAGTTCCAAAGATTTAGATAAAATGAAACTTAAAATGGTGCACACAGATGGGGCTTATGTAGTGTATGTAGATATGTAGCAAACAATACACTTTGGTGTATAAATTGAAAAAATATTAAAGACTTTTTTGTAGCTCTGGAATGGCTATATGTGTTATTACCATCCTTGTTTTATATTAATGGTGCATGTTAGCAGAAGGCTATAGTCCAGGGGCATCTTCATGATTCTTTCAACAGGCAAAATAATATTGGCATGGCAAAACCTTTCATTAAGTACAATTAGGAAACATCTCACATTTCATATTTTTCCTTTCTGCATTCCAAAACGATATATAATATAAGTAGATTTACTAAAGAATGTCTGAAAAACAAATTAGAAGAAAGGCAATGATGTATACTTAAAATTTAATAGAGCAATTCCTAATAGTTTGAATACAATTTTTGTTATGAAAGCTCTGCTGCACATTTAAAATAAAATACTGTGACTATAAAACTGCAATTCTTGGTCATAACTGATAGGAGTACATTAATTAAAGTAATAGGATCATAGGATCATGAAGTTACAAGGCAACTGAACAACGATACAAATACCCACCATTAGTCACTACCTCCCTTTTGAAGGAGGGACTGACCAGTCATACTAGGGTTAATTTATAAATAGTCATCCAGCTGCTCATCTCCTTCTTAAAGGCAGACACTATGTCACACTGCTTAATTTGGAGAGGAGACGTTGCTGTGTGATTAACATATACCTTCATCTTGTCCTATATATTTGCTGGAGAAGATTTAGATCTCTGGCCCTAATGTTAGTGAGATTGTTAGAGTTTTGAAGGTAGAAAAGTTCTTGGACAACTGGATTTCTTACTCCTTAACAAGCAAGACAAAGATCACCTTTAAAAATGTGCTGAATATAGACATACAGCCTCCAGTCTCGCTTCTAAACCCTTAATATTTTTAGTTAAGAAGCTTGTGTGTCTCTAACTGCTTGATATGTCTAGTAAGGCACATCCCAATGGGACACTATACTCAATGATGAGCCATATTAGTGTGGAATACATGTAGGAGAGGACTTTTTTGACCAAAAGGTGATACCTTTTGCTCTGAGCTGTGCAAGGTAATATAATTTCTGCAAAATTATGGTCATATTTTAGAGTGAAATCTACCCATGTATCCAGGTCTCTCACTACTTTCTCATTTTGAACTGATGTGTTACCTATCCTATAAAAGCCTATTCTATAAGCAGAAGGTAGGGCTTAATTTGAATGCAACAATGTTGGACTTTTTAGTGTTAATCTTGAGCCCACTTTTTGCACAACAGTTATTGACAAGTAAGAGCTCATGTTAGAGTACCTGTCAGAAAGGGACTTGATGATGACTCCCAACTTACAAATCTCTACAAACTTTTTTAACCAAAGCTCATCATTTCACAGATGGAGATCTGAGAAGTGCATACCAAATAGCACAGGTCCTGGCACAGATATCTGATGGATCCTACTAGACATCTTCATGGTCTCGGAGGATGCACACTCTACTTTCACTGTAAGTGTTCTATCCCTAAGCCACTTTGCTACCCATCTAACCATGTGTTAGTCAGACTGAATCTTATTTATCTTGATTATATTTCCATGCGGCATTGCGTCAAATTCCTTGGTGAGGTCACTGTGAGCTGTATGGACCGTTTGCTTACTGTCCACAGCTTGGGATACTCCATTGAAGAAGTTCACCAGATTCATCAGACAACATCTGTCCTTGACAAAACCTAACTGCAGGGGGGTTGAGTCTGATAAGATTTCAGATATCATTGCTAATTAGACCACTTATGATATGTTCCATGGCTTTGCATATAAGACCCATTAGACTGATTCACTTGTAATTTACACGGTCAGTTGTGGCACCACCATTGTTTAGTGGCATCATAGTAGTTGTGTATCACACCTGCAGGACAAAGTTCATTGCTAGGCTCAGGTGAAGGAAATTAAGCAGTGGGCCTACCAGTGCTTGCTTAGTACTATTTAGTTATTGGGGTATGTTATCAAGCCCCATAGATGGGCTATACTTTCTTTTGGAGAGTACTTTTAATGCATATTCTTTTGGGATGGTTGGTGGTCTGAGTCCATCTGTTATGAGTGGACTTTCTATAGTTGTCTCTGGAGTGAAGGCAGCAGTAAACTTACTTGCCAGTATGCAAATATTCCATTTTTGTTGCACGGCATCTGTCACATTGTTAGTCTAGCTATCTGGAATTTTGTAAATAACTATATGTCATTTGTGAATAGTAAAATTATTTATGTAGAATTATAACAGAAGGAGATACTGCCAGCCCAGCTATCTGTAATTTTGTAAATAGGTAAATGTCATTTGTGAATACCAGCATGATGAGATTGCTTGTGTTACCACTATATTAGAACTGTATGTTATGTGTATATCAAACTGCTGGAACAGAAGAGATATTTTTAAAGTATTGAGCAGAAATGTATATGCACTATTGTAAAAGTTTAGATATATATATTGTAACAGGAGATTAACCTGCAAAACTTAAGAATAGTTGAGGTTAAGTTACTTTATAGCTCTGCCATAAACAAAAGATGTTATCTCTTAGTTTCAGTGCAGTAGCAGACACAATGTCTAGAACTAGAGTTGTATTTGTATTGTCTTTACATGTGGAGGAATCTAAATTATTTTACGACTTCCACCTTTTGACAAAAGATCTAAGAAGGTCCTTGATGTGTTTTCACAGGGAGATGTTAAATGCTAGTAGTTTCTTAACAATGGAGGTTTAGCCTAGGAACTGAAGTTGGGTAATAAAAAGTGATGTCATGCTGCAAATATCCCAGCAGCAATATTTGAGATATTAATTTAAGAACTCTCTGAGACAGAGAAGGAGAGAGAGAGAGAGAGAGAGAGAGAGAGAGAGATGGGCATTTTGCATTTTGTCTTTTACCTGACAACATCAGCTGGAAACATCCACTCACCTCTGCAATTGTCTTGCTGTAAGTAACTAGGCTACAGTAATTTCTTTCAGACTCAGTAAGGGATTTAATAAAGATTAGTTTAGATGTTTTCTGTATTTATTTGAGACTGTCCTGCAATGCTGTTTTAAATATTTCCTGTGATTTTGAACTTTGAAGTCACTGTGAATACATATTTAGAATTTTATTTATTTATTTATTTAACATTTGTTTACTGGGAAAGTCTGACTGGACACACGTCCTTTTTCAGTAGAGGCCCAGGGAGAAAAGCTTCATGAGTAACAGTAAATTTTCATGCACACATTACAATAATCAATAAAGTATAAAGTAAACAAAATGTAGTATATATAAGAACATACACATTTTTTACATCTTGACAACAAAACCTGGGCTTTGAACATAGCTAGAACTATTTGTAGGTATGATTTATGTCAAGATAGAAGGTTAAGACAGGTCGGTAGGAACAAAGGATTAAACACCAGGGAGAAGTTGGATATGTTTTGGGTATACTGTGATGTATCAGAGCACTCATGAGGGGTTAGTACAGGAACAGAGCCACTTATTTTTAGATAAGCTTTAAGTGATAGCTTAAAGTGGTTAGTGGATGAGACTGAGAGAATGGAGTTAGGAAGGGAGTTCCATATACGAGATACATAGTTGGAAAATAAAGATTCTCCTGCAATGTTGTTGGCCTTGGGGATGGTGAGTAAGTTCTTAGAGCGAAGTGGTCTGCTGGAACTGTAAGGAAGGATGAGCTTTTATAGGGCAGGGCTTCTAGTTGGTTGTGTTACAATTTTGTGAGTTAAAGAGAGTTGGTTGTAAAGAATAATGTTGGGAAGCTCAAGCCAGTCTAGTATCCTTAAAGCTGTACAATGATATGTTCTATATGGGCAGTCAGATGCAAACTTAGCAATTTTATTACAACATGCTTCTAGCTTAGATAAGTCAGTTTTCCTTAGATTAGTTAAAATTGGAGTGGCATATAGTACAGTGGAGAGCAGATGGGTTTGTGCTAAGGTAATTTTGGCCATTGTGGTCAGGAACCTTTTGTGCCTATATAGACTTCCAAGTTTCTTATGAACTATTTTTATAGTTAGCGAGACACGCAAGTCAAATTTTAGGGTATTGTCTATTTCCATTCCAAGAAGCATCGTATCGGTTGTTGGGGAGATCACACTATTGTCTTTAGCTATTATGTTAAATGTAGGGCATAAGATAGATGTGTTGTTAGGTTGACTAATAATTTAGTTTTGTTTGGGTTCAGGATTAGATGGGCATTAGCTAACCATGTTTCAACAGGAGGGAAAGATTCCTGTGTTTGAGAATGAAGAGCTGATAGAGAAGTGGAAGCACAGATAAGTGTTGAATCATCTGCATACTGTATTATAGAACCACGTGGAGAAGCTGTGTGTAGATTACTAGTAAAGAGGGAGAAAAGGAGAGGGCCCAAGATAGATCCTTGGGGGACACCATTGGATAAAGGAAGGGATGGAGATAGATCACCCTGCCATAGAACAGATTGTTGACAGCCAGATAAATAGTTATGAAACCATGCTGTGGCAGATGGTGAGAAGGATAGTTCAGTTAGTACATCTGTTAGTTTGGAATGGGAGACCATATCAAAAGCTTTTGATATGTCTAGAAAGATGGCAGATACAAAGTTGTTGTTATTCCTGTGATAGTTTACGGTATTAGTGAAGGATAAGAGAGCTGTAGTGGTATGATGTGATGGGCAAAACCCATGCAGAGTGTTTGTGAGAAGGTTATTTGTTCGCAAGAATTTCATGACCTGGAGATAAATACACCTTTTGAGTAGCTTAGAAAGAGGTGAAAGAATAGCAATTGGCTGGTAGTTTGTCAGTTCTGTTGAAGGTCCCCCTTTATGAAGTGGGATTACATGGGACATTTTCCACAGTTGAGGGACCTTGTTTTTGAGAATGGATCTGTTTATAAGGATTGATGCTGGGAAGGCTATAGATTCAGCTACAATTTTGAGGTATTCACTGGGTAAGTTATCTATGGCAAGTGTAGTAGGTTTTAGTTTCTGTACTAGTTTTTTATAGTGGCTGTAGGAACTGGGGAGAAAGAGAATGAGGCATTGCTAATTACAGACATGGCTGGTTTGGTATCAGGAGGAGTAGGAGTTTGCTGTTTGGAAAGGGCAATTATAGATTCAGTAAAATGTTTGTTAAAAATGATAGCAATGCTATTGGAATTGTTGTGGATGTTTGGTGTTGGTGTAGTAGATTTTCCTGGGTGAAGGATTGAGTTTATAGCTGGCCAGAATTTTTGAGGGTTTTTTGATATGTCTTTTGATGTTATGAGAGAATTTTTTTTATCCTGTTAATCTGTTTTTTGCCTTATTTCTAAGTTCTTGATACTGTTGTTTAGAAACTACTGTGTTAGTCTTGCACCATAGTTCCCAGGCTTTATCTCTAGTTTTCAGAAGGGCCCTAGTGTTTTGTTCTTTCATTACTTATTATTAAATATATTTAAACCTTTAAATTGTGGCGAGTCTGTTTAGAGATATTTAAGATCTTAAAGTATTTGCATATCTATTTGGTGACATTGTGCAGGCCACTCCCAATAGCCTGGCCCTTGGTCAAACCACCATTTGGATTAATAGTAACATTACACAGTAGGATTGGACATCCTTTGTTAAGGGCCTTAAAATAGCTGATAAGAAGCTGGGTGGTGGTAGTGAAAACTATCTTATAGTCTGGGCAGAAGGGGGCATAGCTAGTAAACCTGTGCCAGCCTTTCCCATGTGTGTGTGTGTGTGTGTGTGTGTGTGTGTGTGTGTGTGTGTGTGTGTGTAAATCAAATCTAAATGTGTGTGTGTATGTGTGCCAGCTACTTGGGCATGGACATGAAATACTGGTTTTACAGAGAAGGTGTTGGAGGTCCTGGCTTGGCTAGTCAGCTGAGATTTCAACCCTATAGCTGTGCCAGTGGGAAGTCTTATTTGGGATCTGGAGAAAGAGGGAGGGAGAAACCAGCCCCAGGCTGACTGGGGTCTCCGTGTGTTCTTAAGGGAAATTGCACTTTACTGTGTGTATACATCTCATCCTCCCAGTGTATACATCCCCCATTGTTGCCAGTGGTGAGGATTGAGGCTCCTTGATTACTGGGCCAGTGTTGGGGCGTCACATATTAATTGGTGGCATTGTTGGGATAGCCACATCACATATTAAATGGTAGGCAGTGATGGAATAGCCAGACCACATATTAATTGGTTGGCAGTGGTGATCCACATATTAGAATTCAGTGGTGTGGATATTGAATTCCTGTAGCCTGTAAAAGGTAGTCACTAAGGAAGGTGTTTGTACTCTCAATCAGCCACACAGTGAACATTCAGAGTTTCATATCACAATTGTTTTATTTTTTTTGTTAGCTTAGTCATGGAGAGCAGGCAAGCATGTCAGGAGAGGAGTATGGCAAGCTGACAAGGAGCCAGTTGGGTGAGATTTGCCAGGCTAAAGGACTGGTGCATGACAACCTCAACCTGACTAAAGTGGAAATTATTGCAACTTTCATCACAGCTTCATCACAGAATAGCAACCAGGAAGACAATCAGACTGGCCTCGGGAATGCACAGTTGTCAGAAAATGGACATTTCAACCTTTCCACAAAGGACTTAAAAATCCATCTGGAGTTAAAAAGACTTGAACTGGAGGCCAAATATTTGGAAATAGAAGCAGCAGTGAGACTGAGACATCAGATAGCTGAGGAAAATTTGAAACTGAGACACCTGGAGGCTGAGAAAAATGAGAAACTACAACATCTGGAAGCTGAGAAGAATGAGAGCCAGATGCAACATGAAAAGTAGATGCTGCACTTCGCCAGGGTCTTGGAGGTAATAGGGAAGGGAGTAAATGAACCTCAGAAGCAACAAAGGTCAGTACATTTCTTCCACAATTTAGAGGGGGATAATTTTGATGGTATCATTCATATGTTTGAAAGGGTATGTAAACAGTATAATGTAGACCAAGGGCTCAAGGTATGGTTCCTGACCCCATTACTCCATGATAAAGCTGTGACTGCTATTTCTAAATTGTCTGATACTGATTGCTTAAATTATAATACAGTAAAAAATTGTTTGTTAGAATGTTTTAAGTTAACACCTGAAGCTTGTAGGAAAACGTTCTGTGAGTGTTGTGACACCCCTGCACGGGCCCAGTAATCAAGGAGCCTCAATCCTCACCACTAACACCAGTGAGGGACATGCACATTGGGAGGATGACAAGTACACACACACACACACACACACACACACACACACACACACACACAGTAAAGTACAATTTCCCTTAAGAGCACATAGAGTCACAGTCAGTCTGGGGCTGGTTTCTCCCTCTCTCTCCAGATCCCCAATAAGACTCCCCACTGGCACAGCTATAGAGTTAAGATCTCAGCCGAGTGGTCAAGCCAAAACCTCTAGCACGCTCTCTGTCCAACCACTGCTTTGTGTCCCTGCCCAAGTAGCTGACACACACACTCACGCTTTGAGATTGATTTATATGCAAACACACAAATAATCCTGGGGAAGGCTCTCACAGGTTCACTAGCTATGTCCCCTTCTGCCCAGACTATAATGTAGTACCAGCTTCCACCAACCACTCCTTATCAGCTACTATAAGGCCATTCCCAAAGGGGGAACAATTATACTCTTTAATGTTACTATTATCCAAATGGTAAGTGTGACCAAAACTTTTAAGGCTATTTAGGAGTGGTCTTTACGGTCTTACCAAATGCATATGTAAGTACTCTAAGAGCTTAAATATCTCTAAACAAACCAGCCACAATTAAAATGTTTAAATATATTTAATAATAAATAATAAAAGCACAAGACAATACTTAATAACTCAACACAGTGACAACAGAGTTCAAAATCACAGGAAATATTTTAAAACAACATTGCAGGACAGTCTCACATAAATGCAGAAAACATCTAAACTACTCTTTACTGTATTCCTATCTATCTTTAAGAGAAATACTATACCTAAAACTTACAGAGCCAGACAAATGCAAGTGCTGAATGGATGTTTCTGGGTCCAAAGACAAATACAAAATGCACAGACTCTCTCTCTGAGATAGTTCTTAAATTACTATCAAAGATTTCTGCTGGGTTATCTCATTACATCATTCGTGTCACCTCTGCCTTTAGTTCCCAGGCTAACAGGAGCTTAAAATATAACACCTCTGTGTTAAAAATACTTATCTCTAAGATGTTTTGCCTAAAACTGGAAGTAGTAAAACTGTTAAACACTTTTACCTTGGAAACCTGTAATTATTTCTGTTTCCAGACAATAGAAAGAATTTCTAGCTGCAGACATTCTGTCTCCAAGCTGAAACTGAGAGATATCAGTCATAAACAATGTCAACTTATTTTCTTAGAGTTTTGCAAGTTAACTCTATTCTTTTCCACTAGGGTACACTGTGGTTACATTTTTGAAGCTCAGTATATAATATACAGCTTTCTTACATTTGTAAGACAAGCATACAAACCATATTACTACTCATAAATAACACAGAATTATTTACAAAATTTCATCTAGCTGGGCTGGCAGCCTTCACAAGCATAGATACAAGGCAGATGAAAGTGTGTGTGTGAATATATTACTGAAATAATCACTTATTTTAATAGGTGGGTGAATGGATGTCAGGTCGCCACTTTTGAAGGACTGGTGGATATTTTGGTGAGAGAACAAGCCCTTAGCACTTTGCCGGAGGACATGAGAATCTGGTTAGCAGATAGACAATGCAGGACTGCAGATGAGTTGGGGAAAAAGGGAGATCTATACCTAGCAAGCAGGGCATCATTGCACAGAAAAGGGATACCCAGTGCTGCTCATGGGTCTAAGGGAACCCATGGCGGGAAGCCCAAACCACCTAAACTGAGTCCACCAGTATCAGGGGAAAACACTAGTCCATGTACATGTCCATGACCAAGGGTTACATGTTTTAAATGCAACCAGTGGGGCCATGTAGCACATAGATGTCAATGGAGGCAAGGTGGAGAACAAAAGGTGATAGAGTCAGTAAGTGGGAATGACAATGCCAGTAGTGAGTTGTCTGGAGACAATGGTACCAAACTACCACAAGAGGTTATATCATGTCTTAGTAAATTGGAAAGAAGCCTTTACTAAGAGAGACACAGCCTCTAACCTAACCCCTTTGAAGCCTGCAAAGGTGAAAGAGGACTACTTGCTTGGGCAGTCTACTGCAGTCAGAGCTTTAGGAGGGACTCCATTCCAAATACCTTTGGCTAGGGTACACCTTGACTGAGAGGGCAGAAACGGAAGCCAGCAAGTAGGTGCATTTGAGGATATTCCTGCAAAAGTCCTGATAGGGAATGATTTTGATAATGCAGTACCGTGTGTTCATGCAGTGACATGCAGTCAGGCTGTGAGACAAGCATCTGGAACTGCTAGCCTGGGGGAGACCCAGACAGACCACACATTTGCAGCCAGGACTGGTTTGATTGTTACTTCAGGGATGGAGCTACCCTGTAACAGTGAGTTTGAAAGCAAGCCACAGATGCTTGTGGGTACTGATGTTCCCTTGGGCAGAGTGACTGCAAGGGCAGAGGTGAGTAGTAGTACCCAGACTGACAGTGAGACACCACTGTCAGAGAATTCCAAACTTCCTGTAGAAGGGGAGCTGGGAAGGGTTACAAATAGAGAGTTGAGACAGGCTCAGCTCTCAGACCCTACATTACAAGGCCTGAGGGAGGTAGCCAGCGAGGCACTTGATTCTCAAGGGAAAGGGGAATCTGCATACTGAGACAAAGGATTACTGTATACAGAGTGGAACCCTGAGGGCAGGCTAGAGGGTGAGAGAATGCAGCAGATGGTAGTGCCCAGAGCCTATTGCCTAGCACTTCTAGCCATAGCCCATGATATTCCCTTTGCAGGTAATATGGCATAAAATGTACACTGAGACATATTATGCAGAATTTTTATTGCCCTGGGATTTCCAGAGATGTAACAGGATACTAAAGGACTGGTGAGCAGTGCCAAAAGGTAGGCAAGGCAGGAGACAAGGTGAAATCTCCCTTGATGCCTTTGCCTGTGATTGAGGAGCCATTTCAGAGGGTAACTATGTATAATGTGGGGCCTCTGAGTACCCCAAGTTCCACACGGAAAAGAATATCCTAGTGGTAGTAGATTATGCTACCAGATACCCTCAAGCAGTGCCTCTGTCCTCCACTGAGGCAGAAAATGTGGCAAATGATTTGTCAGAGATTTTTAGCAGGGTAGGTTTTCCAAAAGAAATACTGACTCACAGAGGTGACAATTTCATGTCAGACCTACTGGCTGTTTGTGGAAGCACTGTGGGGTAAAGTACCTAAAGACGACCCCCTACTATCCCCATACTAATAATCTGGATGAGAGGTTAAGCTCACCATTAAAGACTATGCTATAGGCATTTGCAGACCAGTTTAAGAGGGACTGGGACAAATATTTGCCCCACTTACTGTTTGCTTACAGAGAGAGGTGTCCCAAGAATCCACAAGTTTTTCAACCTTCAGGTTTCTGTATGGCCATAGGGTGAGGGGACCTCTAGATTTGATTTGAGATGAGTGGGAGGGTGAGTGTGAATCCCACAAGGAGTCTGTTGTGGCATTTTTCCTAAATCTCAGGACAAGGCTCAGAGAACTCATGAGTTTGGCACAGGAGAACCTGGCAGATGCCCAACAGCAAAAAAAGGTCTGGTATGACAGGAATGCTCAAGCTAGAGAGTATGCTGTGGGGCAGCAGGTTATGGATCTCATTCGTGTCAAACACAACAAGCTGTAGGCAACTTGGGAGGGACCCTTAAAGGTGGTAAGGAAGGTCAGTGATGTTAACTGCATGGTAGAACTGCTAGGCAGGAGGCAGGGGCACAAACTATACCATGCTAACCTGATGAAACCTTACCATGATTGATAGGCCCTTGTGCTGAGTATTTGCAGTGGATGGCAGGAGGAGTCTCAGAGGGATCTGTTGACTGATCTCCTCAGTGATGCTCGGACTGACACCTCAGTGGAAGGGGTAGCAATGTCCCAGCAGTTATCCCCTACCCAGGTTCAAGAAATCTGAGCAGTATTTCAGGAGTTTGGGGACGTGTACACTGGGAAACCAGGGTGCACCCACCTGGTGCAGCGCCATGTGCATACAGGACTCCAAAGGCCTATTAAGCAGGTCCATTATAGGGTGCCTGTGAGAGTCAAACATACTCTGAGGGAGCAGATACAGGAAATGTTGGCACTAGGAGTAATTCAGGAGTCCAGCAGTCTCTGGGCCTCCCCAGTAGTGCTGATACCAAAGAAAGATGACAGCACCAGGTTCTGTGTGGACTACAGGAAATTAAATAGTCACACAGAGTCAGATGCTTATCCTACGTCTAGGACAGATGATGCTCTACAGCAGCTGGGTGGGGCTAAGTATCTTACTATTATTGATCTTACCAAGTGTTACTGGCAGGTGCCCTTGACTCCTAGCACTAGAGAGAGGTCAGCCTTTGTGAATCCTTTTGGGTTGTATGAGTTCACAAAGATGCTCTTTGGGATGAAAAATGCCCCAGTGACTTTCCAGAGGCTGGTAGATCATATCCTAGCAGGAGCAGGAGATTTTGCTCTTACTTAACTGGATGATATTGCCATCCACAGCCATTCATGGCAACAACACCTTCAGCATGTCAGGGAGGTGCTGGGCAGACTACAGAGGGCAGGGTTGACCATTAAGCCCAGTAAGTGTCAGGTGGGTATGGCAGAGGTCTTGTACCTGGGACAATGAGTGGGGAGTGGTAAGATCAGGCCAGAACCTGCCAAAGTGGAAGCCATTCATGCATGAACTGCCCCTGTTACCAAGAAGCAGGTGAGGGGATTCCTAGGGGCAGCAGGTTACTATACAAAGTTTGTCCCCAATTATAGTACCATAGCTTCTCCCCTCCCAGACCTGACAAGGAAAAACAATCCAGATAAGGTAGTGCAGACCCCAGCATGTAAGCAGGCATTCCAGAAGCTTAAAGAAGCTTTGGGAGGCACTTGTGTGTTCACCAGTCCATATTACAGAAAATAATTGGTTGTGCAGGTGGATGCTTCAAACCATGGGATGTGGGCTGTGGTCATCCAGGTCTCCTCAGAGGGAAAAGAGCACTCAGTGGTATATCTCAGCCATAGGCTCCAACCCAGGGAGGAATGCTATGCAGCTGTAGAAAAAGAATGTCGAGCTAAAGTGTGGGCATGGCAGAAACTTCAACCTTATCTGTATGGAAGGAAAGTTACTGTAGTTACAGACCACACTCCCTTAATATGGCTACATTGAGCCAGCCAGCAAAATGCCAAGTTACTAAGGTGGTGTCTAGGGTTACCGACATATGATATGACAGTGCAGCACCACAGTGGGGTTAACAATGCCAACACAGATGAGCTCTTAAGACAGAGTATGGGATAGTGTATTACAATATAGAATCACCCTGTCAAGCAGTGTTTCTCAAGGACCACTTGAAAAACTAGCTTGAGTTTTCGGGGGGGGGGTGTCACATTGTCAGCCTAGTTATCTGGAATTTTGTAAATAACTATATGTCATTTGTGAATATTAATATGATTTATGTAGCAGTGTGACAGAAGGAGATACTGACAGCCCAGCTAGCTGTAATTTTGTAAATAGTTATATGTCATTTGTGAATACCAGCATGATGTGATTGCTTGTGCTACCACTATATTAGAACTATTTGTTGTGTTTATATCAAACTGCTGGAACAGATGAGTTATTTTAAAGTACTGAGCAGAAAAATATATGCACTATTGTAACAGTTTATATACATATATATTTTAACAGCAGATTAACCTGCAAAATGTAAGAATAGTTGTGGTTAAGTTACTTTATACCTGGGCCATAAACAAAATATGTTATCCCTCATTTTCAGTACAGTAGCAGACACAATGTCTACAACTAGAAGTTTTTTTTGTATTGCCTTTACATGTGGAGGAATGTAAATTATTTTACAACTTCCACCATTTGACAAAAGATCTAAGAAGGTCCTTGTTTATGTGTTTTCACAAAGAGATGTTAAATGCTAATAGTTTTTAACACTGGCGGTTTAGCCTGGGTACTGAAGTCAGGTGACAAAAAGTGATGTCATGCTGCAAGTATTCCACAGCAATACTTGAGATATTAATTAACATGATCTTGCTAGACTTGTGACATGTTACAACAAAATTGCCAAGATCGCTAAAACTGCACCTTCAGAACCCATCAATATCAGGCTGTAAAGGAACTACAATGACTAGAATTTCCCCAACTGCTCAATTACCATCAACTAATCATTGCCTACGATATTATGAGACATCCTGATAGAACCCCAGCACTAAGTCACCTACTCACCCCCTACAAATCAAATCTTCCCCTTCGTTCCACTGACAAATCACTCCTTTGTATCTGTAAGGCTAACAACACTGCAGGTAAAGCACTATTCTCCCATAATGTAGCTAAATCCTGGAATAACCTTCCCCCTGCTTTATATTCTGCCTCCACTATTACACTGTTCAAAAACTTACTTAAATTACACTTAATGAATTCATGGCTATGTCCATGCATTACCTTACCTTCACTGTTTCTACAACCCCAGATAGCTTCATATCCAATTATACCTACTGCAATTTTTCTACAGTATCAGGTATTATATTTTCTGCTCAAGTTTCTAATATTTATACTAGCTCTTGCTAAACTTACACTAATTAATTTCTATAAGTAGTCTCTGTCTTTCTCTATAGTCAGTTATAATGCTTATCTAGTGTCAATTTCTGTTTCTGTATCGAAAGTTGTATTTTTTATCTAGTGTTACATTTTTTGTATCAAAAGTTGTATTTTTATCTATTGTCAGTTGTTTGCTTCTGTATAGATGATCATATTGTTATATTGTTCAACTATTTGTTTTTCTGTACTGAATGTGGAGTTTTTCTTCCTGGGCCTCCGCTGTAAATGGACATGTGTCCAGTCGGACTATCCCGGTAAGCAAATGTAAAATAAATAAATAACTCACTGAGAAAGAGAGAGAGCGAGAGAGAGGGCATTTTGTATTTTGTTTTTGACCTAACAACATCAGCTGGAAACATCCACTGACCTCTGCACTTGCCTTGCTTTAAGTAAGTCGGGTACAGTGATTTCTTTTCAACTCAGTAAGGCATATAATAAAGATTAGTTTAGATGTTTCTATATTTATTTGAGACCGTCCTGCAATGCTGTTTTAAATATATCCTGTGATTTTGAACTCTAAAGTCACTGTGAATATGTATTTAGTATTGTCTTGTTCTTTTAGTATTAATTATTAAATTTATTCAAATCTTTCAATTGTGCCTGGCCTGTTTAGAGACATGTAAGCTCTTAGAGTATTTGCATATCTATTTGGTGACATTGTGCAGGCCACTCTTAATAGCCTGGCCCTTGGTCAAACTACCATTTGGTTCAATAGTAACATTACACAGTGAGACTGGACACCCTTTGTTAAGGGCCTTAAAGTAGCTTATAAGGATCTTGCTGGTGGTAGTGAAAACTACCTTATAGTCTGGGCAGAAGGGGGCATAGCTAGTAAACCTGTGGCAACCTTTCTCAGGTGTGTGTTTGTGTTTGTGTATAAATCAAATCTCAAAGCATGTGTGTGTGTGTGTGTGTGTGTGTGTGTGTGTGTGTGTGTGTGTGTGTGTGTGTGTGTGTGTCAGCTACTTGGGCAGGGACACGAAGCACTGGTTGGACAGAGAGGGTGCTGGAGGTCTCAGTTTAACCACTCAGCTGAGATTTCAACCCTATATCTCTGCCATTGGGGAGTCTTATTGGGGATCTGCAGAAAGAGGGAGAAACCAGCCCCAGACTGATTGTGGTCTCTGTATGCTCTTAAGTGAAATTGCACTTTACTGTGTTTGTACTTGTCATCCTCAAAGTGTGTACATCCCCCACTGTTGCCAGTGGTGAGGAGTAACTCTCCTTGATTACTGGACCAGTGTTGGGGCATCACAGCATCTTTCTAGGTCTTTGTGTTAACATTAATTGTGGCTCAAATTATTTTCTATTGTTCAGATGCTTTTTTTCCAGCTTAGAGCTTAGTTGCACTTTTTCATTCAGCAGTTAAAATGTCGGTGTGACACTGAATCTGTTGTGAAGTTCCACAGATGCTTCATGTCTGGCTTTGCTTTTTACTTCCTTGGATAGAAGCATAGTTTCTGCAACATCAGGCTGTTTGACACTCATATTTCTTTATTGTACAAATTGTCTTAATCTCTAAATCAGTTACTGAGCTTTTACTTTCATTGTGATATTGTGATATTCCTTTTCTTGTTGCAGATTGGTAATGTAATTACTGTTCAACATGTTCTCTTTACCATTTTATGTTGCAGCTTTTATAACTATTTCTTACTGAAAAAAATACATCAGGTAATGGTAATGAGTCTGTACTATATTCAAGGTTAACTATATCTGACACATTCTGTACAATGCAAGTTTGACTAAGGTTTCCCACTTCAGTTTTGAGTTCTATAAGTGTTTCCTTTGTGATTACACCAGGCATACAGTTCTGTTCAGTTATTTCTTTGTCTTTTTGAGTATAAATGTCTCAGATGTTCTCCATATTAGTCACCTCTATCAGCCTCAGAAAAAATTTGAGGAAACTATTTTCTTTTTGTGTGTTTATTAGAGAAGTGTGACCTAGGAGTTGACAAACTTTATATTAATTTACTGCTTGCTTCTTCCAAAAGTTGCTTAGGATTTTATTTTCAGTGTCTGTAGTTTTACACTTTCTTGTTATAACTATACTGCTAATTCTACCTTGCAACATAGTTCCTTCTTTTCTTGCTGAAGCATATTAACAAACTTTTTATTATTTTTGCATTTTTGTTCCACCTCCTAGATATGTTAAGTACATTTAAGTTAATTTTATTGCATCTGCATTTCTTTATATATAACATTTTTTAGTTTATTGCTTGTCAGTGCCAGCTGTTTATTTTCGTTTATACTTTCATACTTCTTTGGTTGTATAAACTAGGTAACTTCATTATTGTGCATGTGACTTCTTGTACACCTTGTAACTTTGCTCTCAGTCTCAGAGTTGTGCCTTTAGTAACTAACTCTCAGCTTCACATTCTGACATTTTACTTTTTGATCAAGCAAAACTTTGTTAGCTGTTTTATGTTCCTGACACAGTCTTCCTTCTCACTCTATAAACACATAGTACCAGCACACGTCTTAAACTGACTTCTGTTTTGCATTTTCAATGTATGTATAGGGTCTATATTACAACATCAAACTCACAGAAGTCCGAACATTGTAATATAGAACCCAAATGTGCGAAATATGAAAATAGAGAAGCCACGGCACACCAATTTTTTTCCCAGGGAAAAAAATTGTTGGGCCATTTTTGGGGCTTTGCTATTTCCTCCACTGTGGTGCAATCTCAGAATTGGTATATTTAAGTAGGGGGGGCCGTGGGGGACACAGCCCCCAACATTGAGGGCTCTGGGGGGGTGAAGCCACCATATTATTAGTTTAAGTTTAAATTGTGTTTTTTTTTTTACTGGAACAGCGATTTTTTTTCCCTGGGAAAAAAATCGCTGTTCTGTGTTTTCATAATTCTTGGGTTTTAAACTTCATGATTCGATATTACATCGTTCGAACTTCTGTGAGTTTGACTATGTAATGTAGACACTATATATATGGTAATTTTGTTCTTTTCTAGTTTATTTGTGATGTTACTTGGTTTAACATGTTCACTGTTACTATTATGTTTCACTGTTCAAGTTTGTACAGAAAGTTCAGACAATCTCTTAGATTAACAATTTCTTTGCTGTTTTATTTTGACATCTCTTTGCCTGGTAAAGATCAGCCAACAACTTTTTAAAATCCTGTCACCTTATTTTCATTTTCAGATACCACCTGTTCCAAATCTGCTATTGATTCTGTCTGCTTTGAGACAGTGCTCCAGGCTGTCTTATTATTATTTCTAAACTCTCACTTAATACCCTAACTTCTTCTAGCAGAACTATACAACTTTGAGTGACAGTCTCTTTTACTATCTCATGTAGCTGGTGAGACTCTTGTTGCCTAATCTGTTTTTCTGAAGCAATCTCCATTCTCTTTTCTAAAGGTCTTGTTTCTTAGCAATACTATCTAATTTAAAAAAAAGTTCTGCTCTTCACCATTATTTACTCAAGCTCTCTTAAAACACATTGAGCCAGAGTCATCACTCTCAGATAAGGTTTTACTTTGCACAGTTGTAAGACTGGACTGTGAAACACCCATTTACCTCTGCATACATATTTTAATGCAAATGATGTACCAAAGCATTGTTTGTGACCTGATCTAATTGTGCAGCACCACTCTCTTTTGTGATCACATGTTGCTGTATCTCAGCAGAGATTAACACCTGTTCATCTTCCATAGAAGCACATTTATTGTTTTGCTTATTGCCTGCATTGCCTGTCTTCTTGAATCCAGGCAATTTATTATCAGTTTCAACTGCTTTGCTCACAGTTGTTCTTGTGACATGTGACAATGCCCCTCCCCCTTTTTTTTACTGTCAGAGAGTTTAACTTTTTTAGAGGTTTCACCATGCTCAAACTTTAGTCTCATAAAGAATGTTCTTTTCCCAGAAACCCATTAATTACCACAAAGACTCGTTTTTGTTCTTGTAACAAGTCCCCACACATGCACATAACCATTTTTGTAGATTTACCAGATCTGCAGTATTACAAATTCACATCTCAGGAAGACTTTCTATTTATGCCTCTCATTCACTTTTTCAAATTTCTTACCATTGTTTATAAGAAGAATCAGATTCAGAAAGCCCTTAGTAAGATTAATTCTAGTACAAAGTTCCACCATATGCAAGTGCTTTCTGCACGCATTTATTTATTTTGCTTTTATTTCTCAACAATCACACATTACATATAAACACAGAACCCTCACCTGAATATATTTTCTATCAAGCAATGTATTTCAGGAGAAACACAGTTCACTTAAAATCATTTAACAGTTTTCTAGTAGAAAAAAGCAGCCATTTGCTTTAACCTCAAAGCAATTTAATGTCTGTTTCATATGTGGTACCTTTTTCACTGTTGTAACACAATAATCTACATTAGCAGATTGGTAAGTTCCATACTTCATGGTATAAAGCTGCCAGATTTGCCTTCAGCAATCTGTTTCTCAATTTCCCTTCCTCTAGAATGGCTTCCACCTGTTTGGGTTTCCCTTTTCCAATGGACAGTTCTTTTAAGTACCAAAAAACTCCCTAGTAGAATTTTCACTTTGGGCATAGCAGAACAGAACAAAGCAGAAATGTTACTGGGTTTAAATCTCTGAATGAATAATTTTAAGCTGTTTATTAAACAGCATACCATTGTACCTGTAGCTCATGAGCCATTAGTATTTCTCACACTATTAATGCTTAAGTTTAGAACACACAGTTGCCATTTCCAGTGCAAACACTTCAGGACTGTCTGACTTATTTTTTCAGAAAAACAGTACAACAATTATTTAGCATTTGTTAACCGGGAAAGTCCGACTTGGAATGAAGCCAATTTTCAGCAGAGGCCAGGGGAGAAAGGATCCAGATGCATGTCTTTTTAATGTGGGAGGAAACCGGAGCACCCAGAGGAAACCCACACAAACACAGGGAGGATATGCAGACTCCACACAGAAGGCACCCCAGCCAAGAATCAAACTGGAGAGCCTCTTGCTGTAAGGTGACAATGCTACCGCTGCACCACTGCACCATCTATCATTATAGCTGTGTCTTCTTTTGAAGTCCTTCTTGAAGTACTTCTAGGAGAATTTCAGAACTGCGAGCACTGACCCCCCCCTTACACACACACACACACACACACACACACACACACACACACACACACACACACACACACACACACACACACACACACACACACACACACACACACACACTCACACATAGAGTTTTACATAATGCAAGTTTTTCCATAAGGACTGATCCTTCATTCATTACTAAAATGGTCTTTGCACTTTGTCTTTATCAGTCAATTCAACTGTATTTTCCAAAAATCTGAGGCAAAAGTACAACATGTTTTATATAGCCTGGATGTTCACACACAGCTAAGCTACTATATTGGGAAAGTTTGCTTTCAGGATATCTAATCATTTTTTTCATTCATGAAAGGTAAAGAGGGCTTACCTGTGACTAAACAAATCTCATCAAAGTGGTTGAATCCATATTACTTTATATTGTGACAAATAAAAAAGTTATTTTAAAATCTGCTACTAGGTGTGCTGTACACATTTGAAACATTACAACCTACTGGCACATTCTAGATGTGACAACTTCAAATATAGCATGCTGTAAGTGATTCTATATCTTTTTTTTTCTAAGGCCTGGATGTCTTATTACTGTTTGGGACTGTACTCAAATAGTATGAATTGATGGTACAGTGAACTTCACTAAAGTATGTACATTTTTACATTTATTTTTACATATTTGGTTTTAAAAATACACACATATATACACATACAGATATATTTTTATGTTGTTTATTTCAATGGTTTATACACTTCTAATGACCTAGATCTTTATATTGCATATGGGTTTATGTTATTTTTATCCATATGTTTTCTATACTTGCTGCATTGATATTTATAGTGCTCTCATAGTTCTGATGTTTAGCACTATGTGAGTCATACATACAGATATATATATATTTTATGATTTTATAATAATTAACAACTTATGATTTATTTATTTAATGTATATTTAATATATGATAAGTTTTGAATAAGTGTAGTAATACCATACTGATTCACAGATTTTGGTACTAATGTACTTAGTCAATATTAGCATTTTTGCACATATAATTGCACAGTTATAGGAAATATTTGATGTAAAGTTTTAGAATTTGTATTTATAGATATGAATATATAAGAGTTTTGTTGTATTTATATTCCACTACAAATTCTTGTTGTTGCTTTAATAACTTTTTTAACTTTTTCATTTAGGTGCAAGTAGCAATCCTCATTCTTTCATTGTTTCTTTTAATTGAATGATTTTTTAAGTGCATGTTTTAATTGGATTAATTGAATTGATTGTTTCAGAAATGCTTGTATATATTTGAGTTGAAAGTTGTCAGTTGCAAGGATCTGAAGAAGCGTGTCTTGGTACACGTGAAAGCGCTTATCTTTCTACGTTAAATACTTTTATCCATTTATTGTGGTGGTCGGTTTCCAGTTTGTTTTCAGAACTTCACTAAAGTAAGACAACTGTATGAGTACACTGACCATAACATTAGCTATACAAAATAAGTCTCTATATCAGTAAAGATACCAAACCTTCACCTTCCTGTTGCAGTCTAGATGTTTTCATATAATATGGTCCGGTAATAGCAGCTTAGGCTTATATGTAGTCAGAAATGTAGTTACTTGGTTAAATTTCATAACTTATCTGCTGGAATCACATATGACTAACAGTTTGTTTACTTAGAAGAACTAATCTGGGTATGTGCCAGTGTCGCTTTTACAGGGCCTTCATGTTATCAGGTGTCACTATGTACTGGTATGAGATCATCACTGGCCTGTGCATGGGGACCATACATTAATAGGAAAAAAATGGTTGAAGCTATTGCAGCATTACTGGTGAGCAAAATTGTATGTAAAAATAATGCTACTTACAATGAACTACCCAAACAAAATCTACTGTTAAGGTGAGTATAATCACATATCTGTACTTTGTATATTTTTAAGCAAATTAATGGCCATCAGAAAGCTGCAGTTCAGTGTAAATTATTCTGGGTTTATAGTGCATATACTGCTGCGGGCTCCAGACATATCAGTCTTGTAACATTAATGGATATGTTTAACTGTAGCCTCCAAACAAGCTTTGTACCTCACTAGTCTCATATGCAAAGCCATAGAAAGAATTATCATGGAAATTATCAATAATGATATTGGAAACTTCCAGACTCTGGACCCAACCAATGTGGTTTCGTCATGGTTAGGTCATGCCTACTCAACCTGGTGGATTTCTTTGAGAAGGTCACCAAAGCAATGGATGGAGGTAAAATAGTTCACACTGCCTACCTTGACCTGGCCAAGGGATTTGACACAATATCCTACTTAGGCATCATTGACAAACTCATGAGTTTAGGTACAAACCCTTATGTCACCCAGTGGTTATCCATCTGGCTCTCAGACAGGACCCAGGAACTAAATGCCAAGAGATGCATAATAGTATTGTTTAGGAAGTCATCCATCCCTGGTAACTGTCATACTGACAACACCCCTCTAAGAGTTGACCTTGTAGTCGGGGACTTGGGGACATACATAGACAGTAATCTAGCCTTTGACCATCACATGCCTACAGTAGTGAGGAAATCATTCTATGTTGTGCAAGTTATAAACAAAGGTATGACGTCTACGTTCAAGTAAGTCATTGTTCCACTGTATTTGGCATTCATCCGACCTGTCACTGAGTACAGTAGCCCTTTTGATATGTACCTAACCAGGCTTATCCAACAACTGGAATGTCCACAGAGGTTCCTTACTAAAAGAATACAAGGCATAAGTAACATGTCCTATGCAGACTGCCATAAGGCCTTATCCCTGTATTCTGTCTCCTACAGGCTGCTGAGAGGAGCTCTATGCCTGGCATTGTCAGATCCCACTCTGATGGACCTCCTACTTATCTGTAAAACAAACAGCACCAGAATTACCCATTATAAATATTTTAACTTTGCCTGTGATATAAATAGGATCTGCAGGAGAGACAGGTATGTATCTCAGAGACTACCCCTTCTTTGGAATAGGTTCTTCATCCATGTGAAGCAGAGTTCCTCCCTAACCCAGTTCAAGTGTAATTTGGACAACTGGATGGCGAACAGGAAATTCATCCCTGGTTTGGCACCTATGTCTCTAATGGACAAAAGTTGCCTGTAAATGGTTCTTCTCCATGGCCCCTGCTTGTAAATGTTTCATCTCTTAAGTTCCTGCTTACACTTATCAATGGTACTAGAACTTGCCAGAAATTTGGGATGCCTGGCTAGGCTTAAAAAGGCCCTTGTAGTTGTTAGCCTAGTACAGTAATATTAACCTACGAGCCTATAAACAAATGGAGAACTGCAGTGGTCACCCCTCTGCAGAAGGGCAGGTCAACAATGGACCCACAAGTCTGACTAGTCTCATATGCTATGCCCTGGAAATAATTAGCCTTGTAATGATTAATAAGAACATAGAAAACCTTCAAACAATAGATTCAACCCAGTCTGGTTTCTTCAAGGGCAGATTATGCCTGCTCGGTTTAATGGACTTCTTTGAGAAGGTCACCAAGGCAATGGATGATGGCAAAATAGTGCATACTGCCTACCTTGACCCGACTAAGGTATTTTATACAATACTCTATTCAAGCATTGTTAAAAAATCATGGATATAGGCATAAACCCCTATGTTACATGCTGGATAGCCAGCTGGCTCTCAGACAGGACCCATGAAGTTATTGTCATGGGGACCACTGCCACAATGAGGCTTGTCAATAGTTAAGTATTTTAAGGCTCTGCACTTGGTCCACTCTTTTTGGCATCTACTTCTTGGGAGTCAACGCCAATATCAAGGGCCTCTGGTGACCAAGTTTGCAGATGATTACAAACTAAGAACAGTCATAGAATCACCCCCCCCCCCCAAGACACTAACATCTCACAGGAAGGGACTAACACAGAAAAATGACTATCGTCAAAATCACAGCTTAAAACTCATTGCCAAAAATGTATAAAAGTACCCTTTAGGAAGTCAGCACCCCTAGGAAATTACCCATCAATAACACGTCCCTAAGAGTAAAACAATAGTCAAGCATTTAGGTACGTATGTAAATAGCAACCTGGCTTTTGACTAACATGTCTAAGACAGTAAGTAAATCATTCTGTGTTGCTTAACTGGTCCAAGAAGATCATCATTCCACTGTTTTTGGCCCTCACCAGGCCCATCACTTAGTACAATGCCCCTTTCAGTATGTACCTGGTCAGGCACATGCAACAACTGGAATGTCCGCAGATGTTCCTCACAAAAAGCAAACAGCATAAACAGCATGTCCTATGCACTACAGAGCCCTGTTTTTATACTCTTTTTTTTTCCCTATAAACATTGAGAGGTGATCTATGTGTGACATATAAAGCATTCTTGGATCCCACTCTGATTTATGTTTAGCATATCTGCAAAATGAATAGCATCATAATTACTCAATCAAGAGATTTTAACTTTGCTTGCAACATAAATAGAATACATTGGAGGTACAGGTATGTGTCTAACAGAATTTCCCTTCCATCCATGTGCATCAGAGCTCTTCCCTAATCCTATTCAAGAGGAAACTGGACTTGTGGATGTGAAATCAGAAATAAACCCCAGGCCTAGCACTTATGTTTCTAATGGACAGAGGCAGCCTGTATGTATTGCCCTATTTTATACATTATTTAAAATAACCTGTAAGGCACATAAACTTGCAGGATACAGTTGGGATGCTTGACTAGGCTTATAAAGACCCCAGTGGTTGTTAGTCTAGTATACGCCTATGAACCTACGTGCCCCACAGTGTACTATTGAATATTTGCCCATCGGTGTATATTGTGTAAATTCATGTAGATGCCATTCTGAAGAAACTAGCAGGTATAGTGGTCATATGTCCTTAGAATCTCTATTATTTACAGTAAATTAAAGGGACAGCATGTGAAGCAGAAATGACTGCAGGGCTAGCATCTACTGACAGAATAATATAAAGCTTCTCTTGGGAGTGGCATTGTCCATATCTAGCATACATGAGGATATAGCTATAGATCTGATTTTCAGAACACACACACACACATGTAGACTGCCTGTATGAACCTGTTTATGGGGATGTGCCATGATGAATATCATAGTAAACTGTGTCTCTTATGCAACTAGTAGTAGTCAGGGTGGAGTTGCTAGACTGTACATAGGGTTGCCCAGATAAATGGATTACCAAACAACAAAATACAGTTAGAGCTTTGTAACTGGCTGGGAGAAGAGTGCACAGGGGAACAGTGGTAACAGTTTGACTATATTTATTTTATTTTATTGCATTTGTTTACCGGGAAAGGTCATTGGGCCTAAAAGAACCCATTTTTAGTGGCCCAGGGAGAAAAGCTCCAACAAGAACATAGATACAGAAAAAACAATTAAACATTAATTGTATATATATATATATATATATACATATATATATATATATATATATACATATATATATATATATATAAATATATATGTATATATATATATATATATATATATATATATATATATATATATATATATATATGTATATATATGGATCCCTATCACAACACCGACACGCCACAAACCCGACACACAAAACAACAACAAGAAAACACCGAAAACGCACAAAACCGACAACTCACAAAACCGAACACCATAACACCGACACCCAAAACACCGACACACAAACGTAAACTACACATAACACACAACTATACATGCACTAACCCTAACCCAAACCCTAACCCTAAGGTCCGACACTACCGCACACTTACCCTACCCGCACCCTAACCCTAACTCACTTAACCCGCCACTAAACCTACATCCCGTCACTATCGCACACTTACCCTACCCGCACCCTAACCCTAACTCACTTAACCCGCCACTACACCTAAAGTCCGTCACTGCCACACACTCACCTTTCCTGCACACTAACCCTAAATCCCACACTATCTCACACTTACCTGTCCGCTCCCTAACGCTAAATCCCCCACTATCGCACACTTACCTGTCCACTCCCTAATGCTAAATCCCTCACTAGCACACACTTACCTGTCCGCTCCCTAACGCTAAATCCCTCACTAGCACACACTTACCTGTCCGCTCCCTAACGCTAAATCCCTCACTATCGCACACTTACCGACTCGCGCTCACACATTGCCCATGTCGGTGTTTCGGCTGTCGGGATTTCACATTGTCGATCATCTGTCTCATCGGTCTTCTCGTGTCGGTCTTCTTAGCGTCGGTGTTTCGATGTGTCGATGAAGTCAAGGGGACCCATATATATGTGTGTGTGTGTGTGTGTGTGTGTGTGTGTGTGTGTGTGTGTGTGTGTGTGTGTGTGTGTGTTAATTCCATCTGCAGGTTCCAGTATAGAGAAGGAACAGGCAGACTTGAGAGAATGGAGAAGTCGTCAAGAGAAGGCAGCTGTAGTTATGCAGACACATGCAGCACTGCACTTTGTGTATTTTATGAGAGGTTCTGGAAGTAGATCATGTATGATGTGTATGCTTTGAGAAGATGCTGCTGCACCTTGCATTCATGTTGCAAAATGTTTTATTTTAAATTTGTTAATCAAGGTAGAGCACTGATCCGTAGTGACTAATTTCAATCTCAGCCTGGAAGTACAAGAACATTAAACTTCAAGAAATGTCAGATAATGATAGTTGTATGTAACATGACAAGCAAATTTAAAACAATTGCACATCAAAGTCAAAGAAGAAAAGTATATAAAATATTTACAAATTCATGGAGAAAATGAAATGTGAAGGCAGTTACAGAAGTAAGAATTCTATATCATTATTTGACTAAGAGAGAACTAAGAGAGAGATAAAGAGAACGAAAGAGTGAGTAGAAGGATGGGATAGTCAGTGTTAGGTTTTCTGTCCCATTGCATTTAGCCTGAGAGTTGGGATGAACTTTTAGCTATATGTAGAATGTGGGATAAGAGTGGCTCTCTGTGGGATGGGTGGGAAGAGACTCCCACAGTATGATCAGACATACATCTGGACTGGAGGAGAAGCACACAGGTGAAAGACCTTTGGTGGCAACAGTTCTTCCAGGTAATGAGAAGTTCCTGAGTGTCTGAATGAGAAGCTGAAGAAAGGATTATACTGGTGACTGGTTTTAAATTCTATATACATAGATAGGTACAAAACAGGGTGCTACATAAGTTTTCTAAAGTTACTAACATCACTGTCAAGTGCAGACATTGTGGGTATGGTTATAACCATTAGGTGACTATAATGTATGCTTGTTTCAGCCACAGAAGCAGACTGTTCTGTGCATGTGGTGCCTGCAATGGTACATTGGGAAAAGCAATACTTATGCCAGTTGGCAGTTAGATGAGTCATACACTTGGTGATAATCAATGTGATGGCATGGCCATTCTGCAATGTGTGCTTCCATGGATCTCCTTTGAATGGCACCAGCTACTTATCCAATTATTAAAGCCAATTATCTCATCTTGGTATCTAGGCATCATTCTTAATTAGAGAAATGTACTACTCAAGACCAGTTTCTTTCTTGCCACTAACACATGCATAGCCAGTTGCATCATATCTCTGTCTGCATGTCTCTCTGGCTATCACATCAAATTACTCACAACCCTAACTTGAAGGTCATGGAGATTCAAATTACCCTTAATTTATTCAATTATTATTTCATTGTTTTCTATAGATCCCAATCATAGAAATAGCCTTAAAACCACTGATATCTCAAATCAAATACCTTCCTACTACAGGACTTCAATTACCCAAGCATTAATTGGAATACTTATACCTCTAAAATGAAGATATGCAATCAGAGCAGATTGCTATACTACCCATATGAGGCTCTAATATCCCTGACCTGTTTTTTACCAACGTATCCCCACCTGTATCCCACTTTGTCTCTCTTCATCCCTGGTTAAATTTCACCAAGAGCAATCATGTTCTCTGTCAGGCATAGTGATACCATCCTCTCACCAAATGAGACTCTCTTTAGGAACTTAACCAGGGCAAATTAACTTCAGCTTATACAAGTCCTGTGCAAATTTTGCAACAATCACCCCACAAAAGGACCAAATTGAGATAGATACACATATACAATACATTAACATATAAACATTTATATCTCTATATATGATTGTCTCATGAAATACTGAATGCTCAAAAGAACAAATGAAAAAATTGTGATCATTCCAGATCTACATCTAAATTGTTCGAAAACTGGACAAACTAATCCTAATGTTTTTGCAAAGGTGCAAGCCACCCTGCACCTTCCACATACCCTGCTAATTATATATATATCAACTCCAGCGGTGTAAGGACAAATTGCCGTTCTGCAATGCAATAACACCAATTAATAGTTGGGTAGCTGAGAAACAGCATTGCTCTTTGATTTTAGAAATGTCTATATTTAGCTAAAGTGTTTGTTTGGCCTGTTTGCTCTGAATATTGCTGATCTCTGGCTGCATTTTATTTTGAATTAAAGCTCTTCATTTAAAGTTTGATCACTTCTATTTTGTATCTTATTCTAGTATTACATTTGTTTTGTTTTAAGTTTCTGTTCTGTCAGAGTTTTAAGAGTTCTTGGCTAGGGTCAGTTAAAAAGTTACTAAAGAATTCCTTTACAAACTGGGAATAATGCCAGTTAATTGGGGGGGGGGGGAGATGAGAAACAGCATTACTCTTTTATTTTTAGAAATATCTCTATTTAGCCAAAGTGTTTGTTTGGCCTGTTGGTTGGCCTGCTTGCTCTGAATATTGCTGATCCCTGGCTGCATTTTATTTTCAATTGAAGCTCTTCATTTAAGATTTGACCACTTATATTTTGTATCTTAGTCTAGTATTACATTTGTTTAGTATTAAGTTTCTGTTCTGTCAGAGTTTTAAGAGTTCTTGGCTAGGGTCAGTTAAAAAAATTACTAAAGAATTCCTTTGCAAACTGTGAATAACACCTATAATTACTGGAGTGAGCTGTTTTATTTTAGAACTACCTCTGTTTAACTGAAGTGTTTGGCCTGCTAGCTCTGAATATTCCTGATCTCTGGTTGCATTTTATTTTGAATTGAAGCTCTTCATTTAAGGTTTGATCACTTCTATTTTTTCGGAATTCCAAGAGTTCTTGGCTAAGACCAGTTAAAAAAGTTACCAAAAAATTCATTTGCAAACTATGAACAACATCAGTTAATTAGTGGGGGAGCTGAGAAACAACATTGCTCTTTTATTTTAGAAATAACTCCATTTAGCTGAAGTGTTTGTTTGGCCTGCTTGCTCTGAAATTGCTGAACTTCAGCTGCATTTTATTTTGAATTGAAGCTCTTCATTTAAGGTTTGATCACTTTTATTTTGTATCTTATTCTAGTATTACATTTGTTTTGTTTTAAGTTTCTGTTCTGTCAGAGTTTTAAGAGTTCTTGGCTAGGGTCAGTTAAAAAAAGTTACCAAAGAATTCCTTTGCAAACTGTGCATAACACCAGTTAGTGGAGGAGCTGAGAAATAGCATTGCTCTTTTATTTTAGAAATAGCTCTATTTAGCTGAAGTATTTGTTTGGTCTGTTTGTTGTCCTGCTTGCTCTGAATATTGCTGATCTCTGGCTGCATTTTCCCCCTCCCACCTGCCCCGTTCTTTTTATGTTCTTAAATTTGTTGGCTTTTGAGTTGCCCACCCATACTATAAATTGCATTTTTTGACACTCCGCCCAGTCCCATCTCATTATCTCTTCAGCTCATTCTACTGAGTAGAGAGAGATAATTTGGGAAGGCCTTAGTTTCTCAACCTTGAATTATTGTGTTTCCTTCCTTCCCGCTTAACCTAAAAAAATGCACTTTATTCATCTGCTTTTACCATATTTGTGTTTCTTCCTACTTTATTATTTTATTTTGCTTTTGCTACTTGTTCTTTATTCAATTGCATTTATTCTGCTGCATTTATTACTGCTCGTTAGTAGCCTGATTACATTGTAACTGTTATTCTTAGCCTCTGGTTTAAGTTGTTAAGTTCAGGACAGTTGTTTTACATTAGAAAGTTTGTGATCTCCTCTCTTGTGGCAGGAGAGGTAGCTTACATCCTTCTAAGTTGGGAATTGCTGGTTGAAGGCTTAGTGTGTCTGTTATTCTAAAGCTGTCTTAGTTCTGGTTTAAGCACTTGAGCTTCAAGACAGTTATTTTACATTAAGAAGGTTTGTGGTCTACATTCTTGTGGAAAGATAGAGTAGATTCTGAGCTGTGAATCGCTGGTTGAAGGCTTATTGTGTCTGCTTATTTGAACTGTTTCTTGCTGAAATTAGTACCTTGTTTGCTGTAGCAAATACTAGATTTAGACCTGCTGAATCTAGCTCTGTTTGTGTAACTTGAGCACTAAACTAGGCCATCTTTTGTTGGAGAGGGGTCCCCTGCACCCTAGTGGCAGGAGTGTGCAGTTAGAACTCATTTATTTTATTTATTTATTTTATTTTTTATTTTACATTTGTTAACCGGGAGAGTCCGACTGGATACATGTCCATTTTCAGCGGAGGCCCGGGGAGAAAAGCTCCAGGTACATAACAGACATATGAACATTGTCATCTAATTGAAAATTGCTGGAAGAGGCCTCAGTGTTGAACTTTTTTATTGGTTAATGTTAATTTGTTTAAATCAGTTTGCTCTTGTTTGCTGCTGTTGTATTTAAGTGTGTATCTGTTCTCCTGTGTTAAATTGACATAAGCAGGGTTTAAATATCTTTAGCATAGTCTGGTTACAGGTTTTGCTGTATACAGATCTGTTTGTGTGATTTCTATATTTCCTGCAATGCCATCTTGTGTTGGCTGGGGCCTGCCTGCACTTAGTGGCAGTAAGTGAACTGGTTGGAACTGGTCTGGCATAGGGTATTTAGATAAGAGCTCAGGGACAATTTATTGTTGTGATGGCTTAGTGGTTAACTATTGTGACAAGGGTTGATTGGTCAATTACTGTGTTTCTATTTTACTTTCATTTTTGTGGTATTTAAACCCCATGTTTGTGCATAGTTGTGCTTGTTTGTGCATTGCTCACCACTGCTATGCTGTTTTAACCTTTTGTGAAATATCCAGCCTGCATGTTTTCCCTTACCAGCACTCCTGTATAAGTAAGGCACTCCCTTGCAGATACTGTATTGATTTTATCCATCCCTGCTCAAACCAATAGGTACTCCCCTCAGAAAGTACTCACTCTACTATCCCTGACCTCTCTTCCACAGATTCTGCCAAACATGGATGGACAATTTCCTATCATTTTTCCTGCTAGTCTGGTTGATATGGGCATCCTGAGACAGTGTAGCAACTGCCTCATGTACACCGACAACCCTCTACTGCTACCACCTAGGAACACAATATATGAGAGATGCAATTACATTAAGAACCTAGAATCCTTACTGTCTCAGTCACAAGCCTGTACATCTGGCACTGAGAAGGTTGCCTGCTCAAACACTACAAACACCCCACCTCTAACCCCACCCACACCTATACAACACACTCCTACGTATGCAGAGATTCTCAACAAAAACATACCTGAACAAAATAAACCTCCAAAGCAAAAACACACACACACAAACACAAACACAACATGAAGCACATGAAGCACCACACATAGTACACATGCCTGTGTCTGACAAACTCAAACCCAACATACTAGTCATAGCAGGCTCATCATGAGACACACAGATGTACCCCTCACTAGGTTAGACAAGAAGAAAATCATGGTAAGTTGCTTGTCAGGTGCTAGAATCCACCATGTCATGCATGAACACAAGTCTATTAACAACAGGTACTATTATGACTCTGTCATAGTCCATGTTAGTGTGAATGACTTGAGATGTACCTCTCTGGACTATATGAAGATAGACATGATTGAGCTCACTGAATATGTGTCCCAGGCAGGTATGTCCCTAGCCTTAAGCAGCATCCTACTGTCCTCCAGAATGATGCCTCCATACAAGCAGAAAATGATTGACTTCAACAATTGGCTTAGTTTCTGGTGTCATTCCAAATGGATCCAGTATCTGACAGCCTGGAAGGACATGATTGATAGACCACTATGCTTTGCCAGAGATGGCCTTCATCTGTCTTCCCTGGGCTTCAGACTTCTGGCAAAGGCTCTTGCCTCCCCCATAGTGCTTTTTTAGGCAAAGTCATGAGCACAAAATTACCAATGTGAAAAATTCTTCTAAACGAAATTTAAACATCATGCTGCCAAATGCTAGGAGTTTTAGCATGAACCTGCACTCATTGCAAGCATTCCTTGCCCTGCAGGATGCTGACATTTGTGCAGTCACTGAAACCTGGTTCAAAGTTGCGGAGAGCACGCCAGCCTTACCAGGTTACTCATCCTACAATACTTGTAGACCCCAAATGGAGGGCTACAAAGCCAAAGGAGGTGAAGTTTCAATATTTATCAAAAACATACACACCTCCAGGCTGGTCAAACATTATGAAGCACAGGAGACAATCCAAGTGAAGTTAACTGTTGACAAAATGCCTATTCAAATCATAGCTAGCTATAGACCCCCAAACATGACCTAGGATGCCCACTCCACCTATCTGGACTTACTTGAATCCATCAGGATTCAACCTTCTATCCTGATCTTGGGTGACTTTAACTACCCAACCATAGAGTGGAAGACCTATTCTTGCCCAAACATGAATGCTCAGAGATTCATCGACTTTGTCAATGCCAATGCATTGGATCAGCTGGTCGACACCCCCATGAGAAGTGAAAATATCCTAGACCTAGTACAAACCAACATGAGTAGCCTCTGTAGCACTCCTACAGTGTCATCCTCCTTGGTAAGATCTGACCATAAAGTGATCACTTTCGAAGTCACCATCTCCCCTGACCCCCCCCCCACTTGTCAGCGTCAAACAAAAAAACTTTTCCAAAGCTGACTACAGTCTCCTGAAAGCAGGTATAAGCAGCATCACAGCCACCATCTTTTCAGTTGGAACTAGCACTAATGTCCAAGCCTACACCATAAAAACTATATGAGCACCTACATAGCTGTATGGACTCAGCAATACCTGACAGGACCAAATGATCCTCCTCAAGGAAGAGTAAACCTGTCTGATGGACAGCAGCAGTAAACAAACTGTATAATAAAAGGAAAATAAATTGCTTTCCAGGACAAAGAAGAAGCAGGTCCCAAGCTGGAAGCAATCAAGGTCACTGCTGAAATCCTCTAGGGCTAACTTTAAGTCCAAATTGGCTACATCCACTAAGAACAATCACAGGCCTTCTTCTTATACATCAGCAGTCTCAAAATAACACCTAAATCTACTCTAAACTGGTGATCAGAACACCACATACACAAAAGCTGTAGATATAGCCAATCTGCTGGCAGACAGGTTAAGTGAAAACTTCACCCCACTGTCCCCATCATTAAACCAGAACATCCCCAACACCTGTCCCTCTTCCCTCATCACCAGGGAGCAGGTCTTTAATGCCCTCTCAAAGGCAAAAAATAACATCTCCATGGGACTTGACAGCATCCCTAGCTGTGTCCTACATGAACTCAGGCATGGGCTCTCAGCTTCATTAGGCACCCTATTCAACCAAAGACTTAGCACCAGCTTAATCCCAACCAAATGAAGGACAGCCACTGTCAACACTCTACACAAAGGTGGTGCGTCCACTGACCCAAGCAATTATAGGCCCATCAGCCTAACTAGCCTGATCTACAAGGCCATGGAATGCAATATCATGAACTTTATAAACAATGACATTGACAACCTTCAAATGATTGACCGCACACAGTTTAGTTTTGTCAAAGGGCGATCATGCCTGTTAAACTTGGTTGACTTCTTTGAAACAGTCACTAAAGCCATGGACGAGGGGAAGATGGTGCACACCACCTACCTTGACCTAGCCAAAGCCTCCGACACTATTCCTTACTTGGGCATAATAGATAAACTCTCCCAGCTAGGCATCAACCCATATGTTACCAGATGGGTAGCTAACTGGTTCACTGATAGAACCCACTCAGTCAAAATAGGGAAAGCCACCACTAGTAGCGGACCTGTAAAAAGCTGTGTATCCCAAGGATCAGTCTTGGGACCTCTGCTGTTTGGGATATACTTTTCTGAGGTGCAAGTCAAAACCAGTAGTCTGTGGCTGACCAAGTTTGTAGATGACTGCAAGCTGGGTGCTGTCTTAAATTCCCCTAGTGATATGGATATGTACATCCTCCAAGAGAGCCTTACCCAAACTAATGACTGGTGCCAGAAGCTTGGCCTCAAACTGAATGCAAAGAAAGGCATTATTATCCTCTTTGGGGAAAATGGTGTCCCCACTAATTATCACATTAATACCAATATACTAAACATGCAGTCATTTGTGAGGGACTTGGGCACCAAGGCTGATAGCAACCTGACTTTTGACCACCATGTTGCCTCCGTTGTATGGAAGGCTTTTTACATGGCCCACCTCATAAGTAAGGGTATTTCATCTAGGAACAAGGAGGTCATAACATCCCTGTAATCCTCCCCTATCAGACCCATTATCGAGTACAGTGCTTGCCAAGTACATACTGCAGCTGGAGAGACCATAGAGGTTCCTGAACAGTAAAATCTAGGGTCTCAAACACCTATTCTATACAGATAAGCTAAAATATTTGTCTCTCTACTCAGAATTGTACAGACTGCTCAGGTAACCTGTGTATGGCATACAAAGCCATCTCAGACCCAGCCTTGATGGAGTTGCTGCATATCTGTAAGTCAAACTCTACTTGCGCAACCCACACAAGGCATCACCTGGTTTGTGACATTAATAGAACTTGTTGGCAGGCTAGATTTGTGTCCCAAAGACTCTTTTATCTGTGGAATAGACTAACTCTCCATATCAAGCAGAGTATCTCACTAGTCCTCTTTAAGAGGAACCTGGACGACTGGATGGGAAACAGAAAATACACCCCTGGGATTCCACCTGTGTCCCTGCAGAACAGGGGAAACAGGTGCTGACTTTGTGGGAACATGGGCAAAATTCTTGGCTAGGCTTATTACGGCCTCTGGGCCAATAGACTAGTATCATCCTATGAACTTATGAACCTATGAATCTCATACAAAAGCTGCAGGCAAAACCATCATTAAGAAGAACATTCACTCATAGGAGCGTTCACTTTTTGACATCACTAAAAAGTGTGTGTGTGTGTGTGTGTGTGTGTGTGTGTGTGTGTGTGCATGTGTGTGTGCGTACTTGCGTATGTGCGTGTGTCTTTATAAAACATTATGGAAAGTATGCCATCTCAGTCAATCGGGATTTTTGTTGCAGCTGTTTTTGATAACATTGCATGAATCTTGGGTAAATTATAAGAAAGAAAACAGTCTAATCAAATCATGTATGATATTTATGAATATATAATTAACTAACCACAGCTTTGGCAGTTAGCACAAAGGAATATAGTTCTTTGTGGTTAATGACCTGCTTCCTATGTTCAGGGTATTCCTTCCAGGTTGTTTGAATATTGCGTAACTATGAGGTAAGTCACATATGTGGATAGTGCTCCTGAGAAACACTTCAACAGGGACAATTTGTCCAGTGGGCTTACCTGGCCTCAAAATAGTTACAAATATTGCAGATATTATAAATATCCTATTGGAGAAGTAAAAATACTTTATAACTACTTTGCCTTACTTCTTAAATAATTAACAACCTGGCCAATGCTTTTGATAAAATACTCCACTCAAGCATTATAGACAAGCTCACTACTTTAACCCTTTTATCACCCGCTGGATAACCAATTGGCTCACTGATGGCACACAGATCAAAATAAATGAGGCCACCTCCACCAAGAAGTCAGTCATTAGTGAAGTCATACAGGGCTCATTACTGGGACCTCTCCTTTTGGCATCTATTTCTCTGAAATAGAAGCAACTGCTGAAGGTTTATAGTTAACTAAGTTTGCAGATGATTGCAAGCTGGGGGTTATCATAATCTCCCCTGCAGACATTAGCATTCTTCAAGAAGGGCTATCTCTGACTAACAAATGATGCTAAAGCCATGGTCTTAAACTCAATGCTAAGAAATGTATAATTGTACCCTTTGAGAAGTAAACCATCCCGGCAAATTGCCTGTTGATAATATGTCCCTAAAAGTTGACACAGTGGTCAGGGATCTGGGTACATATGTAGACAATAGCCTTACTTTCGACCATCACATGGCCGCAGTGATGAGGAAATCCTTTGATGCTGAGCAACATATATGTAAGGGCATGGCATCTAGGTCCAAAGAGGTCATTATCTCACTGTACTCCACCCTTATCAGACCAGTCATGGACTACAGTGCTCCCTTTGCTATATACCTGACCAAGCATATGCAGCAGCTTGAGCAACCTCAAAGTTCCTTACAAAAATAATACAAGGCGTAACAAACCAACCTTATGCAGAGTGCCTTAAAGATCTTTCTCTCTACTCAGTCTCCTACAAATTGCTGAGGGATGACCTATGCTTGGTTTACAAGCCATCTACAAACTCCACACTTATGAATCTCCAACATATTCATGAATCAAGGAATACCATAAATACAAGTTCTAGAGGCCTGAATTTTGTATGTGGCTTAAACAGAACATGCTGGAGAGAAAGAAATGCGTCTCAGAGACTGCCCCTCTGATGGAACAGGCTTCCCATCTGTGTGAATCTAAATTTGCCTATTATTAAGTTTAAGCACAACCTAAACCAGTGGATGGGGAGTAGGAAATTTACACCAGGCCTGGCACTCATGTCCCTTATGGACAGCGGTAGCTTAGAAATGTGTGGCCCTCAGTTTCTTTTTTGGATACAAGACATCATTAGTTTTTCGTGAAAACATGGCTAGGCTTAGAAAGGATCCCACCTTGGGTCATTAGCCTAGTAACAGTCTATAAATCTATGAACAAAGAAACAATGCCTCAATGGTGTTACATTTTTATGTAAAATTCATGAAATAGGATATAAGAATTTTGAGCTTTAAAAAGGGAGATTTTTCTTCTTTGGTTTTTGTGTGGGCAGATATTCAGCTTCTATTAC
Source organism: Protopterus annectens (assembly GCF_019279795.1). Classification (NCBI taxonomy): domain Eukaryota; kingdom Metazoa; phylum Chordata; order Ceratodontiformes; family Protopteridae; genus Protopterus; species Protopterus annectens. Next base: position 1,314,602,099 of record NC_056735.1, on the reverse strand, counting down.
TGTGCTCGAAAAACGCATACCTCATTACAGATACTCAAAACTCTACAAAATCTGAGTGTTTTTAAATTGTGATAATGGATAATATCTCTGTGTCAGTCACCTAAAAACTCCTAAGGAATTGTCCAGTAATCCAAAAGTGCCAGCAATTTATACTTTTATTAACAAAGTTGTTGCTGATAAGAGGTTTGTCTGTGTCCTGTTACTTTAATAGCAAGCCAGCACACATTTGAGTTAACGGTTTTATCTCTATAAAAAGCACAGTGGTGCATTTCAATCTAGAAGTCAGAAGATACACCCCTTCCTTCCTTTCTGTGCCTAAAGGTTATTACAGTAGTTAGTTTCAGTATGAGTGCAATATAAATACCAATGGATGTTATCTAGTTTATTTTACTGGCTATATCTACTGTCTCTCGTGGATTTCAGAACTCCAATGAAAAAATTGTGCTTGTATATTTATTTTTGTTATTGTCTGTAATAGCATTTATACATGAACACAACAGTAGCTCACATAAGTCTCAGTATAAGAATAATAATATATTCTTGCACATGCTTAGTTAGCTTATTTCATTTTCAGTTATCCATCTACATTTTATAATACTGTTAATTTTTTCCTAATTTTTAGAATCAAACAACTCATCTTTAAGTGTCAGGGATTCTGGATTCTCATCAGATGAAAACACATGAATACATGTAAACCAGTCATGCGTTATTTAATCAGATGTGCTGTTTGAGCACTACTTCCTGCATCCTGATGTATATTAAATAAGAATAAGTTCCATGGGATTTGGAATATAGCAAAGTGGTGATTTCTTGCATTGCATGCCAACTTGTTGCTAATTGCAGAACACACACACAGGCACAGGAACATTTATGCACGTCTCTCCACCCTCCGCATACGCACATGCATATGCATACATGTGAGTGAACATGTGCATGTACATGCCCCCCCCTACACACACACACACACACACACACACACACACACACACACACACACACACACACACACACACACACACACACACACACACACACACAGCAATGCACCATTTCATAATTTGGGTCAAGTGAAAATAAAACTGTGAGGATGACAGAGACAACAAAATCTGAACCCTGAGGACCATGTCACAACTTATCAAATGTTTCAACCTTCTGTGACATTTCAGTCAGGTTCTTGCAATACATGTTGGTGGTAAAGCATAGGTTAGTGATGCAAATGCATTATTGCACCTCATGAGAAACTGTTGCATAACATGAAATAAATCAATTATAATTGCATTAGGAAGCACTGACAAGGGGACAAAACCTAGGTCGTACAAGAGGTGGAAGGTTAGAATACGGAAGGTATAGTACAAGAAGACAAGCAGAATGGTAGCATGAAGATTTGGGAAACAAAGATGGAAGTAAAAAACAGTTGGAAGAAGAATCATGAAGGGGGCAAAATCGAAGAGGAAAAGGGAGGGACAGAATGTGCCAGCCTGAGCTAAGATGACAAGAGGGAAAAGCAGCGGTATGGAATGAAACCTTGCTTCATTTTTCACTAAAACTGCAAAACAAGGATCCACACTGACAGGGAAGCAGGGTAGAGTGGGAAGAGAAGTGCCTAGGTGGGCAGATATCAGAGCAAAGATGGAACTGGCTGCCCTAAGTGAGGACAGCATGCTAGAACCAGATGGGCTGCCTCTCAGGAGGTTAGTTTGCTGCTGCTGCTGTTAGTTTGTTGGTCTAGTGAAGATGTTGAGCATGTAGACCTCTTACCTTAGTGATTATCTGCCTCTACCTTAAACCATATTCTTAATTTGTTTTTCTTTTTTCTCTGCTCTAAAAGTGCTATCCAGCTGTAAACTGTCTCTACACTAGCTCTCTCCCTCTATCTATATCTATAGAATTATAATCAGGCTTCAACAACCATTTTTTTCTTTTTTAATTGGGCCTCACCAGCTATTTCCCACCTTGCAACCTCCTCACTTACGGCATAGTTCCCATCTTTTGTAATTACTCACTTACCTAGCTTATCCTGATTTTGGAGATTTTTTTTTCTTTTTGCCAACATAGACATTCGGGCCCTACCCACTCCATTCAGTCTCCACTGCGCTCTGGGTTCACTCCGCCCCCTACCCTGCCCCCAATTCCTACATGCCCCCACTATGCCTACATTTATTTTACGTTAGCCATACCTATACTCCAATAAACCAATCCCAACACCCCTAGTCCAAACCACACCAAGCAGGTACCCCACCGTCAAAAGCACATAACTTTGCACATTAATACCCTACTCACTATCAAGTCACTATATTAAACTATACTCCTCTAATAAAATCTTCCCCACATTAAACACACATTATATTCACTCTACCACTTTTACCTCAACAACACACATATTCACACCACACAAACATGCTAATTATACACCTTGCTACACTATGTTTAACTCTACTTACACTTCTTACATCTCCTCACAATATAGCTAGCACCCATCTGCATATATATACTCCCACACCAGCTCAGCCTACATACAATTTACCTCGCTCCATTCCAATAGCTCCCACTGTCTACAACACTACCCCAATCTCACTGGCAAAATTCACTATCCTACCTCATCACTCAACACCTCAAATATCTCTAAAATATGACAAAACTGTACATAAACTTATAAAAATGCTACATCTTATAACAACAAGATAGTACTTTGTGGAGATATTCATCCCAACCCAGGACCCACAATCCCCCCAAACCAACCCTAGCTGCCAACTCTTCCCTCCACCCTACCTTCTAATACCTTCTAATACTCAACATCAACCTTAGAAGTATCCTCAATAAAATACATGAACTTCCTGCTACCCTAACTCTTTACCATCCTGACATTGTCCTATTAACAGAAACCTGGCTAAAACCAGATATCAGTGATAATGAAATAACACCACCTGGTTATAATATACATAGAAAAGACAGACAAAAGAGGCGGGGAGTAGCCATCCTATTTAAAAATAACCTTTCTCTAGAACTCCTGAACCTAGACATCTCTAATTTCCTAAATGCAGAGCTAATACTAACCAAACTCTATCTTAACCCCAAAAAACAACTAAATATTATAGGCATCTACATCCCACCTGGCCAGAATATCCCTGCATTGGAACATATATTACAATGGACATCCTACACCCTTCCTCAAAAAACTAACACAGCAGGGGACCTTAACATAGATTGGAATGCCTGTAACACAGCTACCCCCACAAGCCATATTAACCTCCATGGCTACTCACAACTAATTAAAACCCCTACTGGAATTGATAAAAAACAGGCAAAGAGTCAGTACTAGACTGGATCTGAACTAGCCATCCCAATACCGCACAAATCTCTGGCTGTCTACTAGACAGTCTCAGTAATCATCTCCATACTTTTCTTCTTAGACAACTACTAAACCTGATCAAAACCCCAAAATACCATCAAATCCGTAATACCAAAAAATGTAATGCCCTAGAATTCTCAACCGTACATAAAAATTGCAAATGGAACCCAGTTAAGTACTTCCTATTAGACAAAGCAGTACAATACTTTAACATCACTTTCAGCCGCATTCTAAATAAATTAGCCCCTCCCAGAATGATATGGATTAAACCCAACTATACCCCTGGCTCACTAAATTCACAGATCACTACTGAGAACAAGAGATAAAGCCTGGGAGAATTGGTTCAAGGAAGACAAAAAAACATTGTAAACCATCAAAAATACCTAGTCAAAAAAACAGATCAAGCAGGGCAAAAAAGTCCACTATAGTAACATCCAAATAAAACACCAGCAAAATCCCCAAAAGTTCTGGTGTACTATAAATAAAATTCTACATCCAAGACAAACCACTACCCCACCCCAAGCTGAATCAATCCTAACGATGATATTCCAACCTAGTTCAACAAATACTTTACTGAATCCATTATAGACCTCATAAACCCTAATACCTCTCCCATCTTCTCTTAACCCCACCAGCTCATAATCAGAATAGCTTTAGTTTTCAACCAGTCCCTACTACTACTACTGTAAAAAAAATGTTAAAAAATTCAAACCAACTACATTGGTTACAGATAACCTACAGTACCAGCAGAATACCTGAAAATAGCAGCTGATGCCATCTCACTCCCTGTCACCATCCTAATTAACTGCCCTATCTCAGAAAATAAAACACCCAAACTCACATAATTCCACTTCACAAAGGTGGTAACTCAACAGATCTATCTGGCTATTGTCCCATAGCCATATTCTCTCCCCTTTCTAAAATCTTGGAAAAATGCATTCACACACAACTGTTAGAATATGTATTCACAAACAGCCTACTAACTCCCTCACAACATGGATTCCGACCAAATCATAGCACTACCACAGTCCTAGTCAGCTTTATCAATTCCATCAATCAACTCCATAGTGAAGGTAATCTATTCTCCTCAACTTTCCTTGACCTGTCAAAAGCATTTGACACCGTATCACATACAAAATTCTTAAATGTCCTAACTGATTTAAACCTCAGCCAGACAGCAATAGCCTGGTTTCAAGACTATCTGGATGGCTGGCAACAAGCAGTATTATGGCAACAAAACCCCTCCCCACTACGGCCCATTATTCTAGGAGTCCCACAAGGTTCCATCCTTGGTCCACTCCTCTTCACAATTTTTGCTAACAAATTCTATGCAGCCACAAGTGACACCACACTCATACAGTATGCAGATGATTCAGTCCTAATGTGTGCTGCTCCTACCTTCCATCAACTCAACAGTCATTCACAGGTGTAGAAGCCTGGCTAACAAATGCTCAACTACTACGGAACCCCCAAAACACTAAACTAATCCAGTTTCACCCTATTAGAGCCCCATATACCTCCCCTCCATTCAAAATTACCTCTGCCAATAACACCATCATAAGTCCAGTTTCTAGTACCAAGTTATTAGGGGTTAGTATAGACCAGCACATGTTATTTAACATTCATATTGCTCGGACCATAAAAAAGTACACAAAAAACTAGGGTGCCTGTACAGGACCAAACACAATCTCACAGCTGACACCAGAGCTACTATCGCTAGAACCCACCTCATTTCAACATTACTTTATGCATCCCCTATCCTCACCAACCTAAGAAAGTCAGACATAAAACTAGAATCCTGTTATAATAAAATAGCAAAATTTGCTAGAGGTGCCAACTACAGATCCCACCATTGTCATTCTCTCAAAAACCTTTCATGGCTTGAATTCCCCTCGTTACTAACATGCAACCAACTCAAAATGGCCCATCAAATTATAAACCAGCCTGAAAGAACTCCAGCACTAAATAACTTATTAGCTCGCTACTCTAAGTGTTCCCTTCATTCTAGTAATAAGGCACTATTAGAAATACCTAAAAAGCAAAAACCACGCTGGAGAATCCCTCTCCTCCTGTAGTGTCACCAAAGCTTGGAACATCCTTCCACTCGAAATTAAATTCAACACTAATGTAACCCAATTCAAAAAACTACTAAAAGCCCACTTATCTGCTACATGGATCTGTCCATGTTCTGAACCTGGCTAAATTAACTAAAGTAAAATAAACCAAGTTACCAATCAGAATGGGCATATTACTGCCCCAGACTAAAACCAGCAGCCTATATGACTTCATCTTTATCTAAGTCATGACAAACTCCCTAGATGCTAAGTAAACATAAATTCTTCTAGTCTTTTCTACTTTCTGACTACACATTTACCTTTAGCATATCTTAAGTTCACACATGTATTTATTAGACAATCTAGTAAAGCCTATATAGAAAGTTACCCACTCAAAGTGATATGCATGTATGGTTTGTATTTTACCCTTCAATTGTAATCTTGAGTTACTTGTCTATTTTTTATCCTGTATAAATATACATAATTTGTAATGTGTTTCTTTAAAAATGCTATGTTTAACAAGTTTTGATCTCGTATGTGTCACTATGTAAAATGTTCCAGTTTTAGTCATTCTATGTCTTGGAGCTTTTCTCCCCAGGCCTCCACTGAAAAAAAAATGTTGTCCAGTCTGACTTTCCCAGTAAACAAATGTAAAATAAAAATAAAATAAACAAATAAATAAAATAATAGTGTAAAAGTACCAGATGACTGGAGGATAATAAATGTTATACAAGGAGGGAGGAAAGGAAAAGCCAGGGAACTATAAGGCCTATTAACCTAATAGCAATGACAAAGAAAGTAAAGAAGATAGTCCTGAGGCAAAGGCTGGTGATTTTCATAGAGGACAACAATCTCCAACGCAACAGCTTGCATGAACTCATCAACAGAAGGCCCTTCAGGAAATTCTCTTTGACAAGAGAGTGCCAACAGATGTGTTCTTCCTCAAAATGATCAAGGCATGTGACATGGTCTTGCTTTGACTGATGTTAAAATAACTGTAGAGGTTGGAGGTAGGAACAACATTTGAAGAACTAGACTGGTTCATGGCTAACGGGACACAGGGGGTTGTAAGTGGAGCAATGTCAAGAAAAAAGATAATGACAAGCTGGTGTTGGTCTTTGGTACAACATACTTCAATGTGTTTGTTTTAGACATACCTGAGGAACAGACAACAGGTTCGCCTCTTTACTGAAAGCACAAATAAGTAGAGTAATAAAGGATTTGGAAAAAGTCTAAGGAAGGATTCGAAAAGACAGAAAGTAGCACATTAGGTAGGCAAATGTTTGAAATCTCAGAAGCTGCTTTGCAGTGTCGTGAAATGTACAGATTGAATGGCTGAGAACGTGGCCTGACATATACCATGTCCAAGATTTCCATTTCTTGAAGAATTCCATTTTCTCAAAGGTATGGTGATCTCAGAGTTGGTATATATAAATTTAGGTGGTGTAGCAGCTTGCCCTCCTCCCCAAATTAGGGCTGCTGGGTGTTCTAACTGCAAAAAAAAAAAAGCTTAAAGGAGAAAAGCAATGTTTGATATTCGCTCTTCTCCTGCATTTTTGTTTTTTCTTTTTTGGTATGTTGGTATCTGGCCTTTGGAGTTCCAACATTTCAAGAGGTAACTGATTAGGTACAGTGCAGGCAAATACAAAACAATGCACTTGGGCCAAACAAAATACATACGGCAGGATATCATAAAGTGATTGTGGAAATTATGGTAACAGAATAGGAAGGATCCTCTGCTGTTGATCATAACTGGCATGAACCACCAGGAGTAGACTAGGCAGCAGATTGTAGGGACTGGGATACTACCGTCCATCTTGGGGCAAACTGGGAATGATGTAGGAGTAGCGCAAAAGGCAGCTTGTAAAATCAGGGAAGTCCATTAGATAGGTAGCATGCAGTGTAAAATTATTTGAGGTACTACTTGTCTGTAGCATAGCTGAAGCTAGGGATCATCACACTATGGCTTTCAATCTTTTGTGGAAAAACTGTTGCAGAGCTTATGGCTTTGACTTATTAGGGACTGGTGAACAAATTAGAGAAATGCAGAGTTATATTTTGTAATGTCATACTTTTGTCTGACAGGTGACATGGTTGGCTGAAACTCGGAGCAGGTATTAATATTGAACCATTGTATTTGTTACTCATTATAACTTTAATAGGTACACTTTCACTTTTACATCACAAAGGGATTTAATAAACACAGTCATTTTATTGCTTCTGACCTTTGTTTTCTGAGCCTGGTAAAACAGTCTTGAAATACCATCGAATATGGATATATGAGGTCCTTAAAATGTCTCTCTCTGAGTTCTACTTACTAAACCCAATCTGCACTCTTGCTAACGTGCCAGTTAAAACCTTCTTAGTTAACAGTTTAATACATTAAAAATCTGCTTGCTCACTGTGGCTTTAAACATCTTGTGACCCAGAAATTGAGGAGCTTCATTTTCTGTTGATATGGACATTGTGATCTGTGTCAGTGGATTCTCCTGTATGTTTTAACCTTAGTACAGTGTTCCAAGCTTTTGGCTTGTTTCATAGTCTGGTGCAAGACTGCTGATATAATTTAGTTACTGTGTATGCATTTTGTACCTTTAGGGAACAAGCTTTTATCCCATTAGTACTTATTTTCTTGAACTAGCTGTGGACTTATACTGCTGCTACTTGCAAACAGCTATAACAGTTTCCTTTCCATCAATTTCATCTGGAACTCATATGTAGGAAGATGGACTTTCACAGATTGCTTTGCTTGGGAAATACACATAAATTGCTTTTTTTTCAGTTAGTGTCTTTTGCTGACATTCTTTTTGCTAGATTACCTGCCAGAGTGCTGCTGAGCAACTGCAGAAAATAATATTATCATCTTAAGTTGTAGTTGTGCTTTGCCTCTCAGAACTTCTTTTGTTATTAAAACCAGCTAAGATCTCTGAATGTGTGGGGAAACAATCATTCATTATATTTAGCTTCCTGCTAACTGAATGAATTTACAATTTATTGTGACAGTTGTTTATTCTGACCTTTTTTACCTTCTTTTCTGGTTCTGGTTATTAACTAGTTGTTTCGCTGATTTTACTCCATTGATGGACTTAAGGAAAGAGACTGGATGAGCCTTCTTCTGAGTATAGAAGACCTTTTCTTCACTGAGAACTTTCTGCTTGGAAGGCTTTAATGATCTTGATATATCATGGCTTAGTCCATATTACATCTTACGTTCGGTTGCTTACTAATATTCCTAGCTCATTACTTTGGCTTGGAATGCAAACAGTGATTTTCTGTTTTTCACCTCTGTCATGGGTCCACTGGTAAGGCAAAGTAATCCTAACTGACAAACTAGCTAGATTTTTGCCATTAGAGTAGTGTCCTTTGAAGGTATTGTTTCTTAAAAGTGTTAGCTATTTTGGGTATTCTATAATTTCTTTTACTTTGGCTACATGAATCATCTAAGTTTGAAATGTAATCTTTTTATTTCCTTTACCAGCTACAGTTAAATGTACAAGACTTCTAGAAGTTAGAGCAAACAGGATATGCAGACAAGGCTGGATGAACCAGAAAAATCAAGCTGACACAGCAGAGATTTCCACTTAAAATTCTGTTTATTAAAACAAAAGTTAAAAACAGTAAAAGACATGATTCAAAGATGGCCGCCATTCTGTAGACACTGCATATCTACAGCTCTTCAGATACTCGGAATAAAAATTAACCCTGAGGATATACTGCAAGTTTTTCTACACTAATTGTTGGCTAAAATTAATCTACTACAACTAAATATCGTCAGAGAGGTGAAGGAACCGGAGGAAAATAAACAAATTAACAGGATTGGATCTGATTGACTGACTTTGAACAGAGTAGTAAACAAAGGAACTGTCTGAGTAGTAACCTTGGATATTTATCATTCAGCTATACTAAAGATCTGCTTTGCTCCACAATGTCAAAAGAAGATAAAAGTATGGAAACAACAACAACAAAAACAAATTATCAGAACTTCAGTCACCAGAAAAAGATTTAACAACAAAAAGGCAGAAGATTACAAAACAGCAGGAACTTTCAAAAGCTGGAATGAAAAATAAACCGGATCAAATGGCTAATATGGAAGATATTGAAACTGCTTTGTTACCTATCCAAGAAGCTTTAAAAGAACTATCAAACCAGGTGCATTCTTTTGGTGCCACATGCACTCAAATTCTCGAAAGAATAGATAAATCAGAAGCCAGAATATCTGAAAATGAGGACAGAATAACATTGCTTGCAAAAAAAACAGACATTTATGACCTGGATATTCAGTCTATGCAAAATAAAATTCTGGATTTGGAGGCACGATCTAGAAGGAACAATATAATTATCAGAGGAATTCAAGAATCTATCCAATACAATGATTTAATTTCTACCATTACACAAATACTTGAAATGTTGTTTAATGACTCTGACATAGCTAAACAAATAGTTATAGAAAGAGCCCATAGAGCTCTCAGAGAAACACAAGCCTCAAACATACCTAGGCCAGTATACGTCAAAATACTCAACTACCAGGATGTAAACAAAATAATTTTAACTGTTAAAAAAAATGGAGGTTATATTATGTGGCAGAATAATAAAGTTTCTATGGCCCAGGATTTACCATTGAAAATAAGGCAAGCTAGACAAGCATTATCTCCATACTGTAAGTTCCTCATTGAAAAGAACATCAAATTTCAAATGAAATACCCTAACATATTGATTTTTACAGTTGATGGCTCCAAATACTCAATTTCTACAAAAAAAGAAGCAAAAGTTACATTTTGAAGATTTTTAAGTCCCTTCCAGCTTTGGAAGCTTGATCTGACCATTCAGTCTGTTTGCAGCAACGTGGATACTGGGATTCCATGCTTACTATGATTCGAGGCTTCAAAATCCTTTGTTTGTTCTCTTTTCTTCACCAGGCCCCTTGGTAAATGTTTACTTAGTTTCTTTTTTACAGCTCCAGCTCGTCCACGAAGATTTTCCGAACTTTTATGGCTCTTACGAACTGAGCCCCTTCGCAAAGTAACAGGAAGTCCTTTGGGTACTGCAGAGGGTCCGCTTTCAAGATGGCGTATCCGGAAGTCTGTCCGTTTAATGGTTCCCCCATCGTGAACTCGAAGACAGGATTACAAGCTCAGGAAGTAGGAAGATCTCTGTTGAGGAAGTGGAAGCTATTTGGACTGTAAAACGAGCATTCGTGGACATTTAAAGTATGTAATATGTTTTACTGGTATAAAGGGAACTGTGAATTCATTCAGGTATGATTATAATTGAATTAATAATGTACTGGTTTAAAATGTGTCATTTAACTGATTGCTTAGAAGTATTATAGCTTTACCATAGTTATTCTTTTTCCTTAGGTATGTTATACTGAATATTGTTGTGTTAATAGCCTGGTAGTATATTTTTATTATTTCTTTTTCCTGTATTACTGTTGTGTTTTAATACTGCAAATGTTTAGATAATAAGGGGATTTAGTGTTGGGATAAATACTTGATAAAGAGACCATGAGATATTATATTGTGGGCTCTCCAGGAATGTGAAAGTCATCTTGTTTATGTACTGGCATGTGGTTCTGAATGTTTAGAGAACTGTGTTACCCAGTCATCATTTCACAAATTTAACTATATTATCCAGTAAAGTGAAGTTAGAGTGCTGACATGATAATTTTAGATAATTTAGGCTATATAAAGAAAGTCAGATTTAATATTATATTTAAATGTTAAACATTTGCTTTCTCCGTAGTTCTTTCTCTCTCTTTTAATTAACAATACATATGGTGAATTATCTTTAATTCAATAATGTTATTGTTTAATAGGTGTAGTGCCACATACTTGACTATTTTAGATTTAAATATGGTTGTTAGGTAACTTAATGAGATACAACTAATTAGTATAAGCAATATTATATGAGAACTATTAGTGAGGTATGATAGTAAATATAAGTGTAATGAAGACCATTTACTTGATAGGCTTAACTATATAGTGTGTTCAAGAGCTGTGGATATTCATCAGTGTTTATTAGGGAATGTTTTGGTTAGACTTTGTAGAGTTAGATGTAGCTTTTATAGTTTTTTTGCATGTTTTTGATGTTATATTTTGTAAGATAAAGAATAGATGTTTAGTAAAGTTATTTAACTATAAAAGTTTTAACAGTGTAAAAAACCTATGTACATCCTAGTCCAGGGGAATAGTGGATAGGCACTGATTAGGGATGGGATGTCAAGATTGCTTCCAGACAATATATATTGTGCTATTATACTCGAATTTAGTATTGTTTCTCAATTTTAAAATATCCTTAAACAAATTAAAGATCTTAGTATGTGGATAATAGACTCATGGAATACTAAAGGGCTCCAGAACATGAAAAAAAGGAAATTATTTTTTAATTTATTTTTCCAATCAAAGGCATGTTTTATCTTATTACAAGAAACCCACTTGACCAATGACCAATGGGCTGTCCTTAAAGGTAAGAAATGGATTTGAGAGGTGGTAGCTTCAGAATGGACAACTAATAGTGCAGGAGTGGCTATTATCATTAAAAATCAGTATCAAAAGAAAATTCTAGATTTTAAAATAGACAAAGAGGGTATATGGTGTTATGTGATTCTCTCATCTACACTTTATGATAAACCTGTGGCACTTATTAATATATATGCCCCATGTACCAATCAACAACTTTTTATAGCATCACTTTATTTTATCCTGAATCAATGTAATAATTGTTATATAATAATAGGAGGTGATTGGAATACATATCAAGATCCCAAATTAGATAAATCAAGTTCACACAGGTCCTTTAATAATCAAGCAGTGATAGCATTAAAGGAATTTAAAACAGATTTTAAATGATATGACCCATTTAAATACAGAAACAATCAAATAAATTCAAATAACTTTACATTTTATTCCAGTTGTCATAAAATGTGGTCTAGGATTGATTTTTTCCTAATTTCAGACGGACTAATTACTTTAGATCCCTGTGAATTTATACAAGCTTGACACTTATCGGATCATTCTAGAATCACATTAATTTTTAACAAAGACACTAGAAATAGTAGGCGTCATAGAGGTTATAATTGGTCTCTAAATCCGTATTTATAAAATAAAGAAGGTATAATTAAAGAAATTCAAGAGACCTGCAATCATCTACTAGTTAATCTTTCTAAACACCGGCATCCATCTGATATAGAATGGGCAACGACCAAAGCACAAATAAGAGGAATTTTTCTCCAAAAGGCTACTTATTATAAGAAAATACAAACTAGAGACATACAAGAATTGGAAACTAAAATGAAGTTACTAGATCAAGATTTAATTGGGAACTATAGTAAACAAACTGAAACAGAGTTATTAAAATGTCAAAAAGATCTTTTTTTACTACAAAATAGTAAATTGTCATTTTATGACCAGAAAATACTGGTAAAATATGCTAATCATATTCAGACCTCATCAAAAGCACTAGCTCATATCATTAATCAATCGAAAATACCTTCTCAAATTTCTGAAATACAGTTTAATAATAAAAGATATACCAATACTGAAGACATTATGAATACCTTTGAATTAATATTCTCTCAAATTTATGGTGAACATCAGGAATTACTTATAAATAAGAGTAATAACGATTTTTTTGCAGAAGATTATTTTACGAAAATTGGTGATGAGTCTCATGAGAGTTTAATCAAACCAATTTCCTCTGAGGAGATAACAGATACAATTAATAATTTGAAGCCACATAAAGCTCCAGGACCGGATGGTTTGACTTCTGAATTTTACAAAACTTTTTGTGATATATTAGGTAAAATACTTCCACATGTATTTAATTATATAATTAATAATAAAATTAATGATCTGCATTTTAATGCTTCAAAAACAATTCTTATACCTAAAGAGAATGCAGATCTTCAAAATCCGGATAACTATAGACCCATTTCACTTTTAAATATAGACATGAAAATTATGACATCTATTTTAGCCAATAGATTGAAGAAGGTAATAAACCTAATAATATCTGATGAACAATCTGGCTTTATAAATGGCAGACAAACTACTGATAATACGTTATCACTTCATATACTCATTTCTTATGCCACTCATAAAAATCTTAATGTTTACGCACTCATAATTGATGCTCAAAAAGCTTTCGATAGAGTTAATTTAAAATTTTTGTTTGATATTTTATCATATTTTAATATACCCCAAGATTTCATTTTAACATTAAAAAAGTTATATAATAATCCCTATACAACTTTATATATTAATAAAAATTTCTCAAAAAGAATACAAATTAAGAATGGTACTTGTCAAGGATGTCCGCTATCTCCTATATTATTCAATTTATATTTAGAACCACTATTTTTACATATTAAGCAAAATATTTATCATAATGCTCCAATAGTATATGGTATGAAAATATCTATGGCTGCTTTTGCTGATGATCTTAATATTTATTGTAGGACGCCTGTTTCAGATACTAAGAAAATATTAAAGGCAGTGGAAGATTTTGCAGAAATATCTAATTACAAAATAAACTTTAAAAAAAACAACTTATTTCCCTTAAAGATGCCTACACCCTTTTCGCTTTTACCATTGATAGGTCAGGTTAAATCCGAAGAAAAAATAAAATATTTGGGTATTGTTTTCTCAACAGATAATAGAGACTTTTATGCAAACAATGTTAAGCTAATTTGGGATCATATACTGTCTGATTTAAAAAGATGGAATAATCTGAAATTACCAATAATGGCAAAGACTTAAATTATTAAAATGTATGTACTCCCTAGAATATTATATATTTTTCAAGCTACTCAAGTCTCAATTTCTAGGAAATTCTTTAAACAACTTCATACGGAATTAGGTAGATTTGTATGGGAACCTAGGAAAACTAGAATATCTTATGATAAACTGATGACTCCAAAAAATAAGGGTGGTTTAGAATTACCAAATTTTGAAGCATATTATTTAATAATAAATGCTAATAGAATTCTAAGAGTGGTTAACTTTGACAAGTCCAGTACTAAATGGTCACCCAAGTGGTTGATTCTGAATTACAAACATGCTGTTAAATTGGGTATTAATTTTAAGGCATTACCTTTTTTAAATAAAGATACCTTTAAAATATATGCTTTGATGGAACATATTAGATTATATATAATATCAATACAAAACCTGTTTAAATCACTAAATCTCTTACAGTATATGATGACTTTCCAACAATTTCACAAGAACTCGAATTTGAAAATCGGTAATCAATTGATAGATCTTAAAAAATTCCCACTTATAATTGATCTAACCATACTTGATTTATATCCCTTTCTTGGTATCTCAATACACGACATATTAAGAGAGATGAGCCTTCCTAACTCTTATTTAATTATAATGAGACAATTAAAGGATCTTTCAATAACTTATTTTAGTAATTTTAAAATTAAAGAAGAAGACTTAACCATTTGTTCAAATTTATGGCAAACTCTTATGCAGGACTCCAAATATATAACGGCTTCATATAATTTGATAAAAGATGTGAAATATAATAACCAAATACTTTTATCCAAATACTGGAAGGATAAACTATTACTGATTGATGATAATAAAATATTGAAAGCAATTAATTTAACCTTAACATCAGTATCTCTTCAAAAGTTATTATTTACTCAGCTGATGATATTTAATAACGCTTACTACACTCGCCTCAGCTTACATAAATTCAACTCGAAAAATTCACCTAAATGTCCATATTGTATTGATCAAACCGCTGACCTTTTACACATGTTCTGGAGCTGTAAATGTATATTCAAACTTTGGAATTCTCTAAAAATTCAATTACAAAAAATGGGTTATCAACAGTCCACACTTTCTTGGGAGTTTATGATTCTTCATATTCCTCTGAATAACTTGAACAGATCCCAAATGATCATACTCATAAATATTTTCTTGTTAATGAAGCTTTATATAGCTACAAATTGGCTGAATCCATCTTTGACTTCATGGGAAAACTTTAAAAGTGTAGCGATAAAACATATTTTAGCACATAAATTACTAATTAAAGATCATAAGAAAAATATAAATAATACAAAAATATGGGAGCAAATCTTTAACATTCTGTTAGCTTAATGTTCTAATCCACTTTTCCCCGGGAAGTACATACTTAATATGGAGATTAGTATAGATAAACCTTATATTGACACTAGATCTTTTTTTTCTTTTTTCTTTTTTAATACCTTTTTAGAATTTTATCTTACTGTATAATGATCTTATGTAACTGTTGGAAGCATTCATGTATATAATGTACATATGTTGTAGTATTGTATTACAATTGGAAAAGAATAAAGATTTATTATTGAAAAAAAAAAACAGTAAAAGACACAAAGAAGATGAGCACTTTCACGCCTATCACGGGTGCTTCCTCAGATCTAACACACAGCAGTTAAAACATTCCTTAAATACTCACTTACAAATCAGGTCAGGGATACATCCCTTTCCTGCTTGATAACAACACACTTTTACTCCTTGGAGGTTTATAGAATATGCCAGTTCTTTTTCACTATATCACAGACAACATTAACGTCATTAGAATAAGTAAGGGAACTGCTAAGGCATAGGTCAGAATCTGCTAGACCTTATTTCTTTTTGCTAGAAATGATGATATTGCATATATGCCTAATGCAGGTTAGGTTCTCCCTTACTTATTCTAATATATAATTATATATATATAATTAGAATATAATTCTAATTATATATATATATATAATTATATTATATATATATTATATTTATATATATATATATATATATATATATATATATATTGCTATTATAAAAATAGAAGACTTGCCTGAAAATTAGAAACTGTATTATTGCAAGTGGGGTTACAGAAAAGGCAGAAAAGCTCCATTATGCAATATTCCTTGAATTTACAGGTGAGGAAGCTATAACAGCATATGATGAGGACAGAAGTTCTAAGTCCTAAGCGAGTTTCAGGCATATTTTGAGGGGGGGGGGCATTTATTTTCAGTAGAGATAAATGGATTCAATAGTCAACAGATGCTTATGTGACAGAGGTAGAGCAGAGCCAAAGACTTTAAGGTGACTGCATGATTCACTGATAAGAGACACAATTGTGTTTTGTATCATAAATGAGCAAACCAAGTACCGCTGGCATATAGAGATAAAGCTCTAACTATTACCCAGGTGACCAGAGTTCAAGTAGCAGCTCAGGTACCTGCTGTTGCTGGCAGGGGGCTGGGAGAGGAATGAGAAGGCTGATCCTGCTCAGATTTCTCAGGGAGACAGATGAGGGGTGACATGCTGGCAGGGATGAGGCAGTTAGTCTAGTTCTGTTGGAGACTGGAGCAGAGAGTGGCAGCTGGGTAGAGTGAGTGGGAAATATGGGGGTTAACATTTCCTGGTTTTCAGTTGAAAATGCCCACAATAATCATACCTCATGACTCAGTACTGACTTAAAATTAAATATTAGGATATAGACTGGGACAGGGCCAGCACCATCTACATACAGTCATGGTGAATCCCTAACCATCTCATCTCCTGCAGATCTAAGCTGCGAACTGAACACCCCAAGTGGCAGGGCAGATATCCACAAGATACAAAATTAAGTGAACAATTGGCTTGTGACAGAGAAAGTTCATGGGGGTGCCACAAAATGAGCAAGCCAATCTAAGCATAGCAAAGGTTTGTAATATTGTTGTACAAAAATGATCAAGTTAAAGACAAACTATTAATTGAAGCCGACCTCACATGAGATGTAGTAGTAGATGTTTGCAGAATGAGTGAACTTTCAAGGGCTCTACTTAAAAGTATGGCCAATGAAGTGGAAGTGAGCTAAGTAAAAGTTGTGGGTTAAAATGAGAGAAAAATGAAGCTTAGAATGAATAAAAGATGTATAAAAAGAGAAACAAAATAAATTACTACTGACTGCATGGTATCAAAGATGAGACACAATAATAAATGTGCAATCACACATCATGCAATACAAACAATGTGGCTACAGGTATGAAAAGGCAAATTGCCGAGCCATTAATCATATTTGTAGGATATACAAAGGTCATAATCTTCTCACAATGTCAAATAAAGGTCAAAATAAAGTTGTGCAGTAAGATTTGCATATAACACGGGGAATGGAACAGAACTGAGTACGATAATGTAAATCCAGTACATGTTATAAACGTAAAAATGATGATTTCTGGTCAGAAAAGCTTGTGATTGGAGACAAAGAGATTATATTTAGGTTTGGTACTGGAGCAGAATGCAATATATTTCAGAAGCTACATTTATGCCAATAAATCTGCTTAACAGTGTATATATATATATATATAACCTGCTGTGCATTATTTTGATGTACTCTGGGAATAAACCATACTCATACCTCTCAATTGTACAGATTTTCGCAGAATCTCCAGATTTTTGGCTCATATTTTTGGTCTGTTCCTCATAAAATCTGTGTTTTTTTTGGCAAATTACTGGGATGATATGAGGACTGAAGTCACTAATGACATACATCTGAGTTTCAGACTTTAAATTCTTCAGAAAATGTATGTTAAAACACATCATGTTACTCTAGCAACCTTCTAAGCTTATAAGAGTAATATTTAAAATATGGTCCCTATTTTTGGGCCTTTGCCCCCCCCCCCCATTTTGTCAGTCTTTGTCCAGATTTCTTGCACTGAGAGGTTGAGAGATATGATCATAATTTTGAGCATGAACTTTATGTTTTTGTTCTGGATAAAGCTCTGTGAGAAAGGGCAAGAAAGGGTGTTGCTGCCATATCTTCTGCTTCAAAATGTTATATTTATTGTATTTTTTTAAACCTTCTCTAATGCCCTTAATTGTGGCAAGAACAGTAACCATTATATTTTATTTACCAGTTATGGAACATAATTATAACCACCCTCAGCATGGAATCATCTATTATCAGTAATTGTTTAGGGAATCTCACTTCCTCCCATATGTTTCTGCGTAGCACCAATAGCAGGGAAGTTAAAAATTCAGTCACTCCCCTATTTTCTAAAACTTCACCCAGTGACTGAGTGCAAACATCACTAACTTGCAGTAGTAAACTTGTCTCTGCTAGTTTCTTCAGTATCTATGTTTAGGTCAATTAAACCAGTATCACTTTCAAATTTGCCACCTATAGCATTCCCTGTTGTTCTTTTCAAAAGTAAGTACTTCCTGTGTTTATAATAAACCACCAGATTGTTCATCCATCTCTAGATGTTCAACCACCTAAATACTGCTGTTGGTTCTTTTATTCTACCTTGCTCTTTCCACAACCATTCCCATATCATTTTCCAACATAATACTTACTTCCAAAGTTCCCCCAATCACCTCAGTCAGAATATCCTTTTCATAAAAACTTCATTGCTGTCTAATGACCTCATAGCAGTTAAACAGCTATACTTACTACAAGTCCAATCTACCCCCATTTGTCAGACTGTCCTTCTCAGAATATCTATTACGTATTCCATAAGGTGTGTTTTGTAAGAAGCTGCCTTTGATTAAATCTTTATCAAACTGATCTATTACCAGTATAATTAAGGGAGTAATGAAGAAAACACAAAGAATTCCTTTTACTCTATCCCCTCTAGTTGTTCTTGTCTTGCTTGTCTTGCAACGATAAGCACGATTCGTCTTTACAGCTTTGCAGTGTTGACAAGTCTCTCTTGCCCACTTTTGCTTGCTGCTGCTGCTTTATTTATGAGGAGTAGCATTTACAATTTCCCCAGTCACAGTAAAACAAGCAAGGAAAATACCAACTTGCTATAAGCAGGACTACACTGTTAGTTAATTCTGTCCTGTCCCTAGTGACGTTAATCACACACACACACACACACACACACACACACACACACACACACACACACACGCGCGCGCGCGCACTTTAAAAAGTAAATAGTATAATAAAATGTTTAAATAAATGTTATGGCAGAAGCACCATTTCTCACAGAACTTCAGTCAGAAAACAAAGTCTTCACTCAAAAAGTATAATGCTGCCTCTTACCCCAGTTTTGTTTATGAAGAGCAGAGGGCATGTTTACAATTTCCTCAATCAGAGTAAAGCAAATAACAAAAACACTAGCCTGCTATAAATAGGAATAAACTGTTGGTGAATCCTTTTTTCTTGCTAGTTACATTAATAACAACCAAACTCTCTCTCACACACACACACACACACACACACAATTGTAGATTGTATAAATCTCAGTACACAGAAACTGCAGAACACTGTACATCAGGAATGAATTCAGCTGACATAAAAAATGAAATTTCATTTGTTATGGCAAATAAACCAGCACTTTCATCAAGTTAATCTCTTAAGTGCTTGAATAATAAACCCCAATTAAACACCTTAAGTAACCTTAATTACACCAAACTCCTAGTGAGTATGTATCAGCAAAAGTTTATAAAATAACAAAATGTGAAAACTAACTAATTTAAAGAGCAAAAGTTCCATTGTTATAAATATCTTATCAAATTACTGAAAAAGGCTTCCTTACAATAACAAATTCATGAAATGTGTAATGAGTGAACGCATCTGGAACACTGAGGTAGGGTAATGAACTGCTTCTTGTAACAAGAGCACAGGGTTTCATTCCTCTCACCTCTATCTGCCTTCTGTCTGAATCAGGGCAAGTCACCTAATCAGTGCTTCCTTTTCTTTTCCCTGAAGAGAGATTCTTGTGTCCAATGGCTTACCCAGTTAACAATGGTAAAATAAACTAAAAATAAATAAATAAAGTGTAATTAAAAATACAGATTTCCAGTGCAATGAAATACTTTTAGTAATACAAGGCTGTCATCTGGTGGATAATCAGAAGCAATACAAGATGAAATATATACATAACATCAGGAATACTACAATGTACTATATATATGTATATATATATATATATATATATATATATATATATATATATATATATAGCTACATAAAAATAGTTCATGTCACTGCAATTATTTCATTATTTTTTTAATTTAAAAAGGCATAAAATACCTAAAATGACCATCTGGAACTGCTCTTTGTGATTTAGCAGGCTATGCCAATTAGATTTGTTGGAGCTAGAAACAGTATTCCTGTACAAAGCAGTAAAAATATATTGTACTACTGCATATACAAAAGTATATTTGTATAAATCAGTTGTGTTCCTATACCATTTTAGTCATTGATATGTAATAATAATTGATATGTAATAAAATTAATTGTTTCAATGGGAAATACATTTTTTTCACATTGAAATCACTGCATGTGCAGACGGGGATGTATACTTCCCACTGATCTGTATGTAATAACTGAAGTAAAAACTAGATTTACAAACATATTTACAGAAGGAACAATTGCCACATGGATGATCTCCCTAAGTTTGTCACCTATGATGGATTGTGATGTCTTCACCAGAAAAGGGCATTTAAAAGTAAACAACTGTTAGCATAAGCTTTCTGCTTTTCCTGAAACCATATCTTTAATAATAACTCATCTATAGTACCCCTCTTCAGCAGTAAGCAGCCACTGAAATGTCTCCACATCTCCACTAAATTCAAATACTGATTGTAGATCGTAAATAAATTATTTCTGAAAATAATACACAAATAAATAAGTATATGCTGGGACAAAAGTAACCCCAAATAGCTCTAGCATTTAACTGATAAAAACATTTATACTAAAGGGAAAAAACATTCTTATGAAACCACTTCCATCAGTTGTAAAAAAATGGATAGAATTTATTACATTAACACACCCCTGGCAGTCCCACGATTTGCAGATCTATACATGTAATCAATTTCAAGGAGGCCCATCCCTCATTCGGAATGGGGAACATATAATCTTGGTATGCACTGATTTTTATAAATCATTTGTTGAACATGAAGCATCCTTCTTGTTTTCCTGTCTAAGTATCCAACACGTTTTGGGGCCAGTCATTCACTCCAAAACTGCAAGTTAGGACAGGAAAGGTAAATTGGTTTATAGCTTGAATGTTGCTCCTAGATGTCAATGCTGTTTTCACTGTTTCTTCTAAAGTATTCCTTACTACGTTTTATTCCCATTTTTTCATGTTTTATTGCTGATCCTTCATCAATTCCCAAATATTTATACACTCCCTCTTGCTCAAGTTCTCGTGTCACATTCTTGACCCAAACTGATGTTTTTTTGGTACTGCAGTTTTCCTGCTTTAAAGGTTGCTTTTGCACATTTATCAAGACCAAATGACATTCTTATAGGTTCATAGGTAGGTACTAGGCTATTGTCCCTAGGGCCTATACAAGCCTAGCCAAAAATGTACCCTGGCTTTTGCCACCCAAGAAAATTATTTTCCTGTGCCCCTGTCAAGCAGAACCACAGAAGTGATCCCCGGGGTGAATTTCCTATTACCCATCCAATCATCAAGATTTTTCTTAAAGAGTGCTAATGAGGAGCTCTGTTTGACATAGATAGGTAGTCTGTTCCAGAGTATGGGAAGTCTCTGGGACAGGAATCTATCCCTCCAGCATGTTCTGTTTATTGTGGTGACAAGGTATAGGTCCCTAGAGTGTGTAGCTCGGAGGGATTGGGATTTCTTTAAGTGGAGCATGTCCAACAGCTCTGGGTTTGACATAGCTTTGTATGTTAGGCAGAGATCACCTCTGAGTTGGCGATATGCGATGGAGTAAAGCTGGAGATTTTTGAGACGGTCTGCGTAAGGCATCTGTTTGAGGCCAGTAATCCTCTTTGTGAGGTATTTTTGCGGCCTTTCCAGTTGTTGCAGATGTCTTGTGAGGTACATACCAAAAGGGGCGTTGTACTCTATAATGGGTCTAATGAGTGATGAGTAGAGGGGAGCAATGACCTCTTTTTTTCTGGATGAGAAACCTTTTGTGATGAGGTGTGCCACGTAGAAGGATTCCCTGACCACTTTGGCGATGTGATTATCAAAGGAGAGACTACTGTCCACCTGTATCCCAAGGTCTCTTATCACACTTTTGGTGTTAAGTAAACTACCACCTATGTGGTAGTTCATGGGTACAGAATTTTTACCAAAGGGGATGACAATGCACTTTTTGGCATTGAGCTTGAGACCATGTCTTTGACACCAGGCATCTGTCTCAGTGAGGTGCTTTTGTAGGATGTCCACATCGTTAGAAGTTTCAGTTATGGCTCCTAGTGTGCAGTCATCTGCGAATTTAGTTAGCCAAAGACCTTCTCTGTTGGCCTGTACTTCATAGAAGTAGATACCAAACAGGAGAGGACCCAGGACTGAACCCTGTGGTACTCCACTTGTCACTGGTATGAAGTTTGATTTGGAGTCTGCTACTTTCACAGTGTGGGTTCTTTCAGTAAGCCAGTTGGCAACCCATCTTGTGACATAGGGATTTATACCTAGATTACTGAGTTTATCTATAATTCCAGTGTGAGGGATGGTGTTGAATGCCTTGGCGAGATCTAGATAGGCTGTGTGAACCACCTTACCTTCATCCATGGCCTTGGTGACTACGTCAAAGAAGTCTATCAGGTTTAGGAGACATGATCTGCCTTTTAGAAACCCAAACTGTGTGGGGTCCAGGGTTTGGAGATCTCCAATGTCTTTGTTTATGAGTTCCATGATGATACATTCCATGGCCTTGCAGACGAGGCTTGTCAGGCTAAAGGGGAGGTAGTTCCCAGGGTCTGTTGTGGCCCCCCCTTTGTGGAGTGGGATAACTGTTGCAGTGCGCCATTCAATGGGCACAAAGCCTGAGGTGAGGCTATGACTGAACATGGTACTTAGGTGGGGTGCCAGTTCATTCTGTAGTTCTTGTAGAAGGCAGCCTGGGATGTTGTCAGGTCCCATGGATGCTGTGTTTTTGGCCTTAGAGAGTGAAGTTTTTACCTGTGCAGCCATGATTACAGGAACTTTGCATTCTTCTGGTATAAAGATGTGCCCTTTAGGGGGTGAGAGGGGGGTAAAGTTAGCACTGAACCTATCTGCCAGGATGTTGGCAATATCAGTTGGTTCTGTATATTTAGTGGCATTGTGCTGTAACTCAGAGCAGATCTGAGTGTTGCCATTGAGATTTTTAACATAGCTATAGAATGCTTTGTGGTTGTCTTTGGAATCAGTGGCAATTTTGTTTTCATAACTAGCTTTGGAGGATTTTATGAGGGATCTCAGCATCTTACTGAGGCTGACCAGGGAGTTCCTCCAATCGTGGGATTTTACTCTTTTTTGCAACAGTTTCTTTCTTCTTTTGTAGAGTTTGTTTATGGCAGAAGACCACCAGATTGGCTTCCTTTTTTTGGAGGATAGCATCTTGGTTCTGTTAGGGATAGCATGATCCATGCACTCGTGTAAGTGCTTATAAAGTGCATTTGTGTAGGATTCAGCAGTCATACCTCTATTGTCCATCTGCGTGGGTGTCATGAAATTTGCCACTTCTGTCTTAAGAAGCATGAAGTTGGCTTTGGAGAAATTTTTTACGGTTGTTTTCGTAATGGGGTGGTGGGAGCGGGATGTGGATGTCTAGGGTGATTAGCTTGTGGTCAGATCTGACCAACGAGGAGCTGACCTCTGGTGTGGAACACCGGTCACCCATGTTGGTGATGACCAGGTCTAGGATATTGCTGCCTCTGGTGGGGGTGTGGATAAGTTGATCCAAAGCATTGGAATTGATGATTTCCAGAAAACGTTGAGCAAAAGAGTTGGTACATGAGTAGTTTTCCCAGTTAATGGTAGGGTAGTTGAAATCACCCATTATTAGAGTGTTGGGTTGTACCTTAATATTTTCCAGTGTATCAAGAAAACAGGAGTGGGAATCCTGGGGCATGGTGGGGGGTCTGTAGCTAGCTACAATCTGGATTGCGGTTTTGCCCAGAGTTAGTTGAACTTGGATAATCTCGGATGCATTATGCTGAGAAACTAGCTTGGAGGTGTGGATATCCTTAATGAATATGGACACACCTCCACCTTTAGTGTTTTGGTCCAGGTTTGGTGGCCGAAAGGTGTGGTATGAATTATAGCCTGGCAATGCAGGGGTGCTCTCTGGAGCTTTGAACCAGGTCTCTGTCACTGCACAGATGTCAATGTTCTCCATTTTAAGGAATGCCTCGAGTGAGTACATTTTGAGGTTTAGACTTCTAGCATTGAGTAGCATTACCCTCAGATTTTGCTTGCTTGTACCTGTTACATTGGTGAATTTGTCATTTGAACCTTGCCTAAAAAAGGCACTATAGGGGTGGCAAGAGCCTTTGCCAGTATCCGGAATCCCAAGGGCGACAGGTGCAGGCCATCTTTGGCAAAGCAGTGTGGTCTGTCGATCATGTCATCCCAGGCAGACAAATACTGGATTCCCTTAGAATGACACCAGAAGCTTAGCCAATTGTTAAAGTCAATCATTTTGTCCTTGTACTGTGGTGTCATTCTGAGTGATGGCAGGATGCTACTCAGGGCTAGGGTCATACCGGCCTGGGCTACAAGATCAGAGAGCTCCTCCATGTCTCTTTTCATGTAGTCCAGGCAGGTACATCTCAGGTCATTCACACCAATATGGACAATGACAGAGTCATATCTGTACTTGTTGTGGAGTGACCTGAGTGCGTGCATTATGTGGTGGATCCTGGCACCTGGCAGGTAGCTGACAGTAACTTTTTCCTTGTTTAGCCTGGTGAGTGGAACATCAGTGTGCCTGACTATAGAGTCACCTATGACTAGAGTGTTGGGTACGTTATGCCTTATGGGCTGTAGTTGAGTGGCACACTGAGTATGTGGACTATGCGTCATTTGGGTTGTGTTGGGGGGTGGAGGTTGCTTGCATTTCTGCTTTGGAGGTCTCTGTTGTTTGGGCAGATTAGTACAGAGAGCCTCCGCGAATGTAGGTGTGTGTTTTGTGGTTTGTGTGTGTGTTTTGGTGGTGTAGGTTTTGAGGGAATATGTGATGAGTGTGGTGTGGTGCAAGTGTTTACCTTCTCCTCTTGACTGTCTAGGCTTGTCTTTGGTAAAGAGAGCTTTGCTTCCAGTTTGGCTATATAAGTGCATCTCTCACAGGTCGTAGTGTTGGGTGGTAGGCGGAGAGGGTTGTCTGTGTACATGAGGCAATTGCTGCATTGTCTCAAGATGCCCAGATTCATCAGGTAGACAGGAGAAAACACCGGGAGCTGACCTTTAGACATGCCTGAACTGGTGCTTATTTATTAAGTACTAAAAATTGTTTTCCTCTAGACAAGTGAGGAAAGTTGAGTGCTGTAGTAATTTGTAACTTATTTAGTGCTTACAATGAGTTCTGAACAAGTGCTGAGATCAAAGAAACAGATGAGTGCTAAAACTAAAAAGCTGGCTAGTTGCAAGAGAAATTTTGAAAAACAGACTTTATGGCGCCAGGAATAGTTTAACCCCAGTTAATTGGGGGGGGGCTTAGGAGCTCACAAACAGTCCTGGACACAGCAAATCCGTATCTGACCTGCCACAGGAAAGGGGGGAAGCAAGCTTAGAATTTTTTTTTCCAGTAAAGTGGAAATGGTGAAAGCTGGAACAGAAGTTAATTCAACGTTAAGAATCTGAGTGGGTTGGCCTTCACAAATGTTCTCTATTAGATTGAGTGAACTAATGACACTAGACTGGGAGGAGTGTCACAGATCAAATATACATTATGGGCGGGCAACTGCAATGTCACCAAGTATAAAAACACACAACACTAGCGAGGGTGGAAAAAATTACAATTCCTAGCTGTAGCCACTAAATGAAAGTTTTAAACAGATCAAGGAGCAGACTAGAGAATGCTTTTAACAGACAAAAATGCACATAAAGGTTCGGATAGAGCAATCACAAACAGAAAATACAACTCTCAGTATGAAAAAGCAGTTTACAGTTCCTAGTTGTAGCCACTAAGTGAAAGTTTTAAACAGATGCAAAAATATAGTAGATCAACTGTATAGCACAATTATAAGCATTTCAGAAGTGCAATTCAGTGAAATAAGTGTAAGAAATAACTTAGCCTGCTCTTGGAATCTTAAGGAATTTCCACTTATGCAATGCAATCCAGAGCCTGACAATACAAGCAGAGCCTTTATAAGACACAGGGTTTATATAGCAGTAAGAATGGAAGAGTTGGGAAGATCAGATTACTCCTCAGCCCCTGCTATTACCCAGTCACTCGTACTACAGAAGGTCAGGAGGCCTTGTTACTCTCAATAATGAAGACAATCAGCAGAAAATGGCTGCCAGAAACACAAACAAAACTTCCAGCCTACACAACAGGCCTATATCAAGATTATGCCACCTTAGCAGAACACAGAAACCTCACTTTAAAAGCATAGAAAGAACACCCACAAACAGAAAATCCAATTCTCAGGATGAAAAAGCAGTTTACAATTTAGTAATTAAAATAAAACAAAAACAATTATAGTAATGCACACTATTACAGTTCCTAGCTGTAGCCACTAAATGAAAGTTTTAAACAGATCAAGGAGCAGACTAGAGCATGCTTTTAACAGACAAAAATGCACATAAAGGTTCGGATAGAGCAATCACAAACAGAAAATACAACTCTCAGTATGAAAAAGCAGTTTACAGTTCCTAGCTGTAGCCACTAAATGAAAGTTTTAAACAGATCAAGGAGCAGACTAGAGAATGCTTTTAACAGACAAAAATGCACATAAAGGTTCGGATAGAGCAATCACAAACAGAAAATACAACTCTCAGTATGAAAAAGCAGTTTACAGTTCCTAGCTGTAGCCACTAAATGAAAGTTTTAAACAGATCAAGGAGCAGACTAGAGAATGCTTTTAACAGACAAAAATGCACATAAAGGTTCGGATAGAGCAATCACAAACAGAAAATACAACTCTCAGTATGAAAAAGCAGTTTACAGTTAAGTAATGTTAAAACAGTTTAAAACAGTACATAAATGCAGTGAAACAATTAAAAAAAGCTTTATAACAGTGCAAACATATAGTAGATCAACTGTATAGCACAATTATAAGCATTTCAGAAGTGCGATTCAGTGAAATAAGTGTAAAAAATAACTTAGCCTGCTCTTGGAATCTTAAGGAATTTCCACTTATGCAATGCAATCCAGAGCCTGACAATACAAGCAGAGCGTTTATAAGACACAGGGTTTATATAGCAGTAAGTATGGAAGAGTTGGGAAGATCAGATTACTCCTCAGCCCCTGCTATTACCCAATCACTCGTACTACAGAAGGTCAGGAGGCCTTGTTACTCTCAATAATGAAGACAATCAGCAGAAAATGGCTGCCAGAAACACAAACAAAACTTCCAGCCTACACAACAGGCCTATCAAGATTATGCCACCTGAGCAGAACACAGAAACCTCACTTCAAAAGCATAGAAAGAACACCCACAAACAGAAAGTCCAAGTCTCAGTATGAAAAAGCAGTTTACAATTTAGTAATTAAAATAAAACAAAAACAATTATAGTAATGCACACTATTACAGTTCCTAGCTGTAGCCACTAAATGAAAGTTTTAAACAGATCAAGGAGGAGACTAGAGAATGCTTTTAACAGACAAAAATGCACATAAAGGTTCGGATAGAGCAATCACAAACAGAAAATACAACTCTCAGTCTGAAAAAGCAGTTTACAGTTCCTAGCTGCAGCCACTAAATGAAAGTTTTAAACAGATCAAGGAGCAGACTAGATAATGCTTTTAACAGACAAAAATGCATATAAAGGTTCGGATAGAGCAATCACAAACAGAAAATACAACTCTCAGTATGAAAAAGCAGTTTACAGTTAAGTAATGTTAAAACAGTACATAAATACAGCGGAACAATAAAAAAAGCTTTATAACAGTGTAAAAATATAGTAGATCAACTGTATAGCACAATTATAAGCATTTCAGAAGTGCAATTCAGTGAAATAAGTGTAAGAAATAACTTAGCCTGCTCTTGGAATCTTAAGGAATTTCCACTTATGCAATGCAATCCAGAGCCTGATAATACATATCATCTGAAAAAATTCTGACAACTTGCAGTTTTATTTTCAGTTCCTCATCCGATGAGCTATACAGATTTAAATCATCAACAGAGAAAATGAGAAGTCTTTACACTTGTTTTCTAGTAGCCAAATTATAGCCATGGTCTAAGTTGTTAAGTAGACAGCTTAATGGCTTAAGTAGAAGGCAGAACAGCAGCAGTGACAGAGAGTCACCCTGGAATATTCCCCTTTGAATTTTTATCCCTGGAATAATAATCTGTCCTTTATCATGGCTTAATTTCAAAGTGGTCCACCACTGTTTCATGGTCACTGTAATATAGTCAATCAGTGTAGGGTGTATCTTATACATTTTTAAGCACTCTTTTATCCATGAATGTGGGATACTATTAAATGTTTTATAGTCAATCCATGTCATACTTAAATTCTTCCCCTTTTTACAGTTCTCCACTGTGACTTTGTTTACCAACAAATGATCCTTTGTTCCATATGACTTTCTTTTATTGCCCTTTTGTTCTATTGCCATAATTGAGTTTTCTTCTAAATGACTATAAACTCTATAATTTCCAGTCTATAGTTTATACGTCATTGGAAGGCAAGTTATTGGTCTGATTGGTCTGTAATTTCTAGGGTAGCTTACAGGTTCACTCTTAAGTATGAGTATTGTTTTTCCTGTTGTTAGCATTGTTATTGTCTGTTCGGAGTGCGCATATAAATAGTTCTTACTCATGGCTAAATCTTTGTACATAGATGTTAATACTTTTAACCAGAAGTTAGGTACTGCATCTGGACCTGGGTTTCCAGTTAAAGGCTTTTCTTAACTTTGATTCAATTTCCCTACTGTTACTCCATCCCATGTCATATCCTGTACCTTTAAATGTCTTATTCTTTCTTTTACTTCTTCTATCCATTTAGCATCTTTGTTATGTTCCACAGGATCTTCTTAAATACTTCTCCACAATGTATCTATTTCTTCTCTTTTTGTGGTCTCTCAATTCTTTTTACCTTGTTTCCCATTTCTCTATAAAACTTTTTTGGGTCATCAATAAATTGCTTATTTTGTACTTTTCCTTTATATTTATCTGTGTATCTTCTATTTTTTTTCTGTCTGTGCTGAGATTTTTAGTTTATTATTTGTGATAGTGCATAATAGATCCTGATCTGTTCTAATGCTGCATATTGCTTTTGTCATGTCTATCTTTCTGAGTATTTTTGTTGATGTGTTCCCTCTTGTACACTCTTCTAACACTGGTAGTTTCTATTCGATACTTTCATGATGGTATTCGATTTCTCCCCTTCCTTTTGCTCACTACCCTGTGTTCTTGTGGTAGAAATTTATCAGTTATTAATTTAGCTGCACAGTAATATATCCTATTTACTTCTATTATATCGCATTGATCTCTATGGACAGTCCTAATTACTGTGTTTATTTGTTTTATCAAACTTCTGACTTTTGGGGTTTTATTAACCTTCTGCAATCCATTTCTTTCATTGATCTTAATATGTCTTCTCTAGCTCTATTAAATCAAGCAACTCTTCTCTTAATTTATTTTCTTCTAAACTGAGGGCACATTCTTTGTTTTCCATTTCCTGTGGGCATTCTATAGAAAGTTCTATAGCAACTTCCTGTGGCATATTCTCTTCAATTTTATCCTGTGCCATCCATTGCTTTGTCATATGGGAACTCACTGGCCTGTCATTCTCCAACATTGACTGCGTCAGAGTTTCCACAGTTTCCTGTTCCTTCCCTTGCTGTCCAGCTTCAAGTGAACATTTATACTGGTTTCCTGTGGAGGGGTCCAAAATATCTTCATGTGGCACCTGACCATTTGCTTCCCATTTCACTAGTTTCCCCTTAATTTGGATGTCCATTGCTATATCCTGTTTTGGTACTTTCTGAATTAGATTTTCTACACTGAATCCTTCACTTTCGCAGGTACTCCATAACCTCAGTTTCTATTCCTTTAACTCCTCCCTTACTAATCTCCTTTTCTACTTTTCCTCTTCGTCTCCTTGTTTTTTGTATTGTAAAGTTTTCCATGTCCGGATTCCTTTGCCTGTATTTCTCTTCAAATATCTTTGGTGCTGCTCTTTTTGCATTGATTAGTTTTGCTTTCTCCTTTACATACATATTGCACCATATTAAATCTATTTTTCTTTAACATGTCCATATTTCTTCTTCGGACATCTCCTGATCTTCTTGTTTCTCCTTACTTTGGAGACTCGTTCCATCATGCTGGGATGTAATCTGTATTAGACCTTCTACACCAAATCTTTCTCTTTGCAGGCACTCCATAACTTCATTCTGTTTTTTTAACTTATACTTTACTGATCTTCTTTTCTACATTCCCTGTTTGTGATATTATTTTTTGTGAAATGTTCCACATCTGGATGCCTTTGCCTGTATTTCTCTTCAAATATATTTGGGACTGCCTTCTTTATGCTGATTAATTTGGCTTTCACATTTGCATAAATATTGCACCATGTTAAATCTCTCCTTTTCCATGTCCATATTTCTTTTTTTATTCTTTTCAAAAATGTCTAGGTTTTGTTGTTTATATTTTTGTACTTCCTTAGATGCTTCTTTTTCCAAGAAGATCAAAGTTCCTTGATCTATATACTGTTTTTCACAAATCTGTTGTATTAATGAACACAATTTTTTATTCGAAGCTTCTGACAGTTTTTCTTGTGGAGGTATTTTTCTTTCCTCTGATTTCTCTCTTAATCTTTTTGTATATCTTGTGTTTAGAAATTGTGGGCTTTTTGCATAATAGTAACAATACATAATTTCTTTCTTATCCTCAATAGTCCACTCTATCATCTTTATGGCTCCTCTTAGGCCTATCAGTTTTTGTGATTTTTGTGGATTGCTACTTCTTTCTACAACAGGGGGGGGCATCCCTGTGTGGGTGCTATGATGTCCATATACTGGCTTCTTCTACACATTAACTCTAATGTCATTAAAACTCAAAGTAGAGGGAATTATCTGAGATGCCACAGCCTTGTTCTTAGCATGCACCCCCACAATTGCATGTTTAGTTTCACTGTTCTGAAGATTACAGTCATGGTATTCAGAATTTCAACAGTCACTCCAATTTTTTACACACCCAAATATTAACAGCAATCAGAAATCTAACAGATGTAACAATCTGCAACAGCTTTTTCCTTCTTACTCTTGTCTATTCTTTCCTCCTAAACACAGGTGCTTGCTATGGGCAGTCTGCATTATTTTCTCTCCACATAAACATATTTGTTTGTCTTAAATTCATACATAATACAGACTATTTTAGCCTAAATCATTATCTAAATTTTCCATGTAGATAAAAGTTTTGCAAAACATGTCTCTATCATGTGAAACACATAGCTTTATGTCTATAATCTCCTATTACAGCTTATCTACCACAGCCTTATAAACTCCTACTGCTACTTTTCATCACCTCTTCGTCCTGCTTTTTTTTTAAATGCACAGTTGTGCTTTCACCTCATTATTCTATGGTTTCTTATCAATTACATCAAAGGTGGAGGCCCATCAACATTTGTCTGTGCTGTAGATTCCAACTATAGTGCTAATATTGATTAACTTCCTCTACCCTTTTGCCGACTAAAGAAGTTCATAGGAAATTTCCTACAACAACCTTTATTTGCTTCAGTGGCATTTACTTGTTACACTATTATTTATTTTCTTACAGCTTCAATTGTCTCTCATCTTCTACTTCCCTTTTAATGATCACCTTCTAGCAGTTTTAAATTTCTCATGAAGACTAACTTACCCCAGTCTCTATTGTTTGCCAGTATCTTTCTAGACCTTGTTCGAAATTATTTCATCTCACATCTATATTATAATGTTACCCTCTTTCATCTTGCTACAACTTCTTCTGTCTGCATTTACACTGCATACAGCCTTCTTTTACTTTTTTTCTTCATTTTAAAATAACTTTCATTTAAGAATAATCAGCTTAAATGCATTATCTCCTTTTTCCATTCATACTGCATTGGGTTCACTTCTAGTTTTCTCTTCTTGCAATTGAATGTATTAGTTTTTATTATTCATAGCGCATATACCTGCCCAAATCTTCTTTTTTTTAATAAATCTGTCAAGAGTTTCTAGGTAACTTATTCTCCTGTTTTTTTTTATTTTTTTACGTTTTTCTTTTCAGGAAATATATTTAATATATTCCATGCCATCTCAGCCTCACACAGAGATTAATTTTCAGCCCATCTCAAATTTCAAATTTACATTTTCTTCCACAAATGTTTAGAATAGATAATCTCAGCAGCTAAAATATTACTATTAAAATGAAGCCTGTACAAGCTTGGATAATGCTTCTCAATGCAGACATTCTATAAGCAGTAAACCCATGGCTTAAAAATGAAGACACTCCTCTTGAAGAATTCTTATACCACACATAGAAATGACCATCCAGGTTCATAGCCTGATGGAGATTTTATACTTTTAATTAAAACAAACCTGTAGCAAACACCAGTTACCTCTTGGAACTTTCTAGTAGAAACAGATCTAAACTTGGTGTGCCTAGAACTTCACTTGATAGAATGCCTAATATCTTTATTGCCAGAGTGCGTATCCACTTTTCCTGTTGACTAAGTGCTTGATAAATCTGCTCCTTGGCATCAAAAGCTAACTTCATATTACTTGTACAAGAAGACCAGAAGGTTGTGGCTTCTATTCCCACTCCAAGTAACTGGATACCTGCAGGTATCATAAACAATTTTTTCAGGGAATTATCTTAAAGAAATTAGCAGCTTATTCTAGAGTTTGCCAGTATATACTAGATAGTTGAATCATCATATTTATTCCTTATTTTGGTGGGGGTGGTTGCACTAATTGATCAGTTGACTTCTATAAACTCTGCATTGTACCAAACTTGCGTACTAGACAAAGAAATATACCTGCAAGTGTACAACACAGAACTGGTGTTAGCATTTTGGAGGCTCCCAGCAAGTGTCAAGTTGGGGGGGGGGGGTGCTGGACACTTCCAGTCTAAGTATCACCCTGCCACTGTCACCCCTCCTAAGCAGCCTTTTGGTTAATGCAGCAAAGTTTTAGGATTCATATAAACAAACTGAACTGTAGCTACAATGCTTTTACATTATGATAGGCCTGTACACCACACATTGTTGGCCTAACTTGCAGAGGAATATTCACAGTGATTGACTTGTCTGAGTTGTGGTGATGTTAAATTACAGCAACCTTATGCACAGGGCTGGCTATAGGTGAAATGGTATGCTAGGTGAAGGACTCCATGGAACTCTACACCACCTAATGTTTCACTTGTGCACACATTCTGCAATGCCCCCTTCTGTTCTCCCCATGTCAGGCTCCTCACACCATGCAGATTACTCTTTTCCTCCTTTAGTTCACATTTTACTTTATTCTTAAGCTTTTTCTAGAATCCTTGGCTTTTTAGATGGTCTGAAGTGCATTTTATATTTTTTAAACAGCATTTTAATCCAATGATGGTCTGAACAAAAATTATTCAGTTACTGTTTAATTTTACTTTTCTGTGCAGCCTTTCTAAACACCCTTACAGGCCAATACAACTCAGTTATAACTGTATAGAAAGTAACTGAATTAAGCAGGGGAGCTGGGTCCACCAGACTCCCAGAAGCCATAGTGTTATATATGCTCTTTGGTGAATTTTAGAGCATTTTTAACCTTTTGATCTGGTGGTGGCCTGAAGAAAAATCATTACTAAGAAATTAAATGCAGTCCTATTTCTTCCTTAAAAGGGAGAAAAAAGCTGTGTCCAAGGATTAATGTTCAAAGCTGAGAAAATAGTATCTCACAATAAATTAAGGAGATAAATGCTTTCAATAATACATAAATCTTATCTGGGAATATGGCTTGCCTCCCTACTCCTCCCCAGGAAAGATAGGGACCATCTGTGCAGCCCTCTGGTGTTAAACTGGAATTAAAAACAAAGGCACAAATGGCCACAGTCATATATTTCATGTGACTGCTATCATACATATACACACACAAACAGAGTTTTTAAGTGAAAAAGGTGGGGAAAAATAATGATCACAGCAATGTATTCCAACTTGTTGCTCCTAGACAGTTCACTGGCCATACACAGACTATAGTGACCTTCTATACAGACTTCTGAGGTCTGTGAGAGAAGTAAAAGAAATAATGACCATGCTTTCCCCAGACACAGTCTAAGCTATAGTGATCTCTTGTCCATACCATTGAGGTTTGATTGTGACTAAAATTAAAAACATAATGACCACACCATCCCCTGCCCAGCCACAAGCTACAGCACCCTTCTGTACATACCTTTGAACAGGCCTGATTTTAGAATGGGTAGAGTTGAAAGCTTACCTATGGAATATTTTTGGAGTGCTGGAGGAAATCAGAGGACATGAGTAAACCCATATACAGACAGGGAAGGCATGCAGACTTCAGAAAGAAAACTCTAAAGACAAGAACTCAACCAGAGCAAAGCACTGTGAAATAGCAAAGCAACTCACTGTGTCACTGTGACAATAAGCAGTTTCACACATATCCTGCTTCTGCCAAACCACAATGGATAGAATCTAGCAAGTGCAAGTTTATGACCATCACAAGCATAACCATAAGCATAATGACAATGCTGCTGCTGATATTTGTGATAAAAAGTGAAAGAACCCCAAACCCCCACACAAACACACAGACACACACACGACACCACACACACACACACACACACACACACACACACACACACACACACACACACACACACGTGTGCGCTCACACACACACTGTGAAGGTTGCCAGCCTAGCCATATAGAAGTGTGCAGATAATTCTATCATTTGTAAATATGAATGTTGAACTACATACTTGTTTTCTTAATTGCAAGAAAATACTGTGAAATGTTGAACTACAAGCTTGTTTTCTTAAATGAAAGAATATGCTATGAAATGTTGAACTTAAAACAATGTAGCAACATTGCCCTCTGCTGTAAAAAAAGCTAAGTCAAGCATTTCTTGTCTGTCCTTTGAAGTTAAAATTATTTCATGTCTGTCCCTTTGAAGTTAAAATTTGGAGTCGATGAGTCTGGAGTGAAGCATCCTGCCTATTGTTTTAACTTTAGGAATAATTACAAGAGTTTGCATGTGGAATGTCTTTTATGGTTGTAGTTTCCTGCAGGTGCAAAATAACAAGAATGTAGTATCTGTTAGCCTGGGAACACCAGGAAAGTGTAAACAAATGATGTAATGTGAATCAGGACTTAAGATAGCAATTTAAACAGAGAGAATCAGAAGGCAGTAAACATTTTTGTCTTGACCATCCAACTCATCAGCACTCTGTCTGTTTTCTTATGTAAGTTATCTTAGACTTCTGTTTTCTTTTAGAAATAGCTAGAAACTAATAAAAATTAGACTGTGTTTTTCTGTGATGTCAGAACTGTACTACTGAATTATTTTAAGTATTTCTCTGTGATCTCTGAACTCTTGACTAGCACTGTGTAGTAAGAAGTATTGTCTTGTGTTTTTATTATTTATTATTAAATATTTTAAAGCCTTTCAACTGTGGCTGTTTTGTGTAGAGATAACTTAAGCTCTAAGAGTACATTGCATGTATGTAAGGATCCTGTGCCAAGTCACTCTAATAAGCATTGACTATTTAGTTATACTACCAATTGGATAATAATATTGTACAGTAATAATTGGACATCCTTTTAAGGGCCTTTGAGTAGCTGATAATTATTAGTGGGTGCTAGCAGGGTGCTACCTTATAGTCTGGGAAAAGGGTACACAGATGCAGAACCTGTGCCAGCCTTCCCCAGGAATATCTGTGTGGCTGTATAAACTCTTATCTCAAAGTGTGTGTGTGTGTGTGTGTGTGTGTGTGTGTGTGTGTGTGTGTGTGTGTGTGTGTGTGTGTAGAGATCTGGACCCTATAGCTGTGCCAGTGGGGAGTCTTATTGGGGACCTGGAGAGCAAGGGAGCAACCTGACTGACTGTGATCTCTGTGTGCACTTAAGGGAAATTGCACTTTACTGTGTGTATTTGTTATCCTTTCCTCATATATGAGACGCCCTCTCTGTTGTTAGTAGTGAAGATTGATGCTCCTTGATTGCTGGGCCAGGGCATGGGCATCACACACACACACACACACACACACACACACACACACACACACACACACACACACACACACACACACACACACGCATAAGCCATAGCAAGTACTACTTTTTCATTGAGTTTAGTGAATAGCAATGCATTGTATGACACTAAATACTGCCACACCAGATCAATCACTCCTATTTAGCAGTCAAACAAACAACAGTATGGTAAGTCACTTTTATTCACCTTGTTAAGGTGTATATCTCCCACTGTCCCTGATTTCACAGAATGTCCCTGATTTTCCCTCATATTTTGTCATATCCCTTGTAAAATTTTGATTTCCTGGTAAACCATTCAAGACTGTAATCAATAATGATAGATATTAAAGTTTCATACGTATTGTTCAGAAAATGCATGTTGATGCAAAAGATGTTCTTCTTTTAGCTTTTTAAGTGAATTAGAGTAATATTTTAAAAAGTGTTTTTGATTTTGAGCTCTTATTCTCTCATTATTTTTGGCTTTGCCAAGAATTCTTGAGCAAAGAAATTGAAACTTATAGAATCTAGTGTGCTACCATTGTTTTATATTTATGAAACTCCCTGAAAGAAAAAGCCATCCCTAAAGATCAGGAGCATCTTCTCTTCTTAAAATCCCAGATGAGAAATGAGATCACTCATTCTGGGCTGATTATCTCTAGCACTTACCTTGTTGGTTCACTGGTTATTGGCTTTATCCTAACAGGGCCATATCACAACCCTGTTTAGGATAAAGCACATAAATGGAGAATAAATGTTTTCTTCTTCATTTTTTTCCCTAAAGCATAGAAGCTTTGGTGGAGTATCCACACTGTCAAGGATTATCAGGTAGCCAGCTATGGGTATTGCGGGTGCTTAATGCCCCCTATGATGTTAGTTTTAGTGGGCAGAATTCCCACCAGCAAGATTTAACTAAGTCAAGAGCACTCTGTTAGTGGCAAAACATTTAATGAAATTATGAAGCCTGCTACTTGACAACAATCAGAGATATTGATAAAATTTAAAGAAGAAGAAGTTGTGCCAATCCTTAGGGTTCATCATCCTATGAGTTACTATTACCCACCTGGTTTATTAAGTACACCTAACTGCCATATTAGTTTTTGTTGATTTGGCAGATGTAGCAAAATATCAGAATAAGAACTTGCTGTGGTTGGGGCCCCCCTAGGACCAGGGAGCCCCAGAGACTGCTGGGTTCACTGGTGCCTAAAACTGGCTATGGTGCTCATCATTCCTTATCTCTAGCTTCATGGCTTTGATTCTGTTTCAGTCACCAGATACTGAATTCTATGCTCAAGGATGCAAACAGTTATCAGTAATTGTAGTTATCAGGGTTGTCTGGAAGTTTCCTACAATCCTCACTGAAACAGTTTTTGTAGCATGATTCGTACTTCTTGTCTGACACTGAATTGTGTCAAATATAAATTTTGCAAATATGCAAAATGGTTATTATTAGGTTCATAGGTTCATAGGTTTATACTAGGCTATCTGCCCTAAGGCATTTATAAGCCTAGCCCAAATTTTTGTGGCTTACGCCACCCCTTATATGAAAAAATACTGTGCCCATTAGTTTGTTGTGCCTCTGTCCAGCAGTGACACAAATATGATTCCCGGGGTAAACCTACGATCTCCCATCCACAGGTCTAGATTTCTCTTGAACAGAGTCAGCGAGGTGCTCTGCCTCACATGGACCGGGATTTTATTCCACAGCATAGGGAGTCTCTGAGTGATAAATCTATCCCTCCAGCACAACCTATTTATATCCGTGCTAAGGTTTAAGTCGCTTGCTCTAGTGGTTTTGGTGGATTTGGATTTTTTGAGGTGGAGCATGTCCATTAATTCCGGGTTGGACATGGCCTTGTATGTCAGGCACATGTCACCTCTGAGCAGACGGTATGCGACTGAATAGAGCTGGAGTTTCTTCAATCTGGCAGCATATGACAGATTTTGGAGTCCCTTTATCCTTTTGGTGAGGAACTTTTGGGGTCTCTCCAATTGCTGCAGATGTCGGGTGAGATACATCCCGAATGGGGCATTGTACTCGATCATTGGTCTGATAAGTGAAGAGTACAGGGGAACAATGACCTCACTAGATCTGGATGTGAATCCCTTCATGATCAGGTGGGCAATGTAGAAGGTCTTTCTAACCACTTTAGCAATGTGAGTGTCAAAAGAAAGGCCACTGTCAACCTGGGTCCCCAGGTCCCTGATAACCTCTTCTGTGCTTAGTGGATTGCCACCTATATGGTAGCTTGGGGTTACCTTGTTTTTCCCGAAGGGTATGACTATACATTTTTGGCGTTTAACTTCAGGCCATGGCTCTGGCACCAGCTATCTGTTTCCGTGAGTCCCTTCTGAAGGATATCCGTGTCCGATGCACTTTCCACTATGGCCCAGTTTGCAGTCGCCTGCAAACTTTGTCAGCCAAAGTCCTCCCATGTTGGCCTGTACTTCTGAGAAGTAGATGCCAAACAATAGGGGCCAAGGACCGAGCCCTGTGGGACACCACTTGTGACCGGCTTGGAGTCTGATACAGCGCCAGCAACTCTAACCCTGTGGGTTCTGTCCTTAAGCCAGTTTGCAACCCATCTTGTGACATATGGGTTTACATTTAAGCTGGTAAGTTTTTCTACAATACCCGAGTGGGGTATTGTGTCGAAAGCCTTTGCAAGGTCAAGGTAGGCTGTATGGACTGCCTTTCCCTCATCAATGGCCTTGGTGACTGTTTGAAGAAGTCGACCAAGTTCAAAAGGCATGATCTTCCCTTGACAAAGCCAAACTGGGTCGGGTCCAATGTCTGCAAGTCCCCTATATCTTTGTTTATGAGCTCCATTATGATCCTCTCCATAGCTTTGCAGACTAGACTTGTTAAGCTTATGGGGCGGTAATTACCAGGGTCCGTGAGGCGCCGCCTTTGTGGAGTGGGACCACAGTTGCCGACGCCACTCCTTGGGCACGTATCCTGTGGTAAGGCTGAGATTAAACAGCTGCCTTATGTGCGGGTTTAATTCCTCATTTAGCTCATGTAGCACACAGCCGGGGACACCATCCAGTCCCATTGATGCTGTGTTTTTAGCTTTAGAGAGAGCAGCTTTCACCTGCGCATTTGAGATGTCCGGGAGGCTACACTCGGCTGGGATAGTTATCTCTCCTTTAGGGGAGAGGGGGTGAAGTTTGCACTGAACCTGTCTGCCAGTATGTTGGCAATGTCTGTGGGTTCAGTGATTTTTGTATCATTTTGGACTAATTCTGAACATATCTGGGAGTTTCCACCCAGGTTCCTAACATAGCTGAAAAAGGCCTTATGATTGTCCTTTGAATCCATGGCAATTTTTCTCTCAAAATTGGCCTTAGTTGATTTTATGAGTGCTCGTATTTTTTACTAATAATGATCAGGGTGACTTCCCTTTTATGGATTTTGTTCTATCATGTAATAGCTTTCTCCTCTTATTGTAAAGTTTGTTAATGGCTGGGGTCCACCAGACTGGACGTTTGCCCTTTGTGGAAAGAGTCTTGGTTTTATTTGGGATTGCCTGATCCATGCAGTCCTGGAGGTGTTCATAGAAGGCATTTGTAAGGGCTTCCAGCTTGGGTTGTGGTTTCCTCTGGCTCAGGGGCCTTGAAGGATACCACACCAGTCTTGAGTAGTGTGAAGTTTGCTTTAGAGAAGTTCTTCACTATGGTCTTTTTGTTTGGGGTGGGGGCAGGATGTGGATTTCCAGTGAGATTAGTTTATGATCAGATCTCACCAATGAGGGATATACTTCCGTGTGGAGCATTTTGTCCCCATGTTTGTGACAATGAGATCTAGTATATTTTCTCCTCTCGTGGGAACAGTGACTAGCTGTTCCATGGCATTTGAATTTATGAACTCCAGGAACCGTTGGGCTAGAAAGTTAGGGCTTGAGTAATGTTCCCAGTCTATATTCGGGTAGTTGAAGTCACCCAATATGATGGTGTTTGGAGATACATTTATACCCTCCAGTGTCTTCAGGAAGGCTGTGTGGGGTTCCTGAGTTTGAGAGGGTGGCCTGTAGCATGCTACAATTTGTAGAGCAGTTTTGCCTATGGTTAGTTGCACCTGGATGGTTTCCGAAGCTTTGTGCGTTGCCACCAACCTGGAGGTGTGGGTATCCTTTATGAATATGGATACACCCCCTCCTTTTGTGGTGTGGTCCGGGTTTTGGGGCCGGAACGCATGATATGAGGTAAAACCTAATAGTGCCGGGGTGCTCTCAGGAGCCTTGAACCAGGTTTCAGTTACAGCACAGACATCGATGTTCTCCATACTGAGAAGGGCCTCGAGTGCGTGCATTTTGAGATTTAGACTTCTGGCATTGAGCAGCATTACCCTCAGTTTCTTACCATTTTTGTTTTATTATTTATTAGACAGCACTAACAGGGTGAGGCAGGAAGAAGAAGAAAGAGTGACTCCTAAATAATTAATGAGACAGACTCCCTCACTCAGTTTTCACTTCACAGTCACAGTGCTGTGAAAAACATACTTTGTTATGTGCTTGTATGACGTTCACTGTATTTGTGTACTTTACAGCTGCTGTGATTTAGACATTGTGGTAAGACTAATTGCCTGCACATTTAACCTTTCTCGGCCTAGATTTAATGACCTTCTTAATAAACTGAATGCATTGCATGAGGATGTAAACATTTAAATTACTATGCTAAGCCAGTGCAAAGACTCATCTCTAACTGCAGGGGGTCTGGTAGTTATAGGTCCAGGTCTGTGTAAAATGGGAAAAAACACTGTTTTATCTGTTCATCTCTTGTGATTGTTGTATACAAATGCAATGATTTATTCAATTTGCAGAATTGAATAGGTATGTGGGTCAGATTACAAACACCAGAAGTGTTTATTTCAGTTTAACTTTAAGACTGTTTTTGACATCATACATTTGAAAACAATAGCTTTACTAGACCTCTGCAGCTGCATGCCTTGATGCTTTAATTCAGATTGAAATGACATACCACAAGATGTTGTGAGTACAGCTAACACTATCTGCAATGTCCTGTATGCTTTCCATGCTGACTAGTAAGTAAATAAATGAGTGAAGAAGTCAAATGTGCATTGTGGTACTCTGTATAACAGATGAAACCTTCCAAGGTTCATCTTTGTGAAGCTCTTTATTTACAACCTATTGGAGTTATTCAAACATATTATCACCATAGTACTGCTAGTGTTTTGTTAGGGGGCTGTAGCAGTGATCCACTGATTCAGTAGCATAAAAGAGTCACATGCACCTTCACACAGACACCAGGCTAGTCACATACACATAACCTCATACTTTATCACTCATGCTCCTACACACAGCACTCACACACACCCTCGCAGAACTTCCCTGTGTTGAAAGAAAATGCAAATTCCTATTCCTTCACTCCAAATAATACAGTAAAGTTTGACTTTTCTACCATGATCATCTGATTATGGTGTATAGCCTTAGGGCAGTACACATGGTTAATTTACATTTGCTGCACCTGTGGCCCGGCACCTTTCAGCAAACTACTGCAGCACTACTTGTCGGAGCCTTCGTAGTGCTGTTGCTCCCTCATAATACATTAGAAATTCTGCTTGAAACATAACTGTGCAATATATTATGTGTTTCTGAATAGCTCCCTATGTTAGTATCCAGATAAGAATGTAGTTATGTAGTAGAAACTTGTTCATAGTATAACTAAACAACCAGAAAAGGTGGCAGAAATGACAGACAAATGCAGTTAAGGAACTGTGTAAGTAAATGAGATCATACCATATGGATGATACAAT
This sequence comes from Protopterus annectens, assembly GCF_019279795.1. Lineage (NCBI taxonomy): Eukaryota > Metazoa > Chordata > Ceratodontiformes > Protopteridae > Protopterus > Protopterus annectens. Next base: position 1,314,559,899 of record NC_056735.1, on the reverse strand, counting down.
TAACTAGGAGAAATGCCAGTGAAACAGTCAAAGTGCACATTTTAATATTATCAAGGGGCTTTATAGGCAGCACAAGTAAAGCAAAGGATCCAGCAGAAGGCTTCTAAAACCACCATACACTTTACTAACATCAACATCCCCTCCCTGGGCAGACTGAACAGGTAGCTGAATATATTAAATTAAACCAAGCAGAAACTTCACAATGTGGAGGGTGTGAAGTTCACTCCCTGAAATATGTTGTATACCTAGTTCCCTAATAAAATGCAAACTTTAAAATACATACTACAAAATAATAAAATAATAGGTAATCCACAGATGAAAATGGAATATCCTTTATTAAAGCACACAAATAACCAAACTTGGACCAAAGCTCCAAAGGTGGTGGTGTTTCCATATTCATAAAGGATGCACACACCTCCAGACTAGTAGCCCAACATAACTCATCTGAGATACTTCAGGTGCAGCTAACATTGGGTAAGACAGAGATTCAGGTCGTAGCCTGCTATAGGTCCCCAACCATGTCCCAAGACTCATATTCCATGTTCCTAAGCACCCTGGAGAATATTAGGGTCCAAATGGTGCACTGCTATAGTCATCCCTCTCCACAAAGGAAGAGCGAGTACATACCCTGGAAACTATTATCCCATTAGCCTGACAAATCTGATATGCAAAGCTATGGAACTAATAAACAAGGATATAGGGAATATCCAAACTCTGGATCCCACACAGTTTGGTTTTGTGAAGGGTAGATCATGCCTCCTCAATTTGGTCAACTTCTTTGAGTCAGTCACTAGAGCTGTGGATGAAGGCAATGTGGTTCATACAGCCTACCTTGATCTGGCCAAGGCCTTTGATACCATCCCCACTCAGGAATCATAGAAAAACTCACTAAGCTAGGCATCAACCTCTATATCACTAGGTGGGTTGCAAACTGGCTCACAGGTAGAACCCACAGTGCGAAAGTAGCTGACTCCAAGTCAGACTGCAAAACAGTCACGAATGGAGTCCCACAGGGTTCGGTCCTGGGTCCTCTCCTGTTTGGTATCTACTTCTGTGAAGTCCAGGCCAACACAAAGGGACTCTGGCTGACAAAGTTCACAGACGATTGCAAGTTGGGAGCTATTATTAACTCCCCAGGTGATGTTGACATCTTACAGAAAGGCCTCAATGAGACCAGCGACTGTTGTCAGAACCATGGCCTTAAGCTCAATACCAAAAATGTGTCATCACCCCTTTGGAAAAACCCGGTTCCCATGAATTACCACATTGATGTTAGTCCACTGAACACAGAAGGCTTTATAAGAGATCAGGGAACACAGGTTGACAGCAACCTCTCTTTTGACCACCATATTGCCACTGTGGTCAGAAAGTCCTTCTATGTGGCACATCCCATTACTAAGGGTTTTGCATCCAGGAAGAAAGAGGTCATTGTCTCGCTCTACTCTTCCCTCATTAAGCCAATCATTGAGTACAATGCCCCAAATGGCATGTACCTCACTAAACACCTGCAGCAACTGGAGAGACCGCAAAAGTACCTCACAAAGAGGATCCTAGGCCTTAAACATTTGTTCTATATGGACAGACTAAAAAAACTCCAACTATTCTCTGTCTCATATCGCCTACTTAGAGGTGATCTCTGCTTGACTTACAAAGCCATGTCTGACCCAGCTCTGTTAGATGCCTGGGGTGAATTTTCTATTTCCCATCCACTCATCAAATTTCTCTTGAAGAGGGCCAATGAGATGTTCTGCTTGACATGTATGGGAAGTCTGTTCCATAGCATGGGTAGTCTCTGGGTTATGAACCTGTCCCTCCAGCATATTCTGTTGATCGTGGTAATAAGGTTGAGGTCTCTGGAGCGTGTGGTGTGGAGGGATTGGGATTTCTTTAGATGTAAATGCTACAGGTGCTTTTCTTGTGGCATCAGTCCCTGGTGCTGGATCAGATTTTATTTCTGTGCAATCTATACCTAGTTGGAGTATAAAAGTACTTATAAGGATATTTCCATGCAAATATTCTGTAGTTTCTTCGTTTGGTAATATGTCTTTGTAGTCTTACTATTTCTTTTCCGAGAGTAATATTTTGTCAAAAATGCCTTTAAACAATCAGGATTGGAAAATACTTGAGAGAGACGTTTGCATATTGCTTAACCTGTTCTGGGCACAATCTGCCACCAGTAGCTCAGAACCTGATTACATGTCAGCACAAAAATAAAATATTATATAGTCATTTGCAAAGAGTTGCACTTCAAGAAGTCAATTCTCATTATACTTTGGGTCATGTGGATTATGGGAAACCATGATTAGTAAAACAGTAATTCACACTGTAAAAGGAAAGAGTACATATATTCACAATAAATCACCATGTCACAGAGAAGTCTCAGATACTGTGGAGGATCATAACAATGGTATCCTGCATGCTTCACCTACATATCATGAATCACAACTCATTGAGGATTAAACTCATCAAGTTCAAACTATTAGTAACTAAACCATATGAAAAAATAAGCATTTCTTCCAGGAAAAAGCTCACCTACGTCACCTACATGGGAGGGGGAAGCTTCCCGACCTTTTATAGACTAATTCCATAGCTGCACAAAGAGAAAAAATAAAATGCTTGTGAATACTTAGAACTTACACTGGCCCTGATTTCCTATAGAAAAAAACAATCCGGAATTCAGCACTAGGGAGATGAACTTGAGCAGATAAATTGCTATTCAACTTTGAGTTGTTTCTTGAGAATATGAGAAAGCTAACAGAAAAAGAGGGAAGGGAAGTGTTGGGGAAAAAAGCTGATCCCAAAAATATTTAAACATGGATGACAGAAAACTATAGAGGAAAATGAAACTAGAGAAATTAAACATTATATAATTCACCTGCAATCACAAGAGATAGCAGGGCTCTATAAGAACAAAGGAAGAGAGAACATTCAAAAGCAGGAGTTTTTTTTTTTTTTTTTTTTTTTTTTTTTACAAAATACTGTTTATCAATACTTTATTTCCCCTGTGTCTGTTCAGTGAATTAACAAATCCAATGAATATTCTTGTGGATGAGAAGCACTGTAACGTCACCCTGCTGCTGGATGTTGGGTGGGGTTTGGATGGCACTTGCTACTGCTCATCTGGTGGGTTAAGAGACTAAAACAAACCTCTGAAAGCCTGGCCAATTAAATGAACTGATTGTGATTTTACTGTGTTTGATTGACTTTTACTATAAATTTGGGTGTGTAGTGTTAACTACATTAGGTCTGATGAAGTGCTACGATAGCATGAAAGCACTTACCTCTCTTGTTTTGTTATTTTACTAAAGTGTACAGTGGTTTTAGAAGCCTTCTGCTGGATCCTTTGCTTTACTTGTGTTGTTGCTGTTTACTACACTTTTTGGTCCAGTGGGTTTATAGGCAGCACAACACACAGTGCAGTTTAGTATATGTCATGAACATGCTCAGGGTGTAAGTGGTTCAAAAATATACTGATATCTGTGCATTGGTGAAAATTGTACAATATACAGTGCATACAAATGAGTGCACAATGATATGTAAATGGGAAACTTCATATGCAAATGCAGAGGTCAACATAGAAGGCTGATTCATAGACATATAAAAAGGCTGCACTGCATTGCCATGTTTGGCTACATTGTACACCCATTTCCATGGTATACATGTCTAGATCTGTGGTAGGAGTAGCAGCAGCTGTATAACAGCAACTTCCACTGGCACTGAGAATTGCAACCAGTGCTGGCATTCTTGGGTATTGAGGCCTGCAATGCACACAGGCCATGTCAGGGAAATGTAAACACTGGTATCACCGTGCATCAGACATTAACATACCCACACAGATTACAGGGGTGGGAAGAGCATAGTCATCATCAGCTGTACATGTGATGGAACATGGTGATGGGTGACTGCAATAGAGCAAAGTGGCATACAGCCATGGGATGTGAAAGTGGTAGGCAGCTACTAGTCTAGGAGATAGTTGAGAGTCAGAGATTATATTCTCCATGGCATTGGCAGGGGTGCCACTATAGCAATATTGCTAGGAAAGATAGACCCTGTCACAGGCAGATAGTAATGTTCTGTGAAGATGTGCCATTGCCCTGCATGTTCCTTGCATGGACATATGAGTGCTTCCGTATTCACACCCTTCATGATGTGTGAAACTTCAGTAACCCCGGCATGTGCCACTTGACTATATTGCACTTGTAGAAAACCCTTTTATACATGCCACTTACACATATAACAAAATGCGTCTCTCTCACACTCCTTGACAGTCTGTGGGTTTTTAATGGTGCACACGTTATGTTAAAAGATAGGACTTATTCCTTATGTCTGTAATGCAGATGTCCTAGAGTCTTCTTCTACATTTCCTGTAAGCCTTGCTATGCAAGATGACAGTATCACTTAATATCATGCTATCAGGAGACAGTTGGCATTGGAATTATACTAATGAAACTGTTTACTGGTGATGTCTCTAAATCACTTCTCTTGCACAGTATGCCAGCCATACAAAGTAGAGTGAGTCTTGCATGTGTTACTAAGTACTTGGTTAGTGAGAAATCTTCTCATACGCAAGGTCTGAGAACACAAGTGCTGTATTATGTTGCATGACATATGATTCATGAGTACACATCTGTGTGCACTGGGTAACCATTTTACTCCTTGACTGATGGCATCTTCTGGAACTATGGAAATGCAGCATTCCAGCATGGTGTGACAGGGAGACCAGAATTTTCCTGTTCTTCTTGCAAAGTACATTTGTGTAAGCACACTTACCATAGTGGATATTCAAGGATATCACTGCTGCAGTAGCCTAAGCTGTGATGAATGTCCTGCCAAGGAATCAACCTGCCTTCAAAGCTTTAAGGCACCTTCCAAGTGCTGTAGCTGCTGCCTGCATAGGAGTTTAGGAAATAAAGGGCAGCTATTGCGCCAAACTTCAGTGTCTTCTTACCCCAAAAAGAAAGAATCATGAGTTTCAGCAAAATGGACCATGTTCAAAAGAAACTAAAACAATACACTGTGTCACAATCAATGCAACTTCAAGGGGTTGGAGGGTGGGAGAAGATACTGCTATGGTGAGAGCACTTACACAACTGTACTATATTCTTTGTTATATCACTGCTGCAGCAGCCTAAGCTATACGGGATGAATACCAAAGCTTAGAGAGTGCTATAGGAGGAAGGTGGGTCAGTATCCAGGTGTTCCTGAAGAATACCCTCAGCAAAAGCTGCCTTATATCTAGAGTAGGAGTCCAGTTTGTAATGCTTGTTAAATGTGTGAACTGATGATCAAGTTGCTGACTAGTATATTTGTAGAGCCTACTCCATTCCTAAAGGCCATGGAAGTAGCCAAAGCCAGAACAGAATGAGCCCTGACTGTACCTGAAGGTTACTGTGATGAGAAAATCAAAAGACAATAGCTTGGGACAACTATCTTGAAACAGTTTTTTGGACTGATTGTTACTTTTTTCTACCTTCAAAGGAAATAAACAGCTGAACAGCAATTCGGAAGGATTTGGTTCTGTCAATATAGCATCTGATTTGCCTATGAGCATCTAAAGTACGGAGAATCCTTTCACTCTCAGTTTTAGGCTATTGAAAGACATTTAGGAGATTAATACTCTGGTTCAGTGTAAACTCTGGCACCATTTTAGGCATAAATGAGAGTTTAGTTCTCAAGGAAACCCTATCCCTATGAACAATGTGCCAGGGATGGTTCACCATTAAGGTTTGTAACTCAGACTAACATCTGGCAGAGATCAGAGCAATTAACAAGACTATTTTTCAAGATAAGAACTTCAAATCTGTCTCCAGAACAGGCTCAAAAGGAGACAGCATATATTTTTCAAATAGAAAACTAAGATCACAAGAAGGATCCATTCAGTTACAAGGTGGACATGTATGCAAAACCTCTTTCAAAAATTCTTTCACAGCGGGTAATGTAGAAAGGTTAAACAAGCAGAAATGACCAACAGGTGAAGCTTAATGGAAGAACATGAAAGGTTAACAGATAACAGCTCACACAACTATTGAAAAAAACAGACATCTGGGCCTGCAGTAGATTCTGTTTCCTAGCACCAACTACAAAATCTGTTCCACTTTCCCAAATTTAGTTATCTAGTAGCGGGTATCTTAGCATCTCATAATACTTTCTGCTCATCCTCAAAAAAAAAAGTAACTACAAGGAAATTAATTTCTATCATCTAGGCAAATAACTGTAGAAGATGAGGGTTGGAGTGTACCAAACAACCCCTGTCCTGTGTGAGTAAGCTCAGCCTCTGAGGAAGCTTGTGGTAACTGTCCCTGACCAATTAAAACAGAAGGGAGAACCACTGGTGGCTGGGCCAAAAGGGGTCACCACTATGGCCTTCATAGAGCCTGTCTGAATCATTAAAAGAACTCTTGGTATTAGAGGAAAGAATAGAAAGGTATAGAAGAATATTCTGTACCAGGCAAAGAGACCAGTCACCAGTGGAGTCCCCCAGTTTTCTGTGCTGGGACCTCCTGTTTGGCATCTACTTTTCTGAAGTAAAAGCTAATATCAAAGGGCTCTGGCTGACTAAGTTTGCAAATTACTTCAAGCTAGGAGCAGTCACTGAATCTCCAGATGACTTATCCATCCTGCAGGAACTTTTGTCCCAAATAAATATCTGGTGCTAAAGTCATATACTTAAACTAAATGCTACAAAATGGATTATTGTACCATTTGGGAAGTCATTTACTCCAGGAAATTACCACATTGACAATACATGCTTAAGAAGTGATCCAGTTGTTCAGGATTTGGGAACTTAAGTGGACAGTGACCAAACTTTTGACCAATATGTGTCTATTGTTGTAAGAAAGTCTTTCTATGTTGCACAACTTATAAGCAAAGGGATTGTGTTTGGATCTAGGTATGTCATTGCATTAGGCCAGTCATTGAATATAATGTCTCCTTTGACATGTAACTGTCCAGACACATGCAAAAACTGAAACACCCACAGAGATACCTTACTAAAAGGATACATGGCCTAAGAAAACATGTACTACATGGTATGACATACATGGCATCCTCCAGCCCATTGCTGTTGCATTTAGTGCACATCAGGAAGTCAAATGTTACAGAAATACTCAGTCTAGGGATCTAAATTTCTTCTGCAACATTGACAGAATAGTTTGGAGAGACAGGTGCATCTCACAGAGGATACTGCTGCTGCTGTGGAACAGACTCCCCATCCACATAAAACAAAGTTCATCCATGTCCATATTCAAGTGCAATTTAGATCTATGGATGGGAAACAGAAAATCTATGCCAGGACTTTCCCCTGTACTACTAATGCGTTATCCCTTGCATGAGTCCCCTCAAATTATCTATGGTATGATCCCAGTTATTCTCATTAGGGGTAATATATAATTATCAACCATGGGATGGGTAAGGCCAGTCTCTAACAAAATAGGATAGGTGATTTTGAGCACAAAAAAGGAAAATAACTAGGCTTAAAATGGCCTGCAAAGGCAGTTGGCCTAGTGCTTACTTGCGAACCTGCAAACTATGAAAATGCATATGTCTTTCAGGACTGAGTGCATGGAGTCCTGGAACAAAATGCTTTCAACTTTTTTTTTTGAATGGAGGCAAACAGATCTATTTGTGGAGTTTCCTACAGAAGGACAAATTCCCAGAATACTAATGGGTTCAACATCCATTCATGAGGGCTTGGACCGGTTCTGCTCAGCTTGTCTGCCACAAACATTAGCTTTGGTGGAATATAAGTTGCCTGGTGGTATAAACTGTGCTGAATTGCTAGATCCCAGATCACCACAGCTAGTCTGCAGATGGGGTTATGATCTGTGTCCTCCTTGTTTGTTTATGTGCCATATCACTGTGATATTGTCCATGATAAAGGATCTGGAACCTAGAGATGATTTAGGGACTGGAGTGCATGTAAAATGACCATTTCCATGATATTTATGCATTTCAACCCATCCCTGCTGTTCCAAAGGCCTTGAACCTTTATTCTGTTGAACACAGCCCCCAAAGCAAATCCTGAGGTACCTATTGTCTACAACATAATGTTGTGTTGCATGCATACAAAAGGCTAGGGGTCTAACATCACTGGGATAAGGTCATGTTGCAGTCTACCTGCTTTTGCACTGACACTCTATGTCAGTTAAGATGCAGAACCATGCTAGTCCAGTTATATGAATGCTGGTCATCCTGGTGTAGTCATTTGACTTAAATGTAACTTGTTTTAGAATTCAGGGGACACTGAGTTATCCAATGGACTAAGGTTGATTTTTCTGACCTAGGGAGAAAACTGAACTTTGATAATGCTAAACAATGGTGTTTCAATCTTGATGGAGCTGCTATAAAATAACATATCTTGTTGAGTAAGATATTTGTTTTTTCAAATGATTGCATTTAGCTGTTAGTAGCTATTATGAGCAGGATTTATTCTGAGATAAATACAAGTATTCATAAAGCTATTCTGGTTTACATGCTGAGGAATTAAGAAACATTGCAACAGTCTGAGAGCTGAGAATGAATGAATGTTTATCTTGATTATACCTGCAAAATGAAGTCTAGACAGAACCCCAGGTATTTGAACTCACTTTTTCAAGTAGAAAAATGAGGGTTCATTGACGCTCCAGTTGGTAGATGTGTTTTATTTAATCTGGGTAAAATCCCAGAAAGCAGTATTTTTTTGTAATATATACAAACTTCCATTTTGCTAAAGTTCTTATATACAGTTAATAGTATTTCAGCTGAGAAGAGGCATCCAATTAGCAGAGTAGTCATTTCTGCATTCAGATCATTTGACGATATAATACCATGTATGTGGGAGTTTGCAGAGGTAGAGGGAGCTGATAAACAGTGTGACAAGTTGTGGACCTGATACAGATCCCTGAGAAAAACCTCTGGGAAAATAACATGGGTGTGGGAGTTCCCTGTCAGCTTGTACTTTGAAAACAAGCAAATAGTTGGCAGCCATTGAAAGGCAACCCTATAACTAGCATCTAACTTGCAAATCAAGACTACTGGCTATATGTGGCCAGAGTATCTCTGATGAAATCATTTAACTGTCCATTCAGATCACAAGATCATGGAGTCTTGATCATTGAGAGGATTGCTTTTGGGTTAGCTGTGGGAGAAAAACCTTTATTAAGATTACCCCAGCATTCTGGAAACTTCTCCAGGAGAAATTAGAAACTAGAATCATCATTTACAAACTAGTCAATTATCTGTTTGTTCAGTTTTGTGTCTGCTACAAGACATTGGATAACTGCATGACTAAATCCATTAGGAAAGCATAGTAACTTAACACACAACTGCAAATCTGTTTCCTGTGCTTCTGAGATATAATGACCTTAATTTTCCCTGCTGAATCTTGAAAGGAGGTACTGTATTGTATCATTTATTTGTTGCTTGCAATGTTTGCATGTTATTCTAAAGCTTTACCATTCTTTCATGTCTTGCAAATAAACTAATTTCCCCTAATGTTAATTGTTTCACTAAACATTTGTTATCCACTAAATTATCACCTATTTACTTGAAAAATATGTCTTTTCACCTATACATTACTGCAACATGTGTTTTGCTAATGGGTCATGTATTGTTATAGTTTATATCCACTTTCTGTTTTTACAGATAGTGGAGATAAACATTACAAATAATGAAATTCTCCCTCTTGGTTATAATATTTATCACTCCGACAGATTCCTCAAAAAAGGGGATGGGGTTGCCATCCTCTACTTGAACAGTCTCAGTCTCTCACCTATTGACATCCCCATCCCAAACTTCCACCCAGATGAATTACTCATTCTCAATTGTCACCTTAACCAACATAAGAAATTTGCTATTGCTTCCATTTATATTCCCCCCTGTAACAATATCCCCATCCTTGAAAACATTCTATCCTGGTTTTCCCACAATATACAATATGAAAGCCCTAATTCTTGGAGATGTCAACATAGACTGGTCCAAACTTATAATTGACTCCCCTCAACTTAGTATAAACCTCCATGGATTTCAGCAACTAATAACATCCACCACCCACTACAGCAAAACCTCTTCCTCCAGCTCCACTATAGACTGGATACTCACTAACTTCCCCAACCTCTACCATAGCCCAGCTACCTCTCCAGACTCCCTTAGTGATCACCTCCCCACTTCCATTCTAAGGCACTCAAGCCAAACATTCAAACCACACCTCTACAGACACTGTCACAAACTTACTAACTTCAATTCCACTCAATTTAACTCTATTCTATCCAACATCAATTGGTCCTTCCTTAGGCATCTCCCTCTAGATGATGCAGTCAGTAAATTCAATAACATTTTTTAGACACCTCAACTCTCTAGCCCCCTCAAGAAAAATTTGAATCAAATCTAATTATGCTCCCTGGCTTACCAAAGACACTATAAACCTTATGCACAAAAGAAACAATGCCTGGAAAGCCTGGCTTAAGAGAAAAGAACCACCCCTACTACAAAACTACAAATATTTACGTAATCTTGTCAAAACTCAAACCAATAAAGACAAAAGAAATTACTACAACTCAGCCCAATTTAAGGACAAGTCCAACCCATGTAAGTTCTGGTCAAGTCTAAACAAGATTCTTTCTCCTAGCCGGCCCTGCAACCCCTCCCCCAGCCTAACACATCTCCTCTTGAGACTGCTACCCTCCTCAATAGATACTTCATTGAAACTATCCAAAAACTCACTCACTCCAACTCTAAGTTTACTGCCATCTCCTCTCCCTAGCACCAACTTAATAACAACCTCATCTCCTTTCAAACTGTTTCCACTTCCTATATCAAAACTCTTCTTCTGAAATTAAAACCCTGCTCTCCCTCTACTGACAACCTTCCCTCTAGCTTCCTCAAACTAGCAGCTGAGTCTGTAGCCTATCCTGTATCTATTCTCATCCACAGGTCAATCCAAGAAGCCACTGTACCTTTCATCTGGAAATCCTTTTTCACAATTCCCCTCCATAAAGGTAGAAACTCATCAGATCCATCTAACTTCCAACCCATCGCCATCCTGGCCCCTCTCTCTAAAATACTTGAGAAATGCATTCATTCACAACTTCTCAACTATCTCCTCCAGCATAACCTATTTACTCCCACTCAGCATGGTTTTTGCCCTAACCATAGCACAACTACTGCTCTCCTATCATTTACTCATACTATTGCTGAAGCCCATGACAACAACAAACTTATATCCTGTCTCTTCCTTGATCTATCCAAAGCTTTCGATACAGTATCTCACCCATTGCTGATAACTAAACTGGCTAATCTCAACCTTTCAACTACCTCTCTATCCTGGTTCTCTAGCTATCTCTCTCACAGGCAGCAATCAGTAAAATGGCTGTCTTCCTGCTCTCCTTATATTCCAGTCCCATTTGGTGTCCCACAGGGTTCCATCTTAGGTCCCCTCCTAGTTAATGCATTTACTAACGAACTACATAAACCATGTCAACAAGCCTCCCTCATCCAATAAACTGATGACTCCACTCTTATCTCCACCTCTAGCAATGTCTCTGAACTTCTCACACTAACCCAATATATCTTTGCATCTACTGAAAAATAGCTATCTGATAACTTACTCATTCTTAATCCTAAAAAGAATAAGCTCTTCCTCTTTCTCTCCCATTCCCTCTCTCACCACAAGTCCACTTTTACCATTACATCTTCCAGCAACACTATCATAAAACCTGAACCCCAAACAAAGCTCCTGGGAGTCATCATTGATGATGAACTTAAGTTTAACCCTCACATACTTCACTGTATCAAAAAACCCACCAGAAAGTAGGATTACTATATCGCAATAAAAAGTTCCTTAATGTAAACACTCTCCTTGGCTCAAGCCTTCCTCCTTCCCTCCCTTTTTTTATGCAGCCCCTATTCTAACTAACATCCAATCTACTACTATGCTCAAACTACAATAGACACACCACAAGATAGCTCGATTTGTTACAGACTCTTCTTACAGGTCTCACCACTGCCTAGCCCTAAATGCCCTTCAATGGCTTGAACTCCCCCAAAAACTCCTGCTACTACAATTCCAAATATTACACACTATTATATACAAACCATCTTCTTGTCCTGCTCTATCCACCCTGATATCTCACTACTCCCCTTTCAGGACCCTACGTAGCTCTAACCAGCAACTTTTAGATCCTTACCATCCAAAAAGAAATGTTGAGAAACTTCTCTATAAATGCTCTGTTGTCCAAGCCTAGAACAAACTCCCTATACACATCCGCTCCATTTCCCACTCTCTATGCTTTAAAAAAGAACTTAAACAGTATCTTCTCAACACTAAGACTTGCCCCCTGCCATGACCCAACCTAGGTTAATAACCACTCCTACCTCCACTATATGTTAAAATGTTCCAAATGATTTCTACCTAACTTTGGATAGTTTGTTTAATAGATTAGGCACTTTGCATTCAGTGTTAAATTTCAAGCTTACTTTACTCCTTTTTGTATACTCTACCCTCTACTATACTGAAGTGCAAATCTTTTAATTGTACAGTAATTTTAATTAATATTCTTGTTTGAGATTCATGTCTATTGCATTATTTTTTTTGTAACCTGGAGCTTTTCTCCTCGGGTCTCCAGTTGAAATGGCTATTAGCCCAGTTGGACTAACCCGGTTAACAAATCTCAATAAATAAATAAATAAATAAAATTTCCAGTATACTTTTTGTATGGTCATTACAATAGTCTGTCATCTTGCCATTTTGTCATTTCTATTATGTCATCACATTATAATACATTTTTAATTTGTCCTTGATAGTTTTATATTTTTTCAGTGAGTCTCCCTGCCAGTATCATTTATCAATGTTTTTTATTCCTGATCTGCCATTCTGTTAGTGTGCCAATCTGTCAAGTTTACTATGTTATTTAATGAATGCTATGTAGTATTTGTGTCACATGACCAAGGTCATGGCTGAAAATTGTCTATGAACCTGCCCATCCATCTGGATAGTTAGTTAGTTAGTTAGTTAGTTAGTTAGTTAGTTAGTTAGTTAGTTAGTTAGTTAGTTAGTAAGTAATTAATGCATAATTAAAACAACCTAATAATTCAAAGTATCAAAGACTGATGGTTAAGTTCAGTGAGCAGGAGTGATTCGAAACATCCCAGCACCTGCACCATCTTCCATACTCCTGCAGATAATGTTTGTAAAAGAAGGGCAGTGGTGGTACAATGGTCTTTCCTAAAGCAATGAAGGACATCAGGTAAGCAGCCATATAGCTTTTAATTTCACATTACTGCTTTCTGAATGCTTCACAGGATCAAAATTTGTCTGAAAACTATGAGAGATGAAGGGGAATGTTTCTGGATGAGAAGGGCTGTAGCTATCTTCCATTGTTTAGAAAATACACCCAGTGTGTGTTATGTATTTTGAATTTGAGCAAAAGGGATTGAAAGGAAGGTCACACATTATTTTAGAAATCTGAGTGAAAGCCATTGCCACTTGGTTTCCCATACCTAGGCATAAATACATGTATACATATTCTTGTCAACAGATAAAATTTCAGTTAGATCTGCCATTTTGAGCAGCTATCACCCTGCTGCTGCTCCCCCTTTTCACTGCTTCTTGTTTTACTTACCTCTTTCCATATTAAGTACACAAGTCAGCTCAAATCCTGCCACCTACCTAGATATCTTGTTACATGCATTTACCACTTTTTCTGTGAAACAGATATTCAGCTAAGTCAAAGCTGAGATTTTAACCCTGTGATGGTCACTGTTGCCCCCTCTTAACTTATCTAATCATCTTCACAAACTCTATACCCCTTCTTAATCATTTGCCTCCAACCCTCCATCTTTACAGTGCAAAATGTCTTAATGTAGTTGGCCAACTACAGAACTTTGCCCCTTTTTCCACTGTAGTTCAATCCTGGAATTGGCATATATAGTTAGAGGGGTTGTGGGGGGCGAAGCCCCCCACTTGGGTGGGTTTGATTCACTTAGATGTTGGCCCGTTGTGCTGTGTGCAATTATTTCCTTGCCCTTGGTAAATAAAGTGAATCTCTGAAGCGATTTTTCACTGAATAGGGGTCGATAAAGAGGTGTTTACCGAAATAAAATTTGGATGAACTAATACAGACCCAAAGTATAGCAGTGAAAATGAAAGAAAAAAGGTGGGAGTTGAATAGTTTATGCTGTGTAGCCATTTGTTTTCTTATGGAGTGAGGGTCAATCGTGTAGGCTATCATCCATGCAGCCATCAGAGGTTTTGATTATTATGGCCTTAACACTCCTCGGTAACTGATGTGCATGTCTACAGACACAAGTGCCTGCTATTCCTACCCCTGTGGATGTACACACTCCTGTATATGTCCAGAGAAGGAACACCTGATTACTGTGTAATTGTGTGTCAGAGGCTTTAAATATTTAAGTTAGTGTGGGACAGACATTCGTGATGTTGGGGTTTAAAATCATGTGATTAAAAATAGCCAAGAAGCAATAGAACCAAAGGAAGCTTACCTGGTACAGCTGATGAAAGCTTGTAGCTTAATGTTATTTGTTAGTTAAAATAGTAACCACAGGCAAACAAACAAATTGTACTTTAAACCACCAGAAAGATGACCAAGGTGCTCCAGAACAAAGGTTTTATTTCAGTTGAGTGCTTTCATCTGTTACAAGAACTAGACTTCATCAAGCACCTTCTTCATCTTTCTGGTGATTTAAACTACAATGTATTTGTTTATTAGAACCTGAAGGCATGGATGTGTGCTTGAGCAAACAAAAAATGTAGTTTAAAAGTAATTTCTGCTAATGCATGGAGTTTAGTACATCTAGTTTCCTAGTTAGCATAACAATGTCAGGCTACTAAAGAGAATATTACAGCTATTTTGGTTATCCAATACCTGTTGGCCTGGGAAGACATGACTGACAGACCAAGATGCTTTGCCAGAGATGGCGTGCATCTGTCTCCCTTGGGCTTCAGGCTCCTGGCAAAGGGTCTTGCCTCTCTATAGTGCCTTTTTTAGGCAATGTCTTGAGGTCAAAACTACCAGCATGAGAATCTCATCTAAACACAGTTTAAAAGTCATGCTGCTGAACGCTAGGAGTCTCAACATGAAACTGCACTCATTGAAAGCATTCTTAACCTGGAAGATGCAGACATTTGTGCAGTCACACAAACCTGGTCCAAAGCTGTGGAGAGCACCTCAGCCTTATCTGGTTACACAGCCCATCATACATACAGACCACAAACTGAGGGCAGCAAAGCCAAAGGAGGTGATGTTTCAATATATATATTAAAGATATACACACCTCCAGACTGGTCAAACAGTAGGATGTGCAGGAAATACTCCAACTGCAGTTAACAATTTACAAGACCCCTATTCAAATCATAGTTAGCTACAGGCCCACAACATTGACTCAGGATGCCCACACTTGCTATCTGGACCTCCTTCAATCTATTAAGATTCAACCCTATAATCTGATACTGGGAAATTTTAACTACCTGACCATTGATTGGAAGAACTATTCAAACCAGAACACAAATGCTCAAAGATTCCTTGACTTTGTCATTGCCAGTGCCTTGAATCAGCTGGTTGACACCCCCACAAGAGGTGACAACATCTTGGACTTGGTGCTAACGAACATAGGAAACCACTGCAGCATCCCTGCAGTGTCATCATCCCTGATAAGATCTGACCACAAAGCAGTCACCTTTGAAGTCACCATGGCACAGTGGTGCAGTGGTTAGCATTGTCACCTTACAGGAAGAGGTTTTCTGGTTCGATTCTCTGCTGGGGTGCCTTCTGTTAGGAATCTGCTTGTGTTCTCCCTGCATTTGTGTGGGTTTCCTCCAGGTACGCCGGTTTCCTCCCATGTTGCAAAGATACATGTCTGGAGCATTTCTCCCCAGGCCTCTGCTAAAAATTGTCTCATTCCAAGTTGGACTTTCCCAGTAAATGAAGGTTAAATAAAAAAAATAAATAAATCTCCCCTGACCCCCCCCCCCCCCAGCTAGGTTTAAACAAAAAATCTTCTCAAAACCTGATTACAACCTGGAAGGTCTAACAGCTTCACAGCCCCCTACCCAACAGTAGGTACTGGTGCTAATGTCCAAACCTACACCAAAGTATTGTACAACAATTTATATAAATGCATGGATTCAGCAATACCTGACAGGACAAAAGCCTTCTCCTCAAGGAAGATTAAACCTGTCGTGGACAGCGGCTATAAATAAACTCTACAACAAAAGGAAAAAATTGCTGTCCAGGACCAAAAAGGAACAGGTGCCAAATTGGCAGCAATGTCTCCTTGGCGTAAACAGGCAAATAAGTGTATTAATGAAGTCCTCCAAAGTTAACTTTGGGTCCAAATTGGCCACATCTACTAAAGACAGTCATAATGCCTTCTTCACATACATCCACAATCTAAGGGAAAACACCCAAATCTGCTCAGAACTGATGGTCAAGGACACCACATACATAAATGCCATGGATATAACCAACCTGCTGACAGACAGGTTCAGTGAAAACTTTACCCCTCTGTCCCCCCATCAGTGATCCAGAATATCCCCAGCACTTGCCCCCCACCCCTTATCTCTAGGGAACAAGTCACTACCGCCATCTCTAAGGCTAAAAGCACAGCTTCCATGGGCCCAGATAACATCCCAGGCTGCATCCTGCATCAACTCAGGCAGGAACTCACAACACAGTTAGGCACCCTATTCAACCTAAGCCTGAGTACCAGTTTCATCCCAGCTGAGTAGTGAATGGCCACTGTCATCCCTCTGCACAAAGGTAGAGCGTCCACTGATCCAGGCAATTATAGACCCATCAGCCTAACTAGCCTGATTTGCAAGGCCCTGGAATGTATTATCATGGACCACAATAACAAGGACATTGGCAACCTCCAAATGCTTAATTGCTACACAGTTTTGCCAAGCGACGATCATACCTGATTGACTTCTTTGAGTCAGTCATGAAAGCCATGGATGAGGGGAAGACAGTGTACACTGCCTACCTTGACCTAGCCAAGACCTTTGACACTATTCCCCACTTGGGCATAATAGATAAACTGTCCCAGCTTGGTGTAAATCTGTATGTGACCAGATGGGTAGCTAATTGGCTCACTGATAGAACTCACTCAGTCAAAATAGAGGAAGCTACCTCAAGTAGTAGATCCATAAAGAGAGACATCCCCCAGGGATCATTCTTGGTGCCCCTGCTGTTTGGGATATACTTCTCTGAGGTGCAAGCCAAAACCAGAGGTCTATGGCGGACAAAGTCTGAAGATGACTGCAAGATGGGTGCTGACATCAACTCCCCTAGTGATGTAGACATACTACAAGAAGGTCTCACCCAGACAAATGACTGGTGCCAGAAACTTGGCCTCAAACTAGACATCAAAAAATACATCATCATCCCCTTTGGGGAGAGTGATGTCTCCACAAATTGTCACATTTATAGCAATGTCCTAAGCATGCAAGCTGTTGTGAGAGACCTGGGCATCCAAGTTGATAGCAATCTAAATTTTGACCACTATGTTGCCTCTATTGTATGGAGAGCTTTCTACATGGCTCACCTCATTAGTAAGGGCATTTCTTCCAAGAACAAGGAAGTAATAACTTCCTTGTATTCCTCACTTATCAGGCCCATCATCGAGTATAACACCCCTTTCGGCATGTGCCTTATGAAACACATGCAGCAGCTTGACAGACCACAGAGGTTTCTGACCAGGAGAATCCAGGGTTTCAAATATCTGTCCTACACAGATAGGCTAAAAGCCCTGTCCCTCTACTCTGTCTCATACAGACTCATTAGAGGTGATCTGTGTCTGGCATACACAGCAATCTCTGACCCCAACTTGATGAAATTGTTGCATATCTGCAAGCCAAACACCACTCGCATGACCCATATGCAAAACCTCAACTTGTTCTGTGACATCAATAGGACTTGCTGGCAGGACAGATTTGTCTCCCAGATACTCCCCCATATGTGGAATAAACTCTATCTCCATGTCAAGCAGAGTACCTCCTTATCCCACTTTAAGAGGAACCTGGATGACTGGATGGGAAATAGAAAATACACCCCTGGGTTTCCACTTCTGTCCCTACTGGACAGGGGCATTGGGTGCTGAGTTGTGGAAACATGGGCTAATTTATTGGCTAGGCTTATAAGGGCCTCTTGGCCAGTAGCCTAGTAACGTGCTATAATCCTATGTTATTTAAAGAGGAATTTTGCTAACATTCTCAACTTATGTGTAATTTTTATTTTTTGTGAAAGGGATAACCATTATGTCAACCTCCCATCCCTCTACTACCTCACTACTTCTACAGCCTTGGTAGTAGCCACTGATAACATTTATTGTAACCTAAATAAGGGACTTATTATTGTAGGTCTCTTTGTTGACATGACAAGGGCTTTTAAAATGGTTAGCCATACCCTTCTTCTCAACAAACTAAAACGACTCTATTTTGGAGATAACACTATTTGCTGGTTTCACAGCTATCTAAAAGGCACAACATTCCAAGTCCATTCTCATCCTCGGTGAAGGTCACGGTGAGCTGCCTGTTGGGTGCTAGGATCCACCACATAACACAAGCACTCAGGTCACTCCAAGGCAAGTACATATATGACTCGGTCATTGTCCATGCTGGTGTGAATGACCTGAGACGTACCTCCCTGGATTACATGAAAAGAAACATAGAGGAGCTCTCTGAGCATGTAGCCCAGGCTGGTGTGACCCTGACCTTGAGTAGCATCTTACTTTCACCAAGAATGATGCCACAATATGAAGACAAGATGATCAATTTCAACAACTGGCTTAAGTATTGGTGTCATTCAAAGGGGATCCAATGCCTGTCAGCCTGGGATGACATGCTCGACAAGCCACGATGCTTCGCTAGGGACGGCTTGCACCTATCACCCCTGGGCTTTCGGATATTGGCAAAGGCTCTTGCTACCCCCATAGTGCCTTTTTTAGGCAAGACTCAAAAGACAAACCCACCTCCATAGGTATCACAAGGGATAAGAAACTAAGAGTAATGCTACTCAACGCCAGAAGTCTAAACCTCAAGATGCATGCACTTGAAACTCTCCTTAGCATGGAGAACATCAATATCTGTGCAGTAACAGAAACTTGGTTCAAGGCTCCCGAGAGCGCCCCAGCATTACCAGGTTATACCTCATACCATGCTTTTTGGCCCCAAAACTTGGAACGAACCACAAAAGGAGGGGGAGTATCAATATTCATCAAAGATACCCACACCTCCAGGTTGGTGGCACAGCACGAAGCATCAGAGACTATCCATGTGCAACTAACAGTGGGTAAAACTGCCTTCCAGTTTATAGCCTGCTACAGACCACCCTCCCAAACCCAGGGACTCCACTCGGCCTTCCTGAGAACACTGGAAAATATGAAGGTCTCTCCAAACGCCATTATATTGGGCGACTTCAGCTACCCAAACATAGACTGGGAGCATTACTCTAGCTCCAACACCCTAGCCCAAAGGTTCCTAGAATTTATAAACTCAAATGCTATGGAACAACTTGTTACCACTCCCACAAGAGGGGAAAACATACTGGACCTGATCATCACCAACATGGGGACTCTATGCTCCAGACCAGAAGTGTATCCCTCACTGGTAAGATCAGACCATAAACTAATCTCACTGGATATTCACATCCCGACCCCACCCCCTGCCCAGAAAATCACAGTGAAAAACTTCTCTAAAGCAAATTTCACACTCCTCAAAACCGAGGTGGAATCCTTCAAAGCCCCCGGGCCTGTGGAAAATATGACCCAGACCACAGAAACCTTTATAAATGCATTCTATGAACACCTTCAGGAATGCATGGATCATGCAATCCCAAATAAAACCAAGATCCAATCCTCCAAAGGCAGCCGTCCTGTCTGGTGGACCCCAGCTATAAACAAACAATACAATAGAAGGAGGAAGCTACTACATGATAGAGCAAAATCCCAAAAAGGGAAGTCATCTCTGATCAGTATTAGCAAAAAACTACGGGCACTCATAAAATCGTCTAAGGCCAGCCTTGAGAGAGAAATTGCACAGGACACTAAGGATAATCACAAGGCTTTCTTTAGTTATGTTAGGAACTTGGGTGGGAATTCCCAGATATGCTCAGAATTAGTCCAAAATGACATAAAAATACACCGAACCCACAGACATTGCCAACATCCTAGTTGACAGGTTCAGCGCAAACTCCCCCCCCCCCACCAAAAGAGCAAATACCTATCCCAGCAGAGTGCTGCCCCCCTGACATCTCAGATGCTCAGGTAAGAGCCACCCTCTCCAAAGCAAAAAACACGGCATCAATGGGACCAGACGGTGTCCCAGGCTGCGTCCTACATGAACTCCAAGAAGAGCTAAACCCAAACATAAAACTACTGTTCAATCTCAGCCTTACTACAGGATATGTACCCAAAGAGTGGCATACAGCAACGGTGGTCCCTCTCCACAAAGTTGGTGCCTCAACGGATCCCGGAAACTATCGCCCCATAAGCCTGACTAGCTTGGTCTGCAAAGCTATGGAAAGGATCATCATGGACCTTATAAATAAAGATATTGGGGACCTACAGACACTGGATCCTACCCAGTTCGGCTTTGTTAAGGGCAGATCCTGCCTCTTAAACCTGGTCGATTTCTTTGAAACAGTCACCAAGGCCATTGACGAGGGGAAGGTGGTCCACACAGCCTACCTGGACCTCGCAAAAGCCTTCGATACAACACCCCACTTGGGCAATATAGATAAGCTCACCAGCTTAAATATAAACCCTATGTCACTAGATGGGTTGCAAACTGGCTCAAGGACAGAACCCACATGGTTAGAATTGCTGGAGCCATGTCAGACTCCAAACCAGTTACAAATGGTGTCCCACAAGGCTCAGTCCTGGGACCTCTCTTGTTTGGTATATATTTCTCAGAGGTACAGGCCAGCACGGAAGGACTGTGGCTGACCAAGTTCGCAGATGACTGCAAACTGGGTGCCATAATCGACTCTCCGGCCGACACAAGCATCCTCCAAAAGGGCTTCATAGAAACAGACAACTGGTGCCAGAGCCATGGCCTCAAGCTAAACGCCAAAAAGTGTATAGTCATCCCCTTTGACAAAAACAAAGTGCCCACAAATTACCACATAAGTGGTAATCCATTAAGTATGGAAGAAGTAATTAGGAACCTGGGGACCCAAGTTGATAGCAATCTCTCATTTGACAACCACGTGGCCAAAGTGGTTAGAAAAACATTTTATATAGCCCACCTAATCATGAAGGGATTCACATCTAGATCAGGGGAGGTCATCGTGCCTCTTTACTCATCCCTCATCAGGCCCATAATTGAGTACAATGGCCCTTTTGGGATGTACCTTACCAGACACCTGCAGCAACTGGAAAGACCCCAAAAGTACCTCACCAAGAGGATCAAAGGGCTCAAACAGATGCCATATCCTGCCCGGTTAAAGAAACTCCAGCTCTACTCAGTGGCATACCGCCTGCTCAGAGGTGATCTGTGCCTGACATATAAAGCCATGTCCAACCCGGAAGTAATGGACATGCTGCACCTCAGAAAATCCAAATCCCATCGAGCTACGCGCTCGAGAGACTTGAACCTCAGCACTGAAATAAATAGGACATGCTGGAGGGACAGATTCATAACCCAGAGGCTCCCTTCACTCTGGAATAAAATCCCAGTCGAGGTTAGGCAGAGTCCCTCATTGACTCTCTTCAAGAGGAATCTTGATGAGTGGATGGGGGATTGTAGGTTTACCCCGAGTATCACTTCTGTGTCACTGCTAGACAGAGGCACAGAATACTAACCTCGAAAAAGGGCATAGCAAAATTAATTTAAAATGGGTGGCGAAAGCCAAACACACTCTGGCTAGGCTTATAAATGCCCTAGGGCAGATAGCCTAGTATGAACCTATGAACCTATGAACCTAAGGTGTTTACCTTACAGAGACAAGGTGTAGGGTTTGATTCTCACATGGGGTAATTGGCTAGGCTTAAAATGGCCCACAAGGGCAGTCAGCCTAGAAGTAATCTATGAATCTATAAAAGCCATGATGTACATCACATAACAGGCTGTGTGTGTTAATATGCTTAATTAGTTGCTTGTGTAAAAAGTTTTCAAATATTTTGATAATAGGGCACAAGGTAGAAATGGTATCTTATCTGTACTAACATTTCAACTTTTTTTACAAAGAAAACGGGAAAAAAAGCTGGCACAACAAAGTTGGCCAAAAGGCCATATGGTAAGCACTTTCATCTAAAATACATTTTTCAGACTGTGTGAATCAATATACAAACAAGATATTTCTATTAATTAAAAGTCACACAACCAAGGGATTAAATACATAAAGAAGTATTTTAAAGAAGAAAGAAATTGAAGCATTGATTTATTTATTTATTTTTAACTGATAAAATGTTATTGTTTGAAATGTTTGAAAAACGTGAATTTAATTTTTTAATGATACATTATATATGGAATCCATTAGTCATGTGACTTTTCTCTTTTATTTCCAGGTTTTTCACAAAGGCTTGAAAAGGTGGAGATGGTACAGGTTTCATGGATGAGTCATTCAGGCTGAGAGCAGCAACATAAGAGAAGGTAATGTTGTATATTCTGATGATTAAAGTCGCAAATATTAAAGGAAACTGAACAGCAGAGCTGTTTTACTTAAATGTTTTCTCTTACTAGTTGACTATGAAGTAAAGAGCTGTAAAAGTGAGTCATTTTTTTGTCAGGGGGAGTGAGACAAAGTCTCCCACTTCAGCATGCAGCAATATTTCTTTGTTGTTTGTTTTCATTTCTCTTATGGACTTGCAGGTCTGAAGTCACCATGTTACATGTAGCCTGTATCTGTTTTTTTCATGGACTTTCAAAATGCAATTTTTGTGGTTCTGTTGGAGTAGGAACCTGAAAGTAACTTGTTCTGCCTTGGGATTACTGATGCCGATGCAATAGTTTTCATTCTTTTGACATTATTGTTCTTGGGTCTATATTACGTTATTGAAGTTTTACAACTTTGAACGCCATATGGTCGAACCCATATGTTCGAAGTTGTGAAATCTTCCCTTTCAGCACTCTACTGCATTGTAGTGCAGTCTCTGAGTTGGTATATTTAAAGAGCAGGGGGGGTGAGGGGCCCAACCCCCCAACGTGGTGGATGCAGGGAGGCTTGCCCCCTGCTTACAACCATCAGGTAAGTGTTTTCTTTTTTTCTTTTTTTTTTTCTAATATTTTCAAAGTTTTACAACTTCGAACATATGGGTTCGACCATATGGCATTCAAAGTTGTAAAACTTCAATAACGTAATATAAACCCATTGTTCTTCGTTATTTTTTTTTTTTCATTTTCCATTTATTTCCCGGGTTGATGTACCAACCCAAGGACCTTTTTCAGGCATGGTCTAGACCAAAAAGGCATTTGCAGAGTACTAGAAATTGTAACAGAGCAGTTAAAACATGTAATATTTTTTTCCAAAAAGCAAACACCTTTTTAAGTTTATATGGCAATTAAACAAACTTGTATTGAAAGCTGCCTAATCTGGAGGCACTCCTACATTTGGAGAGCACCCAGCATTTGGATGGCATCAATATATGTATAATCCCTGAAATCTGATTTAAATTTATGGATAGTACTCCCTCTACCTGACTTTAGTGCCTACTATGTGTTCAGACCTAATGGCAACTGTGGTGACACATCCATATTTGTCAGAGACCATATCACCTCTAGACAGATTCCTAGAGACCCACAAATTGAGCTTATCAATTTCCAAATCACACTAAACAAAATCAGCTATCAGTTTATTGTCAATTGCAGGACACTTTCCATGACCATGGAATTCAATAGGTTCATAGGTTCATAGAATGATACTAGGCTATTGGCCCGCAGACCCTTATAACCCTAGCCAAAATTTTCATCCATGTTCCCTCAAAGTCAGCACCTGTTTCCCCTATCCAGCACAATATTGGGTTCCTAATCATCATGGATGAACTCCCCATAAATAAGAACTCCAGTCATTCTGGAAGACTTTAATAACCCATCAATTGACTGAAATACCTACACCACTAATGTAAGATATGCTCAGGAGATTTTAGACCTAATAAAAAATTAATGGATCAGATTGTTACTAGATCTAATAGAGGAAAAAATATTCTTGACCTTGTACTTACAACTGTAGCATCATCATCATCATTATCATCATGTACAACTTCCTTTGTAACTACCTCTCTGATTATGTCAGATCATAAGGTAGTGATTCGGTTCCCTCAAATTATCTCAACCCCCTGAAACCAATATATATCAGAAGAGAAGTCAAAGACTTCAACTGCACAGATCTCCTCAAATGTTATGATGAAGTCTTAAAATTCACTTATAGCATCCTGGCTACAGGCTTAATCATGGAAGTATGTCATACAGTACTGGAGATGCCACTCCATAAAGGCCACTACTGACCACAGGAAATATAAGCCCAGCAGCCTGATGAGTCTTATTTGTAAGGTCCTGAAACACATATGAGAACTGATTGACATTGACATTAAAAATCTCATCAAGTTAGAACTGTAGCAATTTGGTTTTGTAAAAGGCAGAATCTGTATAATAAACTTGGATAATTTCTTTGGAAAGGTAACACAAGATGTTGACACTGGTCACACTTTACACAGAGCTTACCTTGAAGTTGCCAGGGCATTTAACAGTATCTTCCATGCTAACATAATTAATAAACTAAAGGGATTAAAATAGATAACTGTGTGGTAAGATGGATAATTTAGCTAAAATGTAGAATCCAGATGGTACAGATGGCAGGTGCAGCATCAGAGAACATACTGGTGACCAGTGGTGTCCTGCAGGGCTCACTGCTAGGACAATTTTTGTTCAGTATTTACTTCTCTGACCTACACTCTAAAAACCAAGACCTATGGATAACCAAGTTTGCACATGACTGAAATCAGTGCATCATTGTGAAATATCTCCCTGTTACAGAAGTTCTCCAACATGAACTTATACTTTAACCGGTGTATTGAAAATGGGCTAAAATGAAAAGTACAACATGCAACATTCCTGCATTTGGCAGACAATGCAACCTCTCAGAATATAACATTGGCAATGCCTGACTTCAGAATGAAGTTTGACACCTAGAAACCTGGTTTAATAATTCCATGTCCTTTGAACACCATGCAGCAACAGTTGTCAGGAAATCATTCTACATGGCACAGATGATAATAAAGGGAATATCTACCAGATCTTAAAAGGTTATTGTCCGCTAGTTTTCACCACTAATCAGGCCAAATATAGAAAACAATGTTGTCTTCGGGATGTACATCACCAGACATATCAAACAGTTGGAAAGACCCCAGAGATTCCTAACAAAAAGGATCATGGGCTTAAAATCTCT
This sequence comes from Protopterus annectens, assembly GCF_019279795.1. Taxonomy (NCBI): domain Eukaryota; kingdom Metazoa; phylum Chordata; order Ceratodontiformes; family Protopteridae; genus Protopterus; species Protopterus annectens. The sequence continues at coordinate 1,314,534,526 of NC_056735.1, read as the reverse complement.
AAGCCAAGCTACTAGAAAAGATTAGAAGTATTGTTGCTCTTTGCTATGTCTTATAGGCTTTTCAAAGTTTGAGATTAACCTCTTCTCTTCCTGTATTCTCTGGGCTGTGCCTTCTGTGCAATCAGGGGCACAGAAGTCCAAGGTCTGTTATGCCATCATAAATCAAATTGTTCCACAAATATCAGAATAAGAAATATAAACCTGCTTCAGAAGCTCAATAAAACAAGGCAGAGGGATTATTAACTCAGGGTTTCCTTTGCCTCTGGAATAGACTCCCCTACAGATAAATCAGTGGGATAAACTATCTTAATTTTTTTTCATAATTTATGTCTGTCCTAGTGTTGACAACAAGATACATGCTAAGCAGTATATGCCATTCTGATTCCCTTAATCATCCATAAAATTGTGCTGATGTAGCCATGCAAGCTGATAATCAATTTTCTAAGTTTATAAGAGCAATATTTAAAAAATGTCACTATTTTGGGTCTTGGATCCACCATTGTTTTTGGCTTTGTCCAGAATTCTGGTGCTAAGAGATTGAGAGGTACAGGAGTTTGCCATAAGCATCTGTTTGGATATTTTCTGAAGCAAGTTTAAATGGTAGCACAATCTGATGTATAACTATCGTCATATCCTTGAAATAGTAGCCATTCCTGCAACAGTACTCCAGACACTTGATAACGGATTTTAAGAAAAATGTATTTTTGCCACCTGTTTCTTTGTAGCAGTTGAAATAGCAAAATCTACTATTTGATTTTGATTTTCAGTTGTGATTATGAAAGCAGGTAATTTATTATAGGATTTGTTATGGTACTCCTACTCTGAATGTCACTTAATATCAGGTTTGGCATGCTTCTAATCACATTTTGGCTGCCAAAGAAATTATTTGTATTTTATGTCTGTCTTGGTGTTGGAAACAAGATATATGATAAGCAATGCAGGCTGTGATATCCCCACTCTGGGCCAGTAATCAAGGAGCCTCAATCCTCACTACTGACACTGCAGAGGGATGGTCATTCGGAAAAAAAATGAAAACACCCAGTATTTCCAGATGCAGCACTCTTCATCAAGCACAATTTCCCTTAAGAGCACACAGGGAACACACTCAACCTGGGGTCTGGGTTTCTCTTGCTGTCTCTCCCCAGGTCCCCAGTAAGGCTCCCCACTGGCACAGCTACAGACTTATGTCCTCAGCGGAGTGTCCAAGCCAAGTTCCCCACCACTCTCTCTGTGAATCCAGTGCTTTGTGCCCCTGCTCCAAGTAACTGACACACACTCTTTGAAATTTGATTTCTACATGCACACACACTCACACACACACACACACACACACACACACACACACACACACACACACACACACACACACACACATTCACACACCTCTGGGAAAGACTGGTACAGGTTACTAGCTATGCCCCCCTTCTGCCCTGATTATAAGGTAGTTACAGTCACCAGACTCTCCCAAGCCAGCTACTCTAAGGCTCTTAGAAGGTGCTCAATTATATTGAGTGAAATTAATATTAATATGAATGGTAGCTTGACCAATGCAGTACGGCTTTCAGGAGTGGCCAGAGAGAGTCAGTAAATAGATATGAGTACTCTCAAAGGTTAAAATATTCTCTAAAGGACCAGCCACAATGAAAAGTTTAAAAATATTTAATAATAGGTAGTAAAAGAAAATGAAAATATGAAATATCCATTTACAATAAACACTAGAGTTTCAGACACAAGAAATATTAAAAATGACACAGGTGGACAGGTTCACACAGTTAGAGAAAAACAATACTTAACTAATCTCACTATATTTTCCTGACTGATCTCAAGAGTTACTATTCCCTGGTCACTTACTAGAGCAAGGCAAGATGAAGTAGATGAGTGATCTTTCCTTGTCAGGTTACAAAACAGACATGCTGTGAGACTTCAGTCTCACCTAGTATTAAACATTATTTTAGTGATGGATTACAGAATGACATCACATATATCTGGTCATCTGACTTATGGTTCTCATGCACCCCCAGTGCTAGAAATTGCCAGGATTTAGCACCTATGTGTCAACAGTATACACAGACACACACACACACACACACACACATACACACACACACACACACACACACACACACACACACACACACAAACACAGCCTTGCTAAGATCTCCTGCAGGTACTGGAAGTCAAAAACAATTTCAGACCTGCACCCTTCTACAGTATGAATTAGTTCACTCCAGTGACAATGCAAGATGCTTCCTACTACAGACTTTTTGTCTCTGGCTGCATTGAGAAAGTCTTTATGGCCTAAGCCCAGTAATTTAATTTCAGAACATTTTCAAAGTTTGAGATTAACCTCTTCTTTTCCCATATCCTCTGTTAAAACAGATACATTTAAACAGTTAAAATAATGCATGTATATTGCATTTTCTGTCCAGCAGGGCACACTGTTGGTACATTTTTAACACATGTGGCTTTACAAATAAATTTTTCAACACAAGAATCTGTACAAATCAGGTTGATATGCAAATGACATATAATTCTTTACAAAGTTCCAGCTAGCTGTGCTGACATATGTTACACATCCACTTCCCTACTTCTACTGGCATAGCTGGTAGTACCTCATATCATCACACAGGCCTTCCTGTTTGATTTAATCATATTGAAAATTACACTAGCCTAGCCATAAAAGCTCATAAGTTTTAGCATTCCTATTCATCTTTGAAGAGCTTCAGTGGTTTGCAATGATATATGATGATCCAAAGGATTCAATAAAGCCTACATGGTATTTTTTCACTGTGTTCACATTGAGGCATGATGTGCACATGGCCACGGGAATATTTACATTTCAGTAAGCGCTGTGTAGAGGCATGCACTCCCACAGAAAGAAGTGAAAAATTGTGGTATGCTAATTGCTACATAAACAGCTGAATAGCATGCTAATAATTGCAGGAAACATGGTGGAGCAATTCAGCAATGAAGAAAGCAACTGTGTAGACTCCATGCTGGTGTTCCATCTGTATTCCAAAATGTTTGGAATGTAGCCATGAAAAGGAGTCTACATGGATAGAATAAATGTGAGATTTGTACAAAACTGACCCTAATAAGCTGGATACAACAAAAGGAGAGTACCAAAAGCAACATGACGTTGTGCCAGAACAAGAATGCAGCTTTGCTTACCCACCCCCAAATTAACAGTACACGTTGTTAAGTAATGCAGAGTCACAGATAGCTAAAGGTGTAAATGTGTGCTAATCAAAATAAATGTAAAAAAAAAAACATTAAACAGACTTTTCATAGTTACATGTCAGCATATGCAATATGTGGCTGAGGAAATGCAGGCATATACAGTTAAAAAGCAGTAGTCCTCTGTGCAGATATATCCCAAAGTAATATCCTCCCTTCTGTGTTCAACATTCAGCTCCCCTTCTGTTTCCATAGCTACGCAGTTGTCAATGATGTACATTCAGGATTGTCAGGATGGTGGAGATGCAAATGAGGTCTGTAATCATTAGAATTGTTGAATCCCCCAAAATTGAATCCATGGGATTTAAACATAGTGCAGATACTCCCTTAGTGTTTGTGTTTATGGGATGGCAGCTGTGAATGCTTATATTAAGTGGGTGTGTCAGGTTAGACTTAGAAAGTGTTACATCTAGGTCTGTCAATACTGGGAATGCAATTAAGCAGTGCACAGTTCACAGGTTCTGTTTCATTAACATCTAACCTCATCATCATTTATTGGCAAATTGTGTTTTCTCTGTCATGTTTTTATTATTATTTAGTATGAAAAAAAGAAAAAAGGGAGAAATAGTTGAAATGAGGAAAAGAAATATATGATGTACACAGTATAAAATGTTAGTACACATGAAATATGTCTACTGGGTGCCTTATCACTCTTTGCCACAAAAACAGCTTCACAGCAAAGAACTGAAGTCATTATTCACACAGCCAACTGCAGCAGAATGTACACTGATATCAAACCATAAACTGTTAATTTCACATTTCTTAGTATAGCTGGACATAGTGCACTTAGTGATCACACAACCTGTTATGATTATTGATTGCAAATATACAGCTCTGTCTTACCTTTCTGTGTTGCCTGGTCATTCATCAGTTATCTGGCCAGTACTCTGAAACATTCAATCCGTAAGCCATGCTATATCATTGACCTTAAAATGTGTGAGAATATTAATTGGCAATAATATGATATGCATTTGCCAACAACTAAAGGGCAGGTTGGATGGCACAAACAAGCATAGATTGTGCTTTTGAGGGGGGGGTGAGTTACTGTTATGGCACAAACAAGCATAGACTGTTCTTTTAGGGTGATCAAAGGTGATTTACTGTCATGGCACAAACGAGGACAGACTGCTCTTCTGTTGGGGGAGCAAAGGAGAGTTACTGTTATGGCACATAAGAGGGTACAACTGTTCTGTTGAGAGGAGGGTAACAAAGCTGAGTTAGTGTTATGGCACATACAAGTATAGACCGTTCTTTTGGGGTGAGCAAAGGTGAGTTACTGTTATGGCACAAACAAGAATGGACTGTTCTTTTAGGGGCAGCAAAGGTGAGTTACTGTTATGGCACAAACAAGGAAATGTTGCTCTTGTTAGTCTCCTTATTTTGCAACCTGCCTGTTGTTTGATCTTGTTATGGTTGAGAAGTCAGAAACTGCAGTGTGTATCATTACGTTCCAACTTCTGCCATCAATGATTTTCCAGTACAGACATATGGTGCTAAACTGAGGGCATGTAGTGATCATCGGTACTTTTGAGAGGTATGACTGTGTGAATCTTTGATGCCTGAGGCCTACTGCTTACTAATGGACACATATAAGTCAAATAAGTCTCTGCTGTCACATGTTATGGTAATATTGGTATAAATATCCAACCTTTTACTTGTTTATTGAAACAAGTGATGAAATACAAAGATATGACATAATATTATTAAACAATACACTCCAGGTTAAGAACTTACCTTGTAAATGCAGCAGTTACCTCAGTGTTAGTCCAGGGCTGACTCTGATGCAAGCAGTACACAGCCAATACATGGGGAGGTAAAGGTTGTGTGAGTTGCCTGGCATCAATCTTACTATAGGTATGTGAGTAGGAGGAAGGTTTTAGATCCTTAGGTGTTGAATGAGTGTGCTATGCATGTCTCTTAGACAATGCAAGGGCAAACTGAACATGCCTATGTCTGCCTACACCCACAACAAGATTATGTTGTGTAGCAGGGCACATACTGTGATGATTTCTGTACATGTCCATGGATTGTACTGCAGGGGTTCCCCAGAAGTATCTACTGGAACCATGACTTCAGCAGCCTAAACAGATGCTCTATGATATTTCTGGTTTTGAGCATATTCCTCATTTTGGCATTCTTCTGTGGGTGTGTGTGCATTTCTGATGTGTGCCATCAGCCACAGTTTCAGTGCATAGCGTACATCCCCCAGTAGATGATCCTGTGGGATACCACCCTAGCAAACATCTGGTACAGTTGGGAGGTGTGCCAGATATGTGAGTAGTGGTAACTGCCAGAGTTGCCAACACACACATCCCATATGATTCCCTTGGCATTACACAAGACTTGGCAGTTGATAGTGGTAAATTCTTTCTGTAAATGTAGAGCTTACCCTGTTGACCAGGTGGTGCCTTCATTTCTACATGAGTGCAATCTTTGACACCCAGTACTGAAGGGTAGTGTGCTACCTGGTAGAACTGTTGCATATTTCTGGCCCTATCCTCAGAACTATGGGGAAAATGTTGGAGCATAGCAATCCAGGAACTGGTAAAAAATCCAGGATGCTGATGCCTGCAACACCCCCAGCATATCCCCTGTTGGACTATGAAAGGCACCAGTAGCTAATATTCTAAGGGCTACACACACCTTAGTTTCCATTGGGATGGGTTCCCCTCAGTTGACTCTGGCTCTGAGGTGAGGGAGGGCAACAGAGGTCACAAAGTTCCTGTAGTGTGGTCCTGGTGCACCCTATAGTACTTTACAATTTCCATGTCATGTAGGTTGTGATAAATTAAATGTGGCCTGAAAACTCTTCTCCTTTGTGGCCTAGGCCTATTGGCAGCAGCAGCAACATTGACTTCAGCCTCTAACACATACAAATGGATTGAAGCAGCAGCAGCCCAAACATTCTGTCTGTCTAGACTTTCTGTGTCTGTACTTCAAAAGTTTTGACATCTGCAGAAAAAACAGCATAGAGTCTACATGGATGCTTTATAGCTTGTTGAATAACTCCAGCATGTTGGATTGGTTGATTAGCATGCAATTCAGCCACTTATGCTAGAATTCACATGTATGGAACACAAAGACAGATGAAATCCATTATAAAAAGGCAACTGTTCATGTAGCCAAACTGATGGTGAGGAGAGCTGTATATCTTTGGAAGATTGCAAAAATATCTTTTCTTCATGATTTATCTCTAAAGAGAAGTACTGAACTTCAGCAGGTATGCTCCAATTTTGTCACCAACCTACTGGATATGCTGGAATGCATATAAGAATAGTGTGAAGCAAAGGCTTTTACACTTTTATCTGTATGCATTAGTTAGAAGTGTACAAATGGCATGGGCCTGTTTGTCAAGCCATTTCAGAGGTACATATGACTGACAATACATGAAGATGGAATGCTGTGTGATAAATATGTACAGATGTGTCAGAGACAGGTCTTTGATAGCATGTTTAGCATTTCAAAGATGTTTTGTTAGCAAAATGGGTCATTTGCCTGTTCTTTTGTGGGGGGGAGCAAGGATGAGTTACAGTTATGACAAAAACAAGGATATGTTTCTTTTGTTACTCTCCTTGTTTTGCGTCCTGCCTGTTAGTATTTCACATCTCTTGATGCTTTATGTTTCTCCACTGGGTAATACTAACTGGCTACCTTTTCTGTTTTATCTGGAAGCAGTTATTTTGCAGTTATGTTATACTTATGTGTATTATACCTCTGTTGTCTTTTAGGCCACGTACAAGTACATCACTCGGGCATGTCAATCCGTGGAAACCCCTCCCTTCACTGATGCTAAAAGCCAAGTCATAGTTGCTGGGTTTCAGCAACATGGTGCTGTTCTCCTTGAAAGGGGATGGGAAGATATGGCCCATAGGATGTAAATATGGCAGCAGATTGTTCATGATGTCAATGCCATGGGTGGCCACAGCAGAACATATGAACATCTGCAAGGAGGTGAGTAGCTGCAATGGGCTGTGACAAAATGGTTACAGGGGTAGGGGCTGCTAGGGAACCACCACTAACCCCAATGAACAGTTCCTGGCAATCTGAGAAATCCAGATAGCTCCCAGGAGAGTGGAGTACAGGATGTCCTGGATGTGGGTGCAACAACTTCCGAGACAGCAAGTACATCCCAAGAGGAGCTTCCAGGTAAGCTTTGATATATTAACAATTGAATACTGTTGTACAGTAAAACAGATGAAATTAATAAGTTAATTCTGTATCACGTCTTTTTTGGAGTTATTAGCTTAATTTGGAGTTGACGGCCACTTTCTTCTTCAAAGTACTGTTAATGCACATATACAGAGATAAATGTATTAGTCCCATGTTACTGTTAATTGTGATGGTGTTGTCATTGCGTCTTGCTTAACTTCTTCCAGGACCATCTGGAATATAGTGCAGTACTTCTTCTGCAGATGGTAAGCCAAATATTTTTATATCAGTACTGCTGAATAATTCAAAGAAATATTGTACTTTGTGATATTGATATCAGTCCTTTTGTGTGTATTGCTGTTCTGTCTGTAATAGTGGCAGCACTGTTAGTTTGTTAGCATATATTACACTATAGTAGTGCAGGTATTAATGTATTCCTGTGTTTCTAGCTTTTTATCACAGGTGATCATGAGAGTGGGAGCGTGGGCCCTGTGTCAGCTGATGACAGTGTAACCACAGACTCTGATGATAATGGTGGCCAAACTGAGGCACAGTAGGGGGGATGCAGAGGCTGTATCTGAAACAGAGATTGACATGCAGCTATCCCCTTTATTTTCATCAGACATAGTCAGTAGGCCTATGCCTATCCAGTCCACTGAGCCCACAGATATTGGACAAGTGGAGCACGAGGACATTGATCGGGGATGTGTGGCTACTGTGGCTTCAGTGCCTGTTGAGTCTGTCTGTAGCCAAAGTGTGGGTGAGTTGCCACACAGGAGGATTGATAGGGGTGCTCAGAGGGGCCTGCTGTCCCTCCTCCATCTGTCACTTCTTGTGCCACTCAACATATGTGTAGGGCTGTCATGGAGGCACAGGCATATTCCCATATGTGCTTCAGACAAATGTTCAGGGTTGTGGATGTAGCACAGTCTGACATGCCTGACTGCCTCCACCATGTTGCTAATTCACTGGATCAGATGAATGACAGATTGGAAGGAGGCGTGTCTGTGATGGACCGAAGGGTGTCCTTAATGGGATGAGCAGTGTCTGTGATGGAAAGTCTGCTGGGTGGGGAATGGCCTCCTCCTGAGTGTAAGTCAGCCACATCATCTTCTGTCAGCTGATGTGGCCGTGATCAATCATGCTCCCATAGTGGCATTAGTTCCACTGATCCATTAGTGAGTCTGTTGTACACACCCAGACTTAGCAGGCCATGGGGTGATGGTCCTAGGTGCCTCTGTGAAGGGATCTCATCCAGCACACATCAGTCATGTTCAGGTAGCAGCACTGCATCTGACTGTGGGTGTGGATGTGCCAGTGGAACTCCTGTCAGAGCCAGTTCTCATGGCTGGTGATGACAGTGATGAACCTCCACCTCTACCATGCACACTCATGCTCACACCTGTCCAACAGACCAAGACATAGAGCTACAACAGAGCTTGGCTGTGTTTATGCAGAGAGTCACGCACCAATTTCACCTGGAGACCCCTACAGACACACATAACAGTTACTCAGTTTGTCTCACTGGCCATTTGTTGTTTTATCACAATGTCTGCCTTCTTTTCATTCCTACTCACACACACCCTCACTGACCTTATGTGTCAGCCTAGACTTACTGCCCCCCCCACAACACCCTCTGCAAGTGCCATATCCCTGTTTTCTATCTTTTGTATTTAGGGATACAAAAGCTGTGTCTGATGCTCATGTGCATAGCTAACATGGTGCTTAGTATATCTGCATTTGTTTTGTTGAACTGGTCATTGTACTTTTGACAGTTAGGCAGTTGATAGCATCACAATTTCACAACATTATAGTGAATGCTCTTGTAAGTGTGTTGAGGTCAGAAACTGCAATGTGTATAATTACTTTCTGTCTTCTCTCTTTAATGATCTTCCAGGACAAATGTATGGTGCACATCATAAGTCACACCATCAGGTTTAGGCCTTAGGATTGTACGACAACACTGTAGCCAAACCTCATCATACCAGTAATACAGTATAATGCTCTCTTTTGCATGTACCTCTGTAGACACAAGCAGCAGCTGGAGAGACCACAGGGCTTTCTCATGAAGATAACACAGGACCTACAAACCATGCCATGATGTATGTGGATAGATTAAAAACCATGTCACTGTCATCTGTCTGGTATAGGATGCGGTGACATTTGCCTGGCCTCCAGGCCAGTGTCTGGCCATGACCATGCCATGGTGGGATGGCTGCATATCCAAATATGTGCTGAATATGGTAATAACTGTGTCCCACATGCTGTGGTAAAAGGCTTTCTGTAATGTCAAGAGCACATACACACACTTTCTCACACGCACACACACACACACACACACACACACACACACACACACACACACACACACACACACACACAGTTGACTGCAGTGAAAATAGAATCCTTACCTAAGTACACACACTACAGAACACAGTACATAATGCAAGCACCATGGCACAAGTCTGACTTTTGAAAGACTGCAGCTGAACTTATAGTACATGACATCATCAGCTCATGTGTGAGACAAGATGTTGGCAGGGCTGCATAGGATCATAGTTTCATAGGTTCATATGAGGCTACTACCATAATGGCCCTAGGTTCATAGGTTCATAAGAGGTTACTAGGCTAATGGCCCTAGGGCCTTGTCAAGCCTACCTAAGTTGGACCATCATTCTCTTATAGACCAAGATATATAGTCCATATTTGCAAATCCATGATCAGCACTGGTTTACCCTAAGAGTGACATAGGTGAAACCCCTGGGGTAAATCTACAATTTCCCATCCAGTTGTCCCAGTTACACTTAAATTGGGTCATTGAGGATCTCAGTTTCACATGAACTGGGAATTTGTTCCAAAGGGGTGGCAATCTCTTAGAGACATATCTGTCTCTCCAGGATGCACTGTTGATGTCACAGGCTAGGTTACCGTCCCTAGAGTGAGCCAAACTGTGCCAGGTGAAGAGTTTGAAGGTCACTAATGTCCTTGTTGATAAGGTACAAGATGATTCTCTCCATGGTTTTACAGGCAAGGCTGGTCAAGCTTATGGCTGTATAGTTCCCCAGGTCAGTTAAGGGACCCACTCTGTGCAAGGGTATTATGGTTGCTCTGTTCCTCTCTGCTGGGATAAACCAGCACTTGGACTGTGGTTGAAGGGAGTACCCAGTGGCTTTGCTAAGTCTTGCTGTAGACTGTTTAGTAAGCAGCCTGGGATGTTATCTGGTCCCCTAGAGGCTGTGTTTTTGGCATTGATGAGTGTGGTTATGACCTGTTATTTGGAGATAATAGGTAGAGAACTGTTAACAGGTATGCTGTAGGGTATGATCAGTGGAGACAGGGGTGTGAAATTGTTGCCAAACCTGTCTGCTAACAGGTTGGCTATGTCCTCAGGTTCAGTGTGAGTGGTACTGTCCACTCTGAATTTGGTTCAAAGCCAGGCTCTTCCCGTTACATTGAAAACATAGCTAAAGAATGCCTTGTGATTATCCTTAGCTGTGAATGCTAATTTCGTTTCATAATTACCTTAAGGGGACTTTAGAAGATGTCTTATTTGCTTGTTCAAGCTATGGAGGGTTTTCTTCTGCTGAGACTCTTCCCTCTAATTCCCGGAAATCAGTTTGTTTCATTTGTTGTGTAATCTATTTATGCTAGATGTCCATAAGGGTGGATTCTTTTTTTGTGAGCAAGTTTTGATCTGTTTTGGTACAGCTAAGTCTATATACTTGTAAAGGTGTTTATATAGGGCATTTGTGTACACCTCCGTATAGGAGTCCCTACTGTCAGTGGTGGCAGTAGGTTTGAAACTATATATGCCATCACTTAGGAGGCTGTAGTTTGCTTTGAAACATTTTTCCACCTTTAGGATCCGGGGTCAGGTAGTCAGGTACGATTGTTACATTGAATGTGACTGATTTATGATCAGACCATACCAAAGAGGATCTCACACATGGGGTGGTACAGCGATATCCCATGTTGGTGAGTACAAGGTCGAGGACATTTGAGCCCCTTGTGTGGGTACAGACTAACTGTTCCAGAACATTTGTGTTTACAAAGTGCAGAAACCATAGGGCAACTGTGGTTGATCTCATATATGTATCCTAATCGATGGAAGAATAGTTGAAGTTACCCATGCCTAGGGTGTTTTGTTGTATTATGGGTGACTCAAGTAGATCCAGGAAGGCATTGTGTGGTCTTCATGGTTCATGTTAGTGGACCTGTCACTAACAATGATGTGGAGAGGGTTTTTTCTTACAGTTAGTTGGACTTGGAGAAACTCTAGGGAGTTGTACTGCTTAACCAGTCTTGAGGTGTACTTGTCTTTTGTGAAGATGGATACGCCTCCTCCTTTGTTTTTTTCACATTCATTTTGTGGCCTGAACGTGTGGAAGGCATTATAGCCTTTCATGGTTGGAATACTCTCTGTGGCTCTAAACCACATCTCTGTGACTGCACAAACATCGATCTTCCAAAGTAAGAAGTACCTCCATTGAGTGTAGTTTCTGAATTAGACTCCTAGCATTAAGCAGCATAACCATGAGTTTGTCTTTTGAGGATATTTTTCCATCAGGAACTTTGTTCTTATGACATTGCCTAAAACAGTCACTCTGGGGGAGGCAAGTACTTTGGCTAGTAACCAAAAGGCATGTAGTGACAGATGAAGGCCATCCCTGGCAATGAAGCATGGTCTGTTGACCATATGATCATAGCCTGAGAACTACTGGATTCCCCTGAAGTGACACCAGTAGCTAAGCCAGTTGTTGAAGTCGACAGTTCTTTTTTTTGTATTGAGGCATCATCCTGTGTAAAGGTGGAATACTGCTTAGGGCTATGGACATACCTGTCTGGGACACATAATATAAGAGGTCAGTCATATCTCTCTTCATATAGTCCAGTGAGGTATGTCTCAAGTAATTTACTCCAACATGGGTACAACAGAGGTGTAACTGTGGTTGTTGTTGAGAGACTGTGTGCATGACTTTGCGGATCCTGGTACCTGAGATGGAGCTGACCATGACTTTCTTCTTGTACAAGCTGGTGAGGGGGACATCTGTGTGTCTCACTATGATTCACATATGACCAAGACTTTTGTTTTGAGGTCTTTTGCCTTAAGGGATTAATGGGTGAGATACTGATGCACTTTTTGTAGTGGGTTCCATTGGGACTGTCATGTGTGCAGAAGGTTTGCATTTGTGAGGTCTCTGTTCTTTCAGTAAGCTTGTAGTAAGCACTTCTCCATATGTGGGTTTATGTGTTCTGCACTTGTTTTGTTGAGGTGAAGTGTGTGTGCTGCCAACCTGTTTGATATCTAGTTTGTTTTTACCTGATAGAGAGAGAGAGAGAGAGAGAGAGAGAGAGAGACTGACAGCATTTATTCTAGATTAATTGTATACTTGCATCTCTCACATATTTTATTGGTAATTTATAGAAGTACATGGTTATCGCTATACATGAGGCAATAGAATGCTAGCTGCGTAAAAACACAAATACCCTTATTAAGCATATTTAGATGGTCATTATTAGCAGAGCAATTTTGTGAGCAGGAGGGACATAGAAGCCACCCAAGAGGCTGTAACAGGCTCCCACTGTGTGTGGAGCAGTGCTTATTGGTGACCCTGTTCAATCGCAACCTTGACTACTGGTTGGTTAATTGTACAGTCACCTCTGAGCTGGCACCTATGTCCCTCATGGACAGGGCCAGCAGATGCTACTCACAAACACACTCTGCTAAAAACAACCATTCAATTATACTCAGTAAAGGTTCTTGTGTTATACACAGATAGGCTTCTACACACCCTAGTGCTATTAGGTTAGTAGCCTCATATGAACCTATGAAACTATGTGCCTATGGAGGCCTCCCAATCTGTTGTCACTCCACATGGCCTGCTGATGTTATCTTAACTTGTTAACTTGTCCAGTGTTCCGCTATCACAGCATGACATTAATTTATTAGTCAAAGGACTAAGTTTCATCCCTTATAGCAATAGTATGCTAGATGAAACCATCATAGATGTTAGAATGTTTTGCAGAAATGTTATGCTCAAGTATATTTATAATGGCACTTCTATTAATGAGACTGATAGTGAGTCAACTACTAGCAATGGTAGATTTATGTTTAAGAATCTAAGCGATTATACACCAGTCAATCATCCATTAATTGAAGCATATTTACGCACTACAGAAGATGAGATTTATAAGTATTTTCATAAAAAGAGATCGAATAATTTTAACAATAATCTGTCATACCAGGAGAGAAGGAGCCTCTATAACTTAAGAAATGATTTAAATATAACTATTAGGCCAGCAGATAAAGGCTCTGGTGTTGTGGTACTTGATACCATAGATTACCAAAATGAAATGTATACTATGCTAAGTGATGTGTTTTATACAAGAATTGATTTTACTAAGGTTTATGAAATGTGTGCGTATGTACATGGTATTTTAACTGATATTTATAGAAGTAACTTAATAAATAGAAATGAGTTTAATTATTTATATATTAAGATGCCTACCATCCCAGTTATACATGGAATACCCAAAATACACAAAAGTATTACTAAGCCACCCATGAGACCAATAGTCTCAGGGCAAGGATGGGTTACGGAGCACTTGTCAGTTTTTATTGAGAAACATTTAAGGTGTATTTTAAATAATAATGAATTTGTATTACGTGATTCTAAACAGTTTCTAACAGATTTGTACTATTTTAATAATCAAATGGATACCATCCACAATCTGATTTTAGTAACTTTTGACATACAATCATTGTTCACTGTCATCCCCAATGACCTTGGTTTAGCTTATGTTAGTAATTATCTTACAGAACATAGTACCTATGGTAATGTTTTAATTGACTTATTGGTACACTTCCTTGAGTTAGTGCTGGAAAATAATGTGTTTATGTTCACTGACAATATTTATCAGCAATTAGATGGCGTAGCTATGGGCACTCCTTGTGCCAATAGCTACGCCAACATGTTCCTAGCCTACTGGGAAGAACAGCTTCTATTTAAAGAATATATGTTTAAGAAACATGTAAGATTCTATAGACGTTTTGTGGATGACGTGTTTATTTTATGGGATGGTAATACAGAAGAACTGCTTAGTTTCAATATGGTCTTGAATAATATTACACCATGTCTGAAATTCACAATGAAATACTCATTATTGAAAATAGAATTTTTAGACCTATATATCGAAAAACTTGAATGTGGAATGTTTAACACTGGAATTTTTAGGAAACCCTGTTATAGGAATACTTTATTATTCAGAACTAGTATGCACCCTAAGTATGTTTTCAGTAACATAGTAAAAGGACAGACCCTACGAATGTCTAGATTGAATTCCAATGACAAAGGCTTTATGGCAGACTTATATGATTTAGGAGAGAAGTTTGCTGAGAGGGGCTATAATTCTAGGAGGTAGATTTACAATTTGATAATGCTTTAAGTTTACGTTCAACATTAGGTACCCCATATTTTGGGCCCAAGCCTCTAGTAATGAAAATGTCAAAGAAGTCACTAATGCAAAAGTTAGGTTTCTGACTTCATATACAGCAGATAATAAACAAATCAGAGAGATTATCTCCAAAAATTGGAACATACTACATACTGATGACATACTGACAAAGATTGTAGGTGACTCTCCATCTTTTACCTACAGGAATAAGAAGAATCTTAAAAGACTGCTTTGTTATCCACCAAACAAGGGTACACACCGAGCTTTAGTTATGGTACGACACCTTGTGGACAATGCAATTTTGTTCCTTAATAGATTCTAGTATAGTATTTGTACATCCAGATACACAGAGGGAAATATACACCCGAGTTAATGCCAACTGTATGACACCTGATGTCATATATCTTGCTGTATGTGAACTGTGTTCATGTTTCTATGTTGGTAAAACGAACAGGGTACTAAGAGATAGAATAAGGGAACACTGTTATAATATAAGGAAAGGTAATTTGCAGAATGCACTAGCCAAGCATGTGACACAAACAAGTCCTGAACACAAGTTTATGTTTAGGGTGCTGGAGAAAATGAATGCTAATGTAAGAGGAGGTGATATTATGAATCATACTGAAGACAGAGAAAGTAGGTGGATAATTTTGCTGAGAGCTGATAGAGGCCATGGTTTAAATGAAAGGGCATCTATCAGACCACATTTAAAGAAGCGTAGGCATACTAAGTTCTGATATTTTTTAGATTTTAGATTTTTATGTATTCTGATACTTGCACATATACATTTTTTCTGGTTAACCTAGTTATTTCACATTGCAGTTTCGTTAAGGTTTTTAGCTCTATACTTCTAGATAATTTGTTCTTCTATTTATTTATTTATTAATTTATCTACTCTTGTACATATGCACTCATATTTTATATCTAGATATATATATTTATTTATTTAGACACTACACTTATATACATTTTTTATATAGATGCAGATATACATTCATGTACTGACTTTACTATAACAAGTATCACCTTGTTTGATAATAGTTCCCTCGATCTGTATATGACTATTTTTTATTGTTAGTTATCATGCTTCTGATGGCATCTACCTTGCTTAGTTTATAAGTTGCCTTGCATTACTACTTGCATGTATTAAGGTTTTATCTAATATGACTATCACATGCATTTATGTATTAGGCTGCATATACCTTTATACTTGATAGTATGCTGCTTATAATATGTTTTTACATTCTTTATGGAATGAAGTTATTTTTAAATTTTTAATTTTCAATAGAATATGTATACACTATTGTCTATTTTAGATGTCAATGATATTATGTTCATATATTTAGTTTTTAAGTTTTGCTTTATGGCGCTTCTGCTTTAAAAGTTGGTTGATTAATTAACATGCAGATATTTAAAGGACATGGCTATTGTGCCTTTTGTTTGTGATCTGAAGAAGCTACTAGTTAGTGAAAGCGCTTATCGTGGTTCATCTGTGCAATAAACTGATTTATCTGTTTCAGAAGACCGGATTGCTTGGATTTTTTACACATTGGATGTTATTTCTCACTCTGTCGATGCTTGCCTGAGTTATTTACCTATTTATTTATCTGTTTATAAGCGAGCGTGCTGTGGCAGTAACCAGCATTTTTATTTATATTCTAACATCAGCTATAAAGTGTTGTTTGACACGCTTCATGTCAGTCTTGAGCTGTGGTGCTTGCCTTAAATACAGAGTTCTGTAATCTTTATACCTAGATAGATAGAGGGTTATGTTCTCACTACAGTCAACTGGTGTGTGTGTGTGTGTGTGTGTGTGTGTGTGTGTGTGTGTGTGTGTGTGTGTGTGTGTGCTTGTATTTGTGCTCTTGCTTGACATTACAAAGAGCCTTTTACTCCAGCATGTGGGACACTGTTATTACCATATTCTCCTCACTAGATACTGATGATGTCATCAGCAATAAAGTGTTGTATGACACACTCCAAGTCAGACTTGATCTGTGGTACTTGCATATAGTACTATGTTCTGTAGTCTGTGTACTTAAATAGGCAGAGGTTCTATTCTCACTGCAGTCAACTGGAGTGTATGTGAGCTGTTGCTTGACATTACTGAAAACATTTTCCACCAGCGTGTAAGACACTGTTATGTTGCCCTCAACAGACATAGCTGATGTCATCAGCTATATTACATTTTCGGATATGCAGTACTCCCACCAGGGCAGGGTTAGAGACAGACCTGGGGGCCAGGCACATGTCTGTCATCCTATACAATAAAGTTTACAGTGACATGGCTTTTAATCTAGCCACATACATCATGGCATGTTATGTAGGCCCTGTGTTATCTTGGTGAGGAAAGCCTGTGGTCTCTCCAGCTGCTACATGTGTCTGGTGAGGTACATGTAAAAAAGAGCATTATACTATATTAGTGCTGTAATGAAGTTTGACTACAGTGCTGTCATACAATCCTGAGATGTCAGTATGATGGCATGACTTATGATGTGCACAACATAGGCTTTCAATAGCAGTGTGGACACTTGGTGGTCAAAGTTCAGATTGCTATCAAAATGTGTTCCCAGTGCTTGCATCACTAATTTTCTGCATAGCGGGACTATTGTCAATGCTGTGATTAACACAGAACTCTACTTTTCAGATGGGCAATACTACAAACACACATTTCTGCATTTATTTGTAAATTATGTGCCTTTGTCACTATTCAGTTGTGTGTGAGTTATCTCCTTCTGTACTATGTTATTAGCATTGATGGACTCACTGAATTTGCATAATATGCAATAATCAACAAACTTGGTAAGCCAAAGGCCATATACTTTACCCTGAACTGTTTATAAATACAGTTCAAACACTAAAGGGACAAGTACACATTCCTGAGGTTTGCCAATGGTGATAGGTCTACTGGTACAGGTTGATTCACCAGCTGTCACATGATGTGCTCTGTCAGTGAGCCAATTGTTTACCCATCAACTAATGTAAGGTTTAATCCCAGCTTGAGGGTTTTCTCAATGATACCTCAGTGTGTGATTGTGTCAAAACCCTAGGCCAGATCACCATAGGCAGTATGCATTGTCTTGCCCTCATCTAGGCCTATCACATGGAATCAATGAACTGTGACAACATCACAGATCACCTATGACATGACCCGGCACATACACTTCCTGATACTGTGGAATACACAGTTAAACACACATTCCACATGACCTATGTTCCTGTACAAAGGTGTACATCAGCATGCATCCACCTGTGTTGGGGAGACAGCACCTGATGCATGCATGTATAAAGACATCCTGGCTCTCCTGTACTGTGAGGTAGACCAACATGTCATCATGGACCTCTTCTACATGTATACTAGTAATATTCCAGGTGTATGTAACAGACATGTGTGAGTTGTCACTGCTACATCTGGTCCTTTACATCTGATAGCTGTCCTCCAAGTGGTTATTGAGGGCATGCATGATGACAACAGTATCACCTTGTGGAACTTGAACAGGTGAAGGGATTTGACAAAAAGTCACACTGTGCTATTCAATCAACAATGCCACATGTGGTCATAAACAGCTATATCACCAAATGGTTAGACCAGTGTATGAAATATGTGGCATCTCACTATGTTGGAATGTATGATGTGACATATATCTCAGGTCCAGTGATCAGGTCAGTACATCAGGGGTGTCTGCTAGGCCCTTGGCTGTCCCTTAGTTAAGTGATGGACATCACAGATGACATGCACATGCTGTGTCCAAACAGCTGCCTGAAGGGCTACAGCTTGTAGGCAATCATTGACTCCAACTGTGATATTAGTATAATACACACAGTATCAATACATACCAGAGACTGCTGCCACAGCCATGACAACACGTGCACTGACGAGACACATGGAGAAATGTAGTGCATCAGGTAACAGACACCACACCCAAGTATAATGTGGACATCACACCCTATAATCAGATGAATATTTATTCATTTATTCATGTATTTATTTATTTCATTTGTTAACCGGGTTAGTCCAAATGAGCCAGTGGCCTGTATTCAGTGGAGACCCGAGGATAAAAGCACCAGACAGTTATTACAAAGTTATAAAAAAGAAAAACATCTGACAATGAAGTTTATGCAAACATTACAATAATGTGCTTTACATGAGAACATTAGAGATTTACAAATGGTCTGAGAATGAAGTTTACATAAACATTACAATAATGTGCATAACATGCAGTACAAAAGTTAGAATTTGTTTTAATCGACAAAAAGAGAAAGAGATGCAAATGAGATAGGACACTTGCAATAGGTGGTAAGGTGGGATTTAAGTGGGATCATTGCAGTGATAGGTGTTGGCATTTAGGAGAAAAGTTTTAAGTTTGGATTTAAAGGGATTTATGCTAGAAATGATTCAGATGTTAAGGGGGAGTTTGTTCCATGCATGGGAAATGCTATATTTGTAAAGAAGTTTACCAATGTTTTTTTTTGGGTTATAGGTGTCCAGAAGGAGATAGTCAGAGATGCGGAGAGTTCTGCGAGGGGTATAATATGATATTAGTGAGGATAGATTAGGGCATGAAAGGAGTTTTAAGAGTAGAGTATGAGTCATTTGCAGCTGTGAGTGAAGCAGGTGCTGGGGGAAGTCAAGCCACTGGAGTTGTTTTAGTACATGGCAGTGATGTGATTTGTAGGGTTGATTACTAGCAAATCTTGCAACACTATAGCATGATTAACAGAGTTTAGCCAAAAGGGTAGATTGTAGCTGTGAAACCATTGGGGAGGCATACAGTAGACATGGAAGGAGGAAGGCCTGAGCTAATTTCTGCCTAGAGTCAGGGGTTAGGTATTTTTTTATGTTTGTAGAGTAGGCCAGGTTTTTGGATGGTCTTTTTGATACACAGTGCTAAATATGGGCATCAAATGTTAATTGATCATCAATAATAACACCAAGAAGTTTAGTATATGGGTCAGGTTGTATGATGGTATTGTTGAGAGAAGAAATGGGGAAGGTTGTTTTGAGGTTAGAGAGAGTTTTTGGAAAAAAGAGTAGTAGCTTTGTTTCTTGGGATAGAATTAGTTGGTTGTCAGTTAGCTATTTTTCTACAGATAGGAAGCTATATTGAGTAGTAGAGAGGAGGTTAGAAAAACTGTCAGAACAGGTAATAAGGGAAGAGTTGTCCACATATTATATCAGGGTAGATGCTGTGCAAGAAGTATGCGGTTGGTTTGTGAAAATATTAAAAAGTAGAGGGCCAAGAACTGAGCCTTGAGGCACCCAAGTTCAGATTGGTAAGTAAAGGCAGTAGATAGCCTGCCATCTTACTTATTGTTGTCTATTTGTGGGAAATCTAGTGAACCATTTAATAGTAAAGGGAGATAAGTTGAGTTGTGATAGTTTATTGGGAAGTTTGGAGTGTGATACGGTATTGAATGCCTTAGAAAGGTCAAGAATGAGGCAAGAAATCAGTAAATTTTTGTCCATGGCTTTTGCAACGTTTGAGTAAAGGACAGTAGAGCAGTAGAGTTACTATGATGGGGTCTGAAGCCATGCTGGATAGAGGTTAGGAGGTGGTTATTATCTAGAAGGTACTTAATAAGCTGTCTGTGAATGGATTTTTCAAGGAGTTTAGATAGCGGAGAGAGTATAGCAATAGGTTTGTAGTTGGATGGTTCATTGCTGTTGCCTCCCTTGTGTAATAGAGTGATGAAGAATGATTTCCATATATCTGGGATGGTGGATTCTTAAATAAATCCATTTATCAGGATAGAGACAGGGTAGACTAATGAGTGAGTGGCTAGTTTAAGAAAGAGGGGGTAAGGTTGTCAGAAGAGGGGGAGTATGGCGTTGGTTTAAGCAGGAGAGATTTTATGTAAGATGTCGGGAGGGGGTCAAGTGTGAACGAGGGAGTATTGGTGAAATACGGAGTGAGGGTATGTGTTAATTCTTCTAACCATTGTGGGTGAGTTTGTGAATAGATTCAATGAGGTTGAATTTAGAGTGGCAGTTGCGAGGGGGGGGGGTTGTCGGAGTAGAGGCTGGGGTTAAAAGGGTTGCCTGGGTGCAGGATCTTTTTAACAGACTGCCAAAATGTTTTTTGGTTAGACTTATGGGTGAGTTTGGCATTGGAGAAGATTTTTTTCTTATCTGTATTGATGTGATTTTTAGCCAGATTATGTAGTTGTTTATAGGTTTGGAGAAGAGAAGGTGATTTAGTTTTATTCCATTATTTCCATGTGCTGTCTGTTTTTTTTCATAAGACTGAATGTGTGGGGTGTGGGTTGTTTTGATTCTTACTTTTCTGAGAGGTACCAGGGAGTCAAGGATGGAGAGAAAAGTGTGATGGAAATGAAGAACAGCATCATTGATTGGTCTCACTGTTAAAAGTGGAGAGATTGCGACAATCTTTATAGAGATGGTATATATATATATATATATATATATATATATATATATATATATATATATATACATAAAAACAGCATGCCAAAGTACTTGGATAGGAAAATGGTTGCTAAGGGAGTCTGGCAGGATAGTACGGTTTTGATACAGGTTGGCGTCAATTGTTAGGATTCAGTCAAGAGTGGAGCTACTATTATTGTTTTTATTGACTCTAGTAGGTGTAGTAAGTAGCTGATGAAAGCCATATAGGTTGATGGTGAGAGATGGGCTGGTTGTAGATAGTTTTAGCCAGTCGATATTAACGTCTCCTAAAGAATGGTTTCATAGCTGATATTAAGTGATAACCATGAGAGTATGGATTTGAGGATGGGAATGTTATTACCTGGTGGGATATAGATAGCAGCTAAGGCAAATTTCTTTTGTGGGATAAGGTGACAGTTTAGGATAAGTAGTTTGGCAGGGTGGAAATTTGAATAGGGTTTGGGTAGGGGGGAAAGACTGAGGTGTTTGGAGTACATATTGGTGACTGCACCACCTTTCTTAACCATTCTGTCTGAATAGGTATGTGACCTGTGTCCTGGGGTGGAGGGTAAGTGGTACATCTGGCAGCATGTGGTCACAGTGCTGTCTACTCCCTTGATTGTAACACAAGCACTGGGTATGTGAAAGACATGCACATCAGAGGGCATACTAACGTAATGGTTCCCAGACTTCATCACACCAATAACTAAGTACAATGCACCCTTCTCCATGTACCTCCGTACACATGTTCTAGTGATGTGTAACTGGTGTGCCACCTTTGTCACAGTGTGCTGTCACACAGCTTATGTCTAAGTCCATACCTAGGTATTCTTTCTGGGGAATACACATTACTGTCTGATGGTGGTGAACACCAATCAAGTTATTACACCAGATGCATGTGTGCTACCTGTTCACCTTATGCACACACTGCATACAAAGGTGTTTGACAACATTAATGGCATGTATAGCATTTGTGACAGTGTGGATTGTGCCATATATGTGTGTATATATATATATATATATATATATATATATATATAATATATATATATATATATATATATATATATATATATATATATATATATATATATATATATATATATATATATATATATGCCATGCACACAAGGCAACTAGTCTATAGTGCCCATACTGTCACGTAAAGGTATAGCAGTGTCTCTCCTAACACCTCCTGCAGATATCACAGTACCAGGACAGTGTGCACAGTCACCCTCATAGAGTGTGGATGTATCATACTAGTTGTCCAGTGTGTGTGCATGCTCATCTGTTGTCACTCCACATCACATATGTTCTGTCAGAGGCATGGGATTAGTGGTGGCATTATTTAGCTATTGTCCATGATTGTGGTTGGTTCTCATAATGTTTTCCATGATCCTTTACCTATGGCCACCATGCTGCAGACCTGTGCTGAGAGTACACTCATATTCAGGTATATCAGTTTGCACAGCTTCCCAATATGTACTGTACCTCAACTGTATGCCAGATCCCTGATAGATGTCCTCTGCATTATTCATGTAAGGATGCTTATCTCACACACACATCCTTCCCTTTTATTATGACACCTTATGTGACAATCACATACAGCACATTTTCACTGTACAGTATGTACTGTACCATATATTTCATTGACACGCCGTCCTCTGCTGTACATGTGGGAGTGTCACCTGGACTGTTTCTTGTCTTTATTCCTACAATTCATCTGTATGTCCCTATTCAATACACACTTACTCCGAGTGATCATTTTACGTGGCAGTCCATGTCCTGTTACATATCATTAACACAGCTTCATTACAGAATGCAGGAATGGGATATCACAATATTCTGCCCTGTCCTGTACTGTGTTTGGACCATATACTTCACATTCATACCTCTCAGCTGTCCAGATATTCCCAGGATGTTCAGATGCTTTCCTTGTTGAATATGTGGCTTTCTTCCATATCACTGGGATGATCTCTGTACTGATGTGACTTCATATTACAGACATTTGGGTGCATACCTCTCAGCTGTCCTGATTTGTGGAGAATGTCCAGTTTTTGTCTCATATTTTTGATCTATTTCTCATAACATGTTTTCCTGGTAAATCCTTGGCATGTCATTGCAGCGTGCAGTTTGTAACTGATGACTGAAATTTGAGTTTCAAACTTTATGCTCTTCAGAAAGTTCATGTTAATGCACAACCTATATAGTCTATCAACTTCATATGTTTGGACATGGAATATTTCTGGCCCTTTGTCCTCCCCATTTTTATGGCTTTGTCCACATTTCTCACTCTAAGAGGTTGAATGTGTTACATTCAAACACATTCCCATGTGACATCTAT
This sequence comes from Protopterus annectens, assembly GCF_019279795.1. NCBI lineage: Eukaryota > Metazoa > Chordata > Ceratodontiformes > Protopteridae > Protopterus > Protopterus annectens. The sequence continues at coordinate 1,314,510,935 of NC_056735.1, read as the reverse complement.
GTCAAATGTGTCCCTGTTACTGATTATTTGTCCTCTCATTAAGTTGGCCTCTGTGCAGATATGTTGCAATAACAGCTATTTTTAATTATTTAACATTTGTTTACTGACTGGGGACAGAATACATTTTCAGTGGAGGCCCAGGGAGAAATGCTGCAGAAGCATGTCTTTGGTATGTGGGAAGAAACTGGAGCACCAGGAGGAAACCCACGCAAACGCAGAGAGGACATGTAGACTCTGCACAGAAGGCATTCCAGCAGATAACTGAACCAGAGAACTTCTTGCTATGAGGTGACAATGCTAACTACTGCACCACTGTTCATTCATACCTCTCAACTGTACAGACTTTTTCAAAATGTCCAGATTTTGCCTCATATTTTTGGTCTATTTCTCATACAATTGTATTTTTCTGGCAAATCATTGGTAAATTATTGAGAGTTGAAGTCAGAAAATAGTGACAGACAGATATTTGAGTCTCAGACTTCATACCCGTCAAAAATTCATGCAAATGCAAAACCCGTCATTCTATCAACTTTCTAGTTTGTAATAGCAATATTTAATAATTTATCTGCTTATTTATTTGTTTTATTGAAAATTGTGAGCTCTCTCTCTCTCTCTCTCTGCAGTTAGTGGGTTTATTCTTCTCACTTCATTGATATTTGGTGTAGAACTCTTAGCCTAGAGGGTTTCTCTGTGCCTTAAAGTCTTAGTCCCTTATCTCTGAAATTATTTCTGCTGAATAGCTGCATACTTGAGCTGGTTGGTTACCTTTTACATACCTACATCAACTTTATTACAAGCTGACATAAGTACAAACTTGCAGTGTTATAAGATAGTACTGCATTTTATTTTTTCTGTTTTATTGTTTTATTGAATATTGTGTTAAAATAGAAGTGCATTTATCTGCTTATTTATTTGTTTCACTGAAAATTGTGAGCTCTCTCTCTGTCTGCAGTTAGTGGGTTTATTCTTCTCACTTCATTGATATTCAGTGTAGAAGTATTAGCCTAGAGGGTTTCTCTGTGCCTTAAAGTCTTAGTCCCTTATCTCTGAAATGATTTCTGCTGAATAGCTGCGTACTTGAGCTGTTTGGTTAGCTTTCACATACCTACATCAACTTTATTACAAGCTAAGTATTACAGTGTTATAAGATAGTACTGCATTTAATTTTTTCTGTTTTATTGTTTCATTGAATAGTGTGTTAAAAATAGTACTGCATTTATTTTATTTTATTTTACATTTGTTGACCTGGCTAGACTAACTGGATATATGTCCATTTTCAGTAGAGGCCCGGGGAGAAAAGCTCCAAGCATGAACAGTGACAAAGTTTACAATATAGAAAAAGACACGTAAAATTTACCTGCTTATTTATTTGTTACACTGAAAATTGTAAGCTCTCTCTCTGTCTGCAGTTAGTGGGTTTATTCTTCTCACTTCATTGATATTCGGTGTAGAAGTCTTAGCCTAGAGGGTTTCTCTGTGCTTTAAAGTCTTAGTCCCTTATCTCTGAAATTATTTCTGCTGAATAGCTGCATACGTGAGCTGTTTGGTTAGCTTTTACATACCTACATCAACTTTATTACAAGCTGAGATAAGTACAAACATGCAGTGTTATAAGATACTACTGCTTTTTATTTTTTCTGTTTTATTGTTTCATTGAATATTGCATTAAAATAGTACTGCATTTATCTGCTTATTTATTTGTTTCACTGAAAATTGTGATCTCTCTCTCTCTCTCTCTCTCTGCAGTTAGTGGGTTTATTCTTCTCACTTCATTGATAGTCGGTGTAGAAGTCTTAGTCTAGAGAGTTTCAATCTGCCTTAAAGTCTTAGTCCCTTATCTCTGAAATTATTTCTGCTGAATAGCTGCATACTTAGCTGTTTGGTTAGCTTTTACATACCTATATCAACTTTATTACAAGCTACGTACAAACTTGCAGTGTTATAAGATAGCACTGCATTTTATTTTTTCTGTTTTATTGTTTCATTGAATATTGTGTTAAAATAGTACCGCATTTATCTGCTTATTTATTTGTTTCACTGAAATGTGTGAGCTCGCTCTCTCTTTCTCTCTGTGTTCAGTTAGTTTTCTCACCCACCCTCCCTGTTCTTGTTGTTGTATTAATCTTGGTGGCTTTGGAATTGACCGCCCCTCCTGTAAATTTGTGTTTGAACACTCCTCCTGGGCCCATCTCATTTGCTCACTTAACCAAGTACAGTGAGATCATATTTTGATTTCAGATACTCCTACCATTCCCATCTGTTCAGTCCTATCCCAGCTCTATCTTAGTCTAGTCTCATTAGCTCATTCTGCCTAATACAGAGAGAACATTTGAGTAGGCATACCCACTTAGGCCCTGAACTTCTCTGACTGAAGACTGCTGGAACAGGGCTCAGTTCTGAGGTTTTTTACTGGTTAATTGGGTAATTTATTTAAATCCGTTTGCTTGTTTTCTATTGTTATATTTAAAAAAAATTGTACTTTATCTGCCTTTGCTGTATTTGTGTTTCTTCCTACTTTATTACCTTATTTTGCTTTTGCGTCTTCTTAAAAGTACTCAATTGTGTTTATTCTGCTGCATTTATTACTGCTTGGCAGTAGCCTGATTAAATTGTAACTGTTATTCTAAGTCTTTTGGTTAAAGCACTTGGGCTTCAGACCAGTTGTTTTACATTAAGAAGGTTTGTGGTCTGAACTGTTGTGGCAGGACAGGTAGCTTGCATCCTTCTAAGTTGGGAACTGCTGACTGAAGGCTCAGTGTCTGTTATTCTAAAAGTGTATTAGTTCTGGTTTAAGCACTTGTGTTCCAGGCCAGTTATTTTACATGAAGAAGGTTTATGGCCTGCACTCTTGTGAGAGGAGAGGCTAGATGCTGCCCTTCTGAGCTGGGAATTTCTGGTTAAAGGATTACTTTGCCTGCTTATTTGAACAGTTTTTCTGATACTGGTGCACCTTGTCTGCTGTAGCATAGACTAAATTCAGGCCTGCTGAATCTAGCTTTGTTTGTATAACTTGAGCACTAATCCAGGCCATCTTTTTTGGAGAAGGTTCCCCTGCACCCTAGTGGCAGGAGTGCGTGGTTAGAACTTGTCTGATTGAAGACTGCTGGAACAGGGATCAGTTTTGAATTTTGTTACTGGTTAGTTGGGTACTTTGTTTAAATCAGTTTGCTTGTGTTCTATTGTTATAAAAAATTGCACTTTATTCATCTGCTTTTACTGTAATTGTGTTTCTTCCCACGTTATTACCTTATTTTGCTTGTGCTTCTTAAAATTACTCAATTGTATTATTCTGCTGCAGTTATTACTGCTTGGTAGTAGCCTGATTAAATTGTAACTGTTATTCTAAGCCTTTCGGTTTAAGCACTTGGGCTTCAGACCAGTTGTTTTACAGTAAGAAGGTTTGTGGACTCCATTGTTGTGGCAGGACAGGTAGCTTGCATCCTTCTAAGTTGGGAATTGCTGATTGAAGGCTCAGTGCCTGTTATTCTAAAAGCACATTAGTTCTGGTTTAAGCACTTGGGCTTCAGGCCAGTTATTTTACATTAAGAAGGTTTGTGGTCTGCACTCTTGTGGGAGGTGAGGCTAGATTCTCCCCTTCTGAGCTGGGAATTTCTGGTTAAAGGCTTATTGTGCCTGCTTATTTGAACTGTTTCTTTCTGAAATTTGTGTGCCTTGTTTGCTGTAGCCCAGAAGTTAGCAGTTTACTGGCCATTTTGGGCTAATTTCTATCTCTTTCATTTCCCTGCTATAAAAACTGCATTTGCACTTTTTTGCACTTGTATTCAGCTCAGCAGGTGCCTGCCACATGTCCTGCAGAGTTCTACAGCAGCAGAGAGACAAAAGAGAGACTTTGGAGTGATTAAGTATCATTTGTCTGCATTTTCTTGCTGTCTTTAACTAATTCCGCCTAAAATGCTGATATTTTAGCGTTTCTGTAATTTAAAAAGCTTGGTTCTGCTACATATTGTACTTATTTGCTGCATGCACTTGAACTAAGTCATTTTTGTGTTTAAATAATCTGTTTAACTGTTTTAAGCTACACACTAAAGTGTGATAGCCATTTCTGTGCATTTAAAGTGTTTTTTTATTGTGTCTGTTTTATTTTCTGACAAAAATAACCCAAAAAAACAACAAAACAAATACTTGTTTCCCGCCTTTCTGAACTTGTATAGTCCAGTTTTCAGGTTATTGCTGAATTCAGGGCTGTGTTACAAGTTTCTGTGTTGCCCATACCTTACTTCTTTAGAAGGAAGTTTCTCTGTTCACCTGTCAGAGAGGGGAGCTTTGAGCAGCCTATCTGTCCCTGGAGGAGTGGTTTTAGCCCAGAAGTTAGTAGCTTATTGGCCATTTTGGGCTAATTTCTATCTCTTTCATTTCCCTGCTATAAAAACCCAATTTTTACAGTTTTGCATGTCGGGCAGTGCCAGTTAGCTAGGGTTAAACTATTCCTGGCTCCACGACGTCTAGTCTTCAATTTTTCCCTTGGAACTAGACAAACTTTCAACTTAAGAACTCAAACCATTAATTTCACAGCCCAGCACTTGCTCAAAACTCATAGCAAGCTCTGATTAACCCTAGCACTATACCCCCCCTATACTGCCCAGAAGGACAAGGCTCGCTATTCATCCCTACCAGCCAATCAGTAAAAAAGCTCACTTTACCTATTCAGGCATGCCTAAAGGGCAGTTTCAGGTGTACTCTCCAGTCCAACTGGTGAATCTGGGCATTTTGAGGCAATGTTACAACTGCCTCATGTACACAGACAACCCTCTCCTCCTACCACCAACCACTAATATATGCAAGAGATGCAATTATACAGCCAAACTGGAGGCAAATCTCTCTCAACCCAAGACTGGAACTGACAGTCAAGAGGAGAAGAGAAATACTTGCAACACGCCACCAGTCTCACATAAACCTACTAAACCAACACCGGCAAATAACACACATAAATACATGAAAATATACTCGGAGGCTCTAAAAAAAAATCTGCAAAAGCAACAGAGACCTCCAAAGCAGACATCCAAGCAACCTCCACACCCCATAACAAACCATGAAGCACATACTTCATATAATCAGTGTGTATGAAATCACAGCCCTTAAGGCAAAATAACATACCCAACACACTAGTAATAGGCAGCTCTATAGTCAGGCACACTGATGTCCCACTAACTAGGCTGGACAAGGAGAAGGTTACAGTTAGCTGCCTGTCAGGCGCCAGGATCTGCCACATAACACAAGCACTCAGGTCGCTCCAGAACAAGTACAAATACGACTCTGTCATTGTCCATGTTGGTGCGAATGACCTGAGACGTACCTCCCTAGACTACATGAAAAGAGACATGGAAGAGCTCTCTGATCACATAGCCCAGGCCAGTATGACCCTGATTCTGAGTAACATCCTGCCCTCACCAAGAATGATGCCACAGTGTAAAGAAAAAATTATCAAGTTCAACAATTGGCTAAGTTTCTGGTGTCATTCAAAGGGGATCCATTATCTGTCCACCTGGGATGACATGCTCAACAAGTCACTTTGCTTCACAAGAGATGGCTTGCACCTGTCACCCTTAGGCTTTTGAATACTGGCCAAGACTTTTGCCGGTCCCATAGTGCCTTTTTAGGCAAGGCTCAAAAGACAAACCCACCACCATAAATAGCACAAGTAACCAAAACCTGAGAGTAATGCGACTTAACGCTAGAAGTCTAAACCTCAAAATGCATGCACTTGAGGCACTCCTCAATATGGAGAACAGAAATATCTGTGCAGTAACAGAAACCTGGTTTAAGGCTCCAGAGAGCACCCCAGCACTACCAGGCTATAACTCGTACCATACTTTTCGGCCACAGAACCCGGAACCGAAAAACACAAAAGGTGAGGGGTGTATCCATATTCATCAAGGATACCCACACCTCCAGGTTAGTGGTGCAGCACGATGCCTCAGAGATCATCCATGTGCAACTAATAATGGGCAAAACTGCAATTCAAATTGTAGCTTGCTACAGATCACCCACCATGACCCAGGATCCCAACTCCGCATTTCTGGAGACACTGGAAAATATGAAGGTCCTACCAAATGCCCTAATACTGGGTGATTTCAATTACCCAAACATTAACAAGGAGAACTACTCAAGTACTATCTCCCTTGCCCAACGCTTCCTAGAATTTATAAACTTGAAAGCCCTGGATCAACTGGTCAACATCTCCACCAGAGGTGACAACATATTGGACCTAGTCATCACCAACATGGGTGACTGGTGTTCCACATCGGAGGTCATCCCCTCGTTGGTTAGATTAGACCATAGACTAATCACTCTGGATATCCACATTCCGCCCCTACCCCCCAATCAAGGAAACCACCGTGAAAAACTATTCAGAAAAGCAAACTTCACGTTACTTAAGACCAAGGTGGAAAGGTTCACAGCCTCCATGCTAAAGGACAATGTTGTCCAAGTGGCTGAATCCCTTACAAAGGCACTCTATGAGCACCTGCAAGAATGCATGGATCATGCTATCCCAAGCAAAACCAAGACTCACTCCTCCAAGAAAAGGAAACCAGTCTGGTGGACCCCTGCCATAAACAAGCAGGGAAGGAAGGAGGAAACTAGTACAGAAAAGAGTAAAATCCCAAGAAGGAAAGACATCCCTGATCAGTATCAGTAAGAAACTACGATCCCTCATAAAAGCATCCAAGGCAAGCATCAAAAGAAAAATTGCCAAGGACTCCAAAGATAACCACAAAGCGTTCTTTAACTATGTCAAGAACCTAACTGGAAACTCTCAGATATGCTCTGAGTTAGTGCAGAATGGCACAAAATACTCTGAACTGACTGATATTGCCAACATTCTGGCAGACAGGTTTATTGCAAACTTCACCACCCTCTCACCCCCTAAAGGGCCCATAACCATACCAGAAGAATGTAGAGCCCTGGCAATCACTGATGCACAGGTTAAAACAGCCCTATCCAAAGCCAAAAACACAGCTTCAATGGAACCAGATGGTAACCCAGGCTGTGTCTTATACGAGCGCCAAAATGAACTAAACCCTCACCTAAATGCACTGTTCAAACTCAGCCTCTCTATAGTCTACATACCCATAGAGTTGCACACAGCAACAGTTATCCTGCTCCACAAAAGTGGATCCACAATGGACCCTGGGAGCTATCGCCCTATAAGCCTGACTAGCCTGGTCTGCAAGGCTATAGAACACATCATCATGGAACTCATTAACAGAGATATTGGGAACCTCCAGACATTGGACCCTACACAGTTTGGCTTTGTTAAGGGAAGATCATGCCTCCTAAACCTGGTGGACTTCCTTGAGACAGTTACTAAGGCTTTAGATGAGGAAAAGGAGGTCCACATAGCCTACCAAGACCTCGCAAAGGCTTTCAACACCATTCCCCATTCTGGTATTATAGACAAGCTCACCAGCCTGAACATAAACCCCTGTGTCAAGAGATGGGTTGCTAGTTGGCTCATGGATAAAACCCACACGGTGAGAGTTGCAGGCTCTAGGTCCGACTCTAAACCAGTTACAAGTAGCCTCCCCCACAGCTCAGTCCTGGGACCCCTCCTGTTTGGTATATACTTCTTAGCGGTACAGACAAGCACAGGAGAACTATGGCTGACCAAGTTCACAGACGACTGCAAACTGGGGGCCATAATTGACTCTCTGGCTAATACAGACATCTTCCAGAAGGGTCTCACTGAGACGGATACCTGGTGTCAAAATCATGGCCTCAAGCTAAATGCCAAAAAGTGCATAGTCATCCCCTTTGGAAAAAAACAAAGTACCTGAAAACTGCCACATACGTGGTAGTCCCCTAAATACAGAAAATTTAATAAGGGATTTGGGGACCCAAGTAGAGAGTCATTTCTCCTTTGATAATCATATTGCCAAGGTGGTTAGAAAAAACTTCTATGTGGCCCACCTAATCACAAAAGGGTTCACATCTAGAACAAAAGAGATTATTATGACCCTGTACTCATCACTTATCAGACCCATCATAGAGTACAACACCCCATTTGGGATGTACCTTACAAGACACCTGCAATAGCTGGAAAGACCACAAAAGTACCTCACCAAGAGGATTACTGGCCTCAAACAGATGCCCTATGCAGCCCGACTGAAGAAACTCCAGCTGTACTCAGTTGCATACTGCTTACTCAGAGGTGATCTCTGCCTGACATACAAGGCCATGTCCAACCCAGAAATGATGGACATGCTCCACCTAAAAAAAAACAAAAAAAACAAATCCTCGAGAGCCACATGCTCTAGCGATCTAAACTTCACCACAATGATAAATAGGATGTGCTGGAGACTCCCCATGCATTGGAACAGGATTCCAATCTACATTAGGCAGAGCCCCTCACTAACACTCTTCAAGAGAAACCTTGACGAGTGGATGGGAAACAGAAAATTTACCCCGGGAATCACTGCAGTGGCTCTGCTGGACAGAGGCACAGGGAACTAATGGCTTTGCTGGACAGAGGCACAGGGAACTAATCTAAGGGGATGATGAAAGCCAACACATTCTGGCTAGGCTTATAGATGCCCTCAGGCAGACAGCCTAGTACTTACTTATGAACCTAAATGTGTCCCTAGTTTTCATCCTTTGTCTCAACACTATTTATGGCTTTTATCCATATTTAGTGCTCTAAGTGTTTGAAAAGTTATGTGTACAGTCCTGGTGATCATTGTGGCATTCCGTGCAAATCCACCGACCATATGTGCTCTCCTTTACATGGAATTAATATATGTGTTCACTTACAAGGTTTAGTGACCAGCAGTGGTGGCTCATGATATTGGACTGCAGGACTGCAGGACTGTAGTCCCCCCATCTGTGAACCACACTGGCACAATCCAATAAATCCTCCTAACCTCGCATAGAAAGTGAATCCAGACTGCTGCCTTACCAGTCCAGATTCAGGAAGAAGGTAGCAAGACGCTGATGCCCCAGAGGTCTATGCGGTGCTACCCGCATAGACTGGAAGGGGATCAGACTGCAAGGTCAGCAGTCTTGGAATGTTAGCAAACAGGAAATGGGAAACTGGAAGTGTACATTCTGGAGTGAATGCAGACAAGCAGCTTTGGATTATTTTATGAGCCAAGATGCTCAGGATGGAACAGCTTTGGATTATTGCAGGTACAGAATGAAGCAAAGGTGTGTGTGTGTGTGTGTGTGTGTGTGTGTGTGTGTGTGTGTGTGTGTGTGTGTGTGTGTGTGTGTGTGTGTGGATACCTGCTGGTGGTGTTTATAGAATACCTCAGGCTTGAGCCCTGTACCCTGGGTGCAGGTAACAAGAGCCTGGATTCCCTACCCACCACCATTTATGAAACTTTTGCAGATTGTTGCCATATATTTTGTTCTGTTCTGTTCCTCATAAAAATCTGTGGTTTTTGAATTTTTAATTTCTTAAATAGTTGATGGTGCAGTGGTAGCATTGTTGCCTTACAGCTAGGGGTTCTCTGGTTTGATTGGGATGCCTTCTGTGTGGAGTCTGCATGTTCTCCCTGTGTTTGTGTGTGGGTTTGCATTGGTGTCCTCCCATGTTACAAAGACATGTGTCTGCAGTATTTCTCTCTGGGCCTCTGCTGAAAATTGGCTTTTGTTCCAGGTCAAACTTTCCTGGTTAAGAAATGTTAAATAAACAAACTGACAGGCATTTGAATTTCAGACTTCATATTCTTCAGAAAGTACATAGTAACAAGATGAATATTTTTAATTTGCCCCTATATTTGGGACTGTATTCCCCCATTATTGGCTTTGTCCAGGCTTTTCGTGCTAAGGTTGAGAGTTATGGTGAGAACTGAATTCATTGAATATGTTTGAGGGCTGTATTCCCCCATTACTGGCTTTGTCCAGGTGTTTTGTGCTAAGAGGTTGACAGCTATGGTGAGAACTGAATTCACTAAATGGTAGCCATTTAAGTTTCAGTCTTCTTCTCTTTCATGAAACAGGTTGATTTGGCATAGTGGTACATTGCTCTGACTGTTTTGCACAGGGTCCTGGGTTCAAGCCTTGGCAGTGAAATGTATGGTGGAAACACAGCATTTTATATTAGCAACTTTCCAAGATTATACAAGCAATGTTTAAAATGTGTCCCTGGATTTTGGGCTTTTGCCCCCCACCCCCAATAAATTTTGGCTTTTTCCAGATTAGTTGTGCTGCAAAATTGAGAGATAAAGTTGAGTGTCAAGTAGATTTTACAAGGAGCTGAGAGCTGCAGGGGAAGAGAAGTTTAGTGCTGCTCATGCTGCGCTTGCTTGCATTGTTAATAGCACAACAGATAGTGTACTTGCTTTTGATGCAGAAGGCTGTGGGTTCTACTCCCCCAGGGGGTGGATGCTGCCATACTGAGAATGTCCTCTTTGACAAAGATACAGGCACTTTATTTGTAGATGAAACAATGACATATAAAGTTGTTTGCTAGCAACAATCTCTTCATTAGTTACAGATCTCTTTAATGTGGAATTATTTAGATGACTTTTACTTCTGCATAGATTGTGCTTATTTACTGATACTGGTGGATTGTAGAAGTTTGAGTAGAGCATATTTACTGATACTGGTGGATTGTAGAAGTTTAAGTAGACTTTTATGATGGAAATGTTCTCAATTGGGCAGTTTTGTCATTATTGGTGCATGCATTTTGTTTCATTGTTTACTGGAAAAATGTTCAAAACAATAAATTTAAAACACCGTCTAACAACTGTACTGTATTATGCAAGGAATATAATTTAATGCAATCAGGAAGGTGTATCACACAACACATGTATGTTTTGTGTGCAAGAGGCCTATCATTTGAAAACACCCCAAAGTTAATCTTTATACTAGACAAATGTATTTTCTTTGAATGTGGATTTCAATGCTGTTTCAATGAATGTGATTTTCAAAGGCATAGAAGTTTTAATGCTGTCTATTTTCATTGTGAGACTGCATTGCATTGTTTAGCAGATGTCTTAGTGTTTGTGCTGTAAAATGCAAAATAAAACTTTCAAATGAAATCCAAACCATTGTAGAAGTAAATCTGTATGCACATTACAGTGTTTATGGTAAATGGGGTGAAATAACCAAGTAATGGGATATTGGAATGGATGCAGGGGGGACGCTCCATTTGACCATGATTTTGTGAGGGGGAAGGTTGGCAAACTCAAAGACAGCACCAGCTGAACTATACCTCTCAACTGTCCAGATTTTCACAGAATGAATAGATTTTTGCTTCTTATTTTTGGTTTGTTCCTCATAACATTTGTGGTTTTCTGGCTAATCATTTAGGAAATAAGTCAATAAATAATGACAGACATTGAGTTTCAGACTTGATGCCCTTCAGAAAACTGCATGCAAGACCTGTTATTCTGTCAACTGTCTAAGTTTATACAAGAGCAATTTTTAGTACCGTTTGTATGTTCCGCCAATATATTTGGCCTTGTCCAAATTAATTTCCTGCTTTAAGAGGTACGTGCAAATTGTTTTATAGAATTAGGTATATCCAAACCTCTCAACTGTCCCTGATTTTGGCTCAAAATGTTGCTCTCCCCCTAATAGTCCCTCTGTAAAGTGGCAAATTTAGAAGAAAACGTGGAGGGTTTACAATTAATAAATAATTATAATGATCATTTATAGATTACTTTTAATTTCAGAAATGCATGTAGATTCTCTTATTTTGTCATCTGCTCACGTTAACAGTACTAATATTAAAAAAGTGTCCCTTCTTTGATAGGTTCCCAGCTGTATTATGTGGCTATTTTATATTTTTGCATCACATCACATTTTTGGTCCGTTTTTCATAAAATTGTGGTTTTCTGACAAATTAGTGGCAAATAATTACAGACTGAAGTTAGAAAATAATGACAGACATTTGAATTTCAGATTTCATACCCTTCGGAAAATTCATACTAAAACAAGATCTAATTGTCCAGATTTCTTGCTCTGAGGTTGAGAGATATGACAAATGTGTCATGGCCATCACCTTCAGCCAGAGACATTTCAAATTGTGACATACTTATTCTGGAAGAGCTAATACTCCCACTCTTTTCTTTCTTTCTTCTAATATTCTTCACTGCCAACCCTCTCTGCATATTCTATTATCAAGGCATTGTGTCACCTTACCCTCTGCTGCTTTACTTACCTTTGCTTGCTGCTCCTCTGATTGTTTTCCTAGGGTGAACTCCTCTGTGGCTCTGACCCTGTTAATATAGCTCTCTATCTTCTGTCTTCCCATCTACTCCCTTTAACATCCATCTGGTTAGAATACTTTGCTCCTTCCCCTGTCTGTATTTCCTATATGCTCATATCCTTAGCACATCAGGAATGAACTATTCACTATGTTAGCATAGGACTCACCCCCTCCATTTCCTGCCTAGGGTTTTGCTCTGGATAAATCTGGTCATTACCTGCAGCTATGCTTACTCTTCTTGCCCTCCCCCCTCTATGACATCACTTACCTTATAAATATACGTTCTCCCTCAGGACGCCATCTTTATTCTCCTAATTAGCCTTTGGGTGCTGTTCGGTCCTGGCGGTGGAGTAAATAGGGTTTTTAGGTAAGCTTTCTTTTTGTCCTGTTCAGAATTGTTAAACCATGCTGATGATATCCTAGTAAAGTACTAATTGCGTGCAGGACAGGTTTGTAAATAACTGTGTTGAGAACCTGCGTAGCGTGTACTATCCCCAGCTGTTTTGGCGTGCTTCTGAGCGTTTTTACTGCACATGGAGTTCAGGTGTGAACAAAGTCACGGTTAGAATACTGTACAGCTCTGCTTATATGCTAAATGGGTTATCTTACCATGCAACCTAAATGATAGCGTGTTTACTGTGTAGCCTTTTATGTAGCCTTTTTAGTTGATCTGGTAGAGTAGTTTTCAGGAACTTTGTAGCACCAGATAGACTGTATGCTTTTGTGGCATGCTAACTACGCCATCAACTAATAGTGTTTAAGTGTTGCTTTGGACCTTTTACAACTACTATAGTCACTACATAGAGCTATAGACTCTGTTTTTGGACAATGTATGATTTATAAGAACTAACCTCTTGTCGAATACTAAAACTATAAACCGCTCTTGTTACATAATATATTTATATATTAGACTGGAATCATGGCATTCTTTGTACGCTAACAATGCTAATGACTACAAGCATTCTAGTGTTGTTTCAGACCTATAAAGACAGCTAATGTTGCTGTATAGAGCTTACGTTTCTGCTTTTCACCATCGTATGGATTTGAAGAGCTATTGTTTGCCACTGTATAGTTATATAGAGCAGTATTTCCTGTTGCATACTATTACTATACATACAACAGAAATCACAGCGTCCTCTGCCAAGCACCTTATACTGACTAGCCTAATTAACAATGATGTGTGCAAATAAGGAGCACTAATTAGAAAAAAAATATATATATCTATCTATACAAATAACAAATGCAAACATGATAGAGAGTTATAAGACGAGTTGAACCTTATTGTTTCAGAGATATGCTGTTTTAACAAGTGTCTTGCTGAATGTAATCTTTGACTGAGTCATAGAAGAGTTTAACCTTTATTGTTCCTGAACTATATTACTTTTATAAGTGTCTTGCTTGAATATTATCACTGATAGAGACATTGTAATATGTGCAGTCAAGACTGTTTTACTATGCAAGTTAATCTCTGTTCTATGCTCAAGTTACAACTTAATAAGCCTGTGTATCTGTCTATTTTTTTCTCTCTCTGTGTGTCTTACCACTGTCTCTCTTTTCCCTTTATATTCCCAGCTGCTCAACCTGGTTTCCCAGTATTAAGGAGGACTTGTCCTGCGTGCTGAAAACAACTATTCTCCTCAACACACTGCGGTTTCCCCTAACTAAGGAACTGAACCTTTCCTCCCCTCTGCTACAGTCCCCAAGGGAATTTAATTATAAGTAAAGTACGTACTTTAAACCAAAGTCTTAAGACAATTAGTGTGAGATATCCTAGGTTGTAAGTTTACTTTCACTAGCCAGGACAGCCGGCAGCCTTTACTATCTGCACCCATACCTGTCACCCCTTCCCCCTTCTTAGACTACAAGTATTTTTACTGTTCTTCCTCTTCAATCCTCTATAACATACTTACTGCCCTGCACTCTTTTCTCAGTATATATTGCCTCTGCTATACAGCTTTTGTCCACTAGAGGGCAATAGTTTCCTTTAGACCACCATTCTGACTCCAATTTTAAGTAACTTACAGGCTCTTGGATTCTAATATTCTGGAAGAGCTAATACTCCCACTCTATTCTTTCTTTCTTCTAATATTCTTCACTGCCAACCCTCTTTGCATATTCTATTATCAAGGCATTGTGTCACCTTACCCTCTGCTCTTTACTTACCGTTGCTTACTGCTCCTCTGATTGTTTTCCTAGGGTGAACTCCTCTGTGTCTCATCCCGCTCCGTTCGCCCTGCGAGCTCACTCTGCTCCCCTACCCTGCCCCCAAATTCCACCTGCCCCCAGTGGTCCTAAACTTATACTCTAACTGCCACACCCCCTATGCATTAGGACCAACCTCTAATTCCTCCCCTTAAAGTGCTATTACCTCTATTATATTCTCACTTTACCCCTATCTCCTCCCCTTAAAGAACCATCACTCATTTACCTTTATCCATTACCCTACCACTCTATCCACAAATATCCCTACATTTAACCACCTTAACCTAAACAAATGGCTCAAGGATCCTGTAAACCCTTACCTTTATTACTACTCCTAATTATACTTATCATTCCCTATCTACTTACTCTCTATGAACACCATAGATTCCTAGGACTGCATACCCACATCACACACACCTCTGTCCTTAACCCCAGCTCCACTCATAGTGTTAGCAACCTCCCCAGCTCAGCTAAGTACTCAGCAGCCATATTTCATAGACTCCATCACATCTCTCAATTTAACCCACCAGCTAGAAAAAAATAAGAACCTAATTTTTAAACTTCTACAACTCATCCTAAAAGTTTAGGTCCACTCCCTGTTAGATGGTGATATACACCCTAACCCAGGTCCTACCACTATCACAGCTACACAGCCTGATATACCAACAAATTCAATCACACAGACACTTACCAAGCCCCCCAACTCTCTCCTGATAGCTCATCTTAATATTCGTAGCATCAATAACAAAATAGCTCACCTGCATGCCCTTATTGATGTTTATTCCTTTGACATCCTCTGTCTGTCTGAAATATGGCTTAATCCATCAATACAAGACAGTGCAGTTCTACCCCCTGGCTATAATATCATAAGACGTGACCGTGACACTAAAAAAGGAGGAGGCGTAGCCATACTTTATAAGAATGTATTACAAGTTACCTTGTTAGACTCCAAACCTCCACTTTGCAACAATGCAGAAATTCTTCTAACTAAGGTTCAGCTTAACAAAAGCAAAGCCATATATCTATCATGTGTCTATCTTCCCCCGGGCAATAACATCAACACATTAGAGGCTATCCTCAGCTGGCTCTCAAGTAACTACCCCCAAGAAACCATTATACTTGGAGATTTTAACATTAACTGGAACTCCTGTACATCTGAGCAGCCTTCTACTCATATCAGCTTATATGGTTTTACCCAAACTATAACATCCCCAACCCGCACCAATAAAACTAACAACAAAACTAGTACCCTTGACTGGATACTCACTAATACCCCCCAACTAAACTATAAAACAGGCACCCTCCCTGAGGACATAAGTGATCACTTGCTTACCTATTTAATCAGAACAAAAACTGTCATCCTAAACTCTACCATCTATAGAACTATTCGCACTACCAAAAATTTTAACCCTGCTCACTTTCAAGCTGAACTAGTCACCTGTGACTGGTCACCCCTGAAATACCTCCCAATAGATAATGCCGTGAAATACTTTAACTCTAAATTTCTAACCATTTTAGACAGCCATGCCCCATTACACAAAGTTAGAATTAGAACCAAACCAGCACCATGGCTCACCAAAACAACCAAACAAAAAATCCTCCAAAGAAATAAACAATGGGCCAAATGGCTCAACAAAAGCTCCTCAGACCACCTGCAATTCAGACAGCTAAGAAATGAAACAAAAAAAGCCATATTAGCCGATAAAAGAAACTACTACTACCAACTACAACAAACCAACCAAAATAATCCCCAAAACTTCTGGTGAGGTATCAATAACCTCCTACACTCTGGATGCTCAAGTACTCCCTCTCCCTCTGGCTCTGATCACAACAATCCCATCCAAATAGCTGACTCATTTAATACTTTTTTCACTGAAACCATACAATCCCTAGCCAACCAGCTATCCCCTAGCATCCCAGGCTCTGCCACAACCTTTACCAATAATTCTCATCAGTTTCATTTTCAGCCAGTGCCCACTTCACTTATCTGTAACCTCATACAGAAACTTAAACCCACTACTCTCTGCTGATAAATTACCTGCAGAATACCTGCAACAAGCTGCTAAAGTCATAGCCTACCCCATATCCATCCTCATTAACAGAACTATTTCTGAAGGATCTATTCCCCTAATCTGGAAAGTCTCTCACATAATTCCCTGCATAAGGGGGGTAACCCCAAAGGGTTGTCCAATTTTAGGTCCATAGCTTTTCTTTCTCCTTTGGCAAAATAATAGAGAAATGTATACACATACAACTGTTAACCTACCTACTGATCACAATTTATTAGCACCCTGTCAACAAGGCTTTAGACCATTTCATAGCACCACCTCTGCTCTCTTATCCTTCACTAACCATATTAACAGTAATCGTAATATTGATACTCTATCCTCAGCTGTTTTTATTGACCTGTCCAAAGCATTTGACATGGTGAATCACCACCTCCTTATAGACACACTCAAAAACCTGTCATTGGACAACCATACTATACAGTGGTTCCAATCATACCTACATAACAGGCAACAGGCTGTACTATGGGAAAATACTTTATCTTCCCACGTCCCAGTCACTCTAGGGGTCCCGCAAGGAACTATATTAGGCCCATTACTCTTCTCCATCTTTACAAATGACCTTCATTCTGTAATTCCTCAAGCTGACTGTATCCAATACGCTGACGACTCCACACTCATTTCTCAATCAGAACTTCAGTCACTAACCCAAATGACCTTTAGTACAGTTGAAAACTGGCTCCTACAAAGACGTCTTATCCTTAACCCCAAAAAAACAAAAATGTTACTATTTACCCCCACCCACAGAACCTCCCCACTTAACTTTACTATTACTTCAAATGATAGAACTATAATATCTCCTGAACCAACCACCAAACTACTCGGGGTACTAATAGATAACAACTTGTCCTTTGAACCTCACATTAATAACACCATAAAAATAGTAAACAAGAAACTAGGTTCCCTCTATAGAATAAAACCCTTTCTTACACCTCCAGCCAGGATTACTATTGCTCGTACCCACCTCATCTCTACCTTGCTCTATGCCTCCCCTATCTATACCAAAATATGTAGAAGTAATCTGAGTAAACTTACATCCTCCTACAACAATATTGCCAGATTTGCAGCTGGGACCTCCTATAGAACTCATCACTGTATCAATCTGAATCAGTTAGGATGGTTAGAGCTGCCAAATGTAATACTTTTCAATCAATTAATAGTAGCCCATAAGATCCTGTATTTACCTCAAATTACACCCATACTTACATCCCTAGTCATCCCCTATAATAACCTCAAGACCTTATGCTCAGCTAATAACCTACTTGTACAAATATCAAAATCCAACAAGTTAGCTGGTGACACCTTGTTCTCCAATACAGTAGGTAAAGCCTGGAACATCCTCCCAAGCCAACTAACCTCAATATCCTCTGTCAGATTATTTAAAAGCAAGCTTAAACCCTACCTCAAATCACACTGGCTATGCCCCTGTGTTAACCCAGACTAAGTACCTAACTATTAACTAGACTCCCACAATTCCTAGCCTCCCATGATCATGATCTTGTGTTATCTCACTAATTTTTAGTGAGCTTAACCTTCCTTAGGATTTTTTCTCATGTAAATAAGTATATACTGTGGAATGATCAAACACCTTCATATAGTATCACAACCTATGTGTTAAATAACACTAGAAATCCATCCTTGTTTGCTGTTCTTCTATACTCTATCTATTGATCTCTAGTGTTTTTCTTTCTTAGGTTTTGTGAGACCTTAGTATCTCTTATCATAAATTACTAGGTGTATCTAATTTTGTAATATGTTATAAAGATTTGTACTACACCATTTCTAATACAAATGTATTAGTCTTATTCATCTATTCTTAGATAAATTTTTCCTTTTTCCTACTGAAATATAAAATATATAATCTTAGGCTTGTACTATAATTGTTAAAACTTATGTACCAAATTATACTGTTATTGTCTTTGTCTTGACCTTTTATGTTGTTGTAATTTGTGGAGCTTTTCTCCCCGGGCCTCCACTGAAAATGGACATATATCCAGCTGGACTAGCCCGGTCAACAAATGTAAAATAAAATAAAAATAAAATAATAAAATACTTGTTGCACCCCACTCCCCCATGTAGTGACTCTGGATGTGTTCAAGCAAGGCAAGGAGTAGTTATGCAGTGTAACATGTGCAGAGTGTCCCCCCATCCAGGGTAGACACAAGTACTACAGTGGCTTTTCATCTGTTATTGATTTTGTAGAATGGTCTGGTTTCTGTCATATTTTTGTACTGTTCATTTATGGTTCTTCTTAATCAGAAAATGCATGTTTTTGCAGTGCCTGTTGCTCTGTGTTTAAGTAGCAATGCTTTAATGACCACCAGGTAAGCTTGTCTGAGACTGTAAGATGCAAGTAAGCTTTAATAAGCATACTGTTAAAGAATTACCATAATTGAAAGCCTTTTTGTTGTTGCCATGCAGAGAATATTTACATAACTAGGTAACGTATAAGCCATAGTTATTGAAATACATATAACAGTATTTGTAATAAAGGACAGGATTACAGTATTTTCAGAAGCTCGTTACAGTTGTTGGAGACTTGCAGTTATCTTTGCAGGCTTTACCCGTAAACTAAACAGAATGTCAATCTATTGTGTGGTCCATAACCTGTGCAGTAATCCTTTAAGCAATTTATCTTGAGATTGTTTCTTGTTTGCTATTCATTTTTTACTTTGATCATGTTTTCCCAATGAAACAAGTAAATAGTTGTTGTCAGGCAGCAGGCCTTTTTTGGATAAGAAACATTTTTACAAGTGCGGGTATCACAGAGATTGCTACTTTCAGCATGTTACTTGGTACTTTTATAAAGCTGAATATAAATTATAATTAGAACTGCAGTGCAAGGAGAAGTGGTTTGAGTTGAGTGCTGCTTGTTTTCTTATACTTGATTTTGACTGGCATTCCAGTAATGTATATAAAAGTAATTTAGTTTTTCATGCATCACAACCTTTTTGTTTCCATCTAGATATTAAGTAAGATGTCATGTAGCCAATGCATTGAAATATTTGTTTTTCTTCTACACATCATTTTGTCTTGATTGGGCTCTCATAATGACGGTTTGGCACCCAGGGCAGCGTATTTAATTAAAGACCCAGTTTTTGTGGTTTTTAGCATAGCCCCATCCCTTTCTAGTTGGTCACACCCCTTCACATTGGCCCCACCCATTCCGATATTTCCTGCAGCCTCTCTTTGATTTGAAGTCACCAGCCACCACTGGTGGCCAGCAGTACTGTTGCGGGATGCAAAACCTAGCTTAGGCATGCCGCTCCTCATTAATATGCATTGCAGACTGCCACATGCTGAGCACTGTCAAGTTAACATGTAGGCTTCATGCAGAGCGAACACAGAGTTTACTGAATCTGCAAAATTGACTTTCTCATAATCTGTAATTACTGTGCTTGTGATGTAATCAATGATGGTGAACAGTTAGTGTTACCAGTTCCATTTTGATGCTTCATATTGTGATGTAATCACTAATCACCATCAACAGTTAGTGGCTTTATTTGCATTTGGTACTTCATACTGATGGGACTGTCATGGCTGACCTCTCTTAAAGGTACTATTCTGGTTTACAACATATTCTGTGGAGCCTACTGTCCATGTTGTCATGAATGTCTTCCTCTCTCATCACATCTCAAAAATGTAAAGTTAGGGATATAAATGAAACAAACAAATTTAAAAAGCAACTAAAACAGCACATGGTAAAAGCAAATATGTGTGATTTTTTTTTTTAAGATATAAAACACACTACGTGCCTCTAGAAGAAGTCTTTCCTACTTATTAGCTTAGTCTGTTCTAACTTTCATGATTGATCTGATATAATATTAAATTCCAAATATAGTATGTATATAGATAATTACTTTCTTATAGATAGCTATTCATGCCATAGCATATACTTACTATGGTATGATTTTCTGAGGATGTAAATAGCTTTATATGCCTACTTATGTAAAAGTTCTCTCTCTCTGTCTCTCTCTTTTATAAACATCTTTATTAAAACACAAATAGGACACTTCTCTTGGTCATACACAATCCTGTTAGGCCCTTTAAAAAAGGTCACTATACTGAATATTTATATTACATGTTTTCTACTGTGCAACCATAGAACTCCTAGGATGTCCTAGGCTACTGTATCTTGTGACCATAACACCTTGCAACTTTCCAACGTAATCTGTAGCTCCCTTCTTGAGTCATGCCTGGGGTAAATGTATGCATAGATTTTGTATTAGTATGCATTTTCTTAAGGGTATGAAGTTTGAAATTCAAATGTCTGTTATTATTTAATGACTTCAAGCCTTAATGATTTGCCAGAAAACTACAAATTTTATGAGGAATAGACCAAAAAATATGAGGCAAAAATCTGGACATTCTGTGAAAATCTGGACAGTTGAGAGGTATGCCATGCAGACATGCCAGCAAAAGTAAATATGCTTGCAAAACTGCCCCAAGTCGGCTGCTAGACTGTATTAAACATGGCATTTAGTTTCAAATAATAAAAGATACCAAGCATCAGTGTCAGACCACCTTATCACTTTCAGGGAGATGAAAATGCAGACCTAGACAACTGGAAGGAGCTTTGAATGGCCATGTGGTGTAGAAGTTCTTAGAGTTTATTGCCTGTAAATCTGTGTGTGTAGGAGATGTGTGAGAAATAGTTTGGATGTTTAACCAACTTGATATTGAATCTTGAGCATTGCAGAGGTTGTGCTGGTGGAAACACAATTTTTTTACTGCTTTCATTCAAGGAAAAAGTACCACATACTATATATTGCAACTGTGGTAGTCAGCAACTGAAACTTGTACTTTCAACAGCTTATCAAGTACCAGAAGTGTGAATCATGCTAACTATGGCCTATAATGTGGTAACAGTATTATTTTATTTTCTGAAAGATTTTATGTGGCATTTGTATTTCCTTTACCTTGTCATTTTTGGCCACTGGTAGTATAGCCAAAGCAGGTAACTTCCTTTTCAAATGTCTGCCCATTAAATTTTGGGATAGTGAGAGACTGAGTGCTACATCTGAGTATTCCTGTACTCAAAGGTTGCAGAATGACAATCCACATGTAAATGTTGCTGCTGTTTCTCAAGTGATTCTTTACTGTTTAGATGGATCCTGTCTCACCACTTACACATTTTCATCTTGGTTGCACTGGATGCTATATGTTTGCATTTCTACTTTTTCAGGTATGAGCTCCTAACTTTTCTGTTGCGGATGACTGTCAGACATGACAACATTAAGTTCATAGGTACATAGGTTCATAGGTAGGCACTAGGCTATTGGCCCTAGGGCCTATACAAGCCTAGCTAAGAAGGTATCCTGGCTTTCGCCACCCAAGAAATTTTTTTCCTGTGCTCCTGTCAAGCAGAACCACAAAAGTGATCCCCGGGATAAATTTCCTATTACCCATCCAATCATCAAGATTTTTCTTGAAGAGTGCTAATGAAGAGCTCTGTTTGACATAGATTGGTAGTCTGTTCCAGAGTATGGGAAGTCTCTGGGACAGGAATCTATCCCTCCAGCATGTTCTGTTTATTGTGGTGACAAGGTTTAGGTCCCTAGAGCATGTAGCTCGGAGGGATTGGGATTTCTTTAAGTGGAGCATGTCCAACAGCTCTGGGTTTGACATAGCTTTGTATGTTAGGCAGAGATCGCCTCTGAGTAGGTGATATGTGACGGAGTAAAGCTGGAGTTTTTTGAGACGGTCTGTGTAAGGCATTTGTTTGAGGCCAGTAATCCTCTTTGTGAGGTATTTTTGCGGCCTTTCCAGTTGTTGTAGATGTCTTGTGAGTTACATACCAAAAGGGGCGTTGTACTCTATAATGGGTCTAATGAGTGAAGAGTAGAGGGGAACAATGACCTCTTTTTTTTTGGATGAGAAACCTTTTGTGATGAGGTGTGCCACGTAGAAGGATTTCTTGACCACTGTGGCGATGTGATTATCAAAGGAGAGACTACTGTCCACCTGTGTCCCAAGGTCTCTTATCACACTTTTGGTGTTAAGTAGACTATCGCCTATGTGGTAGTTCATGGGTACAGAGTTTTTACCAAAGGGGATGACAATGCACTTTTTGGCATTGAGCTTGAGACCATGTGTTTGACACCAGGCATCTGTCTCAGTGAGGCCCTTTTGTAGGATGTCCACATCGTTAGGAGTTTCGATTATGGCTCCTAGTTTGCAGTCATCTGCGAATTTAGTTAGCCCAAAAAAAAAAGAAAAGTATTTCTTTATTCGGGATTATAGACATTAATGCACTAATCACAATTTCTTTGCTGTGTCTTACAGCATATTTTAGGGTACCTGAAATAATAATCTAAACATATGAGATCTATGGCATCTTTGAACTAGAACACATTTTTGCCCACTGTACTCCATTAATGCCCTCCAACTGGGTGTGCTGGCATCTCTTCCTTTGAATTGTTATGACGTCATCTGTATCTGACACAACTCTGCCCTTGTTGTCCTGCTTGATTTAGTATTCCTTGCCAATACTTCATATATTTTTATTGTTTCATTGTACTTACTCTTCTCAGACATGATTCATCATCATGTCTTATTAGCTGATTAAGAGCTCCTTTTTGTCAGTGTTGAATACTAAATAAACCTTGGACATAACTTATTTCTTTCTGGAATGAAAAATATAACTGCTTTTCTTTTCTTTCTGATAATTGTACATAAGCTATTCTCTCATAATCATTTCTTACAGGGTATATATTTATTAACCAGCATCAGTACATCTGATATATTTTTATTTTTTATTTTGGCACTGGTAATTGTGAAATTTAACCAAATAATCTGTAGTTCTTCTATCAACTCATCATTCTTTTCTCATAAATATACTCCACACAGTATATCTGTTATGTGTAGCACATGGGTGTATTCATTTTGTGCATCTCTAAATGCTCTTGTCCTATATGTAGCTTGTCTATTCTTTTGTAGGATTACAGATCCTATACTTTCTGATTGGCCTCTGCTTACAACAATACTGACTTATTCACCTCATAGCACTTTAGATCTGGAGTTTCTGTAACTGGTTTCCTAAACAATTACAAACCTGATTTTTCAATTTATAGCTTCATTCCCAGGTTACATCATGCCCTAACATCCAGTAGCATTGCGAGGGTAGGGCAAAGGGGCAGCCACCCTGGGCATAAGGTTTTAGGAAACATGATTTGGAAATGCCAATTGATGGTTAATG
This sequence comes from Protopterus annectens, assembly GCF_019279795.1. Lineage (NCBI taxonomy): Eukaryota > Metazoa > Chordata > Ceratodontiformes > Protopteridae > Protopterus > Protopterus annectens. Next base: position 1,314,487,294 of record NC_056735.1, on the reverse strand, counting down.
CATTTTCAGTACCAGTAGTCATTTCTGTACCAGGGTTTGTGAGTACTGTTACAGAAATTAAATTCAGTGTTGCTCTTCAGCAGTACTGAAGTGCTTGTCGTGTGGTAGAAGTTGTAGCAAGCTGTTTGCTGCAAATGTAGCAAGTGGCTTGCTAAAATTTAAAATCCCTAAGGGGATGTGTGGCCCAAAGAGGGGAGTTTCTGTTGGTTGAAATCAATGAGCTTGTGGGATGAGGAAAGGGAAATGATAGGTTATAAAAATTGCACCCGGATGGAAGCACAGATGAACCAAGTCTCCATGACCCCTTTAGGAACCACAACCAATCCCAGTGAATATGCTTAAGTCATGGGGGAGGGGGTTGGAGAGTAGCTGGTAGACCCAACATAGACACTGGGTACTGGGGCCCGGCCTGTAAACATGAGGTCTGAGGGGAACAAATAAAATAAAAGACAGAATTTGGTATTTGATATCATGCAGACCATTTATTTAACTGTAAATAATTGAGAGTGCTGTTTTTATTACTATGTTTGGGGATCTTATAAATCAATAAAAATGCAGATCTTGTATTGCTTTACAGAAGTAACCATACTATTCACCCATTTGCATGGTTCTAATTGCTTTCTTAATGACTCCTACACATTTCATTCAATTCTATTACTGGTCAGTTGTACTACTGATAACTTCTGGTACTTTCTTCAATCTTGTATCAAGTAAATATTTATTATAATTTATTTGCATATGATACTGAACTGTCGCTCTTCTTCAACCTGTAGAAAATCAACATAGTGTGATGTACTTGAAGAGAAAGGGTTAAAGTTGTTAACAGGAAGTCCAAAGTCACTGGAGTCCGACAGACTCAGGAAAAGACTTGCAGCTAAACCATCAGTGAAAAAACACAAAGACAGAAATGAACAGTGCAAATGTAGGGCAGGCTATTATTTAATAGTATGTAAAGAGGGGTCTTTACAGGGTGGCTTTTGAAGACAGCCTGCACTGTTTTAACAGAAACATGAAATGTAAAAGGCAAGTGTCCTAGTCCCCTCTGTGGGAGTCCATTGTAAATGGAGATGACAAAAAGGCCTAGAGTGGAAGTGAGTCCACTCTCTGTGAATCCAAACTGGAAAATAATTAGAGTGAATTTGGGAGTGGATGCTTAGGAAATAACTAGTAAAAGGAAATTGAGCAATATCCTGATCAAAGTTAATAGGTGTCAATCTATATTTCAGATACTGCGGATCCTAAAACTTTGTTATTGCTGAATAAGTTTAAAGAAGATTAATTTTATATATTATTTAAATGTTTGTAACAAGTTGGGTATTTATGAATGAAAAGCAAAGTGATTTATGACTGAAGCATAGAAAACAGAGAAAAAAAACTGTAAATGCATGTTCTGTTTGAGCTAATTACCTCAATATATGCAATAATCATAAAGAATATCAATGTTTTGGCTATGCAGAACATTTAAGAAGTGTCTATGATGTTATGACTCTGTGTAAGTATATATTCATTCTTTCCTTTCAGACTGCAAATCTATTTTACCACTTTCAGCTTGTCTCAAGCCAAACCCAGAATATTTACTTCTTTAATGACTACAAACTGAAAAGTGATTTTTGAGAAATTTTTACCCCAATATCTACAGACATTCAAGCCTGCCTTTGATCAGACATATACTGTCAGAGGAGGGGCATCATCCAGGCAATCATGGGGGTGTTTTATGCTCTTGCCAGAATCACTGCAATTAGAGATTTTTTTTAATTTATTGCCAAACTCCACTCCTAGTAGTGAAACGAACATCTACGTCCTCTAGTGTGCGCATGCATGCTCGCCCACATACGGCAACAGGGGCTACATCACCAGTTTGGGAAGGCCACTCCCATGTATTTTTGGCATCATCTCCCATATCCTGATGGGTCTCCACTCTGTATCTGAGATCATGTTATCAGAATGGTGGTGCGAGCAAAGCAGGAACCAGTGTTCCTTCCTACCAGGATGGACACTGCCATTCTCCTTGACTGCACAATTATGTGTCAGAGTGCCTAGTCAAACTTCATTCACCTTGGCTTTAGTCAGGGCTTTATTCCTCTATGCCATCAGCATGGGGTTTGAAACATGATTTTGAAGTTATTTTTATATTCACATACCAATAACTTTTCACTAAATGGCTTTTGTGCCCTGAATATAGGTTCATAGGTTCACAGGATGATACTAGGCTATTGACCCAGAGACCCTTATAAGCTTAGCCAAGAATTTCACTCATGTTCCCTCAAAGTCAGCACCTGTTTCCCCTTTCCAGCAGGGACGCAGGTGGGATCCCAGGGGTATACTTTCTCTCTCACAGTGGGTGAACAGAATTTATGATAGGCATGATAGCCATGCACAGCTGCTTTATATATATTTTCATAAAATATCCAGAATATCTCAGTGCCTCTATATGGTATCCGGCTATTATTATTGCCATAGGCTCCCTAAGGCTGGCATTGCTTCTTTCTATTTTCTGTTGCTTAAGTCATTGTGCTAATAGCTTCTGTGCTCTGCAGCTATCAAAAATACTTAAAAGACACTCGTTTTCTCCTATAACATTCCTTCCAGTCGGCAAAACGTTAACCTGTAATAACCACTCTAAATAATTCCTCGTACTTTCTTCCCTTATCTTTCTCTTTTATTGCTACCATATTTTAAATCCCATTTTCATTTTATCCCACTCCATTTTGAAGAATGTTTTGTCTTCCTCAATGGCTCTTGAATCATTTCTACTACCCACTCCTTAAATTCCTCTCTTCAACAAAAAGAAAGCACCATTGTCTCATTTTTACTTCATTACCCTACATCGTTGTCTTAAATATTTATGGATACTTTATCTGAAATAATTACTGGATGTATTTCAAAGCTTTCAATTAAAAATCCACACTTCTGTGAAATATAATTTCTATCCAGTCTAATCCAGTTATCGTACATTGGGAAATATATAAATTCCATCTGGGGTCTTGCTAGTAAGTTCATATCTTCCATTCCAACTATTGTCAGAAATTGCTTCAGAAATCTTCCCTCTTTTGTTCTATTATCCTTTCTAGGTTCCCCTGATACATCCTTGCTATTGCATATCAGATTTCAATCTCTACCCGTAAATAATATTCACCTCTATAAACTATAACCTCTTCTATAATTCTCTTAAGCTCCTTAATGGTAGTTTTAGGTTGCTAACAAGGTGCACACAGCTGCCCTTTCAGTATCTTTCATCCTTAATTCTTTAAAATATCTTCAGACAAAATGTTTGAGACTCCACCTATGTCCACTTTAAATTCAGAATTTTGCTTATTAATTATCAGCATTTTTTTCAGTAGTTGTGATATAACACTTTTTTCTCCATGCTTCTGATACATTTTTTATGTTTCACTGTATCAGCACTTTAGTGCCATTAACAAACAGCTCATTACAAAGTGTTCTCATCTTTAAATTTTCTAAGAACAGTTCAAAATCTGTCATAGTCTAACTGCATCAGTTTGAGTTCATAGTCAAATAACTGTCAGTGTTATAATAGTTATAACTGTGAGTTTGTTGCTATCCTTTATTATTATCACACAGTTCTGCTGATTGCATTTCACCTTTGCTATTGCTTGCTCTTTTATTTTAAACTTTTAAATTTGCCTTCCAAGCTCAAATTTCTTATGGTAGCATAGCTTCCTAAACCCATTTCATGAACCTCTATGATGTGGATAGGAAAGCATAGCTTCCCAGTAAGAAAGTGTAACTCATGAGAAATAACTGTTGAATATATTCTTTGTTAGTTAAGGAAGTATACTGAACCATTTTGTAATTCATTAGAACTCACTCTGCTGAATTATTTTCCATCGTAGCTCAGGAAATATACCTGTATGCAAATAGTATGTATTCTACTTGGATATTTCTCTTTCCTGTTAGCTTTTTTTTCATCATTTGCTTCCTTTTTGTGTACTATTTCAAACTAGTTTAGCCTTATTTCTTGTGTTATTTTTCTTTTCAGCAAAGGTTTAAATATTGATGTGTGGCTTCATACGTTTGAAGAGTCTTGGCATTTTAGTCACTGACAAATGCACTGAAGGTGTCTGGAGTAGAATGTGTTCTGCTATCTATCTATCTATCTATCTATCTATCTATCTATCTATCTATCTATCTATCTATCTATCTATCATCAATCAGTCTATCTATGTCTACCTATCTGTCTATTTATTTATTTATCCCCCCAAACTTATTTTCCCATTACTTTTCTACATAATTCTACTCTTTTGGGTGGTTATGGTATTACAACATACACCCCTGTGATTCTTGAACTGATGGTTCAAAATGGTCAGCTAAGTTATGTTAACCCAACAAGGTAAAAAGAAAAGTTAGACCTGTAATTATTGCTAATTAATTAATTGCCAGTACAATTTAGCAAATTACCAGTGAAGACAAGCTTTGTAGTATGTTCATGTTTTGTTATTCCACTTCATATTGCAATTCCTGATTGTATTATTATTTTTTCTAAACTGGCTAGAATTTATCAAAATATTAAATCATTGTCATATAAGTTGCATCTGTTCTTAACGAATGTATTCACATTATGTCTAATTTGTTATAATTATTTAAACTGTAGATGTTTTTTGTATTATTTTTGAAGATTGTGAAATTATTTGCTTTTAAAATGTTTTTGTAATACTTTCTAGCTTTTCTCATCGTGGGTCCTCTGAAAATGGGCACTGATAGAAAAATATGTATTAATGTATATGTTTAGTGCTTATTAGAAGCTAAAAGGGTTAACACATTTCATTCTATTTTATGTACAGCTTAGTTTTGTGTGAAACTACAAAATGCTTTCTGAAACTGCAAGATGCTCTCTGACCTAGCATTTGCTAGCACAACAAAATTCATGTTTATGCCTTTTGGAAATTTACTAAGAAGCAGGTGATTATCTGCTAGGTCAGGAAAATAATGAATAGAACAATACTGTTTTCTATAATGTTATTGAACTTGAACAATCAGCTCTGTTTGTGTTATGAGAACATGCACAGCTGCAGAAAAGATAGATACAGTTGAACAAAGACTGCTTGAAGAAAATAACTATAATCTGTACTTGCTTTGTGCTCGAATTAGCCATAGTACCTTGAATGGTAACATTGCATAGTGAGAAGTTGTATCTAACCGGTGGTCTCCAAGGTCACGTTGTTTTTCTTAGGAAGTTTTTTATAAACTTGATATGCCAGCAAAAAATCATGGACAAACAGCTGCTATGAAATAATACTGTAAGAACTTGTGATTTATTACGTCAGCTTAGTAGGCAATGTCTTGTAAGAAATGTATAAGAATGGCTTCACTTCCTGATTCTAGTTAGACAAACTCTGTATTAGCACGTTTTTGTCTCCTTGCTGCAAGATTAAAGTGCCTTAACCTGAACCTGCCATGTGTTGATCTTTTTGAAGTTGTTTTTCCTTTGACAGATTGGTCCTTCGGACCAGAAACTCTCACTTCGCCTCAGGTCAGATGGGCCAGGTGGCATGAAACCGTACGGGGAAGAGACCACATCGGTTCTTATGCTCTGAAAGACCTCCGACTGAATTGTCGTTCAAAAGAGGCCAGCCACTGTTCTGATCTGTGACTGGAGGACGAGTTAACGGTTTTTCCTCAAACCAGACGATCAATCATGGAGGCTCAGGTAAGGTGAGATTTACCTTTTTTTCTGTTTTAGATCAGGGACTTGATTTGTATCATCTGTCAGGAGATTTGTCTTGTACAAGTCAGGGACAGAAAGATTACAGTCTTGTCATAGATCAGGGAAACAGAATAGGTAAGGCAGTTATTCTAGATAAACTGTGAAAAAGAGAAATCGTGGTACCACGTGAAAATAAGAAGGGTTACGTAACATTTTTAACAGTCAGAACAACATGGGAAATAAGTGCACAAAAAGATCCCAAGGTCCGCCATTAACTAAAGATGCAAAATATATGCAATTACAGAGTGCCGACAATGTTAGGTACTATACAAAATGGGTTAATAAATATGAATTTGATGGCAAATTACAAAAATCCTCACTTATTAAACTCATCAAACAGCTTAAAACTGATGCAAAAGGTCAGGTAAAAAAGCAACGTCAATTAGGCATTCCTCAGGCACACAGGTGGATTGAGAAAGCAAACCGTAGGGAACAAAAAAGTAATAATTCAAAAGCTATGTTTCTAGATAAAGAGGACAATAATTTGGTAATAGCATCAGCCCCTCTGCCCCCTCCACTTCCCTTACCAGAATATAAAGCGAGTGGACAAGCTAGTCCACCTCCGCTATACCCGGCTGTCCCTGCGAAGCCAAGACCTTTTGTCAGAGATCCCATTGAGACTAGGTCTCGAACACGTAACTTAAGAGGGGATCCTGAGTTATATCAAATGAACAAAAATTCACGAGCTATGAGTGAAAAAGAGATATGTCCGCTCATAGAAGTACCAAATCCTCAGGCAGGACAGGAAGGGCAGGACCCAACTCTCCTGGTATATAGACGTGGACACCGGAAGACATCCAGAAAGCCACAGAGGGGATTCCCCATCCAAAAGTTAATTTTAGAAAATTCTTAAAAGACTTACAGGGCATGAGGTTAAGTTATCATTTGAATGGAGAAAAAGTAGAAAAAGTAGTTAGACAAATCATAGGTCCAGATTTGCACATGATCAGTGGCAACTGGAATCCCCGTGATGCAAAACACAAGCCACTCCCACATAGCAACGCAGAACTGGATAACAGAGTAAAAGGTCTAACAGACCGAATCTCTGAGAAGTGGAAGCCTAGGGCAGACTGGACTTGCATTAATCAATGCATCCAACAAGAAGGTGAAACTGTTGACAGATATTATGCTAGATTAGTAGTGTTTTAACAACCATTGTGGAATGCAGGCACCTGAAGACCAAACACATGATTCCCCATATGAGCAGCAACTAAAAAATGCATTTTTAAAAGGCAGTATTTTGCCTATAAGCAGCTTTATCACAAAGCACATGGTAGACCATCGTACAAGTAGATTACAGTCACTGCTTGAATATGCTAGACATGCCAAAAGGCATTTTAACAGTAAAAAGGAAAAAAAAGCCCAAGTATTTTCCGTAGAAGATGGAGCAGAAGTTTATTTAGTACAGTCCGGGAAAAAGGGCAGAAAAATGCCCAGGGAAACAAACAATCTGATAAGTGATCAGAGGAGTTTAAAGAGAGAAAGAAAAGGGGTGAATGTTTTAAGTGCGAAAAAAAGGGACATTTAGCAAGGGATTGCAAGCAAAACAAGAAGGTAGCCATGGAAGATAAGGAGGGTGAGGACTGACTATATGATAGTCAAGAATCACTAGAAGGGAATAACCAAGAAAAGACAAATGCAAATGTGATAGAGGGAGTAGAGAATGTGATAGAAGAAATAGAAGAAGTGCAAAAAATCGCAGACAGTGAGGAAAGTGAAATTTTAGACTTAGCATTATTGAGCCTAAAGCTCTACTTAGTAGATACGAAACCGGAAGTTACACTTCTGGTAGAGGGGAGGGAAGTTAAATTTCTGTGTGACTCAGGGGCATCACGGACCCTGATACATCCTTCAAAACTACCAGAAAATTCAGAATCATTTAATTACATATCAGTGAAAGCAGCTAATGGACAGCTGTATCGGGAGCCACTCTCCCATAACATAGCAATAACTGACCCTGTTTCAGGGATGACCCAGAAAAGAAAAATTGTTGTTTCTGCAAAATGCCCGGTAAACCTTTTGGGCAGAGATCTTATGCAGATATTTGGCATAGCAGCAGTTCCAACTATGCAGGGTATGGAAGCACAGCGACAAATGGATACTTTTGTGGTGCGACTAGAGGGCGAAACATTTTATTGGTACAGCCAGGACTTGGTTACAACTGGTCCAGGGGTAGTAACCAAAGAGCTGATGAACGTAGCCATCAGTAAGTCCCCCTCCCTTGACACTAATAAACAGCATTTGTTGCACTGTACTCTGTATTACTGTAGCACACCAGAATCTGATAAAGAATATGAGCAAGAACTGTTTAAAAACCATGCAAACAGATTAGTATTATGTAATCTGTACTGAGACACAAAAGGGAACAGTGTAGTTAGCTGTTCATTGCCCCAGGAATTCTTTGCACTTTATAAATCTAATCGATTACCACATGTTAGTTTGACTAAGGACAAGAATGTGAAATGGGCAGACCTAGGAGAAAAAGTCACAAAGTGGGAAAAACAGACAGAGTTAAAACTGTTAGAACAGAGAGTACAGAAGCAAAAGTTAAATTAGATAACACAGACACACCCAGCTGTACACTTGCAGTCTAGCAAGGACAGCTGATTAGCATTCTTACTAGAAGAGGAAGAAAATGCCTTACGGAGCATACCAAAAACTCTCTGGTCAACAGGGAAATCAAATGTAGGACTAATTCGTACAGCAGGACCAGTTACTATCATGCCAAAATCAGCATTTAAACCACAAAAGAGACAGTATCCCTTAAGAAAAGATGCAGAAGTAGGAATCAAACCTATAATAGCAGCTTTACTTGAGGAAGGAGTACTGGTAGAATCTCCCGATTCACCATGTAACACACCCTTATTTCCTGTCAAAAAAGCAAATGGAGAATGGCGTATGGTCCAAGATTTACAAGCTGTAAATGACACAGTAATACCTAGAGTACCTATGGTGCCAGATCCACACACCCTATTAAATGATTTGAAGCCTCAACAGAAGTATTTTTCTGTGGTAGATATTAGCAATGCGTTCTTTTCGATACTGATACACCCTGACAGCTAACATTGGTTTGCATTCACATTTCAGGGTTAAAGGTATACATACACGCGACTACCACAGAGATATTGTAAAGGTCCAACAATATTCTCACAAGAGATGGCAAGCAACTTGGCGGGATTTACCCCACCGAGAGGCAGTCAGATTTTACTTTATGTAGACGACATCCTGCTGGCAGCCCCCACCCAGCAAGAATGCAGAGAAGATACCATAGCATTATTAAATTTTTTAGCCACTCAAGGACATAAAGTAAACAAAAACAAGTTGCAGCTTTCGAAAAAACAGGTTAAATACCTGAAATATGTAATATCCAAAGAAGGCAGAACATTAGATGAAGATAAAAAAATAGCAATTTTACAAGCACCCAAACTGACTACCAAGAAGGAAATAATGTCCTTCCTGGGTACGACTAATTTCTGTCGGAGTTGGATTCCAAACTATGCCTTGGAGTCTGCTCCACTGACTAACTTGATATACAAAAAGCCTATGGCAGCACAAGATTTATTACAATGGACACCAGAAGCAAAATCAGCTTTCTGCAAACTAAAACAATTGATAGCATCCTCATTAGTTTTAGGATTACCAAACTATCATAAACGTTTTTTCCAAACTGTAAATTGTAAGCAAGGTTATATGACATCAGTGTTAACACAGCAACATGGGGACAAGCAATGCCCCATAGCTTACTATTCATCACAGCTGGACCCAGTGGGGCAATCCCTGCCCCACTGTGTACAAGCAGTAGTCGCAGCTGCAATGGCAGTACAGACTTCGGCCTCAGTAGTGTTGTTCCACCCTCTCACATTGAGAGTGCCTCATGCAGTCTCAATTATTTTACTGCAAGAAAAAATAGTATATCTTTCTCCTGCTAGACATCTTTCCTGTATGACTATACTGTTGAGCCAACCTCATATGACAATTGAACGATGCACAACTTTGAATCCATCTACCTTGCTCCCGACCCCTGCGGACGGCACACCACACAGCTGCCTGCAGGAGATTGAGCAAAAAACACTGCCTAAAAAAGATCTAACAGATGTTCTCTTAAATAATGCCGAGGTGACATATTACGTAAACGGCTCATGCAGAAGGGGTCCTACAGGGCAGAACCTAGTGGGGTATACAGTAGTTTCTGATACTGAGATTTTAAAAGCGAAGTCTTTACCACACAACTTATCTGCACAAGCAGCAAAATTGATTGCCTTGACAAGGGCATGTACCTTGGCAAAGGGTAAATGTGTGAATATTTTTACTGACAGCCAGTACGCTTTTTCTACTGTACATGTTTTTGCGCAACAGTAGAAGAATAGAAAAATAATAACATCTACTGGTAAACCGATTAATTATGGGCAGTTTATTTTAGATTTGTTAGAATCTATTCAGTTACCTCAAAAAGTAGCTATTTGTAAATGTGTAGTTCATACCAAGCAACAGGATAGGATTTCAAAAGGTAATGCGAGAGCTGATACAGATGCAAAGCAGGCAGCTTCAGCTTCAGAAATATTTCTTTTGAGTGAGGAATTACAACCTTCTGAGATTTTAGATTTAGAAATGTTGAAAACAATGCAGACACTTACTACGAAAGTAGAAAAACAGAAATGGATAAAACGAGGAGCAATTCTTGAGAAAGGGCTGTACATCTCCAAAGAAGGAAAACCGATATTGCCGTCTAACTTGTTTAAATATGCAGCTTTGTTGAGCCATGGGCAGTGCCATGTCTCAACAGGGGGGATGGTACTTTCAGTGAATCGAGTGTTCACAGCATATGGATTTACAAACTACACAAAAAATTTTTGTGCGGCATGCCATGTTTGTAACAAGCATCATGCACAAGGGGCGTTAAAGCCTAAGCAAGGGAGTTTCCCTGCACCACTGTACCCATTCCATACTATCTGTATGGATTTCATAGAACTGAACAAATGCGAAAATAAGAAGTATTGTCTTGTCATTATAGATATGTTTTCCAAATGGGTGGAAGCTTTTCCGACCAAAAATCCAGATGCAGCTATTGTTGCAAAAGTCCTTGTTAAAAAAATTATTCCTAGAGTTGGTATACCGGAAAAGATCTACAGTGACAGTGGAACACACTTTGTAAATCAAACTATACAACAGTTGAGCCAATATTTCGGAATTTCCTTAAAGAACCGTTGTGCATACCATCCACAATCCGCAGGACTAGTAGAAAGGCATAATGGGGTTTTGAAAAATAAACTTAGAAAGTTAATTAGTGAGACACAAAAGAATTGGGTGTACTGCCTGCCTCTGGCATTGTTGAGCATGAGAACTGTTCCAAATGCAAAGGGGTTAACTCCTTTTGAAAAATTATTTGGGAGGGCATACTATATACCTCAGTGGAAACCTCCTATGCCTGCAGACCTGGAGGCTGACAGTTCACTCGCAGAATATATGAGACGACTTTTAAGTAATAAACAACTTTTGCAGTTAAATTCTGTTTCAAATAAAAAAACAAACCAGACCATCGGAAGCAGCAGTAGTCCCAGGCACGTGGGTCTGGGTGAAAGTCATCAAAAAGAAGAATTGGACGTCACCAAAGTGGGAAGGGCCATACCAAGTGCTATTGTCAACACCCACTGCAGTCAAGATCGCAGAGCGAGCGTCCTGAATTCATCTGACACACTGTAAACTGATCAAAAACTTTAAACTGGACAAAAAAACTTGTTACTGTTACACAAGAACAAAATGACCAAATATGGAGCAAATAGGAATACAAAACAACCTCAGAAGTATTGTATAATCATTCTGTTAACTATACTGATAACATTAATCTTTTTGCTGTGGCCTTTCCTTTTTCCAGCCACACGAGTTGAACTGAGTAAACATGATGTGTTACTCATAGACTGGCATCCAAACTTTAACACTTACCAAGCAATTAAATATGTGTATGCTAAAACTTTTAATGTTTCAAATTGCTGGATTTGCACAGCTATACCAACAGCATACGGGGATTATTAATGACTGCTGTCCCCCTAGGGGTCAATGAGACCTGGGAAAATTTGATTTTTAAAACTACGACTGTAAAATCACAAGACAAAATAGCATTGTACCTGCCTGTTACACAAAAGGGAATTGTATGCTTTTACAAAAATGATACTGTTCAGGTGGGTTTGAGCAATTGTAATGTGACTGTTCCTTACAAGTATTATACCAAAGCTAATAATGCAGGTTATATTTATGATACAAACTATGACTCATATTTTGAATCAATGCACAAAACAGTTAATAAAGTACAACATAATCCTGTTCTTTTTAAACAACTATCTATCATTGATAAGAAAATGTTTCATGCAGGGCAAGTATATATTAATACTAAAGTAGAGAATTGTTATTTTGTGTGTCGGAAAAAAGCATACAAATGGTTACCTAAAAATTGGTCCGGCAGTTGTTTTTTGGGTTACCTGGTTTTGGCCATACGACACACTGCAGTTTTGCCCTAGGGAAGAATTCAAAATGTCAAAAAGGTCACCAAGAAACCTGGAAATCCAATCAAAAGACCTGAGAATCCAGTGGGACAAATCAAAGCAGGCTGGAAAAACCATAACTCCATAAAAAGCGAAGATAAACTAACACACATGGACTTGAGTGACACTATTATATCATGGGCATATGGCGCAGTAAAATCGATTTGGGAGCTGAGAAAACTGTCCAAACTTCTCAAAGTAATGAGTAATGCAACTTTTTCTGCTCTCAAATTAGTAACTGATAAACTGAACGCTATGAAAACTGTGGTGCTTCAAAACCGCATGGCTCTTGACTTCACCCTAGCGGCAAAAGGTGGTACGTGCGTTTTAATAAAAGAAGAGTGCTGTTCGTATATTCCTGACAACCAGCATAAGATAAACGACCATCTTCAGGTAATTCAGCAAGTGTTGGCCATGACCAAACCAGGCCCAAACCCACTGACGGATTTTTTTCTAAAATTTGTTTGGGGGGGGTGAAGTAGCATCCTAATGAACATCCTGATTGCCATTTGTGTGGGATTACTCCTATTAGGGGTGTGTGTTTGTTGTGGTATTCCCTACATAAAAAGATTAATTAAAGATTTTATAGACATGTCAGTTTCGGAGACTTTCTATCAAAGTACTAAATTTGAAAAACTGTTGAAAAATAAAACACTTTCATAAGGTTAAACTGAATGACTCTCTTAACTGCAAATTCTGAATGGAAGAGGTTAGAAAAATAAGCAAACTGTTTATGCTTTTGAAAATAGAATAAAAAGTATTAACAGGGGGGAAATGATAGAAAAATATGTATTAATTTATATGTTTAGTGCTTATTAGAAGCTAAAATGGTTAACACATTTCATTCTATTTTATGTACAGCTTAGTTTTGTGGGAAACTACAAAATGCTTTCTGAAACTGCAAGATGCTCTCTGACCTAGTATTTGCTAGCACAGCAAAATTCATGTTTATGCCTTTTGGAAATTTACTAAGAAGCAGGTGATTATCTGCTACGTCAGGAAAATAATGAATAGAACAATACTGTTTTCTATAATGTTATTGAACTTGAACAATCAGCTCTGTTTGTGTTATGAGAACATGCACAGCTGCAGAAAAGATAGATACAGTTGAACAAAGACTGCTTGAAGAAATGAACTATAATCTGTACTTGCTTTGTGCTCGAATTAGCCATAGTACCTTGAATGGTAACATTGCATAGTGAGAAGTTGTATCTAACCGGTGGTCTCCAAGGCCACGTTGTTTTTCTTAGGAAGTTTTTTTAAACTTGATATGCCAGCAAAAAATCATGGACAAACAGCTGCTATGAAATAATACTGTAAGAACTTGTGATTTATTATGTCAGCTTAGTAGGCAATGTCTTGTAAGAAATGTATAAGAATGGCTTCACTTCCTGATTCTAGTTAGACAAACTCTGTATTAGCATGTTTTTGTCTCCTTGCTGCAAGATTAAAGTGCCTTAACCTAAACCTGCCGTGTGTTGCTCTTTTTAAAGTTGTTTTTCCTTTGACAGGCACCTAGCAAGTCGGACTTTCCTAGCGATCAAATGTCAATAAATAAACAATAAAAATCAATAAATAAATATCAGTTCCACTAGCAGACTGCCTACATCAAATGTTCTCTCTCTGTTTATATTTATATTAGATTAACTTAAAGGTTAAATGGTTTTCCTGAGCAGAATTAGGCACCGTCATACTACTTGTCATGCAGGTTTTGTACTCATACAACTTCAACTATTTTAAATACAGATTTATGATTAACCTCAGCATGCAAAATTTCTTTAATTTTACTTATTAATACAGTCCACATCATTAATGACACAATTATGTACAATTTCTTTGAAATTAAGTCATTCGCAGTTCCAGAGAAATGGTGCATGTAATGTAGTATAAGATAAGGGACAGAGCTGTAATGTTGGCAATACTGCAAAAAGATGTCCCTAAGGAAAAAATGAAGGTCTTCAAGCAAAGATGAGGACGGGGGGGGGGACAGGTCTTCAATCTATTTATATCTTCAGCATTTAAGCAGTTGCAGTCATGTGACTGTGGTTATTTACATGTATTGCAAGAATGCTTGCACTTCCAGGCAGGGACACCAATTGGCACATACTGAAAGCTGCTAATCATCAGCTGCCTTCTTTACCAGACTCTTGCTACAGCTCTAATGAGCGAGCTGAGGAGGGTGGATCAGACTATCGCCTTTACAAATAATCAAAACATCAAAACTTTATTTCTTTGTATATTTCACTCCATGCCTGCTGACAGTTACCACATCCTCCTTCTAGCACTGATCCCATTTGACCCACTACCATACAGGAAATTCCTGACTTGGAGACAAGAGCTGATTAAAGGTCCAACATCTTGACAGCCATGGAGGTTTCTTGTGGCCTTGCTAACATCACATGATGAGAACAATGAAAGTGTTTCTGTTTTGGTCTCTAACCCCACACAATTGGATGATGTGAGCACCCTTCTCACCGTGGCTGCCTACTATGCCCCCCATGCATCTGAGTGTTTTCTCTCACATACTAATGAGGATTATTATCATGACTTCATAAGTCAAGCCCATATTCTCAGTTAATGGCTGCAACTTCATTGCCTGCAAGTCTCTATTTGCATACAAGAAAGAAGCCAATCAGGACATCATTCCCACCCTCATGGTAGGCAAACAGCTGCAAGCCATTCCTTCCTGCATTCTCTGACATGGCTCTTTCCACACCCAAACAACTTGCCAGACTAGTTTCTTCTGGTTCATAGCTAGGGCTTTATTCCTCTATTGCAACACAGCTGGGCTAAAACATCAAACATGAACACTGTAAGGCAGTTAAAGGAAAATAGAAATGCATGTAGGGTAATTTACTGCTGGTTATCATCATCATCATCATCACAGTCATCATCACTTTATAATCTGCTAGTTCTAGTGAGTGTTATAGTGCAGTAAGCAGGGCAGGACAGATCAGACTATCTTATCCCCACCAATAGTCTTCAGCTCATACTGCAAGATTCCCAGATATTCCCAGAGAAACTAGGAGATCTCATCCATCTAATGTGCTCTGGATCTGCTCCAAGGTCCCCTCCTACTGGGCTTTGCCTGGTGCACCTCCTGTGGGAGAACCCAAGGGGTGTCCTCACATGACTCCTACCTAAACTACCTCAACTGAGTCCTTTGAACATGGGGAACCAATGAGTGTTCATGTTACTGCTGTTGATGTTACTATGGAGCTGTTCCTACCTTAAATTTCAAACAAAAGTGTAAACATTTCTGACATACTTAATCCAAATTTTCCAGACTTCATTTTTTGTAAGTCTGTAAGGTAACATGATTGTATAAAGCATGGTGCCACACAATATGTTATCGGGCGCAAAATTAATTGGAAGATGCATATTTTCCTCAAAGTGACAAATTCAATAACAAGAACCACAGTTAATGTTTCATGTTTTTTTGTTAAATATACACATTTAAAGTATTATATATATATATATATATATATATATATATATATATATATATATATATATATATTTAAGGCATTTTTATATTCATCTGTTGGATATTAGCACATAAAAAAAGGAAAGACAGAATGTTAAAATCAGTTACAAGCATTAATTCCAAATGGCGCATATGTAATAGCAGTGTTATACATTTCAGAAACACAATGGAGAGTAATGGGAATCTATACATTTCTATGCCATGAAAGCAATGGTACACCATTTAAAATAAGGGTATATATATCAATGCAGGCCTTGGAGTTCAGTAGGGAGGGAGCTCTGTCGCATGATGAAAATCCATTTGCAGGATCGATAATTCATTAAATATGTTGCTGCAGAAAATGACAAAAAAATGAAAAAAGAAATAAAATTGTTAGTCAGAAAACTAAACATAGTATGATGTACCTTAAAAATAGAACTGTCACAGAGAGAGAATTACACATAAAATTATGTTTTGTAATCATTACTGGCATAGTTAAATGCAAAATCAAATAAAAAGGCTAAATAATTGTGCATTAATACAATAAGGTTTACAAGGTACATCTAAATGCAAATTTGAAGTTATGAACATAAGAACTGACTGCTTAAGATTCTCTGCCTTTTACTGAGATATCTACATTAAACCAGCATAGTTCTTTTAACTACTTCATTTATGTGTACTCCCTGGCAACGACTGTAATTTTACCATTAGTTTCACTGATCCCCCAGATATTAAAAGATGCAATATAAATTGAAGAAAACAAATAATCAATTAAGATATGCATGTAGACAGCAATCTGGACATAAAGATAAAATATATAATAATATTTTTTCATTAAAAACTGACTTTATGCAACAGAATGCACTACTGATGGTCTCAGCAATGTGGTGGACTGGATGCATGTATGACTCTGACTACGCACACATCACTAGCTTAATGGCATACATGCTTTTGCACACAGCAGTAGCCTAGTCACGTGTGATGATATACGCTGCAGTAGATCAGCTGTATACATATTTATGCAGAGGACAATAGCTCGGCTGCATACATGATCATGATAGCAGCTAATTTGCACATGTGATTATGTACATGATAGTGGCAAAGCTGCATACATAGTTATTCATACTATAGTAGCTTACATACTTGCACAATTATTGACATGAGAGCATCCCAGATGTATACTTGATTATGCATGTAACAGTAGCAGCAACCTGGTTGTTATCCACTTTCTATCCAAGTAGATACAGGTAGGCTCCTCAGTAGGACAGTCCATGCTTCTTTAACTCTCTTAGCTACTGCTCAGTGGGGAGTGGAGAGTGGCAATGAGTGAGTGGTGCTGGTCCACCCATTCTTAGCTTCATTTAGCTGATCACCAGCACACTAGTAAATGATTGCACAGCAGTGAAATGTCTGGGACAATTAATGGGGGCTAGGCAAGCCCATATTGGTTATAATAGCCCTAATAGCATGGGGCTAGAAGCATACCAAGATGACCTGTGGTGTCACAGAGGCTGGATTAGTGACTTAATAAAAAATAGCATTATTGTTGGAAAGACAATGAGGTCACAAAACATGCTCATGGCTGCCTGGATGATGGCTCCCAGTAAAGGGAAATAAATGGGGTTTAAGCACATTTGCTTGTTTGAGGGTTATCAGGCACAAAGGCAAAAAAGACTCAGAAAAAGAAAAAGATTTGCAGACATTGTAGTTCAAGGTACTAGAGCTGATTACAAATAAGCATACTATTTTGCTACCATACTGTGTTAATAAAAACAATTTCCAAATCACAGAGCAGTATTTTTTTTAGTTCAAGTGTTATAGTTTTTTAATGTGTTTATACTATGAATATTACTACAACTGTATGATTAAGTGCCAATTG
This sequence comes from Protopterus annectens, assembly GCF_019279795.1. Lineage (NCBI taxonomy): Eukaryota > Metazoa > Chordata > Ceratodontiformes > Protopteridae > Protopterus > Protopterus annectens. Next base: position 1,314,469,688 of record NC_056735.1, on the reverse strand, counting down.
CCAGCAATGCCAAAAGCTCATTACTATAAAAACTTTTCTTTATTTTAAGTTGGCACATAAAACATATTGATATTTATCATCATAACAAAAGTAATTTCAATTAACATCAGAAGAATAAAACTTAAAATACATATTGTCAACTATAATATGAAGTCTTAACAAGGACATTTATATTCCATAACCAAAGGTTAACATGAGCAAATCTCTTAATATGAATTTATCCATCCATGATGATTGTTCAAATGACTGAAAACCATTCTAAAATTCAGATACTAATACATAATCATAGGCTCCTAGGTTGACAATAGGGGACTGAGCTTGGTAGACAATATTGGTATCCTTGCCATAATTACCACTCATACTAATCCTACCTATAAGGGACTATGGACTGTGCTCAGGTTGGCCAGGTATTCCCCTTCCTACCTTCCTTCTTTTTGCTGCATACATAAAAAAGCCTTAGTCCTCCTTCCTGAACATTTCAGCCGCGTCCCCGTAAGATGACATAATTGCTACCCTCACCTCACCTCCCCTTGCTTTGATCCTGCTTGTCTCCTAGTACTGGGTCTCATCCACCTCCCTATCTCTTTCTCTCTCACTTACAAATCATGATGTTCCTATATTCAAATTATGTACTAATTATAAAAAGTTAGGAATTATAATTAGAATGTCATCAGGTGTAACTAAAGTAAAGGAATTCTTTAATGACAAGAATGACATTAGCAAATAATTGTTGGGATAAATTACAATCATATATGTACTATAAAATATTGCCTAGACATAAACTAAAAGAATGGGAACTTGTATTATTTAAACCTCAAGAAGATTTTGACCAGGCTAAATGAAAAGTACAAAGTGATGAAACTAGATATATGGAAACAGTGAATATTTTAAAACAAGTCTCAAATCATAATGTATCAGCAGCCTTGCAAAACATGAAGCTTTTTTTCTTTACTCTCTATCCCCATGATCTATGGACATGAGCTGGTGAACAGTCTAAAACACACAAAAAATAGCCAGCACCAGCTAAGATGGGACAAAGCCGACTTTATTAGACCACAGTCAACAGACCGGTTTTGGTCCAAAAGCCTTTATCAATGTGTCAAATTAACTGCAGTAGACCACATTTTATATAAATCACCAAGAAATTAAGTGGCTAATTAGCTAATAACAGTTCATTTCACAAATGATCATTCAAGCCAGGTGAAAATAATCTACCCAGTCTCACAATCCATGATTTCTCTTTTTTATTGAGGATGTTATGCCAAACAGCCTTATAACATCTATTACCCAAAATTTTATCAATAATAATCAATTTAAAACTAGCAGAGATATGGATAATGGGGGTCTAAGTTAAATATTCGAACATCCAAAATGTCGAACGTTACATGGTCGAGACCAAATGTTCGACATTTGGATGTTCGAATATCAAAAAAAAAAAAAAAAAACACACTTTAACAGTGTGAGCAGACAAGCCCCCCTGCACCCCCCCACTTATATATACCAACTCCGAGACCGCACTTGAGTGTAGAAAAAGGAAATTCTCCCTATCTGCACCGTAAGGCGCTGTTGAAAGTCAATCTTCGAACACGTACAATTTCGAATGTTTGGTCTCGACCATGTAATGTTCGAAATTGTGAGCGTTCGAAGAATTGACATAGATCGGGATAATGGTATGTTTGTATAGGGCATTTGTGAAATATTTATTTTTAATGTTATTGAGATGTTCTGATATACGTAGCCTAATTGGTCTGGAAGTCTGGACAATGTAAAAGGCCAAACAAGTACATACCGCAAGGTAAACAACCCAGTCACTACTGCAATTGGAGAAGGTGTTTACTGAAAAAATCTGTGGCGTATTTTTGCTAGTGAATTCCATGGTTTGGTAGATATATTTACAAAAAGAACAATGGCCGCAGGGGAAACAGCCCACTACCCTAGTGCCATCCAATGCAACCTGCGACGAATTAACTGACAGTATATTATGTTTATAATGACTAAAATGTCTGCCCAAGGTCTTACCTCTACGAAATGTAAATAAACATCTCTCACCCAAGTCATTCAATCTTTCAATGGCCAATAAAATGTCCCAGTGTTTTTACACTAAATCCATAAAGTAATGAGTATTCCTGCCATAGCTTGTTGTAAACCTATTTTTTTTCTTGTGATCCTGATTTATATGTTTTTATATTTAAGTAAATCACTTCTACAAGGCTGTTGGACCTCCTTACTGGTTTTTATCAACTGTGCTGAAGGATAACCTTGTTCTGTAAAACATTTAATTAGGTCCTGGTTGAAATCTGCATAATCTTCTGTGTTAGAGCAGATACAATGAACCCTCATAAAGTGAGACTTTGGAATGTTGCTGATAACATGTTTAGGATGGCAGCTTGAGGCATGCAACAATGTGTTTGAGTGAAAGGCTTTCCTAAATACAGAACTAGCTAATGTACCGTCCTGCTGTCTGTATAGGTTCACATCTAAAAATGAAATGGAATTTTGATCACAGTTTACCGTGAACTTCATGCCCCATTTATTTTCATTTAAATATTGAACAAACTCATATAAATATACCCGGTCCGATTTTCACACCATCCAGCAATCATCCTAGAAGAATCTCCAAATATCTATTTCATCAAGAAATAGATTGTGACTACCATCATAAATGATCACCTGTTCAAGATAACCCATGAACAAATCAGCATATATGGATCAGAAAGATGCACCCATGGCTGTACCCTTAAAGCTGTAAATGACATTTACTATTAAAATTGAGCACATTTTTAGCAAGGACATGTTTTGCCAAACACAGAAGAAAGGTATTAAATCCTGGACTATATAATGGAATTTTACCCAACCAGTACTCCAGGGCACCCAAACCTGCCCAGTGCGGAATACGGGTATATAAAGAAGTCATGTCCAGAGTGCACATTAACCAACCAGGCTCAGATTGAGTGTCAGATATGATGTTAAGGAATTCTGCGGTGTCCTGCAACCATGCGCTAACACCCTTCAGCAAACATTTTAAATATGTGGTCAAATAAGCAGACAGTGGTTCGGTAAGGGAACCCTTCCCGGATACAGTTGGTCTCCCTGGTGGTTTATTGACATCCTTATGAATCTTCGGAAGAAGATATAAGTATTATGGTAATGGATCTTTCACTTTTAAATTAAATGATGTGTTCTTACAAATAATTCCCTCACTAACTGTAATTTACAAAAAAAATAATCTATCTCCTTTTTAAACTTAGGTGTAGGGTCAATGGGCATACCCGTATAAAATCTGGCATCCTGCAGCTGCCTATCTGTTTCCTCTACAGACTTTAACCGATCCATCACCACTATGGTACCACCCTTACCTGCTTGAATAATAAATATATTTTTATTATTCCTAAGCCTCTTTAAAGCTTCCATTTCAGGTACCATCAAGTTATGAGTTAAAAAGTTTCTATTCGATTAGAACCAAAATGCAATTATTTCAAAATACATTTTTGAAAAATATCAACATTTTTATTAATTGGTGGGACAAATGTAGATTTATAAAACTTAATGCCAGTAAAATAAGGGAGACTACCGTCAATGCTATCATCATGGAAGTGCAGTTTGAGATTTAATAATCTACAAAATGAATATAGATCCTCCACAAACGTATCCTCAAACACAAAAAATCCAGGAATAAAATTCAGTCCTTTATTAAGTATCATATAATCTGAATCTGACAAAACAACAGATGAAATATTGAGAATATTATTTTAAGAATTTACTTTGGTTTCAAAAGATTCACACTGCTTCCAAAGAACCGTCTGAAATTGTGTTTCCAGCCCCCCCCCCCTTTCTGTTAATAAAGGGACTAAGTAAATACCCTGTGTTGAATTTACTTGTTCAAAAAAGTATGTTTTTTATTAGCTAGAGACGTTTGCTGTCTTTCTATTTCTGTGTCAGTACATGAGGATGAATCCTCACCAGAGATATCACTGACTGTTTTCTTCAGAATCTTTTTTTTTCTCTTTTGACCCAATTGTGTAGAGTCATTTTTAACAAACTTCACACTTTTAGCATAATCAAAAGGCTTCCCCAAATTATAATCCCTTAAATCCCTATTGAATTTCCATATTTTTCTTTCCTTTAATTCTTGTTCAAACTGTAACAGGTCCTTGCTCAGTTTGTCAAAGCAATTTTTATATATTGGCAAACCTTTTTTTGCTCTTTCAAAAATCTCAGTCACTTCTGATATATAAAATCAATATTATGTTCTTAATATGAATGTAAATTTTTAACAAATTGCATGGAAGCATTTTGTTGGATTTCAGACCAAGCTGTTAGAAGTATATCATCAGGTTGGCCCTCCAAAAGTTTAATACGGACGTTCAACTCCCTAGGTGTAATGACCTTTTCCAGATATGCCTTGAAAAGCTTTAAATTCCATACACATGACCTAAGAATTTTCATGTTTTTATAGAGCTGATTGAAAATGGAGGTACAGGAAGCATCCAAAGTGTTTTCACCATGACTTACTCCCACATTTTCGGATGAAAACCCAAATACCTGAATGTTCTCTTTATCTGCCGACAGTCCCCTCAAAATGCTGATAAGATCCATGATGTATATCAAAAGTAATTAATAATAAAGTTTCACAATAAATGAGCAATTAACTATGGGACATGTTACTACAACAATATAAGCATACCCTTAAAGGGATATGACAGCCCAAATTACTAAAGGGCTGATCACTAATATGAAGCTCAAATAATCATGTAAATTGTGGTCAATTCTGAATGCTGATACACATTAGCAACAAAAATAGAAATACCCAATGTCCCTGGCAACAACCAATAGAAAAAAGACTAAGGTGGGTAGTATACAATATCAATAATGTATATATAGCCCCATATATAGGACAAATTACAAAAAATAAAAAATTCACTAGTGAACAGATGACAAGTGAGTGCACTACATGACACATATAAATATAATATAAACCACAAGATCCTATATTTTAGAATTATCATTCATAATTAAATATGCAGTACTGGCAAAAAACATACAATAGATGCAAATATATGATTTCTACAAGAATGAATGTTGTTAATATCATACAGCTGCTCCAGAAAAATAATTAAAAAATGGATACAAATATATGCTTTCCATGCAGTGAATGTTGTTTATATCGTACAACTATTCAAAAAACATCATTTATATGTGTCATATAGTGTTTGCTTATATGCTTATAGTGCATGGATGGCACAGTGGTGCAGCGGTAGCATTGTCGCCACACAGCAAGAGGTTCTCTGGTTCAATTCTTGGCTGGGGTGCCTTCTGTGTGCATGTCCACCCTGCATTCATGTGGGTTACCTCCCACGCTACAAAGACATGCGTCCGGAGCCTTTCTCCCTGGGCCTCCACTGAAAATTGACTTTGTTCCATGTGGGACTTTCCTGGTTAACAAATGGTAAATAAATAAATAAAATATGCACTTGTCATCTGTTCGCAAGTGAATTTTTTATTTTTTATAATTTTTTCTATATATGGGCCTATATATACATTACTGATATTGTATACCACCCACTTCAGTCTTTTTTCTATTGGTTGTTGTCAGGGACATTGGGTATTCCTATTGTTGGTGATAATGTGTATCAACATTCAGAACTGTCCACATTTTACATGATTATTTGAGCTACATATTAGTGATCAGCCCTTTAGTAATTTGGGCTGTCATATCCCTTTAAGGGTATGCTATATTGTTGTAGTAACATGTCCCATAGTTAATTGCTCATTTATTGGGAAATTTTATTATTAATTACTTTTGATGTACATCATGGATCTTATTAACATTTTGAGGGGCTGTCGGCAGATAAAGAGGACATTCAGATATTTGGGTTTTCGTCCGAAAATGTGGGAGTAAATCAGGGTGAAAACACTTTGGATGTTTCCTGTACCTCCATTTTCAATCAGTTCTATAAAAACATAAAAATTCTTAGGTCATGTGTATGGCATTTAAAGTTTTTCAAGGAATATCTGGAAAAGGTCATTACACCTAGGGAGTTGAGAGTCCGTATTAAACTTTTGACGGGCCAACAAAATGCTTCCATGCAAATTGTTAAAATTTTACATTTATATTATGAATGTAGTATTGATATTTATGTATCAGAAGTGACTGAGATTTGTGAAAGAGCAAAACAATATGAAGGTTTGCCAATATATAAAAATTGCTTTGACAAACTGAGCAAAGACCTGTTACAGTTTGAACAAGAATTAAAGGAAAGAAAAATATGGAAATTCAATAGGGATTATAATTTGGGGAAGCCTTTTGATTATGTTAAAAGTGTGAAGTTTGTTAAAAATGACTATACACAATTGGGTCAAAAGAGAAAAGAAAAAAAAATGATTCTGAAGAAAACAGTCAGTGATATCTCTGGTGAGGATTCGTCCTCATATACTGACACAGAAATAGAAAGACAGCAAACGTCACCAGCCAATAAAAAAACATGTTTTTTTTTTTTGAACAAGTAAATTCAACACAGGGTATTTACTTAGTCCCTTTATTAACATAAAGGGGGGGGGGCTGGAAACACAAGTTCAGACGGTTCTTTGGAAGCAGTGTTGAATCTTTCGAAACCGAAGTAAATTCTTAAAATAATGTTCTCAATATTTCATCTGTTGTTTTGTCAGATTCAGATTATATGATACTTAATAAAGGACTGAATTTTATTCCTGGATTTTTTGTGTCTGAGGATACTTTTGTGGAGGTTCTTTATTCATTTTGTAGATTATTAAATCTCAAACTGCACTTCCATGATGATAGCGTTGATGGTAGTCTCCCTTATTTTACTGGCTTTAAGTTTCATTCGTCCCACCAAGGAATAAAAATTTTGATATTTTTCAAAAATGTATTTTGAAAGAATTGCATTTTGATTCTAATCAGAATAAAAACGTTTTTCCTCAAAACTTGACGGTACCTGAAATGGAATCTTTAAACAGGCTTAGGAATAATGAAAATATAGTTATTATTCAAGCAGATAAGGGTGGTACCATAGTGGTGATGGTTCGGTTGGTGTATGTAGAGGAAGCAGATAGGCAGCTGCAGGATGCTAGATATTATACAGGTATGCCCATCGACCCTACACCTAAGTTTAAAAAGGAGATAAATGAATTTTTGTAAATTGCAGTTAGTGAGGGGATTATTTGTAAGAACACATCATTTCATTTAAAAGTGAAAGATCCATTACCACAATACTTAATGTGCACTCTGGACATGACTTCTTTATATACTAGTATTCCACATTGGGCAGGGTTGTGTGCCCTGGAGTATAAGTTGGGTAAAATTCCATTATATAGTCCAGGATTTAATACCTTTCTTCTGTGTTTGGCAGAACATGTCCTTACTAAAAATGTGTTCTACTTTAACAGTAAATGTTATTTACAGCTTAAGGTTAAAGCCATGGGTGCATCTTTTGCACCTCTATATGCTGATTTGTTCATGGGTTATCTTGAACAGATGATCATTTATGACGGTAGTCACAATCTATTTCTTGATAAAATAAATATTTGGAGATGCTTCTTGGATGATTGCTGGATCGAGTGGAAATCAGACCGGGTATATTTACACACATTTGTTCAACATTTAAATGAGAATAAATGGGGCATCAAGTTCATGGTAAATTGTGATCAAAATTCCATTTCATTTTTAGATGTGAACCTATACAGACAGCAGGACGGTACATTAGCTAGTTCTGTACTTAGGAAAGCCTTTCACTCAAACACATTGTTGCATGCCTCAAGCTGCCATCCTAAACATGTTATCAGCAACATTCCAAAGTCTCACTTTATGAGGATTCATCATATCTGCTCTAACACAGAAGATTATGCACATTTCAGCCAGGACCTAATTAAATGTTTTACAGAACGAGGTTATCCTTCAGCACAGTTGATAAAAATCAGTAAGGAGGTTCAACAACTTTGTAGAAGTTATTTACTTAAATACAAAAAACATATAAATCAGGATCACAACCAAGAAATTACAAGTTATGGCAGGAATACTCATTTCTTTATGGATTTAGTGCAACAACACTGGGACCTTTTATTGGCCAATGAAAGACTGAATGGCTTGTTGGGTGAGAGTTGTTTATTTACATTTTATAGAGGTAAGATCTTGGGAAGCCATTTTAGTCATCATAAATGTAATATACTGTCAGTTAATTTGTCGCAGGTTGCATTGGATGGCACTAGGGTAGTGGGCTGTTTCCCCTGTGGCCATTGTTATTTTTGTAAATACACCTACCAAACCAAGGAATTCACTAGCAAAAATACACCACGGATTTTTTCAATAAACACCTTCTCCAATTGCAGAAGTGATTGGGTCATTTACCTTGTGGTATGTACTTGTTCGACCTTTTACATTGGCCAGACTTCCAGACCAATTAGGCTATGTATGTCAGAATATCTCAGTAACATTAAAAATAAATATTCCACAAATGCCCTATACAAACATATCATTATGCTAGTTTTAAATTCATTACTATTGATAAAATTTTCGGTAATAAATGTTATAAGGCTGGTTGCTATAACATCCAAAATAAAAAGGAGAAATCCTGGATTGTGAGACTGGGTAGATTATTTTCACCTGGCTTGAATGATCATTTGTGATATCAATTGTTATTGTCTTATTAGCCACTTAATTTCTTGGTGATTTATATAAAATGTGGTCTACTGCAGTTAATTTGATACATTGCTAAAGGCTTTTGAGCCAAAACTGGTCTGTTGACTGTAGTTTAACTATAATAAAGTCAGCTTTGTCCCATCCTAGCTGGTGCTGGCTATTTTTTGTGTGTTTTGGATTGCCTTCTTTGCCTTTGCACCTGCCGTCCGTGCAGTTTCACAGTTGCAAGTAAATAGTCTAACAGAAATCCTTTGCTTCAGGCCACTAGCTGTGTCTACCCACCACCTCCCCATTCCTTCCCTTCCACTCCATGTGTGGGCTCTTTTTTGTCCTAATCAGTAGTCTTGGCTTCCTGTGCAGCCATAATCACCTTCCTTTCCTGTTTTTGTACTCTTGTTTTTATTAATTATTAATTATTATTATGCCTCCGCTTTTTAAGAAGGTTGAAAAAAGCTAAGCTTCCACCTTATATTCTCTGCACCTTCTATAGAGGTGCAATAGAGAGCATTCTCACCTGCAGCTTCACAGTGTGGTTTGTAAGCTGCACAAGTTACAGAAAGGAAGACGCTACAAAGAGTGGTGAGGTTTGCAGGGAAGGTAACAGGTTCCAGTCTTCCATTGATACAACAACTTTATTCTGCAAGAAGCTTCTGAGAGGCCACCAAAATAATACAGGACAACATGCATCCTATGCATGGACTATTTAAGCATCTGGCATCGGGCAGGAGATATTGCAGCATCCACTGCAGGATTGCAAGATTCAGTAACAGTTTCTACCCTACAGTGATTAGACTTCTGAACTCAGGAACTAGTCCCAGGGGTCTGGATACATAATAAGTCAAATTTTATTTGTGCAATATATACTTACATATATTCCGTATAAGTGCAATATTTATTTATTATATCTGTAGTCAGTATTATTTAACTCACTCAAATTCAATATTAGACAAATAACTTAGGCATTTCAATCTGTAGTGTGTTTTGTATTACTTTAAATAGGGTAGCTAATTTAATTCAGGGGAGGGTATTCTTTTCGTATATGTGTTGGTAAATGTCTCTGCTCTTTCTTGCATGTATTGGGAGCAGTATTGTATTTGTTAGTTATGTTTATTCCTTTACTTGTATGTAATGTTTCACTTTCCTTTGTAATCTCAAGAATTGAGCTGATGCACAAAATTTTGTTTAGGCTACGTGTGTAGTTCTAAATGACAATAGAGTTTACTTTGACTTTGACTTTTGACTTTAAGGATTCTGGTGATCCAAAAGGTAGAGATATAAAAATTGGTACGACTATATGACTACTACTTCCTAAACTACCGGATGGTCTGCATTGCACATGGTATTATTTATAATGTGTCAGTGTACCACCCAGGTAGTTGACTTGATTCATACATATGGCTCGCACCCATTCTATACTTACAGTACCTGCAAAGGGACTTCTCAAAGGTCACTCACCTCATTGGTAGGTGCACACATGTATGCACCTAATGGCTATGTACAAAGGTACCATGTATGCTGGCAGTATGGCATACATACGGCTGTGCTGTGTGTTACAGTTAATGTCAGATATGCCCCTAGTTCATGGATGACATCTCTCTTTCACATTCCACAGATAATGGCAGAAATTTGATACAACATGAACATGCTGAAATAAGGAATATTCTGGAAAAGGTTTTTTGGGCTACTAAAGAGTAGATTGTACTGTCTAGGTACTTGTATTTGGGCATTAAAATGTAGCTCAGAGATATGAAGCAAAATATTTGTAGTTTGTGTCATGATAGGGGTATCATATGGATGTAACTTGCATATCTGCAAGTCAGCCTCCACTCGAGTAACCCATACACGTGACCTCAACCTGGTCTGTGACATCAATAAGACTTGTTGTTGGGACAGATTTGTGGCCCAGAGACTCCCCCTTTTGTGGAATAGACTCCTTCTCCACGTCAAGCAGAGTATCTCATTAACCCTTTTTAAGTGCAACTTGGATGAATGGATGAGGAACAAAAAATACACTCCTGGGATTCCACCTTTGTCCCTGCTGGACAGTGGCATAGCATGCTCACTTGTTGAAACATGGGCTAAATTCTTGCCTAGGCTTGTAAGGCCCTCAGGGCCAATAGCCTAGTAGCTTCCTATGATCCTATGATTCTATGATATACAACAAGCCCCTGCATAAAGAAGCAGTGTAGGCTAGCAACACCATGTTAAAACAGGCTGTAAATGATGAATCAGTAGCAAGGCAAGGGCAGGATGCAGGGGAAGGCAATGAAAGAGCAGATCCAGAACAGAGGGAGTGTTGTGTGGCTGCATTATACTGCAGCATTGCCATAATGCTGTGTTGTGTGTTATATGTAATGTCAGATATACCCCTAGGGCATGGATGGCATCCCTTATTTGCATCCCACAGATAATATCAGAAATGTAATACAACACAGTATTGTAGCTAGAGTGGGGCGAGAGGCGCAAAGTGTTGGGAGGGTGCAATCGACTATGCATCATTCTGTTTCTTTTTCTTTTTTTTTTTGCACTGTATTTGAAGAGTTACCTTGGACGAGGGCATGGATGTAAATCTAATAACTCAATGGCTACAATGTAGTTGAAGATATACCTGGAATGAGGTGGTAAATGCACAGGGTGCTGATTGATGCTTCTGATACAACATGACCATCCTGAACTAAGGAATATTGTGGAAAGAGTTTTTGGGCTACTAAAGACTAGACTGTACTGTCTACATACTTCTATTATGGCTCTACAATATGGTCCAGAGATATGAAGCAAAATATTTGTAGTGTGTGCTATGAGATACAACATGCCCCTGCATAAACAAGTGGTGTAGGCTATCAACACCATGCCAAGATAGGCTGTAACTGATGAACCAGTAATAAGGCAAGGAGAAACTACAAAGAAACACAATGAAGGAGCAGATTCAGAGCTGAGGGAGTGTTAGGTGAGTACATTATATTACATCATTAGAAGAGTGTAAGCATCTGATCCACAACTATGGGCCATAGCACAGACATCAAAGAATAATAGGATGCCTTGTGTAACATTCAGGCTGTGCAAAGCAGTACATAGTCTGGCTACACTGTGTATCAGACATCAAAAATGTATACAAGGTGGGGGTTGGGCAGGGAACAGTTATTATCACTTGCTTAGGTGGGGGGACACAGTGACAGTAGACTATCTCCAGCCATGACCAGAGGTGCTAGGCCATGTGCCACCAAGCAACACTGACATGGGACAGCCTATACATGTCCATCTTGTGTCTGGACACTGCTATGTTCATGGACACTGCAGCTGCAGAAATGGGTTGATATTCCTGGTGATTGTGCAATTGATGCATGTCTTCCCACATGCCACAGAAAACATTTGCCAACTCCACAGTGCTGACTCCAAAATAGGGATTGATTTTAAATATTATACTTAAAAACTTAGAAAGTTGTTAGAATAACAAGATATGTGTTAGCATACATTTTTTGAAGGACATGAAGTCTGAAACTCAAATGCATGGTATTATTTACTGACTTTGGTCCTCAGATTTGCCAGAAGACCACACATTTTATGACAAACAGGCCAAAAATGTGAAACAAAATCTGGACATTCTGTGAAAATCTGGGCAGTTGAAATGTAGCCTGATATAGCCCTATACGCCTTGGCAGTAGTATATAGAAGCTATACCAGTTAGTGGGCAAACAATGGTACATATTGAAAAGTGGCAGGAATTTAAAAGTTGTTTTATCCAACCAGTGTAAATTTTTGTTAGAAAAGGCAGGATTTAGGGCCAACATTTTAGTTCATTCAAGAAGCCACTTTACAGAAGGTAGTGTACAGAAAACATTAGGTAGCACCCCAAAAGTATGCACATCTTGTCACAGGTGCTCATTATGTAACTATATCTCGCAGAAAATACTGTTTTTGCACTATTAATACATCAAGGGTATTTGCCACCTGAAATATAGTAACCTCTAAAAGTGAATGTGTGGTGTACCAGGCAATGTGCTCCTGTAGTGTTATCTACATAGGGAAAAAAATCTATGAAAGTGAAACACTGAACCTGAGAACATTTTAATACAATATGATGTGAGAAAAATACTAATGCATTACTTGAACACACCTTGAAGCATACTGGGGCACATTCTTTGATCTTGGGTATTGATAAAACATGTTTTCATTCATCCAACATCTTCTGCTTAACAAATACTAACCATGAGTGAACAAAAATGGATTTTTTCCTTTGGGTTAAATGAGTAAGTACTGATATCTGTAACTGTTACAGAGAAGTCCTACCACATGCTTAATAGAAGGTCCATTTGTGACTGTTAATTTTTCAAAGAAGTTCCTTGGCACTCAGTACTTATATTAACGTTTCTGGACTGCTCAGTATGGTGAATATTGACTGAATGCAGTGTTATAGCATTATTATTTGATTCTTAATGAAATCCATTTGATTTCTTGGTCTTAGTTATACATTTCTGTGAACTGTTGAGATGGTTTACCCTGTTATGGCTATGTTCGGCCACTAGATGCCAACAGGCACAACACATTTTGCATAATGTACGTGTGTGTGTGTGTGTGTGTGTGTGTGTGTGTGTGTGTGTGTGTGTGTGTGTGTGTGTGTGTGTGTGTGTGTATATTACCTCTCTTTGGTCTTCAACTTTTGACAGAATTATACATTTTACTGACATGTTTAAATATTGTTTTCATTTTCTGGCATTTTATGTCTTTTGTCTATGTATATTATTGAGCTATTAGAAAGATTTAAACAGGATCAGGCTGGTCAAGTGACTTGATCCACTGAGTTTTTAAACAATGTTTCAATGAATTAACCAGATACTGGAACTGGTTTACATGTTTTATTTCATTGCTCTGAAGACCTATGGAATATCAATGTTCCTCATCACTGCACCCGTCACTTTCCTGACGTTTAAGTGAGTTTTAAATGAAATAAGATTTACTAAAAAAGTGAATGCATTTTATACTAAATAGGACTATATTTCAATTTTATTGGGAATTTTTGGATACAGAACCTCTCTCTAAAATTAATTCTCTATAGTGTCATCCATCCAACTCTCCCTCCCCTGGGCCTTCACTTTGGTATTTGGTGCTTTCCTGTACCTGTTAATCAAATATGGAGATCCTCTGCTAGCACAATATGGAAGGCATCTTTCTTTAACCTTACAGCTTCTGCCACCTTTAGTATATACAAGTGTGTCCTTAGATTATCACCATAATGAATGCTAATCACCTTTCTGGCCATAGCTCCTTGTTGCCACATCAACTATTGAAGTTTTCAAGTCTTTTTGGAGTCCAAGCCCTGGATCTCATCAGGTATATGGGTAAAGCACTTCTAGATGTTGAATTCATTTCACACAAAGGTATCAGCTAGGCATTCCCAGGAGACTCTGATTATATGGTTAGGTTATCTGGCAGTGTTCAACTACTGCTTTAGCAAACCAGCTCACCCCCAAATGATGAGCAGTTGACAACAGAGCACCTGTCTTGACCTAGGTGTCTCAAACCTATGGCCTCTAGTCTGATGACACAACTGTATAGTCAGCCATTTTCTTCTGTTGTAAGGTTTTATGATTCCAAGTGCACTTGTGAGCATCCTTGTGTTCAAATCTAATGTTTGTTATGGTTAATCCATGATTAAAGTCCAAGAACAGTTTGCATTCACATCAGGTAAACTGTTCATAATCCCATCCCCAGCACTTCCCATCATCCCCCTTAAGCATTAGAATCTCCCTACAGAGCTAGAGATTCTATATGTGACACCCTATTAAGCACAGCCCCTGCAGTCTGTAAGGAGGCTGAATACTCTGAATAGGTGTCTATGCAAAAACAACCTGCAGACTAGTACTGGGAACTAGGACACACCAGGAGACAGAATAAGGTGGGCAAAGGTGGGCAAGAAAGGCAAAGGATAGGAGTGTGTAGAGGTAGTCAGTGTAGCAGTATTCAGAAGAGAGAAGAAAGAATAGGGAAGAGGATGCCGAGAAAGATGTGCCAAGGAAGACAAGGTGGAAGGACAAGGCCAGATGATGGAATCGAGTGATGAGTGGTAGTCAGAGTCAAAGAAGGGTGCTAGGAAGGGAGGCGCAGCCTGTCAAATGGAATGAAAGGGAGAGAGGGGGACAGAAAACTGGAACCCGCTATGAGGATAAAATGGACAAAGTATCAACATCAGGAGGTAGAGAGGAAGGAGACATATTAAAAAGCAGTTTGGGAGAACTCAGGACAAAAAGCTGGGAGGGAATCATGAATGGATAACAGTGGATAGATTAATATGAAGAAAACTAAAGGGATGGGAAATGCATCAGGTGCAACACAGGAAAGTAATAAGCATGTACAGGGATGGAAACTACATCAAGTGCAACACAGGAAAGTAACAGGCATGTACAGGGATGGAAAATGCATCAAGTGCAACACAGGAAAGTAACAGGCATGTACAGGGATGGAAAATGCATCAAGTGCAACACAGGAAAGTAACAGGCATGTACAGGGATGGAAAATGCATCAAGTGCAACACAGGAAAGTAACAGGCATGTACAGGGATGGAAAATGCATCAAGTGCAACACAGGAAAGTAACAGGCATGTACAGGGATGGAAAATGCATCAAGTGCAACACAGGAAAGTAACAGGCATGTACAGGGATGGAAAATGCATCAAGTGCAACACAGGAAAGTAACAGGCATGTACAGGGATGGAAAATGCATCAAGTGCAACACAGGAAAGTAACAGGCATGTACAACCTGGATGACTGATGGTAATACATTTAAAGAGCAAAGGCTCAATACAGTAGTGGCAGTGACATGGGAAGGGAATTGAGGGTAATGACAGCCAATGTGAGGGCAGGCAAGAGGGTTTGGTTGTGGGATACTTAATTTTACCTGCTAGTCTTTGACCATTAAAATTCATATCATTGCCCTCTAAAAAGCATAGCAAAAGATCACGAAGGTGATCACTTCATTATTTGTCATAAAACAGGGTCACTAAGGATTAGATATCATATAATCAATGTTACTCTTTGCATAGGATCAAGAAGCCATGGTGGTGCAGCGGTAGCATTGTCGCCTCACAACAAGATGTTCTCCCATTTGATTCTCGGCTGGAGCGCCTTCTGTGTGGAGTCTGCACGTCCTCCCCACGGTCGAGTGGTGTGCAAAACACATGCGTAAATGGGCATGCCTTCATTGAAGGTTGGGCATTGAGCTGACACCTCGGCACCGTAAAAATCTACGGCCAATCATTAGCGGACTGGAGTTCCGCTGTGGCAACCCCTAACTGGGAAAAGCCGAAAGAAGAAGACTCTTTGCATAGGACTGGTTCAGTTATTTAACAGTGTGTGCCTCATTATACAAGGTTTAACATTATAAAGAATATCAGTGAATCTAGGAAGACCAAGCCTAAATCCAAAGGCAAAAGTCATAAGATTATGTGTACATCGTAACAATTAAAAGATAAGGACATACTCATCAATTGCATCAAGAGTGTTGGCAGGAGAAATAAATGATTACAGTAAAATGAGTCTTAGAGTTTGGGTTTGGTACAGAATGCAGGGAGTAAGTTACCCAGATGGTTGCCAAGAGGGTAGGTGGATATTTGTTGTGGTTCAAGTGGACATCAGCAACCTATCAAAGGAAACTGGTGAGGAGATAAGTACAGCCAGTGAGATGATACATAGATGCAGGATTGATGACCAAAGGTAAGATTTACAGAAATGTTGCCCATGATAAAGGCCCCTGCATGAGGGAAGGAAAGGATTGGAAAGGAAAATTACTGGCTGTGGCAGATGATAAGGATAAAGAATGTATGACTGACAGGAAGATGAGGAAAACATGACAGAGAGACCAGTTCAATGTAGGGAGAGGGTCCATCTAGTCTAGAAAAGATAATGATATTCAGAACAGGGTAGGAAAGGTACGTGTTAAGCAATGTGCCTTAAAGAGAGATGGAAGGAGGAGGAATGGGGCTTCAAAGAAACAGAAAAGGTAATCCCTACCTGGGCTTAAGGGGGAGTTAAACACTGAGTAGTATAGAAATAAAAAAGCTGACTCAGGGCTTTGCTGGTTTCTATTGTTATGCAATTCAATGTGTGTGGGGAAGATGGCAGAGTTGATGCAGTGATGCAGAAAGGGTGGGAGGACACTGCTGCACATAAATATAGGCCAGTTTCAACAGGGGTTAGAAAATGAAGGCACCAAACTATATGCTGTCAAGGAATGACAAAAAGTTGTGAGATGGAGGGAAAGTAGAAATTACACAACATGTAGGCATCAACTGCAAGATGAGAGCGAAGTAGATTCAAGGTTGATAGCAAGGGGTGTAAATAGAGTATAAATAAGAGTAATCACCCTAGCAGGGGATACTGTTAGAGCAATACAAGTCAGGAGAGAAGGATCAGAGGTTGAGTATAGTGAATAAAGCAATGGGATAGGACAGAAATTATTTAATACACTGGAGAAGGGAGTGAGTTCTTGGATCATCTGCTAGTAAATTATCGTACCTCAAAGAATGCAATTCTGGATGTTGTCACATAAACAAGTGAAGATGATGTTAGCCAGCAATGATCACACCACTGTGGGGTTTAGGGAGGAGGAAGTAAGAATAAAAGACAAAGGTGATAGTGTATGATTTTAGAGGAGAGTATTAAGAAGAGTTGTACAAGCAGGTCAAAGTGGAATTGCAGTCCTGGGAAAAATTTAGCTGGTAAGTAATTTATGGGAATGGTTCAGAGATAG